>NW_024425008.1:12159474-12530129 GCF_017311325.1 Ursus maritimus
CCCCCCCCCCCCCCCCGGGCTGGGCGTTTCTCTGCGGTATTGCAGATACTAGAATAAGTTTGCCTTTTACTGTCAAGACACTGCATCCACCAATGAGGGTCTTATTCTTAGATAAAGTATGAAAGAAGGCTCATTCGATGTCAAAAATTCATTTCCATCCTTGAGAAAGAAAGGAATGCCAATCTCAGCAAAGTTGTGTCGATGTCATCAGTCCCCTGATGACGGGGCTAGTCCTTCCCGCCGCTCGGCACCTCAGACGCAGGTGGCCCGCGTTCTCCCAGTAACTGGCGCACCTTCCTTCCGGAGCTGTGGTGACTTGGCGGCCGTGACTTCTCTGAGAAAGGGGCCCGCCGGCCCGGGAGCCGGCTGCCCTGCTGCTCGTGGCCCGCGCGTGACATAGGCAGCGCTTCTGTCTCCTCGGCGACCTCAAGACCACTGGGGATCCATAAGCGCGTCGGCTTGGCCTCTCCCGCCCACCCCGCAGTCTTATAGTTCTCGTTCCAGGGGTACTTTCCACAAAAACCTTGAAACAAATGAACAAAACCCTATTCCCTAACCCATTCCGTCAAGGGGCGTGTCCTGGGGTTTGCTAGGCCGGGAGGAGCGGCTCTGGGGCGCCGTGGAGCGCAGATGCCCCTTAGGAAGTCGGGGCGGCTCCTCCGCGGCCAGATGAAGCCTGTGCGGCGACTCGGGGAGGCCCGGGACCTCACTGCACTTGGGGTCCTGGACACGGCACGACCGACCGGCACGGGGCGTCCAGACGCGCCTACTCTGAGACACTGGGGGGGCAAGAGACATTTACAGCAAGAACACTGAGGCCCAGAAAGGTGGTGATTGGCCCATAGTCTGGGGAAAAGCCCCTCAGGGACGGCGCCACCCTGGACGTCATGTTGGTTTTTGACTTTAGAGATGTTTCTGAGAAAGAGAGAAACACAAACAGACATCACTCCCAGCCTTGTATACAGACACCCCAAATAAACAGAGCTGGGGGGGGTGAGGGAGACACAGGCAATTCGGAACCCGGCTTCTAGATGAGGGGCTGGGTCTCAGAGCTGATTTTGTCAGTTCGACAGCACCCCTCACGTTGTGCGGGTACAACTGATGAAACGGGGCGCCCAAGCTACGCGCCGTCTTTCCTGGCAGCTGGCCCCGCTGACCAGAGCGCGCCGCCCCGCTCCGAAGGTGGCTCGGCGGCTTCGCCCAAGACTTCGGAGAGCGGCAGAGGCCTGAGGGAAATGGGCCAGAAATGCCCCCGTGCTCTGCGTCCTGGCTCTTCGGCTCCGAGAGCGCCCGCCCAGGGTGCCCCGACAGCCGAAAGACCCCCCGAAGCCGGGGCCAAGAGTGGGTTTCAGTGTGTCCTGGTCTCGGTAAATAAAAGGGAGCTTGAGCCGCGGTTTCCGCTCTGCGTGCTGAGGCGGCAGCTGGCCTCCCAGAGGCTCCTGGGCAGCTCCCGTGGGGCTGCGCTTCAGCGGCAGGGAGTTTAGAGGTGGGTCACCTCAATGACCATCAGAAAAGTGTGATTATGTCACGTTCCCACTGAAGCTGCTCTGTGGCTCCCAACTGATCCTGGGTAGAAGCCCTAGAGCCCCCCATGGTCCGAGTCACGTGAGCTCCCCGCCCTTCTCGCTCGCCCCAGCACTCCCTGACCCCTTCCCGACAGGACACCTCCACTACCATCTTCTGCCGGGATGCGTCCCTCGTGGCCACTCTCAGCAGGGCCTTTCAGATTGCTGATCTCAAAGGAGCCTCTCCAGACCCCCGCATCTTAATACAACTGATATTTATAAGCAAGTAACTTCATAGCCATCTAATGGATGCAGCTGTCAGCTCCCCACTGCCTGTCCCCAGTCTCCAGCTTTGTCCCCAGTGCCACCATAGACAGTCAGTCTGGAAGGAATGGCCACGGCCTCTCTGCAGCCCTGACCTGTAGCACAGAGAAGCTCCATTCTTTTCTGACCCGGGCTCCCCTCCAGACTGCAGAGCTGTCCCTTGGATGCCCTGACCTGGTTTCTTTCTCTGTGCCGGTTACACCCCCTGCTCTCGTCAGCACTTCCCTCAGGCCCTAACATTCTTAACCACCAGAACTAGTCCAGGCCTGGTCTGGAAAAATCAGGATGTCAGTGAAGTTTCTCCTGGGCACCCTCCCACACTTCCCTGGGCAGGCAGGGCCCCTGCTCCCTCCCTGGCTTCCCTCACAGCCCACCCCCAACACCTCACCCTGGGAGGGGCGGTTCCTGTGCCAGGGAAAGGGAGGTGAGAAACTAACTTGAGGGGCATCTGGGTGCCTCAGTCGGTTAAGCGGGCTGCCTTTGGTTCAGGTCATGATTCCAGGGTCCTGGGATTGAGCCCCACATCGGGCTCCCTGTTTGGTGGGGAGTCTGCTTCTTTCTCTCCCTCCTGCCTCTGCTCTCCCTCCCAGCTTGTGCTCTCTCTTTCTCAAATAAATGAATAAAAAGAAGGAAGGAAGGAAGGAAGGAGAAAAAAAGGAGGGAAGAAAAGAAAAAAGAGAAAAAAGAAAAGAAAAGAAACAAAATGAAACGAAACTAACTTGAGCTGGGAGACCAGGGAGACTATAGCTTCCATTAATCCTCAGACACATTTGCATGTTAAAAGGCACCAGCCCAAGATAAGAATCTCTAAGGCCTTTGGAGAGGAAGGGTGAAACCTTGGGGTGGAAGCCTTTTTGGGTCTTTAAAGAGACCTGGGGGTTACTGCTTGTCTGAGTGATTTGATCACTTACGCAACAGAAATATTTGCAGCTGCATGTGTAAAAGCCAACCTATCGTGGGTTTATGTAGTGAAGTTTCCTGAAGACTCAGCTGGGAGCATTTGCTGATCAAGCCTGGGGTGGAAAGAAGCCCTGAAATTGCATTCAGATTGGGCCCAGGAATTCTGTCAAATATTCAGGAGATGCTCCTACCAGAAGCTGAGGCTTGATCCCCAAGGGTCTCTGAGAGAAAAAGCAAACCTCTTCTCTGATTTCAGGAACCTGATGTCCCAGGGGCCACTGGAACCCAGCAAATCCAGCTCTGGGCCTCTTTGAAATCGCAACTCTGCAGAGGCAAGGGACAAGTGGAAGACAGGATGAGACTTGATAGTCTTAAGACGTCAGTACTCACCAAATTAATCTATACATTCAGCACAATCCCTGTCAAAGTCCCGGCTGCCAGCTTTTGCAGAAAGGGCCCAAGTTTTAATATGAAATGGAGCCAAATTTTAAGATAAAAATGCAAGAGACCCTCAATGGCCAAAACAATCTTGTAAAAGACAAAGTTAAGAACGCACATTTCTCAATTTCAAAAATTACTACAAAGCTACAGTAATCAAGAGAGTGTGATACTGACATAAGAATAGGTATATAGATCTATGGAATAAACATCAGAGATCAGAAATAAACCCTTTATGGTCAATTTATGGTCAACTGATTTTTTATAAGAGTGCCAATACCATTCAGTGGGGAAAAGAACAGCCTTTCCAATAAAGGGTGCTGGAACAACTGGACAACCACATGCAAAAGAATGAATTTGGACCCCCTACGTCACACCATATACAAAAATTAATTCAAAAATGGATCATAGACCTAATCATTAAAACTGCAACTATAAAATTCTTGGAAGAAAATATAGGTGCAAATCTTCATGACCTTAGGTTAGGCATCAGTGTCTTAAAAACAATACCAAAAGCACGGGTGACAAAAGAAAAAATTGATAAATTGGATTTCATCAAAATTAAAAACATTTGCACTTCAAACACGCTAACAAGAGAGTGAAAAAACAACCCACAGAATGGGAGAAATATATGCAAATCATGTATCTGAGGAAATTTATATTTAGAATATATAAAAAACTATCATGACTCAATAATAGAAAGACAAATAATCTAATTTAAAATGGGCAAAGGATTGAAAATGGGCAGAGGACCTGAATAGACATTTTCCAAAGCAGACGTCCAGATGGCCAACAGACACATGAAAAGATACTCAACATCACTCATCATCAGGGAAATGCAAATCAAAACCACAATAAGATAATCACCTCACAATTGTCAGAACGGCTAAAATAAAAAAGACAAGCTATAACAAGTGTTGTCCAGGAAATGGAGAAAAGGGAACCTCATGCGCTGTTGGGGGGAATATGAACTGGTGCGGCCTCTATGGAAAACAATATGGCGGCTCCTCAAAAAACTAAAAATAGAACTACTATATGATCCAATCATTCCACTACTGGGTATTTACCCAAAGAAAATGAAAACACTAATTCGAAAAGATACATTCACCTCTATGTTTACTGCAGCATTATTTACAATAATCAAGGTATAGAAGTAACCCAAGTGTCCATCAATAAATAAATGGTTTAGAAGATGTGTGGACAATGGACTATTACTCAGCCATATAAAAAAGAATCAGACCTTGCCATTGGTGACACCATGGGTGGACCTAAAGGGTGTCACTCTATGTGAAATAAATCAGAGAAAGAAAAATACCATATGATTTCACTTATATGTAGAATCAAAAAACAAAACAAATGAATAAACAATGACAAAGAGAAACAGACTCATAAATATGGAAAACAAACTAGTGGTTGCTAGAGGGGTTGGGGGGGAGATAGAAGAAATAGGTGAAAGGGATTAAAAAGTGCAAACCTTCAGTTATAAAATAAATAAGTCACAGGGAAGAAAAGTCCAGCATGAGGAATATAGTCAATAATATTGTAATAACTTTGTGTGATGACAGATGGTAACTATACTTATTATGGTGAACAGCGTATAATGTCGTACACCTGAAACTAATATATTGTTACATGTCGTACACCTGAAACTGGTAAGTGCCCCAGCTGCACCTTGCTCATTCAAACCCTGCTCCCAAGAAAGGATCTGATCCCCGGCCCTGCCGTGTGCATCAGCAACCCCCCCCCAAGGGTGAAGACCCACTACAGGGACCCCTCAGCCTCTCAGGAGTGGGGTCTCCAAACCCTTCCTGCCCCCACCCCACAGGCTTAGGCCCAGGAGCCCATTCTAATGCACACAGAGTTGCAAGGGCCCAACCCACTGGGATTAGTTGCTCCCATCAAAGGTTGGGATGCAAGAGCTGTGCTGGAGATTTCGGGAAGGTGGGGGGCGGCGAGGAGTATTTTAAGCCATGCTTTTCGCTGTGCAAAGAAAGTCCATCCCAAGTTAACATAGTGAAGGACTTGGCTTTCTGGGATCCAGGTGGGGGCGCACGCCGAGGCTTGCCAATCAAACCTGAGAAGCCACCAGTGATGAGGCCGAGGTAGTCCAATCAACGTCCTTGAGTGAAAGGCTCAGAAAGCAGCAAAGGAAAAGAAGCCAGACTCGCAGGAAAACCCTCCAGCCCAGGAGCCTCTGTAACCCGAATGAGGAGCCAGAGGACACTCCCCCCCTCAGGTGACTTACTTCCCTCCGCACAACCTGTGCCTTGGTCTCAAGGACAACTGCCCCGAGGTACCTCCCTGCTCAAAGGCCACTTCCTCTCTTGCCCTCCAGCCCCTGGCCCTCCCTCTGAAAGCCTCCTCCCTCAGTCCTGTTCGCCACAGAAACCAGCTCTGGCCGGTGTAGACATTAACAGAATTAATCTCAGGTGGCTCACAGTCACTGGGATGAGGGTGACCAGGATGCGAGCTGCTGGGTAGCCCTCTAAAGAGGTCGGAAGGCCCCCTCAGGGCCGGTCTGGAGAGGAAGGAGCATGGCCGCCACTGCTGGGCGTGGACACATGGGTGCACCTGGGCCGACTCCACCCACAGCTGCCACAACAATGTGGACCAGATCAGGGTGAGGCTGCCCCCAGGCTCCGAGAGGTGTCTGCCCATCAGAGCTGAGGTGACCCACTCTCACTGTGGCCACGAGGGAGTCCAGCATTGGGAGTGCCTGGCATTCTCAACTTCTCCGTTGGGAGGAGGGTTCTGCCTCATCAGGTGGGGGATCCCCCAAATACAGGAAGGAGATAAATTCACAAGGCATGACAGATGACCATTTTGCATAAATACCCAGAGGAAGGGCATCCAACCCTACTCTTCCTGCTCCCTGCCTTCCTGAACCAGCGAGATCTCTTGAGCTTGACAACAGTCACTCGGGCCATCATGGCTGAGTCAGCTATTCGACACATATTTGTTGAGGTCCCAGGCCCAGTGCAAGGGTCCCATTACTTGGAAAAGCTCCCCAGAAGAGTGTTCCACACACAGCAGTCACAATATTTCCTCTGGGCCAAAGGCTCTGCTTCCCTGGGCTGCAGTAAACTGGAGGCTGGAACACAAGAACATCTCTAAAAAGATGTCCTTTTACATTTTTTCAAATTAAGGTCTAATTGACAGATAACATTGCATAGTGTCAGGTATATTTGCGTATGTTGTGATGTGAGCACAGTAAGTCTAGCCAACACCCACTACTGCACAGAGTTGCACATTTTTTTTAATGATGAGAACCTTTAAGGTTTACTCTCTTGACTAATTTCCAATATTCAATACAGTATTATCAATATAGTCACCATGCTGTACATTACAATCCCGTGGCTTTATTTTACAACTGGAAAGTTGTGCCTTTTGACCTCCTTCACCCATTTTGCTCGTCCCCCACCCCTAGCCTCTGATAACCACCCATCTGTTCTCTGTATCTACGAGCTTGTTTTTGTTTTGTTTTTAGATTCCACATATAAGTGGCAATCATACAGCACTTGTCTTCCTCTGTCCGACTTACTTCACTTAGCATAATGCCACAAGGTCCATCTATGCTGTGGCATATGGCAAGATTTCATTCTTTTTCATGGCTGAGTCATCTTCCATTGTACACATAACACCACATCGTCTTCATCTACTCATCCGTCTGTGGACACTTAGGTTGATTCCATTTCTTGGCTTCTGGAAATAATCCTGTAATGAACATGGGGTTGCAGATATCTTTTCAAATTAGTGCTTTTGTTTCCTTGGGATAAATACCCAGAAGTGGAATGGCTGGATCGTATCCTTCTACAACCTAAAAAGGGAAATCTGGGTGGAGGGAGGACCAGTGTGACATCTGTCATGCTCCTACAGCGACAGAGACGTTCAAACCACCCACCGCACTAGAGTTCATCAGAAAATAACTTCTACAGCGGACAGTACCGTCAACATCTTTCTGCTAGATACCACAGACTATTCTGGGCAGTATTTTGAAAACGAAACTGATTTATTAAAAGCTCACATGAGAACGCAAAAGGACCTGAGGTTCACTTGACTGCTTTGCTGTAGGGAGTGACCCAAGATCATGAGGGGGAGTACCCTGGGGACACAGCAGTGGCCTGAAAGCTTAGTTCTTTTGTCCCCGCTGTCCCACTAATTGGCCACATAACCATGGGCAAGTCAGTACAGCCTCAGTTTTCTTGCCTGCAAAATAAAGGTGACCCCTCCGGAGTTCTTGGGTGGCAAGCATCAGGAATCCATATGGAGGGGCGTTTGTGGTCAGAGAACCAGGCTGGCGGGGGGGGGGGTCTCCTGCAACCTGAGGGCTGGAAGCAGCTGGGCCTCAGGAAGGTTGGGAAAGTGGTCTTTCTGCGACTAACATTTACTGAGCTACCACACTATGTGCCAGGCCATTTCAAGGCCCTGGGATCCAGTGATGAACAAAGCCCAGGATCTCTGCTCTCAAGGAGCTTAGGGTGAGCTAGTAAGCAAATGAATGTCTGCGATGGCACTAAAGATGTCACATGCGATCAAGACACGAAAGCAGGCTAATGTGATAGAGTGTGGCTGCAGGAGGGGCCCTTTGAGAGTGTCACTGCCTGAGGAGGTGTCATTTAAGAACCTTCCTGATTGTCAGGAATGAGGCAGTATGGGAAAGATAGGGGTTAAGGGTTCCAGGCGGAGGAAACAACATGCTCAAAACCTCAGATGGGAACAGGTTATGTTGCTTGTGCCTAATGTGCCCCGAGTTCTATCAGCCAGAGCTGGGGGTCTGTGTGAAGTCTGAGAGGGAGTCAGGGGCCTGCCAGTGCGGGGCCTGAGGGCATCTTGGCTTGGATTCTCTTTCCACCTCCTCTCTCGGGGCTGATGTGTCTGCTTCACGGTTCTTCCATCTGCAGACTGCTTTCCTCTGCTGCCTTGGCCACACAGCAGAACAGGACTGCCCTTGGGTACCAAGTTCACCCTTGGTCGACTCACTCACAGGGACTGTCTCAATCACTTTCCAGGAAAGCGCTGGTCACATGGGCATCGCTGGTCCAATCACCTGTAGCCCAAACCATGGCGGATGCCAGGAGCCAAGCTGGGCTCCAGGAGTTCCATGGTGATTACAGGGCAAAAATTACCTCCCCGAGATGGTCCTGGACTAGGGGGCCCTCTCCCAGCCCAATGATTCCGAGAATGCAGAATTCACAGCATTCTGAAGCAGTCTCCAAGTTCAGGAGGAGTTGATTTAAATCAGTTCTCCCACCTGAGTGAGCTCCAGAGCTACCTGGAGGGTTTGGTAGAACACAGATGGCTGGACCCCCACCTCAGAGTTTCTGATTCAGTAGGTCTAGGAGGCAGCCTGAAAATTTGCATTTCTAACAAGTTCTGATGATGCTTTACATGCTTTGGTTCCCAAAGTGGAGTCCGTCGCCCTGGCCCTGCCAGTTTCCTCAACCTGCGGGTTCGGGAGCCTGGACTGGAGTCAGGGGTAGCGCCTGGCGTGTGCAACCAGCGTTCTGGATCCCTCTGGACACCAGGGTTTGAGAATCATGGTTTTAAAATGTTTCAGAACACCAGAAACGCCTCTGTTCCCAGCCTTGAGTGTCACCGTGGGGAAATAAAAGGTGTCCAGCCACTGAACGTTTGCTCAGGTTAAAATGGTTGATTAATCGGTGTATTTGGATTGAAACAAGACAAAACAAGCCCTCCACTTTCACCAGAGGAGATGAGGGTTTTCTCAGTCTAGCCTCTGGGTGGGTAAGAGCCCTTTTCTCTGGGCATATTCATTTCTTCCTGCAGGAGGAGACCGGGTCCTACTCACGGAGGGGCTCGCTGCTCAGCGTCCATAAATACTGGGAGTAAGTTTGGGGACGCGCCCTCCCAGCCCCGGGTCCCGCGGTCCCGCCGGCGACCTGCCGCCTGCCGGGAGGTCGGCGCCAAGGCCTCACGGGGGGTCCGCCAATGAAGCGCCGAGGAACTCCATGACCTCATCGGGAGGCTCTCTCACTGGCCGCCGCCGCGCCGAGCCCGCCCCTTCCATTAGGGCTCGGGATTTCTGCGTGGACCCCGCCCCCTAGAGTGAAGGCCCCTTGGATTCCTAACAGGGTCTGCGAGCTTCGCAGGTTTCTCTTCAAACGCATTCCCCAGAAGAAAACTTCTGCTTCCTGAGAAGGATTTGAGTGTTCCTTTCAACCTGCCAGAACACTGGTTTTCTGCGCTGACGTTTCACTGATATCTGGGGTTTAGGGGGTGCTCGCATCCTTTCCTAAGTACCCGACACGTCACACTTACATCCCGCTTGCTGTAATCATGTATTCTAACGAGCTTTGTCTTCCTTCGCAGTGGATGAATTTCTCAAGCCCGATCATACTGTGCAATGCTAGTGATCTTCTCTCTGACATTTAACCTGGGAATTAACTGACGTCCAGAGAGGGAATAGGACTTTCACAAGGTCACACAGCAGGTAAATTACAGAGATGAAAATCAGATCCGGGGCTCCTAACTCCAACTTCGGTGTCACACATTCGCCACTCTGGCAAGCCGACCATACCTGAAATCATTTTTCAATGCTTAGCTCAGGGGTTGCCTCCTCCAGGAAGACCACCTGTCCTGAAGCCCCGCAGTGGGCCGGGGGCTTCCCCAGTCCAACTACGCAGCTATCATTGACTTCTTTGTCCCTTTGCCCAATTGGACTGTAAGTTCCTTGAGGGATGGCATCGCATTTTATACAATTCTGTATCCTCATAACCTAACACTGGAACACAATAGATGCTTAATTGTGCTTGTTGAATTAAACTGTGGAAACTTTTGCATGGTAATGGCCTTGTCCAGGGAAAGATCCCTCGCAATTCCTAACGAAAGTAGATTCTGTGTTTTTGAGGCTCTTTGACAAAGAACAAGAATTAGCTTCTTTTTACTAGCAAAGTGTTTGAAATGAAAATGTCACAACTGTTCGCTAATACAACTCTGTAGGAACAACCAGATCTTTTGTGTTCACTGGGTTTCTGATTGCCCTTTCAAACTCCAGATGTGTGAATCAACCATTTTTCAAATCAAACCAGCCCATGTATTTTCCTCTGTGCAAGGTCTGCCAGGAAGCTTAAAAATCATTCTAGTTACACTCTTGACGAGGTGACAGGTACAATGTTCTCCTCTGTATCCATGTAGTTTTTGATCTTTATTTTGCTGTTCATTCATACGTACAGGTGGGTATTTTATCGTAAGCCCACTCTTTGCCTTTCTGGAAGAAGGTAGGACAGGTGGTATACAAGCTACCAGGAAAGTGTCCCCAGAACTCTGAGTGTGAAAAAACACTCATGAAGATTAAGGGATTCCTATCACACAAACTTAAACCAAAGCCAACTTGGTTGTTATTTTGGTGTCCAAAGCCTATGCCAGGTCATGATGGATGGAGACGGGTGGTGGAAATTCACAGAACTGGTCCAGCCTCATCCTGGGCAGGGGACACGGATTTGGGACATGTGCATATTCTCAGCCTTGGAGAAGAAGGCTCAAGAATGGGACCAAGACAGTTCTCAGAGCTTTTCCAGGGCCTGAAGGATGACCTTTTATAGACTTCCCCTTCTCTGGTTCCAAATCCGTGCTCACCAAGCAACCTCTTAACAGATTCAGCACTGCATGCATCCTGACATTGGGAACGGGGTCTCCAGGGATAGGACACTGCGTAGGAACGGCTTCCATCATAAATGAAAGTTGCCATGGAGGTGCACATTCATCTGTGGTGAGCTTCCTTAGAGGGAGCAGGTGGAGCAAGTCCCCGGAGCACTCACGTGTTTCTGGACTTGGCAAAGCTGAAGGCCAGCCTAGGAACATGGTTTCCACACGCAGGTCATGCCAGGCCCAGGCCCTCCTTGGGCAGCCAGCCAGCCTCCTGTCCCTGGCGGTCTGGCTAGCCCTGTCAGATGGCAATAGATGGTAAACTAGACACACCAGCTCCAATGTTGGCAGTGGGCTCCAGCAAGATTCCTGCTGGTTCGTCCCTACAGTGGGAACCAGGACCCCAGGCAGCAGCAGGTGGCCTTTGGGAAGAAACTCAGGGGGCCCTTAGGACACTTCAAGGGGGAGGGGCATAGAGCCATCTTGAGTCATCCGCAGAAACCCTGCTCATAACAATAGCACTGATGCCGCTTTTACACAGCAGCCTTGTTCATCAAAGTGTGGGTGCTGGAGGTGCGACACACGGAGGACGGCTGACCAGGGTGCTACCAGCACACCCCGGGGTATTCCACACCAGAGAAAAGGAAGGAACCACAGCCTTCAACACAGCGGCAACAAGGACAAATCCAAGAACACAGGAAGCAAAAAAAGCAAGTTACAGAACATGACACCATCTTTCCCAAGCGTGACACCAAACGACATCATACACTGGGCTACACAGAACATTTATGGTACGAGGGGCAGCAGAAAGCTGCTTAAGAAACAAAGCGAGGGTATAATAAACACAAAGATGAAGATGGTGGTCAACTCTGGGGTCGTCAGTCGGTGCCCTGGCATGCATTCCATTATTTTATTACCTAGGTGCCCCTGATGACATGCTTTGTGTGTATTAAGTATTTCACAATTACACACCATCCAGAGGCACAGCAGCTGTCATTACTCAAGCCCCAGGCCTGCAGGCCCCGGTGCGCTTTCCAGGTTCCTCAGGGGCGCGGCCGCCTGCCCACCTGCCCAGGGGGTGGCTGCTCCTGGCTCACCCTCCCAGGGGCGCAGGCCGCCGGGTGACAGGGCTGCTGCCCGGCACACTCAAGTCAAAGGTTAGAAGTGATTGTTCCGTCAGCACGCTGAGGCCATTGTCCTTTGCTCCTTCTGGATTTCCGTCACCCCCTTCAGCCTGACCCATCTGCTTCAGCAAGCTGATTCCCACTTCTGTGGGCCTGTCCCCCGGGACGCCCAGGCCTCGGGCACACCCATCCAGTGCAGCCCCGCCACCCTCCTTCCACTCATTCGTCCATTCAGCAAATATCTGTGGAGCACCTACTATGGGCCCGGCGCCACCCTCAGTGCTGGGGATGAAGCAGGGAATAAAATCCCGCAAACCCTCTGCCCGCATGGAGCTTACATTTGAGTGAGGGGAGACGGACAATAAACACTGAATTAATACCTAGAAATCAAGAAGAAAGAAGACAAAAACCACAGCGAGACGAAGGATAGGGAGTGAAGGGAATGGCAGGGAGTGGGTCTGGATAAGGTGGTTGGGGAAGACCTTCCTGAGGAGGTGACCTTGGGACAGAGGTGACCTGGGGCAGAGACCTAAAGGAAGGGAGGGGGACCACCTGGATATCTGTGGAAGAGCTTCCTGGCTGAGGGAGGTACAGGGCATTCCCCCTCTTGCCTTCTCCTCCTTCTCCTGGAGCTTCCCCCACCCCACCCCAGCCCAGGCCCTCTCAAGCACCCTCCCCCGCTACTCACCTCATCCCCTATTCTAGTTGTAAAGGGGACCCAGGCTTTCAGGGGAGAAGGGGACTGGGAGGTTTGCAGGCCACAGAGGCACCCCCACTTGCACTGACCTTTGCTCTGAGCCTTTAGCCCATCCCCACGGCTGCTGGTAAGCTAGACTTGCTCTGGGGATTAGCGAGGAGTCAAACTTCCTGAGCGATCTTCCACTCAGCTTCTTTCTTTCTGGGCATCGCCAGGCCTCAGGGCTGTGATTTTTCACATCCTTGTAAAACCTGTAATACCAGTGCCTGGAAAAAAGATGTTGGCTTAATTACTATTATGAGCATGAATGACTTCCTACTCCTGAATTTCCCTGAGTGCCCCCTGCAGGTAAACTTACCTGGAAAACAGTCTGGGGGACTTCTCCCCATGCCATCTCTTGTATGCCTTCAGGGTCATCATGGAAGCTGCCAGAGCAGCCTGGGCAGTGGGTGAGGACCAAATCATCACAGAGGTGAGACTGTGTCCAGAGACCGTGGGGCCCATCTGGGGCTCTGCACAGCGAAGGCCCAGCAGGGTCTTTCTCGGGGCAGGTCAGGCTGACAAAGTTTGTTAGCTTCTGCTCCTGAGCCCTCTACGCCAGCGACCTCCAGGCTCAAGCAAAAGGCCTTGAGTACTCTGTTGGGTGTCTGTTACTCCCAGGGTGGCCCGCAGTGAAGGTGGAGGACTCCGATGGCATCACATATACTTACCGTTCTGTTAAGTCCTAAAGGGAAACATTCGCAGGCTGATTCCAGACCTTGACGATCTCCTGCCTCAGTCGTCCACTCTTTCATTCAAGCTGCTACACTGTGGGTGCAAGGGGGACAGAGACGCAGAGTGAAGGCTCACGGTTTTGTGCTCTTACGGTGTACTGGTACGATGTCAAGTGCTTTGCTTATATTTTCTCATTGAATTCTCAAGCAGCTCTATGGGGGGGGGTAGGTAGTCTACCTGGGGGGCTGTAAGCATGTAAGGGATGGAAGGTTAAATGCCACTGGCTGGGCAGCATCTGCTGAGTTAGGGTTCAGGCTTCATTCTGCCCTCATGAAGACATAGGCCTTGTCTTGGAACCTATCAGCTGGGGGGGGGGCACAGATGGAACAGCAACGGCTCGCATGACAGCATGGCAGCTGAGGCAGGTCTGAACGCTCGTCCCTACAGAGCCCTGTCACAGAGGGCCACAGCACTGCTGTGGGGTTACATAGGACCTGTCAGCCATGGAGCAAGACTCTTTGGCCTGGGTCTCCAAGAATGCACAGGAATGTTCCTCTTGGATCAGAGGGGAGAGAACATTCTAGGCAAACGTCTGGAGAGACAGATCTCCATGCTAGAGCTGAGAGGAGAACGTGAGGGTTTGAGGTGGAGGGGAAATATCTCCTGTGGAGATTCCTTCTCCTGGTCTTCCTCTTCCCTCTTGGTGGAACCAAAGGGACCAGGCACAAAAGGGTCCCCTGCTAAAACTTTAACATATCCCTTTCCTGGGACTGTCCCCAGCATCTGAGACCGTTCGGGTCAACTGTCAACATGGGTCACTGGGGGTGCCTGCAGGTTATGTGGGTCATGGCAGAAGTTATCTCCTAACCTTCCCTCCTCACGTCCAATATCTCATTTCAGCTTCCTCGTGGTGAAGTGCCATCCACAGGTCTGTTCTCCTGGGGCTGCTGAGGAGATGAGAGATGGATGAACTTGTGTGAAACTCTTGGAAAGCTGGAGTGAGGCACCTGGAAGGGGCGATGCTGATGATGACAGCGCTTCCTCACCCCTGGCGTTCCAGAGCGTCAGCTCCATCCTCAAATGCAGTGTCCAGAATGCAACATCCTCAGCCCGGCCCCAGCTACGACCCTGGGGTATCCACAACCACCTCTCTGCTGAACTACCGGCAGTATTCTCAGCACAGCAGCCACAGTCATAGCTCTAAAATATAGGTCGGAGGGGCGCCTGGGTGGCACAGTCGTTAAGCATCTGCCTTCGGCTCAGGGCATGATTCCTGCGTTCTGGGATCAAGCCCCACATCAGGCTCCTCTGCTATGAGTCTGCTTCTTCCTCTCCCACTCCCCCTGCTTGTGTTCTATCTTGCTGTCTGTCTCTGTCAAATAAATAAATAAAATCTTAAAAAAAAATAACATATAGGTCGGAAAGTGACACTCTTTTGTTGCAAGTCCCTCATGGACCTCCCACTTCACCAGAGTAAAAGCCAACGTCTTTATAATGGTCCAGAAGGCCAGCCAAGAACGAAACTCCTCCCCCTACCTCTGAGCTCTCCTGCTTCACCTGGCTTCCCTCACTCCACTCCAGTCATACTGGTCTCTTTGGTCTCTCTCCAACTCAGCAACATGCGCTCACCCCAGGGCCTTTGCACTGCTGTTTCCTCTGTCAAGAATGCTCTTCCCCCAGAGATATCCTCATGGCTCTCTCTCACCCTTTTTGAGTCTTCATCAAATGTCACTTCCATAAGGCTGTTGCTAACATCCATTGAAAATAGCAACATCTTCCACACCCTTGCCCTCAACTCTCCTGCTCTGTTTCTTCAGGTAGCCATCTTTACTTTCTAACTTACTACTTTATTTTGCTTATTTATTCCCCAGACTGGAAAGAAAGCTCTACCAAGGCAGACATTTTGTCTGTTTAGTTCCGCACTATACTCCTGGCATCTGAAACAGCACCTAGCACATAGCAGGTGATCACTGCAGTTATCAAATAACTGAAAGAATGCACACCTTGGACACCACCCCCAGGTCTCAGTCTGCAGAGCCGAGGCAAAGAAACCCCACTGGTGACTTTGCATCCTCCTCAGACGGCAAGGGAGCTGGCATCTCGGCTGGTGGCAGTCCTTGCCAGGCTCAGGGCAGCTCAATATTTCTGGAGCCCCTGGGCAGGTGCTGTGGGGCTGAGAAGGAGGATTCTTCCCCCACCTCGTCTGGGTGGGGGCTAAGGCTGCCAGGGTCTGAACGCTCCGATGCCCAGGAGGACAGGCCAACCCAGGCCCAGAAGGATCTACTTGAAATCTGAGATGGCGGGACAAGCTCAGGCAGGCCTCCCCCTCACACCCGCCTCACACCAGGCCCCAGGCCCACTAGTCCTGCCTGGCCGGTGACCTTCCCCAGGGTCGCTGCCCCTTTTAGGCCTCATTCCCATCCGCCCCCTCGCAGTTTCTCCCAGACCCCCTTCCTGCCAGATCCCCACCCCTCACCCCCGCCCATCCTCACCTGCCTGCACCACGGCCGCTCCCCCTAGCGCTTCCACCTTGGGTCTCGACCCCAACCCCCGCCCCGGTCCCCCTCCAGGCCCCTCTCCCGGGCCTCCCTCCCCTTCCTGGCCTCCGCCACACCTCGCCCCTCCTCAGCCTCCCGCTGCCCCCCGCCCGGGCCCGGCCCCGGCCCCGGCCCCACGCCCGCCTGCCGCTCAGCCTGGCCGCGGGGGCCACTTCCTCGCGGCGCCACGGGCCCCGCGCCGCCTGCCGCCGCCGCCGCCGCGGCTGCCAGGCCCCCGCCGCCCTTCCCCAGCCGGCGCTCCTCGTTACGCCGCGGCCGGAGCCCGCGCCCGCGGCGGCTGAGCGGAAGGCGGCGGCCAGCCTGAGCGGCGGCGGCGGCGGCGGCTAATGGGCCTGCGGGGCCTGCGGGCGGGCCGGGCCCGGCCAGGCCGCGATGGCGACCAGGAAGGCGGGCTCGCGGCTCGAGACGGAGATCGAGCGCTGCCGCTCCGAGTGCCAGTGGGAGCGGATCCCCGAGCTCGTCAAGCAGCTGTCGGCCAAGCTCATCGCCAACGGTAGGCGCCGGGCGCGCCGGCCTGGGCTGCGGGGGGCGCCGCGCTCTCTCCTCTGGGCCGGGCCCCGGAGGCGCGGCAGGGTGCGGGTAGGGGCGCGGCCGGGATCGCGGGCGCCGCGCCGGGGAGGTGCGTGGGGCCGGGGCCTGGGCAGCCCGGGGTCCCGGGCGTCACGCGGTCGGGGCGTCCCGCGGGCCAGAAGCGTGCCCCGCGTCCCAGAGTTCCGGCGTGCGGGCGGGCTCCAGTGGGGTCAGGGCGTCCGGGGGCTCAAGGAGCCGGCTGCCCGAGCGGGGTCCCAGCGGCCCCGGAGGCCTTCGGGTCCTAAGAAGTTGGAGGGGATGGGGGAGGGTGCTCCCCCGGGCATGGCCGTGAAGTGTGCAGGGGATTACAGGGCGTGTGTATGCTGTACTGGGGGGGGGGGTGTTGAACAGAGACCCCTGGGAAATATGATTTGTAAACACACGACGTTCAAGGGGCTCCAGGTGGTAGCTCAGACTTGGGGTGTGTGTAGGGGGTGGTGGTGGAAGGCAGGTGAGATGTGTGTCCTGGGGTTCAGAGAGTATAGGATATCAAACCTGTGGACCTAGGGAGGTCGGGTTTGGGAATATAGGGGAAATGGAGTCAGGAGAGTCAGAGCATATGGTAGAGAGAGGTGGGAATGTGGCTGAAGAATGGGGTTGGGGGGGGCTAGGGACTTGGTGTCCAGAGGAGGAAGGGGTCTGAGGGAGCCACTGAGTAGGAACCTGGTGCTTGGAGTTAGTCTATGGCCCCGCTGACTGAATTGGTTCTTGAACCCAATCGAATCAAAATTGCATCCAAAATCCCATTTCAGAGCGCAGCTCCACGTGGCCTTATTTGTTTTGGAAGCAAGTATCCGTTAATATTTGCTGGTCTCTTAGTACCCGCCAAAACTGTGGGCACCAATGGACTGTTGAGGGCAGAGGTTTTGTGTTATTTCATCCTGGGCAGCTTGAGGCTGGATGAGCAAATGTTGGCCGAACAAATGAATGAAAGAATGAATGAAAGAAAGACACTGCTCTAAGAAAGGATGTGGCACTATTTTTGACCTTCTAACCTCGAACTACTCCGAAATGGAGAGGGATGTCAAGTGTCTTGTTCAAGAGTGGTTTATGATTGTGTCTTTTGTGGTATTAGTGCCTTGAAATAAGAACTTGGTTTTGCACACTCTCAGCTGTGGTACCTTGCTTTGGGCAGAGGTTTCCCAGGTAGATGCAGGTGCCATGACTGTCCTAGGAGCACGGAGGAAGCATAGACCTACCTGAGCTCAGCTCGGTGGAAAATGTGGACTCTTCTCGAAGTAAGCATTCAATGAAAATGGTGTTCAGTCCCATGGGCCCTGATGGCTGCTTAACCTTGCCCTTCCTGTAAGGCTCACCAGCTTGTCCTCTTGCTTCTCCTCTCCTTACCTGCGGCATTTTCTCATTTCTTCTTGGAGTTGGACAGTCCTGGGCCTACTTTGTCACTTCCCAGCTGTGTAGGCATAAAATACCTTCGGGGGCAGGTTGATGTTAGGGTTAAATGGGTTCATTTGTGAGCCTCCTGGTTCTTTCCTTCAGAACCCGCTTGTTTTCTGCTTTATTTACTCATTCATCCAGCCAATATTTGCGTGCTCACCTGTGCCAAGAATAGAACAAGAGGTGAGCAGCACTGACCAAGCCCCAACCCGCATGTACTAAACCTCTTCTGAGGAGACAGGCAGTGGCAAATACAGAAATCAATAAATGGAAGCTTCAGATAGTGAGAAGTGATTTGAAGAAAACAGAGGTAATTTGATCGAGAGTGATGAGTAGGGGAGGAGGGGCGACTCACACTGTGGTGGTCTCTGGAATAAGAGGGTAGGTGGGCTTTTGGTGGTATAGGTCCATCTTACCTTCACAACCCCACAAGACTTGGCTGCCTTCCCAGGGCCTGGTCCCTGGGGCCTGAGCCTCAGTCATTACGGGGCTTTTGGGGGAGTGGCT
Organism: Ursus maritimus; assembly: GCF_017311325.1. Lineage (NCBI taxonomy): Eukaryota > Metazoa > Chordata > Mammalia > Carnivora > Ursidae > Ursus > Ursus maritimus. Next base: position 12,177,812 of record NW_024425008.1, read on the forward strand.
TGTGTGGGGCACTGTGGTCCATGGGTCTGTGTGCAGGTTTGGTTTTGGGAAGCTCATGAGAGATAGATTCTGCCCTAGAACCCCCATGGTTTGTAGCAGTCATTGATGGCAAAAGGTCAGCCGGACTTGAAAAGGTCAAAGAGATTGCTCAGGAACATAACAAGATAAAGCAAAGAAAAAGATAAAACAAAACCAGAATTATTGTGGCTTTTCTTTGGGGTTCAGAGAAATGTTTGAAGGAGGGTCCCTCCCTTTCTTTGGCTGATGAGGGGTTCCTTAGGCTGGCGGTAGGATTTCCTCTTGGCTTTGAGGGCACCAGCTCCCCCTAGACCCTTTGGGGTGAACTGGACCTCATATTCTGGGCAGATTTGGCAAAATCCTTAAGCAAAGCATTTGTTGCTTACAATAAGGAAGGCGAGTTAATGTCATGTTTGTCATAGTAAGATAGTTTGAAGGCGGCCACAGGCAGAAAAGAACACAGTCTTTGGAACTAGGCAGACCATTGCCTGAGCCTAACTCTATGTCCTTGGCCAAATCCCTTAACTAACCACTCAGAGCTTTAGTCTCCTCATCTCAGAATGGGGAGGAAAAGACTGAGTTTGCAGGGGTTGTTACAAGGATCATAGAAACTAATACTCCCAGGGCTTGTCAGTCTGACCCGTTAGTATACAGGCCCTTCTTTCATTCATTCTACAAATATCGAGTACTTGCTACGTGCTAGGCACTGTTGTAGGCACTGGGGATATACCAGTGAGCAAAACAGACAAAAATGACAAGCGTCCCTGCCTTTATGAAGTCCACATTCTAGCGGGAAAGGGGAGGGAGACATAAATAAAAATCACTAAGTAAAATTTATAGGATGCCAGATGGTGGTAAGTGGTATCAGAGGGGAGTCAAGAGGGAAAAAGGCAGCAGTGCTTTGGGAGTGGGCTGGGGGCGGGGGTCACAAAAGTTACTAGTTTAATATGTATTCAGGGAGGGCCTCACTGGGAAGGCAGCATTTAAGATAGGACTGAGACCGTGGAGGGTATGTCAAGGGCAGAGGCCTGATGAGGGCAGAGCGGTGGCGGGGCCAGATCACCTGGGGCCTTGCAGGTCATGGTTAAGGCTTTGGCTTTTCTCTGAATGAGGCAGGAGCCAGGGGAGGGGTCTGAGTGGAGGAGTCACCGTTCTCAGGGCTTCTGAGGGCAGAGCCCTCCCTACTCAGCAGCATTTGCTTCTTCTGGGACAGGAGTGTAGCAGCCCCTCCCAGTAAGGGCTTGAAATAGTGGACACTTTCAGAGCGTGCTGCTCCAGCCTGACTCTTTTGAGATAAATTAGTTTAGACAGTTTGGCCAAGAGGTGAATATGGAAGAAAAGGACAGATGCCAAGCTGGAAGAAGACCCCGGAAATCCATTTCCTGCCTCATACTCCACTGTGGGTACCATTTTAATCACTCCCATCTCAAAAACAAACAAACAAACAAACAAGCAAACAAACAAACAAACAAAATGTGTGGCAGCTACATGCCAGGCCCCTGTGAGTTCCAGTAAGACAGTGATCACCTAAGTTAAGAAGGGTGGGGTAGGGTGGGAGAAAATTTGACTCAAGTCTAGATTCTTGCTGCCTGAAGTGTGGTCAGCGAAGCAGCAGCTTGGGCATCGTGTGGGAGCATGTGAGGAATGCAGATTCTCAGGCCCCACCCCAGAGCTGCAGGGTCAGCATCTGCATCTTAACGAGGCAGCCAGTGGATTTGTGGGCATAGGAAATTCCGAGGTGCCCTGGCTGGAGCTGGAGAACAGCACATCAGCTCCCTTTTGGCTCACAGGTCAGTCCTGGCCTTAGGAGGGCAGTCCCAGCTGCCCTCTCTCCCCAGAATATCATCCTTTAGCCTGCCAATGGTGAGGTTCACTGCTGTGTGAACAAAGTACAGTGGCCTGGCACCTGGGCTTCAATCCAGACTCTGCCTGTAGATGGGTGACCCTGAGCCAGTCAGTTACCCTCTCAGAGCTTGTGTTCTTCATTGCCGTGATGGGGTTAATAATTGTCCTCCATTCACGTGGCTGTGAGGAAGAAATGGGTAGATGTATGCAAACCTTGCTACATGCAAAACGCTGGGATTGACTCCCTCCAGCTGACTCAGTGTATCCCTGGACAAGGCAGGCTACGTCCTGAATAGCACCTGGCTGGGACAAAGAGTGGGAGCCCTAGAAATGACACACCTGAGCTTGTGCCTGGTCAAGACGGCCACGTTTTTCAATAACAGAAACAGGCATTTCGGAGCTTGCGCCACCCCCAACAGATAGCCACTCCCTTCCTGAGGCAGTGTTTGCTTCTCCTTCCTTTCCCTGTCTGTGAATCTTAGGTAAGCTCAGTTACTGAGCTTACTTAGAATACTTAGGCCCCAAATGGTGGTTTCTCCTTTAAGGGATCATCACTGTTCTGATTGGGTATGATTTTGAGACATTTTAATTACCTCTTGGTGATGGGCAGGTAGGGAAGTGGTGCCTGAAACAAAGACTATTTCTGGGGCAGGGTTTGGTTACAAAATGTATGTAGACCATTGAGTGGGAGTGAAGTTCTTGCATTTGCCATTAGCTGATTTTCCCAATGGCCTTGGCGCCTCCAGCCTGGTGGCATGCCCCTCTGGAGGTGGGCTGAGTTCCTGGACGGCTCCCTGGTCTCAGGCCTCTGGAGTCTTTCCTGCCTGTCTAGGGGCTTCTTTGGAAACAAGGCTGAGGTTTAACCGAGAGCTGCTGTGGGGTGGGAAAGTGGCACTGTTGTTTGGAATGGCTTCTTTGGACGTTCCCAGGGTACTGCAGACTCCTGGGAGTCAGACTGTCCCCAGACAGTGGGGAAGGACAGTGAGACCTTGGTGACACTCCATCCTAGCCTTCCCAGGGCAACCATCCTGCTTTCAAATACTCTGTCCTGTTGTCCTCTGAAGGACACACCTTTGTGGCAGACCGTATGTCCTGATTTTTTTATTCAAAAGAGTCACTTATTTGACACTAACATATTGATAGCTCTTGAGCTAAGCACTGGGGCTCATGGTCATTGTAGTCAGAACAGAAGGACCATGACCTTGTGGCTGCATACAGTAGGGCCAGGACAGCTCAGCTTTTCTCTGGCCACCTGCTTGGAGGGATTTCAGGTTCTGAGGATTCCTGACATTGATCTGCTTGGTAAGCCAGCCTCTCCAGTGTGTCCTCCCATTACCTGGGCTTCCCCTTCCCTGTTCCGCCCCTGCCCCCACTGGCTAGTTTGGCTTCTTGGACCGTCCCACTCACCTTTCTCATTGTCTTTCCAGCTGTGCTCATGCTGTTTGCTCTGAAGTCCTCTCTGCAGGCCAGAAGCCTACCTGTCTGTCAAGGTCTGGTTCAAGTTCCTCCTAGTTGTCCTTCCTTCACAAAAAAAGATGTTTGCCTTAGACAAAACAACCATGTGTTAGAACCAGATGGGTCCTGAGAGATCACACTGTATAGTAGTTTTCAAACTGTGTTGTTGAGGAACATGCTTCAGGGGTCTGGTAACTGAATGAGCAGGCCTCACTCACTGGAGCAGTGATACTTTTTCCTAAGGTTTCCTTTGAAGGGAGGCCTAATTTGCTTTTAAAAACACATTTGAAAGCCACTCATCTGATCTTAAGCTCTCCATTTTACAGATAAAAAAATAGGCTCACAGAAGTGTCTTCCTTAAAGTCACCAGCTGGTGAGTGGCAGACGCAGGCAGGGTGGGTCGGAGCTCTGGCCTGTGAGTGCAGTTGCTTAGTTCAAAGTGAGCTTCTGCAGCTTCCTAAGAGTTACTTCACCTGGTGAAGCCCCGTGTGTAAAGTGGTGATATGCATCCAGCGTCCCTCTTCTGAAACTCTTGGTGCCAGCTGTGTTTCCAAGTGCAGAATTTTCTAGAATATGGTACCTGTACTGGCCAGTATGTGACACTCTCAGTGGCTCCAGGATCAGCACTTCATAATGAAACACGTCACTGTTTCTGCATCAAAACATGCAGTCATTGCAAAGGGATAGGTAGATTATAAATAGCCTCATGTTGGTTCAGTTGAGGTTTTGTTGCCCAGTAAGTTAACACAAAACCGGCTTTTGGTTTTTAGAGAGTTCTAGATTTGGGAAATTATGGATAAGGGATTATGAACGTGTAGGGATAGTGCCAAACTTGTAGGGCAGTTGTAAGGACCAAATGTGAAAACAAGAAACAGCAACCCGTACCTAACAGTCCTTAGCTTGGTGCCTGCACCGTAAGCCCTCAGTACGTATCTGCAGCGGGGTCATGGTGGCGGGTTTATCATCTCCCAGTTCAGGGCTCTTTCTCCTCGCCCACGTGGCCTGTGGCGGCTCGTGCCTTGTCTCCTCCCCCCGGTGGTCAGCTTCTGGCGGCTCTGCTGGGAGGAACGGTTAGGCTCCTAGTGTGTACTTGCTGTGCTGTGTTGAACCGGCCCCAGACTTACACGAGGGGAGGCCTCTGAGCAGCTGGAAGTAAGGCCCGGGGCCTTGGGAAGTGGAAGCGAAGGCCGCAGGACGAGCAAGGACTCTGGCCCCAACCAGGGCCGTTCACCTCCTGGGCTGTTGTCCCGTGACGTGGGGCCAGCTAGAGGCTCCCTGGTTGTCAGCCTCAGCTCCTTTTCCTCCTTCCCGACTGAGCCCCAATTTTGTCCAACTGTCAGCCCCTCTGTGTGCCATGTGCTTCACGGGGGGGGGGGGGAGCTGATGGGGCCGCTCCCTGCCTGTGATTGGTTGAGGCATGAGCATGGGACTTAGTTCCAGCCAATGAAACATCAGGGGCATTAGCTGTGGGAGGGGCTTCCGGAAAAGATTTCTTCTTGCTCAGGAGTGACATACATGCTTCCGAGGTGACAGGAGTTGTCTTCTCCCCCCGGAAATTGTCGCCCGCGCTTCCAAGGCTGGGAGCTGCAGCCATGTCGTGGCTGTGAGGCTGACCCTCAGAGGGCGGCAGCGCAGAGACACAAGAAGGATGTGGCTCCACGCCTGCAGCGGCTCTTCTCGACGTCATGTATGTGGAGTAGTAAATGCCTTCTTGTTGAAGCCACACTGAATCGGGTGTGCGGCGGTTACTTGCTGCTGCAGGCACCCCCTCTGGTGCACCTCCTCGCTTACTCGAAGCACCCCCAGCTGCCCCGCCAGCTTTGCACTGGGCGCACCATCAGGAATGGTGCTGATTCCCGCCGACCTCACTTGGGTAGATTCCTGCCCCACTGGGTGACCTCATGCTTGGCAGGTGGTGGAGGGTTGCAGGCCTTTCTGTGAAAGCCGGTGTTTCCCATCTGAGCAGCCAAGAAAAGGGAAGAGGTTTTCTGAGATCTCTCAAAACCATCCCCAGCAGCTACCAAGACAAGAATGAGCAGTGCTTGGCAGATGGGTCGGAGGAGTGCCACATACCATATAAAGGGCAGCCGCAAGCCACAGGAAACCTAATGGTGTGGCTGCGGCCCCTGTGTGCCTGCCCATGCCCGTCAGGGGTGGTGGAGGTGGAAGTGCCAGAGCCAGGCGGAACAGATGTTTTTTGGTCCTTTCAGAGTCCTGTCAGACCTGGAGTCAGAACCTCCATGCATTTGCCCTCCGAGTGACCTTGTGCACCTCACTTGATTCTCTGAAACCTTAGTTTTCTGGACTTCATGGGTATTAAAACAGTGCCAGCAGGGAACGAACAAACATTGCTTGAGCTTTTGCTGTGTGCCATGTTCTAGGCATAAACTTTTACATGGATCCCAGTTAATCATCACAACAACTGCATGAAGAACGGGGTCGAGAGTCATAATTCTTATTCAGGGATAAGTAGCCTGAGGTTTGGAGATGTTCATTGAGCTGGATTCTAACCCACTTTTAACTCTAGTTCCATTATTCTTTATACCAACAAATGGTTTTCTAAGCTTGTCGGATCAGAGTCACCATGTGGGCTTGTGGAGCCACATTCCTAGTGATTCTGATGCAGCAGGTCTGGGGCAGGGCCTGAGCTCCTACAGGCTTAACAAAGCTCCCACGTGATGCCAGTGCTGCCTGGACCCGCTCTGAGTAGCCCTGAACTAAGGGAACCTGGACATTATGGATTCCCAGACCGTTCCCGTGGGGTAGTGATTTCCCTGGTCCAAGATGGAGGCTGGAAATCTGCATTTTAAAATAGAGCCTTAGGTGAGTTGTGTGGTCAGGCAGGTCTGAAGCTGTGCCTTCAGCCATAATCTTTAGCATTTAATGAGTACCTCCTGTGTATGGGGCCTGCACCAGAAGAAACAGACCGACTGGGTCACCAGCCACAAGAAGCTTACGGCTCAGAGCTGTCACACAGTCTCTGGGCAGCTGAGTCACCTGGGGGCTGGTTAGCAACTCAGATTCCCAGGCTGGGCCCCAGTCCTGCTTCAGGAGGTCTTAGTGGGGTTGGAAGCAGGATTGTTAACTAGCATAGGTGATTATAGCATAGGAAGTTCCAGGACCAGATTTTAGATTGTCCAAGTGGTGGGACAGGAGTGTCACCCCCTAGCTTGAGCAGAACAATGACAGCGTTACTTATGAGGCTCCAGGGTGCTGCTGGGTTCCTGGGGCCAGAGCGCAGGGTGTGCTTGGGTGATGGTTGGTAAGGCCCGGCAGAGTGCCAGGAGGAGGATCTTGGGCAGAGCTGTGGCTTTGTCCCAGTTGGCCTGAGACGTCCTTGGGTTGAAGCAGTGAAAGTCCAGTGTCCCGGGACCCCCCTCAGCCTCGGGCCAGCAGGACCGTAGTTTACCCTGTTGGGCAGATGGACGTGTTTTCCGCAACAAGGAAAGGAACCTGGTGCAGGCGAAAGCAGTGAGCTATGTCCAGTGAGACGTGGGATTAGATCCTGGGTCTGGAGCTTACTGCCTGTCTGGCTGTGGGTACGTTGCTCAGCTTCCCCAAGCCTCCCTCTCTAGCTCCGAGGTTGTTCTGAGGAGGACAAGGGATAATGCGGTTACTTTCGGGCCAGCAATCATCCGAAGCAGCCTGCCTGAGTCAGGAGTACTGTGTGTGGAAGGAGGGGAGGAAGGTCCGGAGGCTCAGCCCTTGGGGGGGGGGAGCAGGCAGGGTAACAGTCACATCAGTGATAGCAGAGCTGTGCAGCGGGGGGTGGGGTGGTGCTGAATTGTGACGGAGGCCCAGAGCTGATGGCAGTCACCGTTAGCCAGGTCCCAGAACTAGTCCATGCAGACCAGGGCCTCAGCTCGGGTCTGACAGACTCCCCAGTCCTCCTCCTGCAGCTGTTCATTCTGCACTTTCGTGTGGGGGTGCTGTGATGTGTATGGGGACACAACATCGAATGTGTCCGCTGAGCTGTCGGCCCCGTGAGAACTGGGCTTTTTTGCTGTTTTGTCCATTGCTGTATCTCCAGCACCAGCACATGTCTGACACACAGCAGGCCCTCAATTCATTGTTCAAAGAACAACTTGAGTTCTGCCCTTGAGGAGTTAACTTGGATTCATTTACTCATCAGACACCTACTGAGCACATACTAGGCGCCAGCCCCGGCCTGATGACCTGGAGTACGGTGACCATTAAGACCATCCTTATGCTCAAGTCGAGTACGTGGAGACCCGGCACATATGTGCTTGGGGCTGAGAATGGTGGAGGACAAGGGCGGTGGAGGTCCAGGGGAGGGAATGTCCACCTGAGGCACCGAGACTCTTGGTGTTGTCCCTCCGGTGACCGGATGGCCCTGCCTGCCTGGGGCTCTGGGTGAGTTCTGGCTGATGGATTGCTCTTCAATCTGACTGGATGTCCATGACCTGTGTCTCTTGTGCAACTGAAGGCTCAATGCTTGCCGAGTGGCCCTTCCCAGGGAGGGGTTCCAGGTGTCTCTGCTGCCTCTCCCTGTCCCTCCAATCTCCTCACACACGGGCTGGCTCAGCCCTGGGGCTGTGAGGTCTGCCTCCCTTGACTAACTGCCTTCTCTGCCCTTTACAGGTTCGAAGCCTGATGAGAAGCAGCTTTTTATTCTCAAGGAAGAAGTGTTGAGTTGATTAGGTGACATTGTGGGGCATGCTGAGCGCAGGGCCCTGCAGTAAATGCCTGTCCTTTCTCTGGCCCACTAGGCTAAGGGAATCAGCTCTCCACTGAGTCTTGGGCCTAGAGGCCTGGGAACATGGGTCCCTCAGGCCCTCTGCAGCTGTCCCATGGCCTGTGGTAGCCTCCTGCCTGCCTCTGCCTGACCCCACACCCCAGTTGTGGCATCTCCCTTCTGCCTAGACTCTCACTTGGAGAAATCCTACCTCACTGGGAGAAATTCCTGAGGCCGAGCTCAGACCTCACTTACTTCTTACAGTCTTCTGTGTTTGCCTGATGGTCTTTCCACCCCACCATGCCAGGACTCGATGGCTCCTAGCTCCCTCTAGACCATACTCTTTGAGGGCAGGGCATGGATTAGGGCTTTGAATCTTCAAGAGATGCTTGCTGACTCTGTGTGGGTGTGCATTTAACTTGTCTGTGTGGAGCTGGCTTCCTGAGAGAGCCATTTCCAAGCCTTCTGGGCTGGCCTGATAACATCCCCCTACCCGGCTAGAGTCATTTCCTGCCCTGCAGAGCCCTGGGGACAGGCCAGACCAACTCTAAGATGACTTTCAAGTTACCTTCTCTCTTATTAAACTAGGCATTTTGAGGGGGAAGTGTGTGTGTGTGTGCGTGCCTGTGCACATGCGTGTGCACATGTGTGTGCTCAACCAGTATACTTCTCTCTTCTGCCAGCGCAGTGGAAGAATTGTCTTCTGTTCCCACGTTTTACTCTCATCCTGTCCTTCCAGCTTCTGCATTGTGTGTGAACATGGGGAGGAGGCTTTGGCATGAAGCCTGGACTCCCAATTACCAAGATTTTCCCAGAATATCGTTTTTGCCAATTTCTTTGAGCTCCTTAATCCTTGACTTATGGCATCTTTACCTTTCAGTCAAGATCCAAATAGCAGGGCCTTGGAACTGGGTCATAATTTAAGCAAAGATAGTGGAGGGGGGACAACAGGCGCCTGGACGTAGAAGTGGGAAGGCCTGGGTCTCGGTCACCAGTCGTGCCCCAGCTATGTGCCAGGCGCCCCGGCAGGAGCTGAGTCTCCAGAGACTAAGGGACTTGTTTAGGTCCTGTCCATGAAAGGGAGACCCATTGACTGATTCACTCATTGCAGAAATATTTACAGAACACCTACCATGGCTAAGTCCTGGAGACAAGGCATGACTATGAGAGGGATAGGGTGGAGGTCAGAGCCAAGGGGGTGAAGTACAAGGATTTTGGCTTTCACTTTGGGTGAGAGGGGCGCCCCAGGAGGGTTTTGAGAAGCGGGGTGACATGACCTTCTCTTCTCCACCCTGCTGCTTGGCAGCGGCCCTACCGTGCTGACGCCTAGCCCTCTGCCTGCTCACATGTGCTGCCGAGCAGCTGCACGTCGTGGAGGAAGCCCTCGGCCTCGCTGGTCGTTTGCACTTGATGACCAGTGACCTCAGAGGCACTGCCACACTTCCTGCTCTCATGTACTCTTTCCCCTTCTTAGGCCTTTCGTCGGAATGCCATCCTGTCACTCCTAGCTCATGACCTGCTATGAACTTTACAGAGGACATAGAAGCAGTTAGGAAAGCCCCTTGTTTCCCACCACCGAGTGTGCCCGCTTTCCCTCCCGTCACTTGTACCGAGGCTCCAGCTCCTTTCCAGGCCTACAGCCCCTTCACCTTTGCTCAGAAGCCCTCTGTGCGCGCCTCCTCAGGACTTTGCGGCTGCTGTCATTTCTCCTCTCTTCTGGATCAATTCTCTGTTTCCCCGGTCATTCCCTCGAACATTCACAGACACGCTAGACTCTCCGGTAAAAACCTTCCCTAATCCCGCCTCCCTACTCACTGCCCAGCTCTCTGCGCTCAGCAAAGCCTCTTCAAAGAACCATTGTGTCCTCAGCCTGCTCCTTTGAGCTTGTAACCGCCCCCCCCCCCCGCACACCCCGAGGCTTCCCATGTCAAGGTCACCCTCTGATGTGGCCTCCCTGTTGCCAAATCTAACGGTTATGTTTGTGTTCTTATCTTCCTCCATATTCCAGCTGCCCTTAACCCACTTGGCCACTCCTTCTTTCCGGAAACTTCTAATCTGTTTCTGTAACAAACATTGTCCTGGTTTCTTTAACTGGGTCCTTCCATTCACTCTCCTCCAGCTTTGAAGCCAGCCTTCATCCACCGACTTGGTTTCTCTTCTTGGGTATCAAGTGTTATTGAAGGGAGTCAGAACAGAACTCTTGGTTTTATTTCTGCTCACCTCAGTAAATGGCAAGAGGGTACCACTCTCCAGTCCAGTGTGCAGTCTCAAAGCTGAAAGTAAAGAATTTCTCTAGAATCCCTCTCCATTCCTCATCCCTCCTGCATTAGTTTCCCATTGCTGGTGTAACTAGTGTTCACACATTTACTGGCTTAAAATAATGCAGATGTGTTCTCTGGCAGTCCTGGAGGTCAGAAGTTAGAAATGGGTCTCATTTGGCTAAATCCAAGTGTCCGCAGGGCTGTCTTCCTTCTGGAGGCTTTCGGGAAGAATCCGTGCCCTGGTCTTTCCTGGCCTCTGTGGCTGCCCCCACATCTCCTCCTCCAACTCTGACCCGCCTACTTCCCTCTTCCAAGGACCCAGCACGCCCACCCACATAATCTAGGATAATCCTGTCTTAAGGTCTGTAATTTAATCACACCCGCAAATTCCTTTTTGCCATGTAAGGTGACATACTCATAGGTTCCAGCAACTAGGACACAGTAATCTCTGCGTTGTGGGGGGTATTATTCTGTCTGCCACACCTCCAGTTCAACCCATTAGTAAGTCTTGTTTATCTTACCTCCAAATTGTGTCCTCCCTCCACCTGTCTCTCCCTTTCTGCACTCTTTCTCACCTTTTCCCCTTGTCCCAGTGTCCGTCACCCCCCACTGGCCTCCCGCAGTGACCTTCCGACCATCCTTGCTGTCGCCTCGCCTGCTCCAGCCCCAAGTTCACTCTCCACACAGCAGACAGAGGGGTCTTTGCAAAACCTAAACCAGATCCCTTCACCCCTATTTGCACACTCCCCGCCCCGTCCAGAGGCTTCCAGGTGCACTTCGGAGGAAAGCCACACTGCTGACCGCAGTCTACGAGCGTGTTCACGGCTGTCCTTACCCACCTCTCTGACTACCCTGATCCGTCCCTGCCGCTTCAGCAACATGGCCCTCTTGCTGTTCCTCGAATGTGCCAGCTGTGTTCCCACCCCAGGGCCCCTGCATGGGCTGCAGAGTGCTCTTCCCTTAGATCTTTGCATGGCTGACTCTGTCTCATTGTGCAAGTCTCAAACTCCGACTCCTTGGAGACTCTGGCCCTGATCTAACAGCCCAGTCTCAAGTAGCCACCTGGTCACTCCCTGTCACGTCTCCCTGTTTTAACTCTCTGCTGATCTCTTACCACTAGCTGGCCTTTTTCTGGTTTGTCTCCCCTTCTGGAATGTAAGCAGCACAAGGGCAGAGACCCCTCTGTCTCCTTTGCTCCTGTCCGTGCCAGATGCTGGCAGGGCAGGTGCTAAATAAATGCAGGCTGGTGTGTGAATGTGCACAGCGCGGTGAGGAGTGTGGGGAACTCAGGAAAGCTGCTCCAAGGTCACCCTGTCATGCATCTCACACGATGCCTGGATTTTGGCAGGAGAAGGGAGGGAAGTACAACGTGTCCGGGCACCCTCAGGTGAGACAGATTGCCACGGCCGCGGAAGGATGTGGGGGGCCTGGAGAGTGTGCACACGGGAGGCTGGTGGCCCAGGGAGAGCTGGTGACAGGTTCTCAGTCATAACCGCAGACTCAGACCTCCTCCACCTGGCTCTGAGATGATGGGCCAGGTCATGTGACCCCCCTGTGGGTGACCAGATGAGGCATTCCAGAGTCAGAACACACTCCAACACGGGCCATTTTCTTTTCCTTGATGTTTTGTGCAGGTTACGAATGTATGTGATACTAAAAATCAAATAATACAAGAGAGAAAGGTAGCTTCCTTCCTGCGTCATCTCTGTGTCGTCCTGCTCGTCTCTATAGACGTAGCCACTCCGAAGAGGACTTTCCCGGGGGTCCTTTCGGAAATATTCAGCATGTCTGTAGATTCATTAGAAAGTGCATTGTCGGTTTTGTTTTTTTTACACACCGTAGTAACGTACCACACACCCCATTTTGTATCTCACTCTGACGTTGTTGACCTTTGCTGTGTAACACACCATCCCAAACTCAGTGTCTGAAAACAGCCACCTTTTATTGTTTGTCACCGTTCTGGGCTTGCCAGGCTCACCCGTGCATGGGCCGCCAGCTGCGGGTCGACTCCGTGGCCGGGCTGCCCGCGGCTGGCTCGCTCACGTGGCGGGGCCTGGCGGAGACGACTCGGCTCTGTTCCCCGCGGCCTTTCTTAGACCCAGGCCCGCCCGGCCACGGGCTCAAGGTGGTCCCAGGGAAGCAAGCGGGAAGCAGTTGCCTAAGTCCGTTTCCCAGCTTGTGTGTGTCGGGTGTGCTACCGTCCTGTCAGTCAGGGCAAGTCCCGTGGCCCAGCCCAGGGTCAGTGTGAGCCGTCACAACATGTGGATTCAGGGAGGCATGAAGACCTGGGGCAGTGTATGCAGTCAGGCTACCACGGGTCTGGATGGAGATCCGTTTCCTTCGTGTAATGGACACATCCTGACCCATCACGTGGGGTGTAGCGTAGCTCATTGAACAGGTCCCCGGTGAGGCCCATCCAGGTGTGTTCCGTCCTTTGCTCTTAGCGCTAGGGCTGCGCGTAGCAAACATCCCTGTATGTGCCTCTTGGTGCCCGAGAGTGCATGCGTGTAGGGGAGGAGTTACTAAAACGGGGCTTTCTGGGTCGGGCGGTCTAGTACGTAAATCATTTTATAGATGTTGCTCAGTTGTCCTCTGCAGACACTCGTACCGATGACGTTCCCACCAACAGTGTCCAGCAGTGTCTGTGTTTCTGTCACTTTTTGGTGGCTAGGGGGGATGACAGGTACTGTGAGTGCTGGGGTACCTGTGACTTACAAGAAAAGAAGCTGGGTAAGTAAGGGGACGAAATTCACTGAGGTCGTGCTGAGACCAGGAGACGGTGAAGCTGGCTGTCTCTGCTGGGTGACAGAGGAGACGCTGAAGAACCGGCTCCTACTTGAATGGGGGTTTGTTTTTCCTCTTGGATCACAGCCACGGCAGGAATGGTTTGAATAGACCTAAATGCTTCCCAACTGACAAATCGCGGTTGTTGAGACCTTTTTTTTTTTTTTTTTTTTTGGTATTGATATCAAGTACTCCCTGGAATAGAGTAGAAACCCTAAGCTTTTTCTTCTCCATCTGATCAAATCTCTGGGTGTCACCTATTTATCCTGTGAGTGAGAAGGCTGGGAGGAAGGGGCAGTCACCTCAAGCAGCAAAGGCGATAGCCCCCATCCCCCGCGTTTCGGGGGGATCAAGGAGGCCGAGGCCCGGCCAGGTATGGAGCTGGGCCAACCGCAGGACTCAGTGGACTGTCTGTTTGGAGATGGGGCACACACCAGAGTGCCCTGCCGGAGCTGATTCCCCATATTCTTCTCAGTGACAGTCCCCAGGAGTGGCCTCTGTTCGGCTTCAGGGTTTAGCTCCATGTAAGTTCCCGGGGAGCTGGTTTCTGCAGCCTCACTTAAGGCCTGAGAAATGCCCGAGGGAAAGGTAGAACGAGCCCTGGGCACCCCCGAGTCCCTCACTGCAGTCCGCTGAGTCTTAGCAGGTGGGCCAGGAAAGGGTCTCAGGAACGGCCTGCTCAGTCTGCAGCAGAAGGATGAAGTGGCTTGGCTGGGGTCACACGACTGGTTGGGAGGGAAGCTGGGCCCCTTTTCTGGATGCTGCTGTGCACATGCTAGGGCGACGGTGCTAGGAGATGGCCTGGGTTCCAAATCCCAGCTCCGGGATGGACTGGCTCTGCGACCTTTGACGCGTCGCTTCACCTCTTGTGCCTGGTTCCCCATCTGTGAGATGGAGGTGCTAACAGGTCCTAGCAGGGTTGGGAGGACTAATGGGATCATGTAAATGGCTTAGCCCACTGCACGGCATTTAGTAAGAGCCCAGCGTGGCTTGTCTAGTCATAAACGTTGCACAACATTCTTATCTTCCTGCTGGATTGCAGGCCTCTTGAGCACAGGGCTTGTGTCTCACAGAGCTTTCTGACCTCATTAGATCCGACACAACCGGTCTGGGAAATAGCAAGTCCAAAACGAATGGCAGTGACAGGAACGCTAACTCACATCTATTCAGCCCCTGCTTTGTACTCTATGCATTACATACATTGTGTCTTAGCCTACAGTAGCCAGGGGAGGAAACTAAGGCTCAGAGAGGTTAATTAACTTGCCCAGTGCCACACAGCTAGTAAGCAACAGAGCTGTTATTAAGCCTAGGGGCTGCCTGAGGCCAGAGCTCTGTCCTCCACCTTGTAATCCTGGGCTTTTGCCCTCTGGAAAGTACACACCTGGCCCCACTCTGCAGTCCTGCTGCTCCACCTGCAGTGTGGAATGCCTGGCTGCTCCCTACCCTGTGCCTGGTGAGTGTGAGTAGGCGAATGACTGGGGGAGAGATACTCAGATTTAAGTCTTTCATGAGGCAGAGTCCTGATGTAAGGGTCCCCTGTTCCTGTGGGGCAGCCGGAAACTGTCAAGGCAATCAGAGAACTCACCTGGTTTGCTACCCACTTCTCAGGGATCCCTTTTCTCTGTGGTCCCACATCCAGTGTCGTGAGAATTGTTTTTTCATATGTTCCGTCTTGTGTTTGTGGTTATTTTATACAGGAGGGTAAATTTGTTCCATCTTGGCTGAAAGCGAAAGTTCTATTTTTATCTTTTTATCCTCTTTTATTTCATACTTAATTCTTTAATCCAGCTGGAATTAATTTTCTTGTATGCCCCGAGGTGCCTTTTTTCCCCTTGCACCTCACTAGCCTAGCGTGTAAGCGGACACACTGTGGGCAGTAACGGCTGGCTAGGTGACCTCTGTTTCTTTTGTCACTTGTGGGCTCTGAATTGGGAACCCATAGGTCCTTGACAAGAGCGGCCAGCGCTGTGGAGTGTCAGTCGGGCTGCTAAGCTCCTGCCTCATGAAGACGGAAACTTGTAGCCTCTGTGTGATTTCTCCGGCATGAGTTCATGGATGTTTTTCAGATCTTTGCCCTCCTGGTTGGGAGCATAAGTGGTAGGGAAGTCACCTTTTTCGAAGGAGAGCAAAGAAAATGTAGTTTGCTTGGGAGATTCATTGGAGCCTGAAAATGTTTAAAATTGCACAAGTGATTTTGCAGCCACGGTGCTAATTTCCAATTGGAATGTAAGCTCTTTGCTCGGAGTGCTCGGCTCCTTCCAGACCTGAGGAGCTGATCCTTGCCTGCCTGGCAGGAAACTCCCAACTGTGGCCATCTTCCTCTCTCTGCCCTTCATGGTTCAGCTCTAACAAATTACTTGGAGTTCCCCCAAACAACGAGGCTGTGTCCTGTCTTTGCATATTCTGTTTCTGCTGCTTCAAAGATCTTTCCCCACATTTTCCATCTTGTAAACATGTACCTGTAACATTCTTGGTGAAGGCTTTGTCTCCTCCTCCACCACCGGGACCGTGCACATCTCAGTAGAGCTGCAGCTTGCAGGGTGGTGCTGAAGGACTAGAACTTCTGTGAGGGGAGGGACTGTGTCTTCTCATTCTGCTCAAAGCCTCTTCCTCTCAGCTGAACCTTTCCCAGAGCCCACCCAGTTGTTCTGTTAGAGCTGGGCTCTCTGCACATCTTAGCAGCAAGACTCTGGTGTGTTCCCCCAGTATCGGGAGATCAAGGAACTAAAAGGCTATGAATCTTACAAAGCACTAAGGTGGTAGTTTTATACTTCCCTTTATATATAGTCCTTTGTTTAAATATTTTCGCAAGCCTAGGATGTAAAGCCAGCGAAACAGGAGAGGTGATGTCAGGGTGTTGTACCAAAGCCTTCATTTGGGTTCTGTGGGATTCCTTCTAGACATGAGGGACTCTGGGAATGCGTATTGATTGGTCAGGTGTTCTCAGATAGCAGTTCTCAACTTAAAGCCTGTTTGGTGGTGGGGAGATCTAGCCAGGATAACAGTTTGGCCACTGTCACTAAGGTCAGAGTAACAGCGACTAAAGCAATAGCAAGGTAGAAGTTAGTGTTTCTCTCTCGTGTAATAATTGATCATAAGCGGTCCAGGGCTCAGGGGCGGCTCCTGGGTGTTGGAGACCAAGGCTCCTAATGTTGTGCTGCTCCGGGATCCTCAGTAGATGGCTTCCATCTTGAGGACCAGAATGGATGCTCCATTTTCCACCAGCACAGACTCATCCCAGCTAATGGGGTAGGGTGAAGAGGAGCTGGAGGGTAAGCTCATTCCCTGGAAGGGCCCAGCAAGAGAAGCTGCATGCAATACTTCTGTTCACATCCCACTGGCCATAACTTAGTCACGTGGCAGCATCCAGCTCCCAGGGAGCCTGGGAAGTAGTCTTTACCTTGGCAGCTATGTGCACTGATAAAACTCAGGGACTCTAATACTAAAGGAAGAAGGGGAGAATGAATATTTGGGGACGACTGGCAGATTGTGCCACAGGCAGGACCAGGCCTAACACTGGAGGGTAGAGTCCAAGTGCCTTGGCCTATCATTGAACTAATTCACCATTTATTGAGCACTGACTCTATGCCAAACATTGTGCTCAGCTCTGAGACTAAAAAGTAAATAATACACAGATTCTTCCTTCAGGTATCTCATTACAGTCTGGAAGGGGCAGATATGAAAACACCTAGGTTGGGCTGCTCGACGTTCCTGGGGCAGCTGAGGGTGGCTTGGGATAGGGCATGTGTAGGGAGAGTTGGACAGCGCTTTTTTTTTTTTTTACTTTATCAAGTAATGGTGGATGGTGGTCTCAGCGTTCCGAGTCATCCCGAAGGCGTGGAGGAGGTTCACGGGGCTGCGTGTGGAGAACTGCCTGTGGAAACTGCCAGGACCTGTTTTCTGTGGGAATGGTGCTGAGCGGGGAGAAGGGAACCGTTAGTCCCATGATCTGCTCCCCACTTGAGTCTCCATTCTTGTCCCCTCACTCACCCACACTCTCTTCTCTGGCCACTTGGTCCGATGTGTTTTTGCCTTCACACTTTTCTTATGTTCTGCTGTTCCCTCAGCCTGGTTTGACCTTCCCAGTATTGTTTGCCAGTCCAGATCCTACTCATCCTGCGAGGTCTAGTTGAGAGGTACGGCAGTCCACGCCACGGCATTTCCCTCACTGAGAACTCATCAGCTCTCATCCACAGTCTTGCTATGGTCGTGGTATTGTTCCCATTTCATAAGTGGAGGCTGGGGGCGCCTGGGTGGCACAGCGGTTAAGCGTCTGCCTTCGGCTCAGGGCGTGATCCCGGCGTTATGGGATCGAGCCCCACGTCAGGCTCCTCCGCTATGAGCCTGCTTCTTCCTCTCCCACTCCCCCTGCTTGTGTTCCCTCTCTCGCTGGCTGTCTCTATCTCTGTCCAATAAATAAATAAAATCTTTAAAAAAAAAAAACAAGTGGAGGCTGGTGCTTCAAGAGGGTAAGCGATGTGCCCCCCGGTCACACAGCTAGAAAGAGGTGGCAGCAGCAGAGGGCCCGATCTGCTGTCCTTTCTGCTTGTTCGCCTGGGGATTCTGCTCTGCGCAGCCGTTTTCAGCTACAAGGTCAGAGGAGCCCGAGGCAGGGAGGTAATTGGAGTGGGGGGAATAATTGGGGGTAATGTGGAGAGAGGAATCTTCAGCTCAGATGTACAGAGGTGCTTTCTTAGAATTGCACCCCCAAAACACCAAGGCTAAATCCTAAGGCCACAGGCACAGTGTGACAAACTGGGATTTATATCTGTGACTCTGAATCTCTTGTTATTTTATTTTTTTGGAAATGTAAAATCTACAGAAAAGAAAGTCAATGTATGCTAATAGTCTCACCACTCAGAAATACCCACCATTAATGTCCCAAGATAGATACTTCCAGTTTTTAAAGAATAGTCGCAGTTTTTCCTAAAAGTAATATGAAATGATTCTGATCAATAAAAATAATTGAAACTGCAAAGATGAGAGTGAAAAAAATTATCCCAAATCCTATCATTCAGAAATTTTTATTACTTATTCTTAAGTGATGCTCATTCTAGACATCTTTTTAGGGAAACAGACAGAATAAAGATAAATAGGCATACTTATGAACTGTGATCACACTCCCGTCCCACATCATAGCCATTAGCCACGGGTAGCTGCTGACCGCTTGAAATGTGGCTGGTTCGAGTTGAGATGTGTCATAAGTGCAAAGCACACACTAGATTTGGAAAACTTTTTTTTTTTTAAAGTCAGCTCTACGCCCAACATGGGGCTTGAACTCATGACCCCGAGATCAAGGGTCACATGCCCTACTGACTGAGCCAGCCAGGCGCCCCTAGATTTGGAAAACTTAATACGAAACAGAATATAAAACATGTTGATAATTAAAAAATATGGATTGCTTGTTAAACTAACAATATTTTGTATATATTGAGTTAAATAAAAGATGTTATCAAAATTAATTTCACCTGTTTCTTTTTCCTTTTTTAACGTAGCTAGTGCAACTTTTAAAATAACACGTGACTTGCATCCCTATCTGTTGGGCAGCGGCTATTTTAAAAATAAAGTATTAATAAATACTGATGGGAAGAAGGAAACGAAAGTGAATCTGAGGGAATTGTTGAGCTCCAGATAAATGCTTTACCATGTGGCATCGTTTCCTGAAAGAGTGCAGTAAAGTTTTAAAAAGATTGGAGTCATGGTTTTTTCTTTAAGCATGTATTATCTTGTTTTGAAAGATGGTGCTCCGAAGCACCTCCCAATTTTGGTATGTTGTCGTGTTTGCATTGTGTTGGCTTATAGCAGTCCTGCTCTGTTCGGTAGCTAATTCTTGTAGGCATTTAGTATTCTATATGTAAATGTTCTGATCCTCACTGTCAGGCCTTTGCCCACACATCCTTCATCCCTGAGCCCTGGATTTCTTTATTAGCTGCATTTCATTCTCACGAAGGGCTCATGCTTCTGGGAGGAGGCTGCTTGCTGCTCTCTCACCCGACCGGTGTTGCGGCCAGCCCCAGGCCCCTTGGCTAACGTTGTGTGTCCCCGTGCCCTCTGCAGATATCGCTGCACTGTCTTCTGCTCTAGGACGCTGCTGTGGGTCCTGCCTGGCGTTCCCCTCATCTTGTAGGCAATTTGCTTTTCCTTCTTGGACAATGTAGAGAATTCTTGAGTTCTGTAATTTAACTCAGCCCGGGTCTGCTGTGGCTTGGCCCATGCCAGGACCCTAGGTCTCATCTCTAAGAAACTGTTTCAGGCTTCCTGGTACGCAGAGGCAGTGCTGAGAACTTCAGATTTAGCAGATTTGGGTCACTGGCCAGAGGACTGAGAAGGCTCTCCTTATAGCTCACTGCCTTCAGGGGACCTACCGCTCAGAATCTCAGTGCGTGCTCCGTGACTTTCTCTTGAGTTAATTTTAGATTACCTAAATAATAGGCAAATCTGTTCTCCTTTCTGGGACTGGAAGGTTCAAGATAAAACTAAAGTCCATTTTGGCCCCTACCTCCAGTTGAGGTCCTCCCCACTCTGCAACCCAGTGGTAGCTACAATCACGGATTTGAGGTATATCCTTCCAGACCTTTTACGCTGTGCTTATATTTTAATACAATTAGGTCCCGTCCCATCACAGAAGAAATAGGTTGTGCTCAGGCTGGTGTATGAGTTGTTCTGGGTTTATTCAGAACATCTAGATGTGAGGGTTCCCAAGAGCTACTTCTGGAGTGAGCTCTTCATTCTAATTAACAAGCCAACGTGCACCGTAGCGAAATCGTAACTGTAAGTAGTGTGCTCTTAGGAGTAAAACCTTCATCTAGACGTTGCTAGTTGTCAGTGTCTGTATAGCTCCGACTTCTAGGCAGAAACGGACTGCATGCCTTCAGGTCATTTTGACACAAACTCGTTTTAAGAATCTGACTGTACGAGACAAAGTGCCAGCTCACATCCATGCGTAAGACTGCAGAACACAAAAGAGCTAGGAGATTTCACTGCGTCAGTCTTGGAAAATACACAGTATTCGTTTATACAGATCATGCTGAAAAATAGCATAAGACAGCTGTGTTTTTCCACTGAACCTGCGCTCTCTCCATGTTAATATATATCTAGTCTTTCTAGACTCAATAAATGCGTTACCACCTGTCTGCCTACAAACTCTGGAACATTATTAATGATCAGAATTCACCTAAGTTCGTGCCCATTTGGACTCCATCGAAGGCTGTGAAGTTCCAGAAGGGCCTTGCTGGGGGCACGGAGCAAGGGTGTGGTGGTCTCGAGGTCCCCAGGGGGCTTCCCAGCACACAGACCGTTCCAGGCTCCCATTGAGCCTCTCACTTTGTTCTTTGCAGATGACATGGCAGAGCTCCTCCTCGGGGAGTCGAAGCTAGAGCAGTCCCTGAAGGAACACCCCCTGCGGCAGGGGGCCAGTCCCCGAGGCCCCAGGCCCCAGCTGACCGAGGTCCGCAAGCATCTGACCGCCGCCCTGGACCGAGGGAACCTAAAGGTACTGAGGGTCTCTGAGCCGAGGGGGGCAGTGGGTGATGCTTGTCCCACCTCCTCCAGGCAGTGAGCCGTGGGGAAGGATGGCTTGCAATGGGACCAGGTAGTGTTCGGAGCGCACGGGCACGCTGCCACGGTGCGGCTTCTAGAAGCAGGCCCACTCACCGTGTGATCGGTGTGTTGGCCCCTCAGCCAGCTGACTACCTTATGGGGGCTTCCAGCTCACTAGGGTCTCTCTGGTGAGTCTTCAGTGACAAGATATTCTGAAGAATCTTCTCCAAGTGTTGTATGTGGCCCAGAGCTCAACCTGACGCCTTGGCCCAGGAGTGCCATTTACCTCACAATTCCTGCCTGAAATATGCAGCTCCTGAATGTCCCCAGGCGCCTGCGGCCCAGAACTGTGTGGGGCTCCTCCTGGTGAGCGCAGGCCTGGTGCTTTGGTGTGGGAGGCAGCCGGGACCAGACCGGTCCTCCGCCTGAGCCAACAGCCCTAACCCTCGTGGCCCAGGAGACCTTAAGCACTACCCTTCTGCTCCTCCCCTGCCCTGTCTTCCCGTCTCTAGACTCAGCTTTCGCTCTCACCACAAATTGCTTCCTTTGAATCTCCTTTCCTCTCAGTTTCGCTCCCCCTGCCTCGCCTCCCCCCCCACCCATTAGCTTACTTACTGGGCTTGAGCTCTTCCCCGCCCTGAGGGCTGGCTCTTCCTGCTCTTCTGAGGTCACGCTCCTCCAGGTAGCTGACTGCACCCAGCCCCAGGCCCATCAGCTTCTTCAGCTGCGGTCCTGCTGTTGTGCAACCCCCACCATTATCTCGTCTCCAGAACTTTTCTATCATCCCAGACAGAAACTGTCTATGCATGAGCCTCCAACTCTCCATCCCCCCGCGCCCCCGCTCCCGGCAACCCCTAGATTTTCTGTTTCTGTCATTCTGGCTGCTCCAGATCCCGCACATAAGCGGAATTGTAGAGTATTTGTCTTTTATGACTGGCTTATTTCATTAACATGATGTCCTCAGGGTTCATCCATGTTGTAGCATGTGTGAGAATTCCCTTCCTTTTTTAGGCTGGGTAATACCCACTCTAAGTTTATACTGCATTTTGTTTATCCATCCGTCAGTGGCCGCTGAGGCTGCTTCTGCCTTTTGGTACTTGGAATAATGTTGTTATAATACAGACGTTTTTTTTGTTTGTTTGTTTTGTTTTTTTTTTAGAGAGGTGGGGAGAGAGGGAGGGAGAGAGAGAGGAAAGGCAGAGGGAGAGGCGGAGAGAGAATCTTAAGCAGTCTCCATGCCCAGCACAGAGCCTGACGTGGGGCTTGAACTCACAACTCTGAGATCATGCCCTGAGCCGAAATCAAGAGTTGGATACTTAACTGACTGAGCCACCCAGGCGCCCCGAATAATGCTGCAATGAATGTGGGTTCAAAATATCTCTTCCAGATCTTGCTTTCAGTTCTTTTGGGCATATACCCAAAAGTGGAATTGCTGAATCATATGGTAATTCTATGTTTGATTTTTTAAGGAACCTCTGTACTATTTTCCATAGCAGCTGCACCGTTTTACATTCTCACCAACACTGAGTTCCAATTTCACCACATCCTTGCCAGCATTTTTTATTTTCTGTTTGGGGTATTGTTTTGGTTTGGGGTGGTAGCCATCCTAACGGTTTTGAGGTGGTATCTCATTGCGGTTTTGATTTGCATCCCCCTGATGATCAGGGATGTTGAGCACCTGTTTGTGTGCTTATTGGCCATTTGTCTGTCTTCTTCGGAGAAATAGCTATTTAAGTGCTTTGCCCATATTTTATTTGGGTTGGGCTTTTTGTTGTTCAGTTGTATCTCTTTGCTTTTAACCTTGATGACCCCCCCCCCACCTCAGAGCCCTCCAGGGCTACTCCTTTGGACTTTACTCTCATGTTTGTGTACGTTCCCTCCCTAGTGAAGCCATGTTTTGCTTAGCTTTACCTTCTGTATCTGTTTTGGAAGCTTGTGCCTTTTCCCAAATTGCTGTGTGACCCCAAGGAGGCCACTTCCCTCTCTGGGGCTTAGTTTCTGTCAGTTTGAATACGGTGGGCTGTTGGAGGGGTGAGCTTGGACCCTCCCAGCTCCTAGATATTCCAAGCCTGTGAGGTTTCATTCCTTCCTCCTTCCTGTCCTTCCTCCTTGTCCTCTGGTCACCTCCTTGGCCCTGGAGCATTTGGAGGCCTGGGCAATATCTGTGTAAGTGAGTGTTAGTGTTTGTCAGTTACGCGGCTGCAGGCTTCTGGAAATGCTGGCAGAAAGCCTCCCTTTTAAAAGGCCTTTGTCTCCACTGGACACAGCTCCAGGCTCCTCAGGCTGGCTTGAGAGCATCAGTTCATTTTTTCAATTTTATTTTTTTAAAGATTTTATTTATTTATTTTACAGATAGAAAGAGTGAGCAGGGGTGGAGGGAGGAGCAGAAGGAGAGGGAGAGGGACAAGCAGACTCCATACTGAGCACAGAGCCTGACGCAGGGCTCGATCCCACGACCCCGAGATCATGACCTCAGCTGAAATCAAGAGTCAGACGCTTAACTGACTGAGCCGCCCAGGCGCCCTGTGCATCACTTGAGTATAGGAAGGTCAGTTTACTAAGCACTTGGTGTGCTTTTGGACCTTTAAAAACACATGTTCTCTCTTTCCCTGTTTCTTTCAAAGGGCCATGCCACACTTCTCTTCAGAGTCAGTTCGTGACACTCGTCGGTCTTTATCAGTGAGAACAAGTAGAGGGACAGTGGACTCGTGGGCTGTGCTTCCCAGTGACAGCTGTCATACTCAAGCATCCCTTCAAGAGGCACAAGGGGTAGCTGTGTGCTAGGGGAGAAAGGTTGAGGATCATGCTCCAGGCCTGATATCTGCTAGTTTCTTACCCCCTTCCAGATCCCTAGTTTCATTGCGAAAAATTATCCTTCTGGTTTACCAGGTGCTGAGGGGCTTTGCTTTCCACCCAGTGTAGTAGTAAGAACATGGAATTTCAAGTTAGAATTCCTGAGTTTGTGTTCCAGTTCTAGATTTATAAGCTGTGTGGTTCGGCAAAGCTACTTACCCTCTCTGAGCTTCACGTTTCTCATCCGTAAGTGTAGTTAGCTCAGGGTGGTCTTGAGGCTCAGATGTGGAAGCAACTGCGATTTTATTGGTTCTACCTAGAGAGATTTTTCTCCTGTGGCCATTTTTTTTAGCTTCCTCTACCCTATAAAGAATATTCCAAAGTCGCCCAGCTTTTGCACGGGAGTGTCGCCC
Source organism: Ursus maritimus (assembly GCF_017311325.1). Taxonomy (NCBI): domain Eukaryota; kingdom Metazoa; phylum Chordata; class Mammalia; order Carnivora; family Ursidae; genus Ursus; species Ursus maritimus. The sequence continues at coordinate 12,201,616 of NW_024425008.1, forward strand.
CAATAACTGGCTACCATGAAACTCGTTCTCTTCTTGACCTTAAATCAGCGCACCTCCGGTGGGGCGCTTGCGCAAGCCCAGTGCAGACAGCGTGCCCACAAAACACATGTGGATTGAGACAGGAAGGACCAGAGCAAGGTAGGAATGTGGTGGGGCAGAGGGAACCTGGCCTGGGAGTCAGGAGACCTGCTTCTGAGTCAAGTCAAGAAAACCGTGTTTCTCATGGGCAGGGCAGCACAAGCACTGTGCTGGGGCGGGTCTCCCTTCCCCTGCAGCGGGCAGCCTCCGTGTGGTGTTGCCGACTAAAGTGCCTCAGCAAGGCTCTCCCAGTGCGTCCAAACTGTGCCTTTGCACTTTGGAATTTTGTTCAGACTCCTGCATTTTTTCCATTTGGCCTTGTAGTTTGCTTATCTTAAAAAAAAAAAAAAAAAAAAACTTAAAAATTTTTTTCATGTTGAATTTAAAAATCTTTTTCTTTTGGTGAGATATTATCTAACACAAGCTTTGCCATCACAACCATCTTTAAGTGTACAGTTCAGTGGCATTAGATAGATCCACACCGTCGTGCGGCCACCACCGTCCATCCCAGACAAGCTCTGTGCCTGGTAAACACTAACTTCTGCTCCCCTCCCCCTTCCGTTTGCTTTTAAGCCAGTGGTCCCAGGGCTGGAGGGCTTAAGGTAGGAAGGAAGACGCAACCTTGTATGCCAGGAAGCCTTTTCTTTGGGTGGAGAACCTCTGTGGTGGGTCTTTTTTTCATAGCTCTTTTTCTCTTTTCTTACGTCTGCTTTGATTTCTCTGTTTGCAAATATAATTCTAATTTCTTGCATTGGTCTCTCTCTCTCTCTTTCTCTTTGGGGCCACGCAAACCCCCCCTTTTTTTGTTCCTTTCCAGGTGCCTGGCTGGCTTAGTCAGTAGAGCCTGCCATTCTTAATCGTAGGGTGATGAGTTCAAGCCCCAGGTTGGGCATGGAGCCTACTTAAAAAATAATAATAATAAAATTTAATTAAAAAAAAAAAGCCCTTTTCCTCCCTTCATTTCCTTTGCCCGTTTTGCCTGTTGCCCCGTCTCCCTTTCAAGAAATACTTTATGATTTCACTTATATGTGGAATCTAAAAAGTAAAACAAATGAGTAAACAGACAAACAAAAAACAGAAACAGACCCATAAATACAGAGTACAAACTGATGGTTGCCGGGGTGGGGGGTTGGTGGTGGGCACAGTAGGTGAAGGGGAGCAGGAGATGCAGTTACGGGATGAATAAGTCCTGGGGATAAAAGGCGCAGCATAGGGAATATAGTCAGTGGTGTCTTAACAGCTTTGTGTGGTGACGGATGGTAGCTACGCTTGCGGTGAGCACAACATAGCGTACGGAGTTGTCCGCTATGTCATACACCTGAAAAGTATGTGACATTGTGTGTCAGCTATACTCAAATAAAGAAAAAAAAAAAGCAAGAAAGAAATGCCTGGAAGCTGACAATCCCGGCAGACAGCTGCTTTGCCGTGCTCTGGCTAGTTACCTGCACATTGCCCACCCTATCACTGTTCCAGGGTACAGAACAGTGCAGCTTCCTGGCGTGCTTCTGTAAGCGGGAAAATCTAGCCTTGCATAGCTTGGGTTCCAAGGAACAGGCCTGTGAGAGGGTGATAAATCTGTTTCCTTATATAGCAGGCTGGGCTGTCTCCTCTTTTCCTGCTGCTGAGTGCTGACCGGGGAGAAGGGCAGAGGATGAGGCTGGTGGGTGTGGACTGGGAAAGCCAACCTCTCCTGCCTGGAGAGGAGTGAGGACCCATCAGAGGATGGCTAGAGCTTGCAGCCTCTGTGGGGGGGACCAGGGCTCAGTCACCTTACCGAGCAGGAATGGCTCAGTGGGAAAAGTTCACCCCTAGAAAGAAAGCAAGTCCTGGGTGTTGCACCAATTTAGAAAACCTCTCTCTTTGGGTTATTTGGGTTACAGTCTTGTGGCACACCCCCAGTGCAGCCGACAGGGCGCACCAGGATGCCCTTTTTTGAGACAGGTGCTTGTATGTTTTGTTCATAAATCGTCCTTCCGTTCTTGGCCCAGCACAGCCAAGCACGCGGGCCTGTGGGGAGCCTCAGGGTTCTGTTTTGTTTTGTTTCATAGCAGCTTTCTTGAAGTAGAGTTCATATGCCATACAATTTACCCATTTAGAATGTACAATTCAGTGGTTTCAGACTCGTGCAATCATTACCCTATTTTAGAACATTTTCATCACCCCCAAAATAAACCCTTACCCATTAGCAGTCACCTGCCAGCCTCCCATCCTCCAGCCTAGGCAAACACACTGATCTACTTTCTGCCTTTATAGATTTGACCACTCAGACCATTTCCTATACATGGAAGCATACAACATGTAGCCTTTTGTGATTGGCTTTTCCACCTGCCATAATATTTCTGAGGTCCATCCCTGTTGAAGCGTGGGGCGGTGTTTCCTTCCTCATTGTGGCTGGGTAATATTCCACTGTGAGGCCAGACCACGTTTGCCTTACCCGTTCATTAGTCGATGGGCATTTGGGTTGTTGCCACTCCCAGGGCCATGGCGAACAGTACCGCTGTGAACATTGGTGTGTGCATTCTTGTGTGGAGAGCCCCAAGGTGTGGTGGCAGCAGGTGGCGGGCCCCCGAGGGAGCATTACTCATAGCATCGTAGGAAAATGTTTTTCTCTCTCCTTTTCCTTCTAGTCAGAGTTCCTACAAGAATCCAATCTGATCATGGCCAAGTTGAATTATGTTGAAGGAGATTATAAGGAGGCTCTCAACATCTATGCCCGGGTGGGCCTCGATGACCTGCCGCTGACAGCCGTCCCTCCCTACAGGCTGCGCATGATTGCGGAAGCCTACGCCACCAAAGGTGAGCCCGTGCTTTCCTGCCCGGGAGGCTGTCCCCCAGGGCCACGCTGCGTGGAGCCCACAGGCCGACCCTGTGCCCTGGGCCAGTGCCTCCACATGGTGTGGGCCCTGCCACACACTGTTCCCTCTGACCCTCAGTTCTTCAGTTACCCATGAAATAAACGAGGGCCAAACGTGTCAGTAAAGGGTCCTGATAACTAATATGCAATGAAAGCAGGGATTTTTTTTTTGGTAATTAAGACATGGCCCAGCACATGCCAGGAATCTTGTCATATGGCTACTTGGCCACTTGGCCACGTGGCTGACCAGTTTTATTAATTAATGCCGCCTCTGGGCTAATTGAATTAAGGCTGATTGGTCCCTGCATATGGCAGTCACTGTAACAGTCAGTCATCCAGGGTTTAGCTGTGTGCCTATGGACTCTGGGGCTGGAAGGAAGTGTAAATGTCAGCCTGGTTGCGAAGAAGGAGCTTGTAATCCCATGTGAGAGAATGCAGTCCCATGGAAGGGAAAATGACAGATGCAGGACACGCACATCATTTGACCTTTCCAAGCTGCCACTTCCTAATCTGTGAAATGGGTATAACCACATTCACGTCATAGATTTAGTCTAAGGATTCAGTCAAATAACGTATGTAAAGCAGTGACCACAGTATCTGGTGCATACTAAATGCTTATCAAATAATATTTTAAAATATCAGCCTCAAACAAGGCAGCAGATGGTAAAAGTCGGGCATGGCTAACAGCTTTTTAGAGATAAGAGAGGTCATACCGGGGCACAGGGCCAGGAAGGCTTCCGGGAGGAGGAGGGACACTTTGAATATGAAAGGCCACAGTAAGAACAGGAGCATTAGAAGCAGCTCCTCTCCCTCCTGCCACCTACTGTCCAAACCGTGCATTGTGACTGACGGTGGCCAGCACGGAGGCCAGGGCCCTGGTCACCAGCGTGCTGTCAGCCATCTTAACTGGGTTGTCCTGCGCAATGGTGAACAAAGACCCAGCCTGAGGCACACTTAAGAGCTTTGTATCAGGGGTGACATATTCCACCAGCTCCCTGGGGAACCTCAAGTACTACCAGGTTCATCTAATTCATCTTTTAAACATCCCTGCGGGCCGGGGAAAGACGCTGTCACTCTTGACCGGGCACTCTGGCCCTTTAGCGGGCACCATCTCGTGAGGCTGTTGGAGGGGGTCCTGGGGTGTGTGCCACGCAGCTGCCCCCTTCTTCGTGGTGCCTGCTCTGTCACCTCACATGCCTTGGGCTTATGGGAGTTTGTGTGTGATTTGGGGCCAGAAATGATATCCTGCAAGGACAGCAAACCTTCATCGGGCAGTTTCCGGTCACCCGGGGCCCAGTGGGTTGTCGTCAGGGGTGTTTTGCTAGTTGAGGATGGGGGATGGCTCTGGGGCCTGCTTCGCAGCAAGAGCTCAGGCCCTCGTATCCGCTCTAAGACGGGCTGGTGATGGCAGGCCATCTTCAGAGGGCACGGCCCGCTCAGCCTCCTGCAAGGAGGATAGGAGATGTCACTGGGTCTAGGCCTGCATCATACGTGGTTAGCAGTGGGCCCCTAGCCATGGTGCTCGGGCTCTTGGCTCGTGGGACACGCTGGCTGGCTCCTGGGAGACCTGGCCCTGGCTGGCTTCCGTGGGCACACACAGCAGCACACACGTACAGGAGAGGGAAGGATCGCTTTTGCCAGAGGAAGTGGCCCGCAGCCCAGGAGGCCCCAGCCCCGAGCCGGCGCCGGCCAGGTGAGAGGCAGTGGAGTGGTTGTTCTGAGCAGCAGCGCCCAGCCGTCTGCCAGTCCAGCTCCCACCGCCGTCGCGTACTGGCTCTGCGCCTCGGTTTCCCCCTCTCTCCAGCTCTCCTTGGGTTATCGTGAAGATTATAGGAGATCAGACGTATCAAATGCCTGGTGCACAGCGACCACGATCTAAACATTTGTGTAAAAGTTAAGTGTTCCGTGGGGGCAGCACAGGAAGTGACTTAGAGTAACTGAAAAATTGTCCCTTTAATTTGTGGAGATGTCCGAAGACAAGCCAGTTCAAGAGGCTCTTGGTCCTAACTCTGTGTAGCAGCACTCTTTGGTGGTTCTTTCTTCTTCAAGGTCCTTGAGAAGGTTTCAGGAGAGACTGTGGACAAGTACTCCATGAAAGCTAGCGTATGTTCTCTTCTCTCCGTTGTGAACCGCGAGCCTGCAGGTGCCTGACACGGGGCTGGTGTCGTCAGCTCAGCGTTGCCAGCACTTTTCAGTTAGTTGCTGACATTTCCAGATTGGGACCATCCAGTTAAAAATTTGGCTTTCTGGCTTCTTCGGGAAGAAAGGAAGGGCTGTCCCCCGAGGCTCCCCGGGCTGAGCGCCCAGCGCGCACCTCTCCCCTGGCAACTGCACGCTGCTGGAGGTGGTGGAGCTGGCCTTTAACGGGTCACCTGAACTTTTCCACGGGCTCCGGAGGTCTGACAGGACCAGAGCTTTCAGCCAGAGCCCGGAAGAATCACTGCACTCCCACATCTGCTCTTCCAGCCACAGCTGCGAGCTTTTCCCCGGGTCAGCTCACGTTAGCCTCGGCTTATTGGGAATCCATAGCCAACATCATTCAGTTACCAGTTAAGGCTCTGCTGTCTCTTAAATCCTCCAAACCTGCAATTTACAGTCAAAGGAAATGAGACTGGGCGAGGTGACTGGAATGCCCACAATGTGCCCTTTATTTGGGTATCTCAGCCAGTCTTCACCACCACCCTATGAGGTGGCCTCTATTATTTTTTCCATTTTACAGATGAGCAAACTGAGGCACAGGGAGGCTAGATAAGCTGCCCAGGGTCCCAAAGCCAGGAAGTGGTTGAGCCAGAGCCCACGCTCACCTAGTGAGAGACAGAAGGGGCCTCAGTATGAAGCCATGTACTTAACCATTCTGCTCTAATGGCATGTGGATCAGAGCACGCTTGGGCCAGGTGAGGTTTCCTCATGTAGAAAACATTCACATCACTAGAGGACACTCTTGATTTGCACATAGACCCCACTTGGCAGCCTCACCTTCCTTGTTCCTCCACCTTAATTCCTGCTCCTTGCCCAGATTTCTTCCCGTAAATTCTATGCCTCCAGCTCACATGTCCTGTCTTCTCTGATGGCCTCTGGGACTCACCTGTTCAGAGTTAGCCATATTCACTGCTGTCTTTGCTCTGTAGATTAGTAGGTGACATGAAAATCCTACCAGAATCGGCTGTCCTGGTATCAGATGCCCCTGGCGGTCTATGAGTTCCTCTAAAGGAGGAATTGTTTGTTTTGTGTGTTTGCCATCCTCAGAACTCGGCACAGGACTTGGCACGTAATCAGTGCTCAGTTATTGAGTGAAATTTGTACAAGTTCCCTTGCTTACATTTTTACTGAGAGGCCTGTCATGTCATTCAGGTGATCTGGGCGCCTTTGCTCCTAGCCCTGCATGGTGAGATGCATTTTCTTTGTAGGTGACATATTGGGCATATTTCGATGATTCAGAGTCTTTCTCTGCCGATTATGGGCAATACCTCTGAGAGCATGCTGACATCACACCACAGCAGAGCCTGGCGTGGGTCTCTTTCTGAAACGTTGTTCATTTCCATGATCAGGGACTTCCGAAGTAGATCTCAATGCCCCCCACGATCCCCCCAACTCCTTCCTTCCATCTCTTAAACCTAAGCAGACAGAGAGAAGAAACAGAGGAGATGGAGAAACTCTTCAGCTTCTGGTAGTACTGGTTGATAATCAAGTGAGGAGACATTTTGCTCGGGAGTACGGATTGAGGTAGCAAATGAAATCTCCAGGACGCCACGTGTTCTTTCCACACTTGTTGTGGCCACAGATGTTCTTTCCACAAATGGGAAGGCTAGGGAATGTGGACACATGGCCACTGTCTATTTTGGGACTTGGAGCTGCTGGACATGGGGTGACTTTCTGCAGATAGGCCAGTGGGAGCTGGAAGTGGCTTGCCTTCCCAGACACGGCCTTTATAAACAGCCTTGGTATGTACCCCGTTGTCTTACAGGGACCGAAAACACACTGGCTCCAATATGAGGGAGTCCTGGAATAGTCCGCCTGGTCACAGCTGGGGGGGGGCAGCTGTGTTCTCAGAGGTTCCTGTTTCACCCCATCCATTAGGGTGTCGTCCTCATCTGTGTGATTGAAGCTGGCGTGCTGGCGTGGTGCAGCTCATGGAAAGGGGAAGAGAGGGAGACGTCTAGGGTGAGCAGAAGTAGCATGCATCAGTTTTGCTGACAGCCCACTGGGGAGAGGTTGCTGTAGGACCATAGCCCCCAGGGACCTGGGAAAAAGGAGACTGAGGGCTCATGTAAGCCTCTGATTACACATGTCCAGTAGAACTTGGTCTCTTACCCAGCTGGCACCTGTAGGAAGGGGCAGGGAGAAGGAAGTAGCCTGCACTCAGGTGAATGAAAGGGGACGTGGAGGACCTGAGGCTCTGGTGCCTAAGAGGAGGGAAATTGCGAACTGGAAACAGTGGCGTGGTATCAAGCTTCCTTTCTAGATTGCACGGTACCAAGCAGAGAAGGACAGATGGCAAAGGGTCAGTGGAGCCTTCCCAGTCATCCCTTATACGAACAGTTTCTTTTTCCGTTGCGGGAGACTGTGCTAGAGAGGCCAAGAGACTTGCCTGATGACACCCAGTAAGCAGGAGGCAAGGCCAGGATGAGGTAGGAAACCTTCCTGTCAAACCGCATGACCTCGGTGCCCAGGTGGAGAAGGCGGCACGGGGATGGGGAGCTCTATGGAGCCTCCCATTTTCTCTCTTCCTCCTTTGCTCCCGGGTTTGAAATTGCTCCTTTGATGCATTGGTTAAGAGCCTGGGGTTTTGGAGCCCGACTGCCCAGGTTTGATCTCTAGCTTTGTCACTTATTAGCTGTAAGATCTTGGGCAAGTTACTTTCACCTCCCTGGGGCTCAGGTTTTTCTTCTATAAAACAGAGATAATAATAGTATCTACATTATAGGGTTATTGTAGGGAATGAGGAGTACATGTAAAGCTCTTAGCACAGTGCCCGGTGGATCAGCAAAGTTTAGCTACTTCTGTTCTTGGGTGTGGCTCCAAATGGATAGACCTCTTCAGGAGCCTCAGGTAACATCCGGTTATGGGGAGACGGGAGACTTGCCTTAGTATATCTGCGTGGTGTGGCAGAGGGTGTGGTCCCAGGAGTGGGACCCAGAACCCTACATTGAGAGGGAAATCTTCAGAGGCAGATCAAGCAAAGGTCTGAGGTCCAGAGAAGAAGTGGTGTGGACAGTTTTGGAGGATGGGCAGCACCCAGTGGCCAGAGGCAGTTGGAGAGGTTTGCTTGAGGGTGGGGCCCGAGAGGCACTCCCTCTGCATTTCACCAGTCTTGCCCAAGGCTAACCCCGAAGGTTAGAGGGCTTTGGAATTGGGCCCACATGAATGATTTTTTCACAAAAGGCCATTCACATTGGAATGGGTCCACTCAAGTAGTGGTCCTTTAAGAGGCGAGAACCATTCACACAGTTCTCAGACAGCTGTCTCCATAAGGAATATGCTAAATACGCCGGCTGATAAGAGGAGAGCAAGCCAAGGAGGAGAAACCATCTCTTGGTTGCTGATCCCTAAAGACATCCCCTTTTCTAGAGTCTACAGAGTTCATGGACCTCTCGCTCTTCCCAGAAGTGCAGGTGCGATGAAGGATAGAATTCGAATTGCATAATGACGTCCCCTTGAAGGTGTTACAGCCTCTTTTGCCTTCCTCGTGTAAAGCTGGCCCTAGGGCTCTCTTTGGACTGCCCACTGTCTCAGGACACAGTGTCAGGGAAGACACCGGCCTTCTGCCGTGGGCAGGGCGAAGGGGCAGAGGAGCTCACAAAGGAAGCTGTTCAGAAGTGCTGCCTTTTCCCTGAAGCTGATAAGCACTAGTCTTTAAATAGAGAACCCATCTCCAAAAGGTTTGGATCCCAGCCTTGCTCTCACCAGCTTAAAACTGAGTGTCTGCACACACCCACGGACTTCAGCTTAGCATAAGCAGTTCTTAGACCAGGAGACTTACGACATTCACCGACAAATGTTTTTGGAAGAGGCACCTGGGGATTGCTCGCTGTCTTCAGGGGGCCTCCTACCAGCGCAAACTTTAGATACATCAGCACAAGAGACGCAGTCCATCCACGAGGGGCTTTTAGCAGGTGTCGCTCATGTGTTTGTTTGCCACACTTTGCCCAGTCCTGGGCATCTGGGGGCCATGGAAAAAGGCTGTTGAGTTGGAAGTTCTTCAGCTAGTGGGTGGTTATGACTTGAGGACTGTCATCCTCCCCAAAGGCTGCCACGCATGTAGACCACAGAGGAAGCATCTGTCTTTAATCAGGGGTTCCCTCTGTGAAACAGAAAAGAGAGAATGAAGGCGTATCTGCTCTTTCCCTTAGGGGCTGATGCTAACAGCCCTCTATGTCAAGGAGAGGCCAGACCCCGAAACGGTGACTTGAGGGATGCGTTTCCTACAAGGATGCTTTACTTTTCTGCTTCAAAGCTGCTTTTTCCACCCTGGAATACTGGCTCCCAGGAGCAGCCCCAGTTTCCCCCAGGAAAGTGGAAGCACGTTTATTGGGGGGTTCTCAGGCTGTCACTGATGCGGGCTCCATCCTCAGAGGTGTTAGTGTGCTGGTCCCACGGGAGCCTGGGTGTGGTGGCCTGGCTGCAGGCTGGTCCTGCTCTGCCAGGGCCAAAGGCATCTGGGGGGTCACACTCACATAGCCCCCCCGCACGCCCTCTTCAGGCCAGGGGTTGTCTTCTGGGCCAGTTGCCCCCTTTGCTCAGCTTCAGGCACAGGCATGGTGACCTGGGCTTAGCTCTCAAGCCGGCTCACCCAGAGAGGCAGAAGCTGCCGGGGGTGGGGGTGGGGGTGGGGGGGGGCGAGGCGCGGCTGAGAGGATGTGAGGCCGTTTGTGTGCTTGGCGGGAGAGGGTGTCACTAGAGATATGTGACGGTTGCTGGGGACCCTGGAGTCAGGAGGGGGTGGACTGGTGGCAGAGTGTCCATGTCACCTGCTCTGTCCAGCCCCCATCAGCTGCTTGGCAGAGGCCGTACGCGAATGCGTTGTATTCACAGAGAGGGCGGCAACAGTGCAGATCCAGGTCTGTCCTGCAAGGCTTTCTGGTGGTGGGGCCAGAGCCCCTGCCCTGGGCGTGTGCGGAATGGGGGTGAGGGGTGGGGGTGAGGGGTGGGAGGGAAGCCGTGTATGGAGGGCTGAGGTCCCGAGCCGAGCTGAAGACCCATTTTGAAGTTCTGCCAAGCTCTGGGTTAGGGCCCTTCCCGTTGCAGGTGAAAGAAGACCCCACCTGGTCTGAGTTCCATGGCAGCTGGATTCAGGGCTCAAAGATGGATTCTTTCTCCCCATTTCTCAGCTTACTGTATTCCGTGCTGGTTCCCATTTCGGGCTCCAGGTGGCTGGCTGGAGCAGCTCCAGACTCTTGTCTCAGAAACCTGGGCCACATCCTCACTGTGTCTCAGTGGCTCTGGTGGATCACATTCCCACCCTTGATCTAGTTGCAGTGGCCAGCATCATGCCCCGGGACTGGCTTCGGTCTGGCATGAAGGCTGTGATGAAGGGTGGTCCCACCAGGAGAATCAGAGGGAGGGTCCACGACAGACGTCCATAGCACAGCTCTTCTGAATAGGAGCCCTCTCATCAAACAGGCCCAGGGCCCTGTATGCCCCTCTTTCCTTGGAGGCGGTCCTTGTAGGGAGAAGGAGAAGGGACAGTTGGGAAGGAGCCAGTGACTGCTATGTGACAGAGTCACTGTGGACTGGACTGGAAATGCCTTGTGACCAGACCACATCAGGTGGGTCAGGGCTGAAGGAATGGGGCTTTTTTTTTTTTTTTTTAATATTTTGCTATATCTCTTGTGTCGGTTTTTTTGTTTTGTTTTGTTTTTAAGATTTTATTTATTTATTTGACGGGGAGAGAGAGAGCGCACAAGCAGGGGGAACAGCAGGCAGAGGGAGAGGAAGACACAGGCTCCCCACTGAGCAGACAGCCCATCGTGGGGTTCAATCCCAGGACCTCACGGTCATGACCTGAGCGACAGGCAGATGCTTAACCGACTGAGCCACCCAGGTGCCCCAGGAATGGGGCTTTTTGGAGAAGAATAGTTTCCACGGGTGGAGGGCCCTTGGGAGAAGAAAGACTTCTCTGCCAGAGCTGGGCAGTGGAGACTATACAGAGTCCGATGTTAGGCCTGTATCTGGAAGTCTTTCTAACGGTGACAGCCATGTCAGGGCTCGGCTGCCCTGAGGTGGGGGCGTTGCTGTGGGTGAGCGTTTATCAAGCCCTGCCCAGAGTCACGTGTGGTGCTTGCTGATTGACCTGTGTGACGGCGCCTCGTTCTGGCAACAGTCCTGTGCGTAGCGATTACCATTCCTTGTGAGGAGTTGAGAGGCTGAATTTCAGAGGCGAGGTGGGATTCACATCAAGGCCTGTGGACTCCAGAATCCCTGCTCTATCTGCTTTACTGAGCTGCCTTTCAGCTGGAGCGTAAACTCTCATTTGGACTGGGGGTGCTGTTGACAAGGGGCTGGTGTCAGATAACCTCTGAGCCCTTGATTCCGTTCGGTGATTCTTAAGCCATTTGATCTAAGTCTCTAAGTCTCACTTTTCTTATCTGCAAAATGGGGATAATAATACTCAGAGAAGAGTACTAAGAAGGCTGAATAAGACAAAATGGGAAAATGCTGTGGGGGGGTGTGTCATCTGACCTCACATAGGGGATGTGTGTCATCTGACCTCACGTACACCTGTGTTTGGGAGCAGCCGGTGGCAGTGATGTTCTCACTCTCCGCACGGTCCAGGTTGATCGCCTGGCCCTTCCCCTATAATTTTATCTTGTTCTTTTTTTTTTTTTTAATATTTTATTTATTTATTCGACAGAGATAGAGACAGCCAGCGAGAGAGAGAACACAAGCAGGGGGAGTGGGAGAGGAAGAAGCAGGCTCATAGCGGAAGAGCCTGATGTGGGGCTCGATCCCATAACGCCAGGATCACGCCCTGAGCCGAAGGCAGACGCTTAACCGCTGTGCCACCCAGGCACCCCTCTTATTCTTCTTGATATAGACAACATATGTGTGCATTATGTAAAAATCAGAAATACAGACCGGTCAAAAGAACATAAAAATATCCATCACCTGGTCTACCCAGAGCCAACCTCTGTTAACATTTTAGTACATTTACGTTCATATCTCTATAGTTCCCATGTATGATTTTTTTTATAAAAATGAGATTATACCACATGTACTGCTTTATGACCTGCTTTTTCCGCTTCACTACAGATCATAAACACTTCTAGCAGCTGTATAGCATTTTCATTATATAGATAAGCTACAATATATTTAACTAAAAAGCCTCTATTTTTGGACATGTAGGTTGTTTTCAGCTTTTTACTGTTACAAGTAAAGCTGTGACGAACGCCCTCTCAGCCTGGTCTCTGTGCTTGTCCTTAATGATTTCCCTAGGAGAGATTTCCTGAAGTGGAGTTTCTGGGTCAAAAGAGAAGTATTTCCAGACTGCTCTGCAGAAGGGCTGTACCTTTGTGCTTTCCTGCCCACAGGGTGTGGGACCAGCTGCCTCTCCTTCTGGCCAACACTGAATAAAATCCCTTTGATCTGAAAGTAAACTTTGATTCTTTGGTTTTGTATTGAGTGTAGACTGTCTGGAAAATCAAGAAAAATATAAAGCAGAAAATAAAATCAGGGGCGCCTGGGTGGCACAGCGGTTAAGCATCTGCCTTCGGCTCAGGGCGTGATCCCGGCGTTATGGGATCGAGCCCCACATCAGGCTCCTCTGTTGTGAGCCTGCTTCTCCCTCTCCCACTCCCCCTGCTTGTGTTCCCTCTCTCTCTGGCTGTCTCTCTGTCAAATAAATAAATAAAATCTTAAAAAAAAAAAAATAAAAAAAATAAAATCAGTCACCACACGACCCCTTGAGCTAGTGAGCCACTGTTGAAGTTATATATAAATATATAAAATATATAAAGATACATATTTGTACAATATATAAAATATTTAAATATAAAGATATATATTTATACAGTATTTTATACACAATTAGGATTATGCTATATATATTATTTTATAGTCTGTTTTTCACTATATGTATATATGTGTGTGTACAATTATTTTTTCATGTCATTAAATATTTTTGGAAAAAAGTTTTTAATGACTGCACCATGGTGTGCCTTAGGGATATTTTTGAACAGTTGCCTATGGAATGTCTGTATTCAGTTTTTCATATTACAAATATGGTCTATAACTCTTTAAAAAAACCAGATTTATTGAGATGTAATTCAGATACCATAAAATACAACCTTTTAAAGTACATAGTGCAGTGGTTTTCAGTATATTCAGAGTTGTGCAGTGATCAACTCCATCAATTTTAGGATGTTTTCATCACCCCCAGAAGAAACCTGTACTCATCAGTGGTCACTTCCCATTACCTAATTCACGTCCCCCCAGCCCTAGTCAACCACTCTTTGTCTCTTTGTAGATTTACCTGCTCTAGGCATTTTATATAAATAGAATCACATACTGTGTGATGTGTTGTGTCTGGCTTCTTTCACTTAGTGTGTTTTTACGGTTCGTCCATGTTGTAGCATGAATGCATTGTTCGTTCCCTTTTTGACCAGATAATATTCCGTTGTATGGCTATCCCACATTTTGCACATTTTTATTAATCCAAGTGCATCGCTTGACGGACATGGGATTGTTTCCACATTCGGGCTATCATCAGTAATGCCGCTGTGAATATCCGTGTATAACATTTGGGGTGCTTGTATGTTTTCATTTTTCTTGGATATGTGCTTGGGAGTGGAATGGCTGGGTCATGCGACTACGTTTAACGTTTTAAGGAACCATAACTGTTTTCTAGAGTGGCTGCCCTGCTCTACAGCTTCCAGTTGCTTCACAGCTTGTCAGCACTTTACTCTCCATCCTCTTGACTCTAGCCATCCTAGTGGGTGTGAGGTGCTATCTCATCGTGGGTTTGATTTGTGTCTCCCTACTGACTAATGATGTTGAGCAATATTTCATGTGCTTATGGGCCATTTGTGTATCTTCTTTGGAGAAACGTGTAGTCAGATCTTGTGCCCAGTTCTAAATTGGGTTATTTGTCTTTTTATTATTGAGTTATAATAGTTCTTTATATATGCTGGATATGAATATAGAAGGCATGGTTTATAGATATGTGATTTATGGCTATTTAGTTTTAAAGTATTTGCTGCCATTCTGTGGGTTGTATTTTCATTTTCTCGATGGTAGCCTTGGAAACACAAACATTTTAAATTTTGTTCTTCTTCTTTTTTTTTTTTTTTGGTTGCTTTTGTGCTGTTGATGTTGTAGCTAAGAAACCATTACCTAATTGAGTCCACAAAGATCTGCTCCTATGTTTTCTTTTAAGAGTTTTATAGTTTTACTCTTATGTCTAGATCTATAATCTACTTTGAGTTAATTTTTCTCTACAGTATGGAGGTAAGGTTCCAGCTTCATTCTTTTGCATGTGGATATCCAGTGATCACAGCAGCTTTTGTTGAAAACACTGTTTTCCCCCTCACTGAATTATCGTGATGTATTTGTGGAAATCAGTTGAACATGAATGTAAAGATTTATTTCTGGATTCTCAATTCTAGCCCATTTGTCTGTATGTCTATCCTTATGCCAGTAACCACACTGTCTTTATCACTGTGGCTTTGTGTTAAGTTTTAAGATGGGGAATTGTGAGTCTTCCAACTTTGTTCTGTTTCAAGATTATTTTGGCTTCTCTGGGTCCCTTACATTTCCATATAAATTTTAGGATCAAGTGGTCAATTACTGGGAAAAAAAACTTACTGGGGATTTGATAAGGATTCTGTTGAATCTACAGATCAGTTTGGGGGAGTATTATCATCTTGTCAATATTAAGTCTTCTAATCCATGAACAGAGAATGTCTTCTTTAATTTCTTTCAGAAATGTTTTGTAATTTTCAGTGTGCAAGTCTTATATTCTTTTTGTTAAATTTATTCCCAAGTATTTTATTCTTTTGGTGCTATCATAAATGGAATAGCTTTCTTAATTTCATTTTCAGATTGTTCACTGCTGGTGTATAGAAAATACAAGTGATTTTTGTATATTGATCTCTTATCCTGTATCCTTGCTGAACTCACTTATTAGCTCTAATAATTTGTGTGTGTGTGTGTGTTCCTTAGGGTTTTCTCTATATAAGATCATGTCACCTGTAAATAGGATAGTTTTGCTTCTTCCTTTCCAGTGTGATGCCTTTTTGTTGTTGTTGTTGCCTAGTTGCATTGCCTTCAGGCTCCTTTACAGTGTTTAATAGAAATGACGAGAGCAGAGATCTCAGATTAGGAGGAAAGCTTTCAGTCTTTCATCGTTGAGTATGATGTTAACTGTGGGTTTTTCGTAGACGCCCTTTATCAGATTGAAGAAGTTTCCCTTTATGTCTAGTCTGTTGAGTGTTTTTATCGTGAAAGAATGTTAGATTTTGTCAAATGCTTTTTCTTTCTTTCTTTCTTTTTTTAAAGATTTTATTTATTTAACAGAGAGAGAGAGACAGCTAGTGAGAGAGGGAACACAAATGGGGAGTGGGAGAGGAAGAAGCAGGCTCCCAGCGAGGCAGGGAGCCCGACGCGGGGCTTGATCCTAGGACTCTGGGATCACGCCCTGACCCGAAGGCCAACGCTTAACGACTTTGCCACCCAGGAGCCCCTCAAATGCTTGTTCTAATGAGATAATTGTATAATTTTTGTGCCTTAACCTTCTAATATGGTATATTACGTTAATTGATTTTCATATGTTAAATCAGCCTTGCATTCCTGGGATAAATCCCACTTGGTCATGGTATACACTCTCTCTCTCTTTTTTTTTTTTAATATGTTGCTGGGTTTGGTACACTAATATTTTGTTGAGGATTTTTATTTCTATATTCAGAATTGATATTGGTGTAGTTTTTTGGTGATGTCTTTGTCTGGTTTTGGTATCAAGGTAACACTAGTGTTATAGAATAAGTTTTGAGGTTATTTCTCCTCTTTTACTCTTTGGAAGAGTTTGTGCAGTATCGTATTAATTCTTTAAACATTTGATTGAATTCACCAGTAAGCCATCTGAGCCTGGGCTTTTCTTCTAGGACGTTTTTTAATTACTCAATTCAATCTCTTGTTACTCTATTGTTTTAATAGATTTTGGTAGCCTTACTTGTTCTCCACTTTCTTCGACATGGCATCTTTTCCTTGAAACCCTGAGCCTCTCAATCGTGGCAAACAGTCCTGGTCAGAAAGGAATGATGCTTAGCTACTTAGTTACTGGTTTCAGAGTGGATGACTTTGAGGACTAGTCTCTCTTTTCCCGTACAGTAATACTTTGAGCGGCAGCTCATCCCATGTTCGACGGTAAACTCAGTACACGTTGCTGTCAAGAGAAGCGGTGCTTCCCATATTTGCAACTGCAGCCCAGTGGATGAGTCCTGGATTTCCCTGCCAGGAAAGTGCCAGCCCCAGCCAGCCTTTAAGCAGAAGGAATGACTTAAGTTTATAAGTCAGAATGATCTTTCTGGCACAGAATGGAGAATTGATTAGAAGGAAGGAAAGATTATAGGGAAGGAGACAGGTCGGAGAGGTGAACTGGCTTTGGGCTCTTCCCCTTTTGTTCTGCATTCTAGGGGGCCTGACTTCTGCAAGCTGTTTGCAAGATGCCCCAGTCAGTTGGTTTCTGCCTGGATTTGGCCAACAGGAAGCATTGGCAGGAAATCGGGGAACAAGAGGAGAGAGCAGCCAGGGTATTTCTCTTTCTCTCTCTCTGCCTCCAGCAGTACCTCTGATGACACTGAAATTTCTATGTCGCCCCAGGTGCGGTGGTCTGATGGACTCACCTCCCACGAGGTTTTGGGTCCCAGGGGGGAGCTTCTGCTGGGTTCTGTCTCCCACGTAGTAACCCCAGCTTCTGGGCTCTTGTAACTCCGTCTCCTCCCTCCACCCTTTCTAGCCCTAGGGATGGTAGTGGCCTCCTGCTGCTTCAGAATTCTGGGATGCGATACCATCCTGTTTGGCTTCTCATCAGTTTCATCCCCTTAAATATCCTTTATTTGAAAGAACTAGAGCGATACTTTTGTCCTAGCCGGATCCTGACAGATGTTGCAAAAGCCTGGATACCAGTGGGCCAAGGAGACAGTGCGTGGGCTGGGGGAGTTGCAGTGGGAAGGTGGTTGAAGGAGGAATCAAGATGACAGATTTTTGGCTTCACTCACTGGGCAGGGAATGATGTGAAACCAGGTTAAGGATCACAGGAGGAGGAGCCAGCTTTCCTTGGAGGGTGGAGGAAGATACCGGGTTGGAGGTGATCACGGTGGCACCTCTGTGACCGCAAGGGGGTGCTGTCCAGGGAACCAGTCTAATTTTAGGGCCTCTGCTCAGCACACGGGTCTCTAAGGCAATGGGTCTGTTGGTCAGGGGTTAGGAATTGATTGTGTATAGATTTGGTCACAACCCAGCAGTGGCTGAAGATCAGTGAGAGGAACACAGAGACTGAGGGAGGCAAGAAGTGAACCTGGAGCCCTGGAGGCCCCAGGATGGAGCCGGGAATCTCTCCTCTAGGCGGAGCACCCACCCACCCACCGGGGCTCTGGAATCCTGAAGGGGAGGACGGGTGCAGATGACGCAGAGCTTTTCCCTGGGCTTTACAGGGCCTGATACACAGGAGCGTTTGTATCTTTGTGGCAGATTTATATTCTTAAGTAGGTTGAAGTGAAAATGTGGTGAAAGCAGTAAGTAGACAGTGGCCTGAGTGCCAGGACAAGTCAGTCTGAGGTTTAATGTACTGTGGAAAATTCCACACTCAGGTAATCAAGAGTGGAGCCCTCTGCCTCCCCCCAAAGTCATCTTTTCCCTTATTACTGAAGCCCAGGGTCTTGATGAGTGCTCCTGCTACTCAATGCAGGTCTAGGCGTGGCTGAGCGCTTTTTTCAGATTCTGGGCTATGTCCTGGTCTAGCCAGGGCAGCCCCATAGCCTGCTCTGCCCCAGGTTGCTTGCTGGTGCCCACTGACCTGCCCTCACCTCTCCCGGGCTCAGTCCCCACCTCTGCTTGTCTTCTCCCTCCAACCAGGGTCTCCTCCTTTTCCCTGGGAGGAGTCCACTCTCGGTGACATGTCAATGACAGCCTCTCCAGCTCTGTTGTCCACTTCAATCTCTCCTTCCTCTCCTGCCTCTGTTTATAGTTAGTACCATGCAATTTGGCATTCGGTTTTTGTTTAATTATTTCATATCTGTCACTTGCCTCTCTCAAACTAGATTGTATGTTTAATTCATTAAGCTAGCAGATATGTGAGTGCCTCTTGCGGGTTGGGCCCTGAGGCTGTGTGATGTCTAAACTGTTTGTTTTGTGGCCCCACGTTTGCCCGAGGGACACAGGGCTACTTGTGATGGGATGGGTCTTTAAACATTCTTCCCTGGCAACCCCCCGGGATGCACCGTTGAAGATAAACTCTACCCGAGTAACATACTACTTGCTTAAGCAAAAGTGCAGTGTTTTCAGTGTATTCTGAAATCCTTTCCATTTTAGATAAAAATAGATTTTGGTTTGGGCCTGATATGAAACAAAATAATCTTGTCTCTAACTCCTGCCACATTCAGCTTCAGGTTGGATCATCCCAGTCTGTGGACTATCTTTCAGGTTTTGGGGCTCTAGAGAGCCTGTCTCCCATGGCTCCTTTTCTTCGAAAGCCAGTGAGTCTTTGGTGTCCTCAGTGCCATTTTTCTCCCCTGCATTGTGTGCTAGCTGCTGTATTTTTCACTGTTAGGATCTGGGTCCTTACTCCTAGGATCTCCTCAGGGCCTAGACTCACACAAAGCTGGCCAGGTTTTAAAAGATCATTTAATTCATACTCCTGTTTAATATTTCAAAAACCAGGACTCCTGACTCCTCAGACAGTGCTCCCTCCACCACCACCCATCACTTGGCTTCCATCATTTCCAAACCATGTCTGGTGTTCATTTTCTTCCCCCAAATGTTCCTGATGCTTCGGGAATGAAAAAAAGCATCCATATTTGGAAAGCTCAGAGCTCTCTGGGGGTGGGAGCAGAGCACAGACTGTTCTGTGGAGAAGGAGGGTGTCAGAGCTGGCTCTTCCCGCTCTCTCCCTCACTCCCGGACTGGTGCAGAAGAGCGGGAAGCTGTGGTGGGCCTGGGCTGGGCCTCCCAGGGCTGGGCCTCCTGGGGTAGGGCCTTGACCCAGCAACCAGGCAGGGTACGACGACCTGGGGGGGTGGGGGAGGGCTCAGCTTTGGTGAGCTCCTACTGTGTGCCAGCTTCTGGAATACTAGTAGCAAATTAATAACTACAGCATTAAAGGTAATTCCTTCTACACATCATTCTAAGCCCTTGCCCCTTACACCCTTAATCCTCACAGCAACCCTGTTAGACAGAAGCGGGCAGGGTCCCCATTTAAGAGGAGTGGGGGGTGGGTCCCCTGTGCCAGCCCCTGGCCCTTTTTTCTCCGTTGCTGTCAAGAGCTTGCCTCCTAGACTGGGGCTAGTGTATTGTGTGGGTAGGAATCCCCAGGTGACCTCCAGAGACCACCCGCGCCGGACTTAGAGGCCTCGTCGACCCCGGGGTTCCCGGGGTGACTTGGTTTGCACTGAGCGGCTCCCAGGAACTCTTGGAGAACTTCCATCTCCCTGAACAGCACAGACAGCACTCGGGGTTCCTATTTAAGTAGTGGAGTTCTTTGGTACTGTGGGCACATTCCAGAATCGGAATTCCACAGAAGGCCTCGAGCGAGGCCACCTGCTCAAGGCTCCCTCGCCGGCCGCACCAGCCTGGACCGCGGCCGGCAGCTGCTCCGGGGCTGCCGCGCCGAGCCGGCCGCCGCCGCCAGGGGGCGCGGGAGTCGCGTCCTCGCCGGGCGTCCGGGGCTGCGCAGGCGCCGAGCCGGCCCCAGAGCCCCGGCTCCCCGCGGCTCCCGCCCGCAGCCGCCTGTACCGTCGCCTGGCCTGACTCGAGGCAGTCCCCAAAACTGGGGTCATTGTGAGATTCCACCCTAGGTCAGGGGTCGGAGGAGAGCGGGAGCGTGCCAGGCTTATTTATTAAGCTTGAGTTGGCGAGCCGCCACCCGGGCCTCGCTGTCTGAGGCAGAGACCCCGCCGGGCCCCTGCTGCTCTCCCGCCGCCTCCGCGGCGCTCAGTACCTGGAGACATTTGGTGCAGGCATCACTTGGAAAGGGAAAGGACGTGCCAGTCTGTAGGCTGCTAGCGGAGGTTTCGCAGGAGTAAACAGGGCTCCCTTTCATCACCGACCGAAAAACCCCCGGTGTTAAGGACTGTAGAAGCCCAAGGAAGATTTTCCTGCAGTATTGCTTGGTAGATTAATGTACCAATCTTGAAGTGACAGTATCTAGGCCTGACCTTTATGAATTGGATATTTGCTGATGACCCTGTAGGTACCCCAGAGGCACTGCACAGACAAGTAACCACTGACAGAGCCTTTTCCCCCAGCAGAAAAATTCGTGGTGCAACTACTGTGGACCTGGTCTGGCAGTTAGCTGGTGGGATCAGGGCTCAGGGCTGACTCTGCCAGTACCAATACCCCCTAGGTGACCTTGGGCAGATCAGGAACCCTCTCTGAACTTGAATTTCTTCATCTGCAGAGTGAGCAGAAAAGATAGGGGATCCAGTTTTTTTTTTTTCCTTGAGAAGCTTTTCTCTTTCTTTTTCTTTTCTTTTCTTTCTTTTCTTTCTTTTCTTTCTTCTTGAAGCCTTTAGATCCCTTTGGGTACCGTGAAAAAAGTAGTTGCGTGGCAAAGTCGAAGGATGGAGAGAATAGGGTGATAGAGGTGGGGCCAGGGGAGTTCTTGCTGAGTGCCTGCTTTTGCCAGTGTGCCAAACCCAGGAAAAGTGGCTGGGGGGGCGGTGCAAGAGTGGGAGGAGCTTTGAGGCCAGGGCACAGCGGTGGGGGAGGGAGGTTGTGCAGCATCAGCCTTCCCACTGGTGATCTCAGGCCTCCTCCCAGCTAGATGTAACCAGGCTGCCACTGGTGGGAGGCCACATGCTGTGCAGCCACTCATCTCAGGTTGCTAGTCAAAGCTTCCTGTTTATATTTAGTTGGTGTAAGAAGAGTAAGAGCCCTTTTATTGCCACTGACCCATATTCATATTTAATATGTTAACAGGCTCCTCATTGGTTCTCCTTTTGGAAACAAGCAGAGACTCAAAGAGACCAAAGAAAGTTTGGGGGCTGGAGTCCTAGGCCAAGGTCCACCGAGGTGCTTGTTCTTAGTTCTGTCACAGAAGATCTTTCTGAGTCTCTGCACTTCTTACATTGTTTTGAAAATTTCTTTCTCCTCCGTTGCACTAGAGGTGAGCTCCAGGGAGAAGACCGGGGCCTGTTCTGTGAAGCCCAGCCCTCACCAGAGCACTGCACGCAGGGGGTGCTCAGTGAGAATTTTGGACATGACGAAAGGACAGGCACATCTGTTTACTGGCAGCCCTCATTCCTTGCTGTAGTTGGGGCCCCCAGGGCCTACACTTTGCGCTATAGGGATCTTCTAGGACGATGAGTCAGTCTACTTTTCTTAGGAAAGAAACTAGAGCTGAGATCAGAGTTTACACGGCATCATGAATAGTTATGGTTGAGGGTGTGTGCTGAAATGTCAACTGCGTTTAATTCCGAATGGTGGGAATGTGGATGACAGTTATTTCCTTCTCGACACTTTTCTGTCTTTTTCAGACACCTCTCAAAAAAGATGAGGTTTGTCATTGCCCCCAAGAAAGGTGCTTGTTGGTGATAATAGTTACAATTTACCAAGTACTGTTTCACTGTGTGCCAGGCACTGGGCTAAGCCTCACAGTAATTGGAGCAAGTGCTGTTATTCTCATTTACTTGATGAGAAAGCAGAGAGGCTCCAAAACACTGAGCAGCTTTCTCAAAGCCACCGAGCTAATAAATGGAAAAGCAAGGGTTTTCGAGTCTAGGTCTGTCTACTCACAAGCCCTTGTATTTTCATTTCTTAATATTTTACCCAGCAGTGTGGCAATTAGATGGTAATGTGATTTTTTTTAGGACAAAGATTGAGAGTAATATAATACTTTAATATTATATAATTATAATAATTCCCCACATCCCATATCAGTTTTGTTCTAGCTATATATTCAAGAGAATTGAAAACATATGTCTACACTTATGATGAGCACTGAGTAATGTATGGAATCGTTGGATCACTGTGTTGTACACCTGAAACTAATATTCCACTATGTCAATTACACTGGAATTAAAATAAAAAATAAAAAAAGCAAAAACAAAACAAAATAACAGAAGAACAACAACAACAAGAAAACATGTCTACACAAAAACCAGTACATGAATATTAACAGCACTGTTTTTCATAATTTCTGGAAAGTGCAAACAGCCTAAATGGCCGTCAGCTGCCGAATGGGTGAATTAATGTGTTATACCTGTACCACAGAATATTATTCAGCAATGAAAAGAATGGAGTATTTGGAACTAGATAGAGAAGCAGGTTATACAATATTGTGAATATAATAAATACCATTAAATATATTTTTTAAAATGGCTAATCTTTTGTTACATGAATTTCCCCTCAAAAAAAGGAATGAAGTTCAGATCCTTGGTAAAAGAGGTATGAAACTTGAAAACATGCTGAGTGAAAGAAGCCAGAAACAAAAGTTCTCCTACGGTAGGATTCCATTGGCATGAAGTATTCAGAACAGGCCAATCCATAGAGCCAGAAAGTGGATTAGTGGCTGCAGAGTCTGGGAGGAGGGTGGAACGGGGAGTAAGTGCAGATGTGTATGGGATTTTTCTTTGGGGAGATGAGAATGTTCTTGAATTAGCTAGTGGAGACGGTTCCACAGCTATGTGAATATATTAACACCACTGACTTGTGATTTTTTTAAACAGGTGAGTTTTGTGGTATATATGCAATATCTCAATAAAATTGTTACTAAAATATGTATTAAAAATATAGGAAATGAATAAAGTGCTCCCACCTGGAGGCCTTCCAGCCTGCTGCTACTTAAAGATAATAGTGGTCTCTAGAATAATCATGGTAGCTACTGGTTTTCAGGTGCTTACTATATGTTGGCTGCTGTTCCAAGCACATAGCCTATTTGTGTACAACGTCAGTTGTGCATCGGAAACCAGGGGAGTCTGGCTCCGGAGCCCACGTTCTTAGCCACTACATAGTATTGCTTTACATGTAGAGACAGGTGAATCGGAGACATGAGAGAGTGTAATGAAAAAGCCAAGAGCAAAAACTCAAGAGTATCTGGTTGGAATCCTAGCTCTGCCACTTACCAGTTGCGTCATCTTGGGTAGGTTACTTAATAGCACAGACACCAGTGTCCTCATCTCTAAAATGGGATGATAGTGAATCCTCTCTCAGAGCACTCTTGTGAAGGTCAGGCCAGTTACGCCAAACTCTCAGAAGTGTGTCGCGTGTCGCTAGTACTCACTACATGTTGTTACTACTATTATGTTGTTACTTAGTAGTGACTTAACGAGCGTAAGTTCAAATTGCAAACTAATTCAGTGAACATTTCAGGTTGAATTAGCATCTCATTTGCTCACAGAATTATGGAAGGGGCATTGAAAGGTCATCTGCTCTAGCAGGTGATTGTCTGCTTCAGGGTCTGACATCTTTTATGAGTGACGCGTGCATGCACGCGTGTGTGTATGTCTGTGTGTGGGCGTGCACATCTTCTAAGAAGATGCTGACTTTGGAAAAAGGACAGCAATTTGCAGAAGCACCCAGAAGGGGCCAACCGAGTCTCCCAGCCCAGAGACCACTAAAAATCAGAGAAGCTCTGGATTGACAGAGACATCATAGGAAGTCTGGGCCAGCCACTCGCACCCCCACCCCCCACCAAAATTTGGTAGTTTCCATTGGTTTCTCCTCTCTATACCATGTACCCTGGCTTGTCCTCCTCTGAGCTGAGTGCATGTGACACCTGGAGGAACCTGGCTGTCTTAGAGGTGAGAACACAGGACGAGCAATCTGGGGCTGCCTTTGGCAGGACTTTGCTTTGAAGATCTTGAATCTCTTTTCCTGAGTTTCTTTTTAGCCTTGGAAATTGAGATCCCTGGAAATTGTCTTTCTGTCTTTGAAGTCCATACCACAGGGCTGGGTGATCAGAGACAGGGTTTTATAAATTAAGTTTTTCTGGTATTTCCAGTTATAAACTCCCTTATGGGTCATGTTACAGCAAAGCGTCAGAGCGTATCTGTCCTGGGTCTGGCTTCCAGAGATGTGGTTAAGATAAATGAGGAAACAGTGCCTAATGTTGTAGTACATAGCTCATGTAATTATATTTTATAGACTTTTATTGCGTTGCATAACTTTATAAGAAATTAATTCCTTGTTCATTTTAATGCGATTAAAAAAGTCAAAATATTTGTTTTGGCTGTTAGTCCTCCAAAGTTTTACAGCTCAAGCTGGTCTCCCGGAAGTTGAGCCCTTCCTGATTCGGACAAGGAGCGGGAGGGCCAATGATCCTCAGAACCGCAGGCGTGGTGCAGCTCTGGGTGGGGGTGATCACTGCCTCTGGGCCCCGGACTTGACTTCTGTGCCTTTACAATTTGAAACTCGTTTTTATTGTCCTTGCTCTCATCAGACACTGAATATGCTGTGAGCAGTCAGCGAGACTGGATGTTGTGAGTAGGGTTCTGTGGTCAGATAGACCAGGGGTCGAAACTGGGCTTTATCGTTTACTAGCTGTGGAACCTGAAGTTCAGTCTTATCTGTAAGGTGCTGTTAACATCTTCCTGGCAGGGGGGCCTTGGGGGTTATCAATGAGGCTTGTCAAACCCCAGGCAGAGCGCTGGGTGCAGAGGAGGCCTAGATTAATGAACCTTTATCATTGTTGAAACTCTCCAGACTGTGATGTCCCACCCGGCTGCTGGCATCTGTAGCGCACCTTTGCTTTGACATTCCTCCTGCCTTGGACGCGGCAGTGTTTGTTTCTTCCCGTAGGATAGTGCCTGGGGCAGGATACATGTGCCCCCTGCTCCTGGGCCCTCCTACTGTGTCCTCCTGGCCCCTGCACAGACCTTCATCCTGTCATTTCACTTTCCTGAGACTTTCTTCTTCCACAAGATTGGCAGGAGGATGGTGCGTATTAAACAGGACCAAATAGGCCAGTGTCCACGGAAGAGCTTCGGAAGCAGTCAAGTGGGATCTGCAAGCTTTTCTTATCGTGAGTGTATTTAAATGTGTTAAACCCTTCCTAGGCAGGACCTTTTGGGAGTGAGTCTACGTGTAGGAATGCTCTCCTGTGGCAGGGAGATGCGTTTTGGGTCCAGCGGCCACCCAGCATTCTGTCAGTCCCAGCACACGGTGTGCCCCTGTCTTCATCCATGCTCTGAAATTGGCCGCGGCGACTGGGCAGCGAGCACTTGCTTTCCTCTCTTGGTAGGCAGCTTTGATTTGGGAGGGGCAGAGCTTATCAGGATGTGCATTAGGCATCGCTGTCGGACCAGCTATTTGTCAAGTCTGTTTTTCACTTTTTTGGTCATGCGTTTCTCTGGAAAAAAGAAAGTAACTAAAAGCATTATTGATGATGGCTTTCCAAACTGACAAGGTGTCATCTGACATTTTAAGGGGGGCCAGTTTGGGCCATGACCTCAGGACTCGCTTCTCAGACAGTGTTGATCTGATCCCAGACGCTTGAAAATTTATAGTCTAGTCAAGAGGTCCTGTAAGTAGCTTTTGACAGAGAACTAAATATTCTGGAACTGGGCTGCCGAGCCACGAATTCACTGTGGTAAGTCAAGACCGCTGCTGCTCTGGGATGTGCCCAGTGACACATGGAAAAAATGGCATAGCGTTTGGAAGAAGGAAAAGAATAATGTTCACCATAAAGGGCCCCCTACCTGAGAATGGACTCCTTGCCGGGGACGCATTTTTCAGCCCAATCCTTGGGTGTCCACATATCTTCCTAATTAGAACACAGGCCCACAGAGAACACCAGTCTGTCCTCACGGCGGAGGATTAAGTTGTGTAACCAGTTTGAGTGTTCTTACCAACTATGCATGTCGATGGATTGCAGCCCTAGATGACTGGATTTCAAATATTTCAGACCTCCAAATACAGATGGTAGACAAACTGTGTTCAACTAGATTGGGCTTTTCTTTGATTTAGTGGGCCTGGCGGGTCCCTGAGGGCCTTGGCCATCCTCAGGAGCCTTAGCAGTCAGGGGCCAGTTTGCAGTGACACCCAGTGCCAAAGAATAGATCCGTTTTTTTTTTTTTTTTCTGGCCCTTTGACACACTGGAGAATTTTTTTTCCTTATATTAAATTCCTGTTATCGACTTGCACATTATTTGGTTATTTCTCATACAAGCAGAGGGCAGATTATGAAACAATTTATCTCTTTTTGTTGTTTTCTGGTGGTTTCAACTTGGCACAAGTGAGCCCCTAAAGCACATTGAGGAAGTGCCAGTCAAGTGCATGCTTCTGAGTATAAAGTTTTAGAGCTGTTCTGCCAAATGGTGAATTTGTTCGGTTTTGTTTTGTTTTTGAGTATAAGACAATTTGTTGTGATAGTAATAATATCTTAACAATAATAATAGCAAACCCTTGTTGAGTGCTTTATATAAATAAAGTCAACTAATACTCCCATTGAACTCGTTCAGTTTATCTTGTATTCTCCTCCAAAGAAAATTTTAAGAGGTTGTAATGGAGTTCACACTGGAGAGAGGCTGCTTAGTAATTTTTTTTGCAACTGCATAAACAAATTTAGTCTAAATGGGAGGAGATTGAATATTGAGCATCTAGGACTGGAAGGGCATTAAAACAGGTATTAGAACTGTATTTCTTCCATTTAAAAATTGAGTAGAGACTTGGAAGATAAAAATAGTCATGTCAAGTTTCTAGAATTGAAAACTACAGTGTCTGAGATGCAGAATACCCTGGATGTGGTTAATGGCAGATTAGACATTGAAGAAATTGGTGACCTTGAAGGCATAGTAATAGAAACCATCCATAATGAAACAGAAAAATAATTCTTTTTAAAAAGTGAAGAGAGCATAAGTGAGCTGTAGGATAACTTTAAATGGCCTAATATGCATGTAATTGGGGTCCCCTAGTGAGGCGGAGGTAGATAAAAAATTTTTAAAGAAGTAATGGCTGAACATTTTTCAGATTTTATGAAAACTATAAATCCTCAGATCCAGAAAGCTCAGTGGAGCCCAAGCACAAGAAATATGAAGAAAACTGAACCAAAACACTTCATAATCCAAATTGCTCACAACCAGTGATAAAGAGTAAATCTGAATAGCAGCCAGAAAGAAAGATATATTGTATGCAGATGGGCAAACATAACAGTGATGGTAGATTTATTGTCAGAAACCATGCAAGTGAGAACATAGTGGGGCAACACCTTTAGAGTGCTGGGAGGGAGGGGAGTGAACTATCAGCTCTGAATTCCATACCTAGTGAAAATCTCTCTCGAAAATGAGGGCCAAGAAAAGGCTTTTTCAGACATACAGTCGCTGAAAGAAACCATCATTAGCTGGACTGAAACTATGAGAAATGTTAAAGGAGTCCCTTTACACAGAAGGAAAATGATACCAGAAGGAAATACAAATCCACACAAAGGAACAAAGAGTGTTGGAAGTCACAGCTATGTTGACGGCTGTATGCGTTCTTCCTTATTATTTAAATGTCTTTAAAAGATAATTGGTCATTTCAATGAAAATGATAACTATGTAGGGCGGGACTTACAACCTATGTGAAAGTAAAATGTGTATAATGAAAGGATAAAGACTGGGAAGAGTTGTAAAGGTGTTGCACTGTATGTGACATGGCTTCTAGACCGTGATGAGTTAGGCCCTGACGCAACCGCTGACAGTTCTGCTCAGAGACGTCAATACCTGTTTCCATACATGATAGAGGAAGTACACAGTTGATTGGCCAGTGAGGATACAGGACCCTGGAACAAGACAGTCTACCTGATTGACATTTGTATGACACTCCACCCAACAACAGAATTCACATTCTTTTCAAGTGTAATGGAACATTTACCAAGATTGACCATATTCTGGGCCAGAAATAAGTTTCAACAAATTGGAAGGGTTCAAGTATGTTCTCTGACCTGTGTCAACCCTCAGGTCAATGATTCACTAGAAAGACTCGCAGAATTCAGAAAAGCTGTTCTACTCATGGTTTCCGTTGATTACAACAGAAGGCTACAGATTACAATGTGTAAAGGGAAAAATGCTAGGGTGGAGTCCAGGAGAGATCAGACTCAAGCTTTCAGTGGTCTTCCCCGAATGGACATGGACAGCACTTAATTCTCCCAGGAATGATATGGGACAACACTTACGGAGTATTGCCAGTCAGGGAAGCTCACTCAAACCTTGGTGTTTCCGGTTTTTATTGGAGTTCTGTCACGTAGAAATGGAGTGCGCAGCGAACCAACCTTAATTACTCAGTGTTTAGCACCTCCAGAGGTCAGACTGTTACAGTGTGGCCGAAGGCCTTCACCAGAAATCACATTGGAAGTCTAACTGTCTGGTGTGGCCTGAGGCCCCAGATATGCAAAGGCACTTTTATGAGGTGGGATGTTCCAGGGGCGTAGAAGGTATTCCCCTACGTAGAGAGCCGCACAAGGGCCAGTCCTTTCTTTGGAATGTGAAGAGTTTGAACATCCCAAGCCTGCTTAGCCTTTTTCTGCACAGACCATAATGAAATTAATTTAGGAATCAATGATAGAAAGATCTTGGGAAAATCCCCAAGTATTTGGCAACTAAATAATACATTTCTTTTTTTAAATTTTTTATTTCAATTCAATTAACATATACTGTATTCTTCTTTTCAGAGGTAGAGTTCAGTGATTCATTAGTTGCATACAATACCCAGTGCTCATTACTTCAAGTGCCCTCCTTAATGCCCGTCACACAGTTACCCATCCCCCTACCCACTTCCCCTCCAGCAGCCCTCAATTTGTTCCCTGTAGTTAAGAGTCTCTTATGGTTTGCCTCCCTCTCTTTTTTTGTCTTATTTCTCCTTCCCTTCCCCTATGTTCATCTGTTTTGTTTCTTAAATTCCACATATGAGTGAGATCATATGATAATTGTCTTTCTCTGACTGACTTATTTTACTTACCATAATACCGTCTAGCTCCACCCACATCATTGCAAATGCCAAGATTTCATTCTTTTTGATGGCTGAGTAATATTCCAGCGTGTGTGTGTGTGTGTGTGCATGTGGGTGTGTGTATGGATAAAGAAGATGTGGTGTGCATACATACATCTTTATCCATACCTCTGTCGGTGGACATCTGCATTCTTTCCATATTTTGGCTATTGTGGACATTGCTGCCATAAACACTGGGGTGCATCTGCCCCTTCTTTTCACTACACCTGTATCTTTGGGGTAAATACCTAGTAGGGCAATTTTCTGGGTCATAGGGTAGTTCTAATGTTTAAGTTTTTGAGGAACCTCCATTCTATTTTCCAGAGTGGCTGCGCCAGTTTGCATTCCCACCAACAGTGTAAGAGGGTTCCCCTTTCTCTGTATCCTCACCAACATCTTTTGTTTCCTGAGTTGTTTATTTTAGCCATTCTGACCAGTGTGAGGTGATATCTCACTGTGGTTTTGATTTGTATCTCTCTGATGCCAAATGATGTTGAGCATTTTTTCATGTGTCTATTGGCCATTTGTGTCTTCTTAGAAGCAATGTCTCTTCATGTCTTCTGCCCATTTCTTTTTTTTTTTTTTTTTTTAAGATTTTGTTTATTTATTTGACAGAGAGAGAGACAGCCAGCATGAGAGGAAACACAAGCAGGGGGAGTGGGAGAGGAAGAAGCAGGCTCCCAGTGGAGCAGGGAGCCCGATGCAGGGCTTGATCCCAGAACCCTGGGATCATGCCCTGAGCCGAAGGCAGACGCTTAACAACTGAGCCACCCAGGCGCCCCTGCCCATTTCTTGACTGGATTTTTTTTAAAAAAGATTTTATTTATTTATTTGAGAGACAGAGCATAAGTGGGAGAAGTAGAGGAAGTAGTCTCCCCACTTAGCAGGGAGTCTGACATGGGGCTCAATCCCAGGAGACTGAGATCATGACCTGAGCTGAAGGCAGCCACTTAACTGATTGAGCCTCCCAGGCACCCCTGGATTTTTTGTGTTTTGGGTGTTGAGTTTGATAAGTTCTTGATAAATCTTGGATATTAGCCCTTTATCTGATAAGACATTTGCAAGTATCTCCTCCCATTCCAGAGGTTACCTTTTAGTTTTAATGACTGTTTCCTTTGCTGTGCAAAAGCTTTTTATCTTGATGAAGCCCCAATAGTTCATTTTTGCTTTTGTTTCCTTTGCCTTTGGAGACGTGTCTAGCAAGAAGTTCCTGTGGCTGAGGTCAAAGAGGTTGCTGCCTGTGTTCTCCTCTAGGATTTTGATGGATTCCTGTTTTAGGTCTTTCATCCTGGATTCACATTTAGTTCTTTCATCCATTTTGAGAGGTGTGTGTGTGTGTGTGTGTGTGTGTGTGTGTTTATGGTGTAAGAAAGTGGTTCAGTTTCATTCTTCTGCATGTGGCTGTCCAATTTTCCCAGCACCATTTGTCAAAGAGACTGTCTTTCTTCCATTGGATGTTCTTTCCTGCTTTGTCGAAGATTAGTTGGCCAGAGTGGAGGGTACATTTCTGGGTTCCCTATTCCGTTCCATTGATCTGTGTGTCTGTTTTTGTGCCAATACCATACTGTCTTGATGACTACAGCTCTGTAATAGAGCCTGAAGTCAGGCATTGTGATGCTTCCAGCTTTGGTTTTCTTTTTCAACATTCCTTTGGCTATTCAGGGTCATAAATGAAAGAGGAGAAATAAAATCACAAGTAAATACCACATTTTTAGAGAAGATATCAAAAGTTAAATTAGTGTTGTGAACTGAATGAAAATAAAAACAGCAAATCAGTATTTGTAGAATATTGCTAAAGTAGTACTTAAGGAGAAATTTATGACTAAATGCCTATATTAGGAAAGAAAAAAGGTCTTAGATTTACACTTTAGTATCCACCTTAAGAAATTAGAAAAGGAAGAGTAAATCAAATCCAGTGTATGCAGAAGAAAGGAAATAATACAAATTAGAGCAGAAATAAATGAAATAAAAAATAGGAAAACAATAGAGAAAAATTGGTAAAACCAAAATCAATGATATCAAAAGGTCTTTATTGAGAGTTTCAATAAAACTGATAAACCATTAGCCAGACCATTCAAGATAAAAAAGAGAAAACACAGGTTGCCTAAATCAGGAATGGGACAGGTGCTGTCATTAGAGATTCTATAGACATTAAAAGGATCAGGGAATATTATAAAAAACACTATGTCAATAAGTTTGACAACTCAGAAGAAATGGACAAATTACTCAAAAGATATAAACTACCAAAGCTCACTTAAGAAGAAAGAGATCATCTCAACAACCCTATATCAAA
Organism: Ursus maritimus; assembly: GCF_017311325.1. Lineage (NCBI taxonomy): Eukaryota > Metazoa > Chordata > Mammalia > Carnivora > Ursidae > Ursus > Ursus maritimus. The sequence continues at coordinate 12,232,950 of NW_024425008.1, forward strand.
GACATTGAATTTATTTATTTATTTATTTATTTATTTATTTTATTTTTTTTTTTTTAAAGATTTTATTTATTTATTTGACAGAGATAGAGACAGCTAGCGAAAGAGGGAACACAAGCAGGGGGAATGGGAGAGGAAGAAGCCAGCTCATAGCGGAGGAGCCTGATGTGGGGCTCGATCCCAGAACGCTGGGATCACGCCCTGAGCCGAAGGCAGACGCTTAACCGCTGTGCCATCCAGGCGCCCCAAAGACATTGAATTTATAGTTGAGAAGCTTCCCACAAAGAAAACTCTGGGTCCAGATGGCTTTCCTGGTTAATTCTACCAAAAACCTATGAACAAAATAACAATTCCACACCAATTCCTCCTGAAAATTGAAGAGGAGGGAATATTTCTCAAGTCATTTTATGAAGTTAGCGTTTACACAAACACTGAAACCGTTACAGGAAAACTATGGACAAATATTTCTTATGCATGTAGCTGAACATTTTTTTTTAAGATTTTATTTATTTATTTGACAGAGAGGTAGACAGTCAGTGAAAGAGGGAACACAAGCAGGGGGAGTGGGAGAGGAAGAAGCAGGCTCCCAGCAGAGGAGCCTGATATGGGGCTCGATCCCAGAACGCCGGGATCGTGCCCTGAGCCGAAGGCAGATGCTTAATGACTGAGCCACCCAGGTGTCCCGTAGATGAACATTTTAAGCAAAAATTTAACAAATCAAATCTGACAATATAAAAAAGAATAATACATCATGGTCAGTGGGGTTTATCTCAGGAAAGGAAGTTTTTTTAATATTTGAAAATCAGTCAATGTAATTCATCAGATTAAAAAATGAAAAGAGGAAAAGCCGTATGATTATCTCAATGGACAAAGGAAAAGGATTTGAGAAAATCCAGCATCTATTCTTGATATAAACTCCTCGCAGAATTGGTGTAGAAGAGCTCTTCCTCGACCTGATAAAGGGCATCTGTGAAGCACTCACAGTTAACATCAAACCTAGTGGTGAAAGACTCCCTAACGTAAGAATGAGACGAGGATGTCTGCCCTCACCACTACAGTCAGCGTTGTGCTGGAGGTTCTTGTGAAATAAAGCATAAGACGATACATAGAAATAAAAGGCATCCAGAACAGAAAGGACAAAGCAAAACTGCCTTTATTTGCAAACAGCATGATTGTCTATAGAAATTCTGAGGGAATCCACAAAAACGGGGGGTAGAACTAATAAGTAAATTTAGCAAGGTTACAGAATTCAAGATCAGTATTCAAGAATCTATTGTATTTTTTTTAAGGATTTATTTATGTATTTTGGGGGGAAGGGGCAGAAGGGAAAGGAGAGAAAGAATCTCCAACAGACTCCCTGCTGAGCGAGGAGCCCAACATGGAGCTCGATCCCATGACCCCGAAATCATGAGTTGAGCCAAAACCAGGAGTCAGACACTTAACCTACTGAGCCACTCAGGTGCCCCCAAAATCCATAGCAACGAACAAAAGGAAATTGAAATTAAAACAATACCATTTATAGCACCACAGTAAATATGAAATACTTAAGGGTAAATCTGAGAAAAGGTTTACAAGGCATGTACACTGAAAACTATGATCATTGCCAAGAGATGTTAGAGACCTACATAAATGAAGAGACATGTTGTGATCATGCGTCAGAAAACTCAATATCGTTAAGATGCCAGTTCTCCCCAAATTGGTCCATAAATTCAGCATAATCTCAATCAAAATCCCAGACAACCTAAAAAAATGTATATTGACAAGCAGATTTTATATGGAAACATAAAAGACTAAGATTGGCCAAGAAAACTGATAAATGAGAACACAATTGGAACACTAATGGTACTTTCAAGATTTATAAAGGTACAGTAATGAAGACAGGGTGATGTTGGCACAGATATCGACAAATGGTTCATTGGCACAGTATGGCATAGAGAGTCCAGAAAAACACTATGCCCATCTGATTTTTCATAAAAGTACAAAGGCAAATCTTTCATAAGTAGTACTGGCACACTTGAGTATCTATCTGTAAAGAAGTAAATTTCGATCTCTGCCTTGCAACATGTACAAAGATTATTTTTAAATGGTTCATAGACCTAGATGTAAAACCTAACCCAATAAAAGTTTTACAAGAACATAAAAGAAAAAAAAAACACCTTTGTAACCTCAAGCTGGGCAGATTTCTTAGATATGAAGCCCAAAGCACAATTTAGAGGAGAAAATATTGATAAATTTTACTTCATCAAAATTTAAGATTTCTAATCCTCAAAAGACATGTTAAGAGAATGACAAAACTTTATAGCTGAGAGAAAATACTAGCAAATCACGTATCTGATAAAAAAAAAACTTGTTTTCACTATATATTAAGAGCTCTCAAAACTCAGTAATAAGAAAACAAACAACCCAATAAAAATGGATAAAAGATTTTCATAGGCATTTCACCAAAAAAGATACATGGGTAACAAATAAGCACATGAAAAGATGGTCAGTGTCATTAGTCATTATGGAAACGCCCATCAAAACCACATTGAGATTCCAGTTCACACCCACTAAGACGGCTATGATAAAACAGACAACAGTAAGTGTTGGCCAGCATGTGGAGAAACTGGACCCCCCCACCCTGTAAATTGCTGGTGGGAATAGTAAGATGGTATTGTCACTCTGCAAAACAGTTTGGTATTTCTTAAATAATTAAAAATAAATATATTATCTGACCCAATAATTCCACTTCTAAGTATATACCCATTAAAAGGGAATTAAAAACATATGTCCACACAAAAGATTATGCATGAATTTCATGGCAGCATTATTCATAATAGCCAAAAAGTGGCAACGACCCAAACTTCCATTACTGGCAAATAGGGAGAGAAAATGCAGTCTCTTCATACAGGAATACAAAGAAATGGAGTACTGTTATAATTTGGATGCACATTGAAAACATGTGAAGTGAAAGAAGCTAGACACAGAAGGCCACATATTCTATGATTCTGTTTTTGTGAAATGTCCAGAGAAGGCAAATCTATGGAAATAGAAAGCAAATTAGTGGTTGCCTGAAGCAGGGGGTGGGAATAGGGATTGACTTTTTTGGGGCAGAAAGGATCATTTGGGGATGATGGGAATGTTCTCCAACGGCACTGTGTTGATGGTTGCACAGCTCTGGGTTTATTACAAGTTGTGAGGGGTGTGCTCAGAGCAGGGGGCCTGAAGAAATGGCCCCTCTGTTTACAACACACCCAACAGAAATCTGGGTTCATTGAGACAAGGGGCACAAGACCTGTGGCCTTCCTATGAACAAATACCCTACATGCGTCGCAGAATAAAAATAAAATCGAAGTTGTTGAATTGTACTTAAACTAATGAGTATTATGGCATATAAATTATCCCTCAATAGAGCTGTTTAAAATAAAATGGTGTACAGTAATCAGGACAGTGTAATATTGGGGAAAGAATAAACAAATGAGTGGAACAGAACAGAGCGGCCAGGAATATACCCATTCAACAATAGTCAACTGATTTTTGACAAAGGTGCAAAGGCAATTCAATGGGGACGAGATCGTTTCTTCAACAGAGGGTGTGGGCACAACTGGATATCCACATGCAAAAGACAAAAATCTGGACACAACCTTAGACCGTTCACAGATGTTAACTCAGAATGGATTGTAGCCCTAAGCATAAAATGCAAAACTGTAAAACTTCTAGAAGATAACACAGGAAAAAAATCTAGGTGACCTTGGGTTTGGCAGGGGTTTTAGATACCACACCAAGATCATTGTCCATGAAAGAAAACATTGATAGGTTAGACTGTATTAAAACTAAAAACTCTCATCCTATGAAAGACACTGTTCAGAGAATGAAAAGGCAAGTCATAGACTGGAAGAAAATATTTGCAAATATTTGTAAATATCTGATAATGAGTCTTATCCAAAATATACAAAGAACTCTTAAAACTCAACAACAACAACAAAAAACCAAACAGCCCAATTGAAAAAAGGGCCAAAGATCTGACCAGACACTTCACCAAAGAAAGTGTACTGATGGAAAATAAGCATCAGAAAAGATGCTCAGCATCCTATGTCTTTAGGGGATTGCAAATTACAATAGGGAGACACTACTATACACCTATTAGAGTGACTAAAGTCGGGGCACCTGGGTGGCTCAGACGGTTAAGCATCTGCCTTCGGCTCAGGTCATGATCTCAGGGTCCTGGGATCAAGCCCCAGGTTGGGCTCCCTGCTCAGTGAGGAGTCTGCTTCTCCCTCTCCCTCTCCCCCTGCCCCTGACTTGTGCTCTATTTCAAATAAATAAATAAAATCTTAAAAAAAAAAATAAGTGACTAGAATCCAAAAAACTAGTAACACCAAATGCTGAGCAACAGTAAGTCTCATTCCTTGCTGGTGAGAATGCAGAATGGTACAGCCACTCTGGAAGACAGTTGGGCAGTTTCTTACAAAGCTAAATATAATAATATTGTTTCAAAGCTATTGGTAAACAAAATGTATTTATTTAGCTGTTTCTTACAGAGTCTCACTTCTGGTATTTACCCATTTGAGTTAAAGACTATGCTCACACAATAACCTGCACGGTAATGTTTATAGCTGCTTTATTCATACTTGCCACAACTCGGAATCAACCAAGTTGCCTTTCAATGGATTAATGAACAAATGGAATATTATGTAGGGACGAAAAGAAGTGATCAGGCCGCAGAAGACATGGAGGGACCTTAAATGCTAAGTGAAAGGAGTGAAAGACGCCAGTCTGAAAAGGCTGCATACTGCAGGTTTGCAACTGTATGACATTCTGGACAAGGCAAGACCATAAAGACAGTGAAAAGATGAGTGGTGGCCAGGGGTTCAGGACGAGGGAGATAGGGGTGGATAGGTGGGGCATGGGACATTTTTAGGGCAGTGAATTTGTCTGTCCGTTGCTACAATGGTGGATTGGATGCATGACATTATGAATTTGCTAAAACTCATGAACTACAGAACACCGTAAGCCCTAATGTGGTTAAACTATAGACTGTAGTGAATAAAAAACAAAATAAATACAAACAAAAAATCATCATGATGCAATACTGAAAAAACGTTTTGCTTGTTATATGCCAATTTTACCTCCATAACAGCTGTCAAAAAGAATAACGAAATCTTTGAGCTGTACCTTCTGTGACAGACCGGTGACCTCTGAGCTCCCAGGCATGCGGTCTGCGGTTGTTGGCTCCTTGTGAATAGAAGTGGTTTCTCCTCCTTCCCATTCAGTAGAACCATCTCTCATGGCTTTTTACAGCCTGGAGGGACAATCACTGTTTGATGAGAGCAGCTTGGAAGAGGCCATTCTAGAAATGATGGCGCATGAAACCATGGATCATTTGCTGATGCCCAGTGTGTCTGGGGCCCTGTCCAGAGTGGCGTCTACTCTGAAAGTCAGCAACTAACCGGATAGGTGTTGTTTGGCAGGCCGGAAACCTGAGTTCAGAGTCCTGCTGTGTCGTTACCTGGCTGCCAGCTTTGGGGTCAGTCACTTGCTTTACCATGGCCCATCTCAGCTTCTTGGTCTATACAATGAGTGGGTTTTCTGGGGAATTTCTCTGGCTTCTTCTGGTTCCAGACCCCATTTCTGTCAATATCAAGCCTTCTCCCACACTTTTGCCTGGAGTGGAATGGGTGTCTTGTGTGTAAACATGTGTCCTAGGGCTCTCGCCACAGCAGAGGCCTTCTTGTGTGGGGCCACCAGATGCCCTCCCTGTAGGTGCTGTCTCTCCGCCCTCAGTTGTGGCTGGAGATCTGGGGCCCAGCTTGCTCCAGGCTGGCCCAGGGCCCCGAGGTTGGTGGCGGTTCAGTCACCAGCCACTCCTCCCAGCTTGTTGTTCTTTTGGCCCTTTGTGCTTTCGTACATCCCAGCCGTAAACTCTCTCTTGGCAAAGAGGAGCTTCTCCATCTCCAGAGAAATGCCCACAAAACCGTTCTGGTATTTTCTCAGCCCACAACTGAGCCGTAGTCTGTGGCGCTATTGTGACTCCAAAGCTCTAAGGCTCCAAGTTAGAAGATTTTCCTAGTAACTAAGACCCCAAGAGCATTTAACATTTTTTTTTTTATGTTGCGTTAGTTAAGTGGACATTTTGGGATGGAAGATATTCTTCAGCTAATATTATGCTGTGAGCCTAGCTTTGCTTACTTAAAGGACCTTGGGACACATTTGACTGAGAAGCTCCATGAGGTCTGAAAGGGGTTATGGTGAAGTTCCTGATCAGATTCTCAGCCTGGCTATCAAGGTCAGGCGTCCTTGATGAGGGAGGGTAAAGGGCAGAGAATCTGTGTCTTTTGACTGTTTGTCATATCCTGGGACCGTCGGGCCCTCTAGGGCAATATTGAAAAATTAAGCTCCATGGAAAACAACTCAGCCATGTTTTGTATGTTTGATTTTTGTAGGACTTTGTTTAGAGAAGTTGCCTGTTTCCTCTTCTACCAGTAACCTCCACGTGGACCGGGAACAGGATGTCATCACCTGTTACGAGAAAGCAGGGGACATTGCACTCCTGTACCTCCAAGAGATAGAGAGGGTAAGTGAGGACCCTGTGTTTCTTCCTGTTGATAATTTTTTAAAAATTTCACATCAGACTGTAGAGAGCTGTGGTCAACCTCTGGAAACCCTTCAACACATCTGCCTCGAGGTGCAAAGCTTTACTTCTGTTCTTCAGTGTGAAGGGGATGGTGGCGTTTGTGGCACCTTGTGAAGAGTGTTTGGGAAGCATTTTAACATCTGCAGAGCAGAAATGACAGCGTGCCCTGAAGTTGGTTAGTCATTCATGTTCTCCTGCCCACAGTGGGTTCAGCTCCATTTGTCCTTGCATGGACGAGATGCCAACAGAACGTACACCTGGGATTGGGGAGGTTTTCCTTTGGTAGTTATGCAAAAGGTCTGCTGGGGGCTCCCAGCTGACCTGCTTGGAGCGGGTGTGTATCCCCTGAGACCACCTGGGATGTTTTGCTCCAAGCAGTCAGCGGTTGCCCGTGGTGGGGAATGAAACCAGCAGCTGACAAGGGGGCCACCCGAGTGGAGATGGAGGGAACAGGAGGCCCCGAGCTCACAGCCTCAGGCCCAGAAGGTTGGAGGCTTGTCTGTTCTGAACTTGTCGGTTCAGAAGAATCGCTGCCTTTTGGCTTTGCTCTTTATTGTTCCTTCATCTCAGCCTCAATTTTACCATCTGTGAGAGGAGCAGACTAGTTTCTATTCCATGGAGTTCCGGTGGGGATTATAAAAGCTCATGTAAATAAAGGGCCTTAGCCCAGATGCAGAAACACTGGATTCTTAGTCAATGCCACTTATATTTTACTAATAACAACGGGTTCTAGCCATCTCTGCTTCTAGCAGAGTTTCCTGGCATTCTAACCAAGGCTTGACACTGAGATTCTCCCTTTTACACTCAGAGACATGTCCTGTGAGATTATTTAAAACAATGAGAAATCCTGTGAGACTTTGAAAATGATCCAAGTCTTGTTTCCCATCAATTTTTGGGGTTCTCTGTTTCCCTAAGGTTTAGAATGGGAAGGGGCTACCGAAGTCCGGTTAGCTTTCTTCTGTTGTCAGTGTACAGACTGAAGTAAAAATTTTTTTTTTTTTTTCTGGAAGCCTTCTTACGAAAGGATCAGAATTGCTTTGTAAGGGGCGGGGAGTGCAGGTGAGAGCCACAGAGAGGAGTAGGGAAGAATGATGGGACCAGTTTTGACCTGGCCGACACCAGCATGGGTTCTAAATCACGGGTCATGTTGTCTGGGAATTCAGGAAGATACTTGACCGTCTTGCCAAAATGTTCAATCGGAAGGCTGTTATGAGAAAGGAATTTTTGGTTATTCAGAATTTATGGTGTGATCTTTAGAGAAATGATCATGCAGCCTGCTTTTCAAATGCACATGGTCTTCACAGTGTGCCGCCTTGGTGGCCAGTGGAAGTGGAGAAGTCTGCTTAGCGCAGCCGAGCTGTTCTTGTTGACCCCACAGCCCTTGCCATGGAGGGGCCCTCACTTTGCACCTTACTGTCCAACAGTTGTCCAGCCCTGTCATCTCGGGGCTGCCTTCTCCTGGCTGGCAGAGAGGAGCTGCGTCTGTTACACGTGGCTTTAATGATGTGGGGATTGGCGGACTTGGATGTACTTTCTGTTGTATTTCTGTATGACCACCTATTCACTGTTGGGTTCTCTGGCCAGACCATCGAGGAGACTTATGTAATTGTAGGAATTTTTTTTTTTTTTTTGAGATTATTTATTTTGGAGAGAGCATGAGCGGGAGGGGCAGAGGGAGAGGAAGAGAGAGAATCTCAAGCAGATGCCACGCTGAGCACGGAACCTGACGTGGGGCTCGGTCTCACAACTCTGAGATCATGACCTGAGCCAAAACCAAGAGTTGGATGCTTAACCAACTGCACTAGCCAGGCACCCCTAATCATAGGATTTAAAAGAGATTTTTGTGTGTGGTTTTGGGGGAGACAGTGGTCAGAGGATGTCAGATTTGAAGATGAAATGGAGGCCCAGACAGGGAGGACACATAGAAGTTAGGACCAAGGCTAGGACTAGAACTCTTCTGATACCTAGTTCAGGGGCCACTCATGTCATTACCCCAGGCCGCTGCACCCAAGTGCACAACTGTGTCGTTTCCCACATCCTTACCTATGTATAGTGCTCCGTAAGTATTTGGCACATTTTCACATTTCTGGCTCTGATTTTCCAGCGTGAGTTTTCCTTTATGGGAAACCACCTGAGGCCTCCCCAGGTCCAGCAAGCTGGGATATTTGTGCTGGGAGAGACTGAATGAACCCAATATCTGTTTTGATCATAGTAAGTGCTCAAGAAGCCATTTGTTGATTGGTGGGAGGTCGAAGGGAAAAACAACCTTCCTTAAGTGACTGCTGGTCTTGGTGGATGTTCAAGGTCTGTATGAGGCAAGATTGGGGTGCGATGCAGAAGATACCTGCTTGGCTTTTTTTTTTTTTTTTTTTAATTTTGAACTTAAAATGACTTTTAAGAATTATGCTAAATTAAAAACAGGAATGTTAGGGAAATGAAATCTGAAAGAAGTAACAGGCTGGGACAAGCCTAGGTAAACAGTGCTTTGTTTTTCTGGGTAAGCAAGGCTTGTAAGTAGAAAATCCCACACACTCTGTTCCCATATCGGTTCTGCAGGGCACAGGTCATTCCTCAGTGGTTTCCCTCCATTTCCCAGCTGTTCCATAGTGAAGAAGCTTCTGTTGGCCAGGACCTTTTGGCATTTTATTTATTAATGTTGGTTCTTAACTTCATTCACTAGCAAGAAAAAATTGGGGGAGAATTTTTGAGGACAGATTAGAGTGTGATGGTCAATATTTTCTCATGATCTCAAACTAGCAAATCATGTTTCTGAGGCAGCCCCATTCTCTGAATAGTGGAGACATTTGATGATAGCTTTGTTTGCTACCTGAAAGGCAGAAACTCTTCAGAAAGGGGGCGACCTTGGCTGACCTCGAGGCAGCTAACGTATGCTGCGAGAGGCAGCAGAGCATGGCCAGTGTGGGGATCCTAGATTTGCCACCTCTTAGTTGTGGGGCTTTGGACAAGTTACTCAACCTCTCTGTGCCACGTCAGGGTCCTCATTTGTAAAATGGCACTAGTGACTGCTGTGAGGCTATGGTGAGGACAGAGTGGGTTAACTCATGCACTCCCCGGTGTGTGGTTAGCAACAGTTAAATGTTAGCTTTGTTGTCATGTTCTGTACCTATGTCACTCTTTCCTAATCTTAGAAGATTTCAGATAGAGAAAAATCTGGAATATTATAAACATGCTGTTTCATTGAAAATGTTAAATAATTTTTAACAGAATATTTATGGAGTAATTTTTCTTGGGAGAACTTGGTTTTTTCTCTCTTGTGCAGAAGCTAATGGGACAGCATCTTGCCCTGGAGTCGTGATATCATATCTGGGTTCTGGTCTTCTGTTTACCCCTGACTGTTCGACCTTGGTCCAGTTGTATATTTCTGCGTGCTTCAGCCTTCCATTTTCGTGGTGGGGCTAATACTGCTTGGTTTGTCCAGGGCTAGAGAACCAGTGAGCCACCAGTGTTTTCCACCTGCTGTAGGAAATTTCCATGTGTTCTTGTCCCCCTACCCTGTCCAAAGGTGGAGGCAGGGCCAAAGAAAATTTGAATACAGGAAAGCAGGGTGATTAAATATTTGTTTAGTGTTGTCCTTGTTATATTAGGGTTATTGAGCCATCTAATTTTCTCTGATAGTTTGTTCTCTGAAGGGGAATAAAAGAGACTTCTAAAATTGTGCATATACAATGATTTAATCAAACAAATTGAATGAGAACAGAGAGGATTGGAAATGACAGAGGCTGTCCTTGATTTGTGTCTCTTCCAATAGTGGCATCACGCCAATGGTAAATCAAGTTACCTGCCCCACAAGGAGCTTCTCATGGCCATGATAGGAATAAAGATGACTTCACTTTTGAATATCATAATATGAGCCCTGCTTTTGGCAAATGAAATCATCCTGTCTCTGTCCTTTGCAGGCACCAGCCAACCAGCTGGTTATGGCCTTTCTTGAGCTGACGCTGTGCCAGGCTGGGGCTGGAACTTCACCTGCCGACAGTTCACGTCTTCACACCCTATTTTAGAAAAGAAGTGAATACTAAATTATGGGATACCCGTCGACTTTTGACGGGAAGTTTTAGGGCTAAAGTTTTGAGGAGAAACAACTGGTCCCCAAATACTGCCGGACCTCACCCGGGATTCCTCTGTTCATCAAGGAGTCGCTCCTAGTGAGCATGGCCAGGCCCCGGCCTTCTTTCCTCCTCGCTGCAGGGGGAACTTGCAGCCGCAGAGCTGAGGTGCTGGGCTCGGCAGCGGATTAGACTAAGGTGCAGCATGAATTCAAACAGATGTCCCAGGAGAAGTGCTCAGGGCCGCAGATGGCAAAGGCAGGGTGTGACTCTGGGGGTCCATGTAGCCATGCTTTTGGCTTTAAAATGTGAGACAATAAAGACAAAGATTCTTCCTTCCCATCCCCTTTCCATGCCCTCCCTCTTCACTCGTACCAAAGCAGCGGGCACCAGTCCACAGCTTAATAGACTGCTTCCTTAAAGACATGTCAGGACGCTGACCAGCCAGTAAATGTGCTCTGACTCCGGGCCTGCCATCTGACTGGCTGGGACGGGAGCCCACGCGCACTTAAAACTCAGAAAAGTCTGGAAACCAGAAAAGAACAGTCGCTTATTTTAATTTTCGTATATTCTCAGTCAGTCTTTGCCCTCATAATTTTATAGCATTAAAGAGTTTCGTATCTGGTTTTTTTTTTCACTCAACATTATGTCCACACTTGAAAATGTTTTCATGGAAATATAGTATTTCATCAAGGGGATGGCCTCTGTGATATAATTAACTTATTGTTGGGTCTGACCTGTTGTAAATATTGCTGTGATACTGGCTTCCTTTGGTAGCTCTCCCCTGGCTTTTGTTGTTTCCCAAGGGCAGATTCCCACAAGTGGAGATATTTTGGGCATTCTCATTAACGACGTATTGTGTCCCGTTCTCTCTCTACAAGTCACGCTAACGTCTTCTCCCTTTGGCAGTGTAGGAGCATAGTGGCTGCTTTGCATGCTTGGCGGGGTTGCTGTTGTGTAAGAGTTATTTTGCTGGTGTGCTGGGTGACAGTGGTACCTTGCTTGCAGCTTTGGTTTGCATTTCTTTGACTATCAGTCAGGGTGAAATTGTTTCCATCTACTTGCGTACAGGTTATGTTTCATTTCTTTTTGAATTACAGCATTATTGAGATGTAATTCACATGCCTACCATTCGCCCATTTAAAGTATACAATTCAGTACTTTTTAAATATATTTAGAGTTGTACAACCATCACCAATATGTCACCAATTCCAGAACATTTTTGTTGCCCCGAAAAAGAAACCCTATACCCACTAGCACTCCCCATTTACCTCCGATCTCCCCCAGTGTGTGCAGATTTGTATGTTCTAGACATTTCAGACAGATAAAACGATACATCATGTGATCTTTTAGAACTGGCTTCTTCAGCATGTCCCAGGGCTTCCTTTCTTTCTCCTGACAGCATGCCATTTTATGGATATGCTGCACTGGGTTTATCCATTCATCATCTATCACTTATCATTTGGGATGCTTCCACTTTCTGGCTGTTATAATAATGCTTCTACAAATGTTCACGTACAAGATTCTGTGTGGGCAATGCTCCCATTTTTCTTGGGTATATACCTAGGTGTGGAATTGCTGGGTCCTGTGGTAACTTTATGTTATATTCCTTTCTTGTCTGTGGATACTTCCTGTTCAGTTTTTGGATAAAGTCTTTTTCTGATCATTTGAATAAAGTCTATATCATAAATATGTTAACTCTTGAATCATATTTGCTCTGAATATTTTCTCAGCCAGTAAATTTCCATTTTTAAGTTGCTCATACATTTTAAATCTATATATAGTTGAACCTGATTTTTTTGTATTACATTTGTTTCATTGTTTTAAAGCTGAAATATTGGGATAGACTCCCTCTAGGATTTAAAAATTCGTCAGTCCTTTTCCATATTTTCAAAAACAACTTTTAATTTCCAAATCTTGGGATTTGTTTTGTTGCGTGCCATTAGGTATGACTCTAAATGAACGTTTCTCTCAGATTTCACTGCCACGTTAAGATGATCTTCTCTTTGTTTTTTTTCACATTTGCTGTCATACATTTTAAGTCATTCAATAAAATTTTAGATACAATAGTAATTTCTGGCTTTCCTATTTTGTTCTGCTATTCTTATATTGTACCAGTGTGACGTCATTCAGTAAGTACTTCTTTATGAAGGGTTTCAACATCTGAAAGAATTGGTAGCTACATACTACTCTTATTTTTCAGAATAGCCCTTGTTCTTTCCTGCTGATACTTCTAGGTGAATTTTAGAATAAGTTTGTTGAGTTCTAGAAAAGTCCTGTTGGGATCGGTTGGATTTTTATGAACCCTATCCATAATTTGGAGAATTATATTTAGTCTTCACTCATCTGTGACCATGACATCTCTTTCCATTTTATAAGACCTTTTGTTTCACAGATTTTAGTAGGTTTATTTTATTCCCAATTTTTCTATTTGTATTGCTTTGTGAATAGGATCATTATTTTTTAAATTATATTTTCATTTTTTCTGTAATGATTTTTTTATAATAATTTTTTATTATATTATGTTAGTCACCATACAGTACATCCCTAGATTTTGATGTAAAGTTCCATGATTCATTACTTGCGTATAACACCCAGTGCACCATGCAATACATGCCCTCCTTACTACCCATCACCGGCCTATCCCAGTCCCCCACCCCCCTCCCCTCTGAAGCCCTCAGTTTGTTTCCCAGAGTCCATAGTCTCTCATGGTTCATTCCCCCTTCTGTTTACCCTCCCTTTCTTCTTCCCTTTCTTCTCCTACCGATCTTCCTACTTCTTATGTTCCATAAATGAGTGAAACCATATGATAATTGATTTTCTCTGCTTGACTTATTTTCACATATAGCAGTGCTTTTAATTTTTTAATTCACTTACACAAACATTTGTTGAGTACTTTTTTTTTTTTAATTCAGAGAGAGAGCACAAGAGCACGAGCAGGGGTGAGGGTCAGAGAGAGGGAGAGGCAGACTCCCTGCTGAGCAGGGAGCCCCATGCAGGGCTGGATCCCAGGACCCAGAGATCATGACCTGAGCTGAAGGCAGATGTTTAACCGACTGAGCCACCCAGGCTCCCCTGTTGAGTGCTGTCTATGTTCTGCACTGTGCTTTACACTAGGGGCACTGGAATGAATAAGCCGCAGAGCCTGTCCTTAGGAAACATACGATCTATCGGGGACCCAGGTCTGTAACCAGTGTGGGCAGTGCTTTGGTGGGGAACACTTAGAAGACTCTGCAAGCCCAGAGAAGTGTCTTGGTGGATCAGTCTGGTAGGTCAGGGATGGTTCCTGGAAGAGAGGACACCTGAGCTGAATTTTGAAGGCTGACAAGAGTAGCAACATAGGAATATTAGCCACAATACTGAATTCTATAAAAATGAGTTGATTCTTTTCATTTTCCTAAGAATACAAATATATGACAGAGGAATGATTTTTGTTGTTCCTTCCTAATATTTTCCATTGTATCTCTCTCATACCCTGTCTCCAGATTTTTTTTCCTGTCTCCAGATTTTCTAAAACAATGTTAAAAAATAAAAGTGGTAGGGGTGCCTGGGTGGTGCAGTCGTTAAGCATCTGCCTTTGGCTCAGGGCGTGATCCCGGCGTTATGGGATCGAGCCCCACGTCAGGCTCCTCCGCTATGAGCCTGCTTCTTCCTCTCCCACTCCCCCTGCTTGTGTTCCCTCTCTCGCTGGCTGTCTCTATCTCTGTCGAATAAATAAATAAAATCTTAAAAAAAAAAAAAGTGGTAGAAAATGTCCTTACTTTGTTCCTACTTGAAGGTAACTCTTTAATATATCTCCATTAAGGATTATTATTAGTATTTTTAAAAGATTTTATTTATTTATTTGCCAGAGAGAGAGAGAGAAAGTGAGCACAAGTGGGGGGAGCAGCAGGCAGAGGGAGAAGCAGATGCCTCACCGACTGAGCCACCCAGGCGTCCCTCCATTAATGATTATAATGCTTATATGCTCGTTAAGTTTCCCACTTAAAATTCATAATAATCTTTTCAGGTATATATTATTATTCCCATTACACAGATGAAGACAGTGAAGATCTGCGAGATTGAAGGAATTGTCCTCAGTCCACAAGTGGTGAGGAGTATCAGAACCTGACCTTGAACCTGGGTCTTTTGACCTAAAATCTTTGGCCTCTACCCCCTTGCTGTCATGCTTCCTTAGTCACTGGGTGTATGCTTTTGCCAAAGTAGGATACACTTGTTAAGGATGCTTGTTGGCAGTCCTCTTGCGAGGAAGTGTTTATCCGCAGAACAAGTGGTGGCTTCGACACTGCCAAACAATGCTCCTCCCAGGCCCATGTGTTAGAGGCTCTTTGCGAAGAAGGGATGAAATCCAAGACTATTAGACTTAAGGGTAAACCCTGAGCTAAGCTATTCTCTCTGCCTCCCCACTTGTGTCTTTCCCATTCTTCCCATTTATAACCTAAAGCCTCATCCTGGCAGCTCTGACCTCTTGTCTTTTGGACTTTGTTCTGCAAGAAAAGGCAGACTGATGGGACGAAGGGGAAGGAGCTGGACTGCAGAGTCAGATGGACCAGAGTTTCAGCACTAACTCTAATACTTGCTAGCCATGCAGTTTGGGCAACTCACCCAGTAGAACAAAGCTTCACTTCCTCCTTCAGTGAAGAGAGGATAGTAGTGTGTATCTCAGTGGCTTTTTGTGGGGAAATAAATGAGAGAGCCTAGGTGCCTAGTAGTGCCTAGTGCCTAGTAGGTTACTTTCTTATTGCCTTTTTTCTGCATTTCTGATTGGTCTTGCAAATTCATTCATTTACTCATTCATTACGTGTTTCATTCATTTATTATGTATATTGAATACTTATCCTGCACCAAACATTGCAGTAGACATTGAACATTATTAGTAAATGAAATAGATGTGGCCCTGACTTTGTGGACATTTCAGCACCACAGAGGGAGACAGCCGGTAATCAAATTAGAAAAAATACTTATAAATGCAATGAAGGAATGGGATGGGCTACTGTGAGAGGGAATAATAGAGGCAGGCCTATGTGATGTTAGGTGGTCAGAGAAGGCCCTTCCAACAAGGCGACAATCAAGTTGATACCTGAAGGATGAGAAAGATCACAAGGGTAACATGACCCAGATCGTGTTACAGAAAGTTATTCAGACTGCTTGTGAAAAGGCAGAAGGAAGAAAAGGAGCAAGAGAAGACATGGAGACTCTGTTTAGGAGACTGTTGTGGAAATCTCACAGGAAGTGATGGTAGCTTCCATGAAGGTAATGGTTGTAGAAATGGATAGATACAGACATAGCTGAGAAATAATTAGGAGGGACATGGTAATAGATTAGAGAGTGTCAAGGTGTCAAGCCTCACCCCCCCAACCCCCCACCCAGTGTCTGATTTGGGCAGCTGGGTGGATGATATTATTTATTAAGATGGGATAATAGAGAATTATGTTTTGGGGTGAACCTGGGCTTCTAGGAACTTTAATCATGCTCAGAGTTTTCCTGGGGGTGGAAGTTAGGTAGTTCTCATCCCAGGAAGGCATTCTAGGAGCTAGGAGGAGATGTCCAGAAAGGGCCTCTTGAGGATGAGCCTCATCCCTGAGCTCTGGGTATATAGACCCTTCCTAAGACTGAGGCTAGACCAGGAATATCCAGGAATTTCTGCCTCCCACCACCAGCCATGTAACAAACATAGCACCAAATAATGAGTAATGGCAGAACACTACTAGAAAAGGGGCATGAAATTGGAGAGAAATCCCCTCTGTAGCCCAAGCATACAGGGACTGCTGAAAATAGGATGAAACAGAAGCACAGAAAAACCCTCTGGCATCCCAGGCCCCACAGTAAGCACAAGTTAGTAGCCCACTGCTTGAGGAATTTGAAGTCTGTGGTACATTGCGGGTAATTATAGAAAAACAAAGCCCAGCCCAACTTCAACTACTGATTAGATTGACTCAGTCCCCTACATTTGTTGCCTTATAGATGAAAAGGGTGCCCATTTTTAAGTACAAATATTATTTACCTCAGTCTCTTTCTCTACACACAACCTTCAACATTGAATTTAAAAATATGAGATATACACAAATGCACCCAAACTCTTGTGAAGAACAATAAACAAAACCAAACCCAGAAGTGACCCGGTGTTGGCGCTATCAGATAGGAGCTTAAAAATATCAATGAATAGTATGTTAAAGGATATTGTGGAAAAAGTATACAACATACATAAAGAGATGGGAATTTCAGCAGAGAGGTGGAAACTATAAAAATGTAAAATTGAAATGCTAGAAATAATAAAACATGGTAAAAGAGTTGAAGAGATTTTTTTTTTTAAGATTTTATTTTGGGGGCACCTGGGTGGCTCAGTCAGTTAAGCATCCTATTCCTGGTTTTGGCTCAGGTCTTGATTTCATGGGTCATGGGATTCATCCCCATGTTGGGCTCTGCGCTCAGCGGGGAGTCTGCCTGAAAATTCTCTTCTTCTGCCCCTTCCCCTACTCACATGTGTGCACACTCTCTCTCTTTCTCTCTCTCAACTAAATAAATAAATCTTTGAAAGAAAAGGTTTTATTTTTAAGTAATCTCTACCCTGCAACATGGGAGTCAAACTTATAACCCTGAGATCAAGAGTCACATGCTCCCCAGGTGCCCAGAGATGAATAAGTTTTTTAATGTCTTATTAGAATACTGGACACAGCTAAGAAAAAATCTTTCAGGTGAAGATAGGTTAATAGAGATGATTCAAATAGAAACACAAAAGGAAAAAAAAAGAGTAGAAAAAAACCAAAACAGAGCATCCAAGAAATACAGAAAAAATATGTATTTGGTGTCCCAAAAGGAAAGGAGAGAGAAACTGAAATGGAAGAAATATTTGAAGAGAAAAATGGCTGAGGATTTTTCAAAATTCTGAAACACAACGAACCACAAATCCAAGAATCTCAGAGGACCACAAGCAGGATAAACAGAAACATACATTTAGATATATTGTAGTTAAACTACTGAAAATCAAAGACAGACTCTTGAAGGAAATCAGAAGAAAAGAAATTTTAGATACAGAAGAATAAAGCTAATAGTTACAGCAGATTTGTCATTAGAAACTATGCAAATTAGAAGCCATCAGAGAGATGCCTTTAAAGTACTGGATGAAAAATTTCAAAACACTTTTGAAGAAAGAAGACAAAGACTTTGTTTTTTATAGGACAAACAAAATAGGAAGAATGCATTACTAACAGATCTGCATAACAAGAAACGTCAAAGAATTCAAGCAGAAGAAAATACACATACATACAATGAAATGAAGATCATCATAAGTGGTGACAATGAGCATACATATAAAAGACTTTTTCTTATTTTTAATTTTTAAAAAATATAATTGACCACCTAAATCAACAATAGTAACAATATATTGCAGGATATATAACACAGAAGTAAGATGTGTGACAACCATAGCACAAAAGATCAGGGAAGAAATGTAAGTATACTGTTATAAAGTGTTATACTATATATGAATTGGTGTACTATTGTTTGAACATAGACTGTGATAAGCTAAAGAGCTATACTGTATACCATTGAGCAGCCGAGAGAGCGGGGGAGGCAGGGGCCGTGGGTGGATGGGCAGATAGACAAACATAATTAACCAGTCATTAGTGGAAAAGAAATGGAATCGTCAATCCAAAAAAGCAGAATGAGAGAGAAAAAAGAAACAAAGAACAGATGGGAATGTAAAAAAACAACAAGCAAGATGGTTCCAGTCATGTCAATAGTTACATTAAATTTAAATGGTCTGAACAATTAAAAGGGAGAGATTTTCAGATTGGATGAAAATGCAAGGCCCCATATATGCTATCTATAAGAAAACCATTTAAAATTGATATATAGGTAGACAAAAAGCGAAATTATATACCATGTAAACAATAATCAAAACAAAGCTAGGGTGATTATTACATCAGAGAGTTGAATTTAGAACAAAGAGATAGATCTTTACAGAAGATAAAGGGAGACGTTACATAAGAAAGGAGTCAGTTAATCAACAAGACGTAGTAATTCTAAAAGTGTATGTAGCTAATAATAGAGCTTCTAAATGTCTAAAAATACATAGAAGAATTTATAACATTAAATGTATATATTAGAAAGGAAAAGAAATTCAAATCAGTGGGATAAATTTCTAATTCAAGAAACTAGAAAAAGAACAAATTAAAGCCAAAGCAAGCAAAAGGAAGGAAATAGTAAAAATCAGAACAAAAATCAATGAAATAGAAAAGAGATAAACAGAGAAAATCAGTGAAACTAAAAATGGATTTTTTGAAAAGATCGATAATATTTGTAAACTATTAACAAGATTGAACAAGAGAGAAGACACAAATTACCAACACCCAAGAGGAGGAGAGAGTACTATAGATTCATAAACATTAAAAGGCTGCAAGAGAAGGGGTACCTAGCTGGCTCAGTCAGTGGAGCATGTGACTCTTGATCTCAGGGTTGTGAGTTCGAGCCCCATGTTGGGTATAGAGATTACTTAAAAAATAAAATCTTTAAAAAAAAGTGGTAAGGGAAAATTATGACCAACTTTATGCCAATAAATGTGATCACTTAAAAAAAATGACAGATTCCCTGAAAGACACAAGCTACTGAAGTTCACTGAAGAAGAAAGAGTAACCCAACTGCTCCTGTGTCTATTAAAGAAATTGAATTTGTAGTTAAAAACCTTCCTACAAAGAAAACTACAGGTCAAGTTGACTTTATTGGTGAATCCTACCAAACTTTAAAGGAAGAAATGACAGCAGTACTTTGAAAACTTTCTGAATACAGAAGAGGAGAAAAACATTCCCTCATTCATTTTATGAGACTGATATCTCTTATGAATATAGATGCAGATATCCTCAACAAAATACCAGCAAACTGAATCCAACAACATATAGAAAGGATTATACACCATGACTGAGCAAGATTCATTTCAGGAATGCAAGTTGACTTAACAGGTGAAAATCAACTAATGTAATATATCAGTAGAACAAAAGACAAAATCCACGTGGTAATGATAGTTTGAGTAGATGTAGAGAAAGCATTTGACAAAGTCCAACATCCTTTTGTGGTAGGAATAGAAGTTTGTGTCTTCAACCTGATAGAAGGACCTATGAAAAACCCACATCTAATAACATATATAATGGTGAAAGACTGGATTTTTCCCCCTAAGATCAGGAGCAAGACAAGGATGTCTGCTTTCACTACTTCGATTCAGTATTGTGGCAGAGCCAGTGCAATTAGGCAAGATAAAGAAATAAGGCCTCTAGGTTGAAGAGGGAGAAGTAAGACTATCTCTCTTTGCAGGTGACATGACTGTGTATACAGAAGATCCTAAGGAATTACTATTTTAACTAGTAAGTGATTTCAGCAAGGTTATAGAATACAAGGTCAATATAAAAAGTCTGCTTTTATTTCTCTACAGTAACAATCCGAAAATGAAATTAAGAAAACAGTTCTCATAATAGCATCGAAAGATGAAAATACATGGGAATAGTAAAAAGAAGTGCAAACCTTATACCCTGAAAACTATAAACCACTGTTGAAAGAAATTAAAGAAAACCTAAATAAATGGGATCCACTTTTATGGATCAAAATACTTGATTTGTTAATATATATCTGTATCTATGGCTATAGTCTCTCCATGCGCGTGCACGCGCGCACACGCATGCATACGTACATACATATAATAAATATAAGATCTATTTTTAACTTTAGGACAAGTGCCCAGACCTTTAATGACTATGCGTAGAAAACCCACATTTTTCTGAAGTTGAGTGACTACTTTGGTTACATTTTAGTTTCTCCTGTTAAATTTAATTAAAATTAAATGTAATGGTTTACGTTTAAAACTGGCATACATAACCCAATCTCAGTTTTTGGAAAATGATTTTTATCTTTCTTTCCTTGATACGTATGTATAGAGATACCTGGATTATTGTTCAATAAATGTTAACTGTTTATTTGTGCGTGGTGGAATTTTGAGATGATTTTTAATTTTCTTTCTGTGCTGTACCGAATTGTTTTTGCTTTAAAGTAAACACAGCATTTTTAAAAATTAAAAGCTATTCTTGAAAGCAGATGAAGGCTAAGTGTCTAAAGTTTGAGCGTTGGGCCTCCAAGTGGAGATGCCAGGGAAGTAGTTGAATATATGAGGCTAGTGTTCAGAGGGAAAGTCTGCAGTAGAGAGGGTAGCTTTGGGAGCTGGCAGCGTAGAGACGATTTCTGAGGCTCAGAGGAATGGGTGAGATCATCTTGAGAGAGACTTACAAGAGACCGTGCTCTTCTCGTGTGCAGCACTTGGAGGATGCGTTGGGAAGGAGCAGTAGAGCCAACAATGACAGTTCGCAGCGGGAGCAGGAACACCTGCCTCTTAGCACTCGCAGAGCCAAGTGCTAAGTCGGGAAGGAGCCAGGCAGTTTTGATAAGATGCTGGGATGTAGTTCAAATGCAAGGGTTGCCCACCTGGATCTCATCCCACAACCTCTGTTCATTGTGCACTTTCTTTGCTGTTTCCCGAAGCTCGAAAGTTAGAGAACCAGCAATTGCTTCCACTCCATACGAAGAATAATTCTGAGACCTCTAGAATGTTTGGGCCTTGGCTTACAGCTGGGTCTTTGAAGGGCTGCTGACTTTCAGCAGATGTGGACAGCATGTTTGGAGAACACTTGCAGGGGGTTTAAATGGGCCACAGGTAGCTTCTGTTTGATAAATGCTTTATTTGACTTGCCGGTTTAAAGCGGGGAGCCTCTGTAACAGTAGGTATGTGGTTACGCTTCACTGTAACCCACTCGACTGGAAGGTCTTTCTCCTGACTAGTTGGCAGTCTTTCTGTGGGGCTAAAAATTTAGACCTTTAAAATCTCATTATCTGTTGACAAAAGATCAAGTTTTGGGAGAGAGAGGGCTTAGGTTGTTTTCCTCCGCGCTCCCCTTGAGAGTGCATAGGCCATGGCTTTGAAGCCTAGAGAGTTCACCCTCCCTGGGGAATTTTGGGGCCAGTGCCAATCATGGCGCTTCTCAGCTCAGCTTTCTTTGGAGATCATCAAGCTTCTGTGGGGCGGGAGCTGCCTGTCCGTGACCTCTGCTGTTGGTGGGTGATGACTGTTCCTGCCTGTTGGTGGGACCTGTCTCTGTCTCACTCAGACTCTCTGTCAACATCCTGGCACCCAGCAGAGCCCCTCCACCTCAGCGCCTCCCCTGGCCCCGGGCACCCCTCAGCACCCTTCAGTCCTCAGCCCTCCATGCCAGGAGAGCCACGCACGCCCCGGCTCAGAGCTGTCGTTCTCTCGGCTTTCCTAATCTTTGCGCTCACTTCTGCACCAGTCCCTACGCACCGACGCTGGCGTGAGGAACCTCATTTGTCAGGTCGTGCAGCGCGTTCAGAATTGCGGTTTGAAGGGACTAGGCTTGGATGTGGATCTGATTAGTTTTCCGATTTTCTCCCCTTCCAGGTAATACTTACCAATATTCAAAACAGAAGCCCTAAGCCTGGCCCTGCTCCCCACGATCAAGAACTAGGTTTTTTCCTAGAAACAGGACTTCAGAGAGCCCATGTCCTCTATTTCAAAAATGGGTAAGCCTTCTTCATTTTTTAACTCAGGTTCCTAACAAAGGACAATAGAAAGCCTCACCATGCTGTCTCTGGTTTAGCTATTGTATCAAAGCAATTTTGAAAACAAACTTCGATTGGAAGAGTTTTTTAAAAATCATGAATGTAGGCTCTTTTGATTCTTCTGCCCTGGCTGTCTCCCTTTGCCATGAGGCTTGAAGGTGGGAGAAGGGAGGAAGGAGGGCTCCTTTGTGAGTAGGAGTCACAGGTTCGAAGCCCCAGCCCTGCGGGTGGGTCTGCTGGGAACGAGCTTTATTTATTTATTTATTTATTTATTTATTTTTTTAAAGATTTTATTTTTATTTATTTAACAGAAATAGAGATAGCCGGCGAGAGAGGGAACACAAGCAGGGGGAGTGGGAGAGGAAGAAGTAGGCTCATAGCAGAGGAGCCTGATGTGGGGCTCGATCCCATAACGCCGGGATCACGCCCTGAGCCGAAGGCAGACGCTTAACCGCTGTGCCACCCAGGCGCCCCCTTGGGAGCGAGCTTTATGCCGCCCTCCTCCGCGGCAGTGGTTCTGCCACACAGACCAGCCCCTTCTGTTGGGGGACGAGTCGGTGACTTGGAAATCCCAGCACGCAGGCTCACCTCCTGAACGGCTTCTCAGTTCAGAGAACTGTGTCTGCCGAATCACCAGCGGTTTTTAAGAAAGTGACTGTGGCTCTGATGTCACATGGGCACATTTTCTGCTTGAGCTGCCTTCGAAAAGGGTTTAGGAAAGTTTACTAATGTGAACATGAGGGATAGCTCTCTGATACATTTGATGTTTGTTTTCCTTTCTGTGCTGCTCTTATGAGAAATGCGATGATTCTGTTCCAAATCTCTTCAGCTGTCCCTTGTTTTGACCTTGTGCTGCAGGATAGGTGTGCATGAAGACCCACAGTAGGTATCCGGCTTCTCCGTAGCTCCTCATAGGCCTGTTCCCCTTCCTCTAGGAATTGTCGAGTAGCGCTTGGAACCACAGAGGGGACACAAGTCCCAGCCTTTGGATAAATGAACAGTGGAGCTGCTCCCTCTTCATTTTCAAGAGCTTCAAACCTTGGGGCGTAGCTCATGGAAGTGGCATTTCTGCTCCATGGTCTCAGAGCCACGTGCAAACATTTCTTATTTGTTGCTGGTAAATGCTTGTTTTCCAAATCCCATTAAATTATTGGTGGACGGGGCCTGCTTGGCTCCAAAGGCCATTGGTTCAGATCGGCATGGCGTGTGAAAGGCCACGACACCACCCCAAGGTTTGGACTGGCTTGAGGCCTTGGCGGCCGAGAAGATGCTCTTGGGTTTGATCTCATCTGCCACTGATTCAGATCGTTTGAGCAATAGCGCATGTCCTCTGGGCTGAATTTTTAGTTCTATTTCCTATGATGTTATAAATAGAGGGAGAAGGGAGTGAACATGGGGTATTTTTTTGAGTGATTTGTTTCTTCTCCCTTTTAACATTAAATGGTGGTCATCACAGAGGAACCCCAACCTTGCTGTCTCTCCCTCTGACCTGTGAGTGTATGTGGTTGACTCCCATACGCAAGCCCAGAGGCAGGAATGCATTCCCTTGGGGCTCTCAGGGGTGCCAAATCAATACCTTCTATTGAAAATGCTTTGTGTAAGATTGGTAAAGGTGGGCTAGATAATTTATTTTCATCTCAAGCCTACTCATTGAAGAGGAAGAAGCTAGTACCCTTGGGCTCTGACGTCCTGCCCTGAAATGTTGGCTGCCCACTGGAATCCAACTGAAAAATAATAATGATGAGAGGTTTGCACTAGATGATGGATTACATGCCAGGAATTGCTCACCGGCTCATTTCGCTTTTTATTTTACCCAAGTTCAAGGAGATTCCCATTGACGTAGCCAAAGTGAAGAGACTGCTTAACTTTGAAGCCTTTTCTCCTCCTTTCTTGTCCTCTCGCTCTTTTCTTTGGGCTCCAAAGTCCAGTGATAGGATTGGCCAACTTTTCTAGAGGGTCCTTGCCAGCTGCAATGTCCTTTGCAGCAGTAATGAGAGATTACTTTGAGGTAGATGGAGGCAAAGGCCAGTTTGGGAACCACAAACTATGGATGAAAGGAGAGAAAGCAGCAGGAGTTTTTGGGCATGTCTAGTGCTGCCAGGCCACCTGACTTAGAGCAGTGGCTTTCTCAGGGCCCAAGAGCCACGCCTGGGTCATTGTCAATGGACATTCATGGCCAGGATCTCTGTGGGGTAGGTGGGGACACCTGGAGGTAGCTGCTGTCCCCAAGCACCAGTGGCTCCCACATCCCATCTTCTGATGTGTTTACTCCTTTTTGTTTTTCTGTACTTAATTTTTAAATTATTTTAATTTTTATTTACTTTTTAGAAGGGGGAGAGAGAGAGAGCACATGTGCCGGGGAGGGGCAGAAGGAGAGGGAGAGAGAGAGAATCTTAAGCAGACTCCATGCCCAGCGTGGAACCCAACGTAGGGCTCGATCTCACAACCCGTAGGTCATGACCTGAGCCAAAACCAAGAGTCAGACACTTAACTGACTGAGCCACCCAGGTGCCCCTCTGCACTTTAAAAATATGTATCTGGAAGGATATCATGGATGGGGTTTGACTGATTTGCAAGGATTAAGGAAATGGGCGGTAGAAGAGCTTTGCAATAAGAGATGGGAATTGATAAAGCCCATCTTTTTCTTTAGAAATGTACTTCGATATCTTCGGCTTTGTAGTTGTCATCCCTGAGGACTTAATGAGTGTTAGTAATTAATCTTATTCTTTTCTAATTCTCCCACCTTTCCCAAGAGTACGTGAACAGACTAGTGAACTTGGGTCTCTGTCAGAAAGAACCTGAGTCCCAGACCAAGGCTCCTACTTCACCGGGCTTGATCCTCACGGCGTTGGCTGTTCCCCGGGCACTGCCGCCCCACGAGGTTGACGCTATAAGTACTGTTGTCCCCGTGTGCCCACGGTGACCTGGCTGCCGGGTTCTGCCGTCTGTCCTTCCAGGACTGCTCCACTCTGGAAGGCCTGTCTGTGCATGCAGAGGCTGGGTCCAACCCTCCAACAGTGAGTGGTCTGTCGTCATCCTGCCTCCCTGGGAGGCGGCGCTGGACCCAAGGACAAGACGTTGGCGGGGATGGTTCCCAGCCTCTGCTGTTGACTGGGGTTTTCTCCTCCCACTTTTCCTCCCGTCTCATCCAGAACGTGCTGCAGATCCTTTCTTTCCTCCTTTCTCCTCCTCCCTTTTTCCTCTTCCCCAGCACCCTCCCCTCCCCCTGCAGCCTGTCTCCTCCTGGAGGGACAGAATACTGGGTGCCGTCTGAGCCCCGCACAGCCACATCTGTTTCGTGTCTAGTTCTCCTGTCCCTCTGGGTGGCAGCAGCAAGCCTGTGAAGGATGAAGAAAACCCTCTTGCTCAGCTCTGCAGAGGGTGAAACGAGAGCACTTTGAACTCAGAGGGCCAGGACGCGCCCTCCAGGGCTTTCTAGAGCAGCCTTGCCGAGGCAGGCACTCAGAGGAGGGGCAGCAGGGCTGTCGGAGCCAGAGGATTTGGATTTGGAACCAGTCCTTCTCCTTACTGGGTCTCGGTTTCTTTATCTGTAAAATGGGTCTAGCCCCCCCATGTCACAGAGCTGAGGCGAGGCAGGAGTAAGGCAATGCGTGTGGAAGCGCTTCGTAAAGCGTCAGGCAAGCAGCAGGTGCCAAGCTGACATTTCCAGTGATGCGGATGCCCGGCCCACTTTCCAGCAGGACGTGGGGCCAGGTGAAGGTCAGCCTCCAGTGGAAGTGGAAGTTTGCAAAGCAGACATCACTCATTTGATTGCTGAGCCAGATGCAACACATTTTTCAGGGAAGGGCATTCATTTATGACTGCTGGTTTAGGCGAGCTCGGCTCAAGATGTGTATCAGTTGGTGGGCTAGCTCTAATGATCGATGGCCTTGTCGGTGCACCAGAGAAAGGAGGTGGGGTGACTGGTCTCACGTGGTAGCAATGGGTAGCCCCTGGGAACCTCAGCTAGAGGCCCAGAGATGGCCTCAGCCTGGGGGGCGGGGCCCTCAGCCTTGTTGTTGTTTTAGATTTTTTAAATTTTATTTTTAAGTTATCTCTGTACCCAGTGTGGGGCTTGAACTCACAACCCCAGGATCAAGAATCACACTCTCCACTGACTGAGCCCGCCGGGAGCCCTCCTCCCCTCAGCCTTCTAAGGAGAAGAGAAATGATACTCCTCACTTGAGTCCTTGTGGCCTGAGTTTCCAGGAAACTGAGGTTTGGGATGCCCGTTATTGACTGCATGCTGTTTTAGGAGTATTTGACCATCTCTTATCAACAGCAAAGGACATTTCAATTAACTTTGCTTCTTGTCAGCCCTGTCAGAGACACTGGCCGAGCAAAATGGGTGGCAGTGTGTGTTTTCCTTGGCTCCGAATTGGTTTTAATTCAGGGAGGGTGTGCATACATTAAAACAAGAAGGCAAATGGCCCAGCGACCCCTGGGAGGTGTGCCCGTGGGTTGTACTCTTTGCTGGGGTGCATCACGGGGTTTGCCTGGGAGACCCTGACTCGGAGAAGGTGGGAAGTCAGGCGGTACGGTCAGACTCTGAGTTGCCCTGCGGTGGTTGGCACCACGCTTGGGAATAAAGGGTATAGAGGACCTTTTTGCAGTTTTGTTATTCTAGTCAATCAGACCACTAATCACCACTGTGCATTGGCTTTAAAAATCCGTAGACTTCCTCAGTAATTTTGTTGACCTTTGTGACTGTTTTGTTCTGCTTAATGGAGCCCAGAATTAGCAGGCTGAAAAAGGGGCCGTGGGGCCTGCACTGTCCCAGGGGCTGCTGTGGTGGGCGATTCCAATGTTTCCCACCCCAGAGATAGCAGCAGCTGTGGCCCATGTGCTCCTGGGGAGGGGGCTGGCCAGGAAGCACAGGGGGCCGTGCTGGCTCCCCAGGCTCCGGAGTGGTTTGGCCTTGGCCTGTGCATTCTAGCATTCAGGCTGTCTTCCCTCCTGCAGTGGTAAGAAATGTTCACTTTCCAAACTGCATGTGACTTTTTCTATCATAAGTCAAAAGCAATGAATAGGAGAGAATTCAGACACGTTTCCAGGAAATGTTTCATCTGTATCAGTATTTTGTTCGTGACAGTCTTTGAGAGAGATTCAGAGGTTAGAAGGAAATGGGCCTGCATTCTAGGAGACAGTTGGAGAAAAGGAAAGGGTAAGACATAAATGTAGGTAATGCAGTTCTGTTGTATAAAGGAGTAAAACAATGGGAGAACACCTGATCACTTTAATTGACCGAAGTGAGCTCGAGTTTCTAGGCCCATTTATTCCTTCATTCAGGAAGGTCATTTGTTCATTTAAGGAGGATGACTGGTCTACGTATTAGGTACCAGACCTTATCTTAGGCAGTGGTGAAGAGGAGGGGCAAAGTCCCTGCCTTCCTACAACTCACAGTCCTCTGGGGAATTAAGGGTGCAAACAAGCAATTTCAGGATAGTTTGGGTGTGTTGACAGGGGTGGGTTCAGCTTGGGCGAGGAAGCTGCTGTATGGACACAGCTGCATGATCTGTAAAGGGGAGTAAAGCTTTGGAGAAGTGTGTTCGGAATGATGTCAATGCGAATCGATTGAGGAGAGCCAGGGCCACCTCCCAGATAGTGGATAGAAGTACGCAGTTAGAGCTCTACTCAGCATTGTATATAGTCTGCGGGATATGAGGAGACCAAGTTGGCTGGAGGGAGGATTTATGTAGAATTCTGTGGCTTCGTATATAAACCTCTCAGCATAGGACCTGGCACACGGTGCGTTTGGCCAGTCATCGGACAAGTATTTATCGAGTTCCCCTGTGTGTCCAGTACTGTGCTTGGAGCTACATTGGCAAATAGAAGAGACATGGTCCAGGCTTTCAGGGAGGATGAGTCTACTGAGGGAGACAGATAATAAGCCAGTAAACCAATGGATACAATTACAAATTAGAACACGTGCAAGGGAATGAATGGGTGCAGCAAATGCAGATAACAGAGGGCACCTGCTTAGGTAGGGTGGTCAGGCCGGGCCTCCTGAGGCAGAAACCCAGAGCCCAGGATGTGGTGGTGAGCCAGGCGGTAACCCTGCTGAGAGCAGGAGAAAGAGGATTCCAAGTGGAGGTTCCAGCAGGTGCAAGCCCTTGACCCAGGAAAGAGCTTATTGTGTTTCAGAATCTGAAAGGGGTCCAGTGTGGCTAAAGCATTTGCGAGGGGAGAGGCACAGACTCGGTGTGGAAGACTTCTGGTCAACCTAGCTCACTGGGCTGAGCACGTCCCATGAGTCATCCCACTACTAAGGAGAATCTCCATAATAGTTGAGCTGACGGTGGGGTACAGAATCTGTCAGAGTACATTTGTTTCAGTCACTACCCGTGATAGATGAGAAGTCTAAATCCGGAGAAATCATGTGCAGTATCGTTTAATAAATGTTTATTGAGAACCTTCCTAGGTTACTTACTTGAGCCAAACACTGTTCTAAGAGAACAAGTGAGACCCAATCAGTGCCCCTGTGGAATTTACATTTTGGTTGGGAAAAGAGTCGATAAATAAGGCAGTGCAATTTACTCAGGGCCGCACAACTGGTCGGTGGCAGAGCTTGGACCTGCACCTCCTTCTTCTGACACCCAGTCCCACCTCCTTACCACTTGGACCATACAGACCATGCCCAGTTAGTACCCTGTTCTTGAAAGTGGGGCACTGAGCAGCGGAGCTCGAAGGAGTACGCTACACTTAGAAAACAAGGACTTTTAAAAGCCAGTCTAGATGTAATTATTTATTTAACAAAAAGCATCAGCCAAATCGCCTCTGTTTTGTTTAAATG
Organism: Ursus maritimus; assembly: GCF_017311325.1. Taxonomy (NCBI): domain Eukaryota; kingdom Metazoa; phylum Chordata; class Mammalia; order Carnivora; family Ursidae; genus Ursus; species Ursus maritimus. The sequence continues at coordinate 12,262,033 of NW_024425008.1, forward strand.
TAGACTAGGTCTGGCTAATCCCTTAATGCCATCAAAACTGTTAGTATGGAAACAAAGATATCTTTGTCAGTTTTAATTATGAAACTCCAAGGCCACTTTCAGTGATGAATTATGGGGAATGAATTATAGGGAACAGGTAATTGCTTTCAGTGTACTAACAATGAATGTTAGAGTCCTGTGTCGCCTGAGAGCCTTATGAGCACAACAAGGTGGGTTGCATCCATGTTGGTCTGCCCTTGGCTTTGGCAGAAGAGCAGGGTGGGTCATTTCAGGCTTCCAAAGTGCTGAGGTGGGGGTTGAAGGGGGAGGGACCAGCGAACTAAATAGCAGTTAATTGCATCTCATAAAGGCCCCTCCCCACATGGTTTTGACCAGCTGTGCACTGCCTCCTTTAGCCGCCATTTAGCATTGGAATCCTCTGAAAGATGAACTGGTCCAGGAGTTTTAGTTCTTGACAGAGATTTGTCTCAGGTGGTGATTTTCTGTTAATGGGGGCAGGAGGAGAGGGAGAGATTCTTTATTTGTTTATTCATTCACTTATTTATTCATCCATCCAATATTCATGTGCTAGGAGCCAGGGTCAAGATAGCAAATGATCCCTATGGATTTTTTAGTTCAGCAGGAAAAGAAATAACTACCAGTGGGCCAAGCCTTAGGAAACAGGAAGAAGACAATGCTAATGTTTAAAATTTACCCTATCACTTTGCAAGCTTTCCTGAGAAGAGATAGTTGTACAATACAGTGTCTAACAATCAAAATTAATTAATTTTTTAAATATTCCCAACACCTCTTGATATGACTGGAGATCGATCCCCTGGGAATTCCCGATAGCAGTGGCAATCTTTGCAGAGCGACTCTTGGGTCCTGCTCTGGATGGGAGTAGCATGAGTAGACACACACAGGAACAAACAGTGTGGTGTGAGGAATGCTGCCCACCTCTGTTTGGTTTCAGATATGTTGTGATAGTCATTTGTTCGACCAGCATTTATTCAGCTGGGGCTCCGGGCCAGACACTCTTCAGGTGCTGGGGACAAAATGGTGAGCAGCCAGACATGCTGCTTGCTCTCAGAGGGAAATGAGATCATTATAGTCTTGGATATATAGTGCTGAGATAGTGCTCAGAAGGAAAGGTTCCCATTTCTGTGGGAGTCCATTTTAAAGTGAAATTGACCTAGATTTGGTGGTTAGGGGAGGTTTTCCTCAGGGAGTGACTGAGCAGAAGCCTGGAGACAAACCAGTGTGTGAGAGCTAACTAGCAGAGTCAGGGTGGGTGGGAGGGATGCTTCTCATTTAGACCTGAAGCGATCTTCAGCAGCATCTTGTCCAACTAACCTGTCCTTTCTTTCTGCCTTATTTTTCTCCTTAACACTTAACTAGCATCAAATACACCATAAACAATGCTTACCAGGGTCTTCTTAGGTTCAGTTAAACGTTCCAACTCACAAGACTTTCATAGGCCACAGCTAACACCCATCTAAATAGAAAGATCTAGAACAGGATCATAAATTGCCAGCAAGGCAATGTCAGGGGTTTCTCTTCTATGTGAATCATGCTCTCAGCAGTCCATATGGCCACCCAGGAGCTGTTCTATTTGCCCCTCCCCCACCAGGTGACACCTCAGCTGGTAGAGAATGAGCCTCACAATTAGTAAATGTGGGATCTGTCCCAAGTATTCAGGGTTCCCCAAGGGAAATGCTCAGTTTTAAGTCTTCACATTAGAGGAAGCCCAAGCTATGATGTCCCCATCAGATATGAATGGTTCCTTCCAGTCCAGATGCAAGTCAGCAATCAGGGGTCATTTTTATCATAAGCAGTGTTGCCTAGTAACATAATCGACATTTTATCTTTATTAGGTTTCCAGAGAAACAGAACTAGGCAGTTAACCTCAGGTCAAATTGAGAGGAAGAAAGGAATTTGTTAACCCATTGCTCACATTGTATATTTTTTTCTTATCTCACTTGTCTGTCTCTCATTGCTAGAGTATAAGTTCCACTTAGGCAGAAATTTCTGTTTTGTTTGGGGAGGAATGTGTACCTTGAACAATGTCCAGTATGGAGTTGTACACGAATGAACAAATGAGTGAATGAACTTCTTATTCTCAGTGGAGATGGCTGTGGCTCACAGATGCCTAATGGTTATGTGCTTTCTTTAAAATTAGGTAGCGTAGTATATATTTATTGAGAGCTAAGTGGAACTTACTGCCTTGGTTCCTGCTTCTCAGTGGTAAAGAGGGAGATGTGCCCTGCTCATTTAGGTCTTTCTGCATATGATGTCCTTCTGTTGAAGGAGGGTGGATGGGGACAGGTATGAAACACCTTCCTTGACCTCAGTAAGAAATCATACATTTTCTGGGCAAATCATAGGGACCTCTACTTTCTGCCCTATCTCTGAGATTGGAGGGTACTTAGAATAATGGCTTAATTATAAGAAAGTCCTTGGGGCACCTGGGTGGCTCAGTTGGTGAAACGTCTGCCTTCGGCTCAGGTCATGATCTTGGGGTCCTGGGATTGAGCCCTACATCGGGCTCCCCGTTCAACCAGGAGTCTGCTTCTCCCTCTGCCCCTCCCCCTGCTCATGCGTGTGTGTGCTCTCTCTCTCTCTCTCTCACTGTCTCTCAAATAAATAAATAAAATCTTAAAAAAAAAAAAAAAAGGAAAGTCCTCAAGCAGGCTCTGACAGACTCCTTCATTCCTGAGATGCGCCTAGCTCAGTGGAATTTCGGTGATTGGAGGCCTCCTCACTTAAGCCTGGCGTATACACATCTGGATGGGAGTTCCAGAGTTCCCACGGCAGGAAAGAGAATTATTGTCTTCAGTGGTTTAGTTGTTGAGAAAGTTTGCTCCCAGGGCCTCCCAGACCCGCATTTTTTAAGTAAGTATCTCTTCAACTTGAAACTCCGTGGGGCCAAGTTGGACCCAGAAGCATGTGAGAGTATTTGTGGCCTTTGTACACAGCCCCTGAAGGGCAGACTGTTGCAATGACACATGTGTGTTGGAAAGAGGAATTTGCATCCTGTCTGGTCAAGAAGGAAGCCAAATTTCACCCTTTCTGAGCCTGTCAGACTGTGGGGAACTTTCCCGGTAATTTGGTGACATCTGTGCCACAGAGCGGGTCCAAATGTGTTTGCCCTAGAAGCAGGCTGGATGGGAGAGGGTGGGGAGAGCAGGCAGCACCCCTGTTCTGGCTCTTGGCCAGAGCAAACTCATTAACCTGCTGTTTTCCTTCCCTGGTTTGGGTGTCAAATGCATTAATATTTCACACGAGAGCAGGGTTGGAGGGGGTGAGGGCCCCAGCTCTTTTCAAGGGATACTTCCTACCTATTTCTTTTTAAATCATTGTTTTTCTCTCCATTCTTTTTTTCCCAGAGGTATTTTTAGTCAACTCTTTAGAGTTGCAGAGAGAGATTGAGCTAAAGCCCAGAAAATGACTGAGACATCTTTGCAGAATTTCTGACTTTTTTTAGGAAATACTAGAACCTTCGACTGAAAATGAGAGGGGCTATAAATTTTCTTACAAGTACCTGCTTTTTTATTTGTATGCAGCATCCATGGACCCGTACACCAACAAGGAAATCCACAATATAATTGTATGTTCTCATAGCAAAATCCTGCATTAAATTACAAAATTTTAAAAAAATTAATGAATTTTTTTTTTTCAATTGACATTTGGTTTTCCCACCTTCCTCTCTATTTTAGGTTTGAATTTTTTCTTGTTTATTCATAGGTGACTTTGATGGTAATTCTTTAGGACTGGCACAGGCACATGGTTCCTTCCTTCTGCTAGTTCTTCCTCCTCTATCCTCTGTCTGCTGGCAGGTGCTTAGTTGAAGGGTATGGTAGCTGGTTCTCCTTTGAATCTCCCTGGCAAATTAGCATCAGAAGCACCAATCTCTGCATGTTGGGAATAAGCAGCTAAAATATCAGGAAGAACCAGATGCTGTGTTTCTTCTGAAGAATGCCCCAGAAAAACTCATTAGCCAGCCTTGGTAAAACCTCTGAATTACAGATTTTTTTTTTTTTAAAGATGCAATTATATTGCTTTCAAGTACATTTTGAGCTAGTTTTTTTAAAAAACCAACTATTGCCCACTCAGTTCCATGCATGTTTATTGAGAGCCTGCTGGGGGCCAGTCACTAGGGTAAGCTCTGGGATATGAGATGAATAAAAAATGTTCTCTGAGCTCATGAGGAAGACAAGGATGTCAATGAATAATTATAACACCTGTGAAAAGCACTATCATAGAGGGATGGGCTGGAGAAAAGACGGGAGGGAAAGAAGACTAAGCCACCTGCCAATGTGAGTTTGTCTGGTTTCTTAGAAGATTTGACATTTGAACTTGGTCTTTGAAGAAGGGGTACAATTTCCTATCTTAGGGAGGACTGAGGGGGACAGGGGTATTAGTCACGGGGGAATGCTAGATCTTCAGGCCAGATATACTTCACACTCTCATTAGAGGCAGCATTATCTAGTGGTTAAAGAGCATTGACTCCAGATATTATCAGAGACATTTGCTAGCACTGTGACCTTGGCAAATTACTTACCTGTCTGTGTTTCAGTTTCCCCTTTCATAAACTGGGGATAGTAACGGTACCTACATATAGTATTGTTAGGTGGATTAAGAGAGTTAGTAACGATAGTGTGCTTAACGGTGTCTGGCGTGCAGTAAGCACGTATACCAAGGTCTGATCAACTCCACAGACTGAAGGATTTGTCCATTCCCTAGAGGGAAAGGTAAGACTTGGCAGCTGAGGAATCTGGGAGCATGATGACAGCAGGGGCAGCATGGGTTTTTAGATCTTCTCATATAGCCACATAAAAAAGACTAACCAGGTAGCAAAATTGACAAGGTGTACTCATGAACACCAGAGTACAAGCTGATGTTGATGTGACCGACCTCCGACAGCCATGGACTGGAATGTCCCTTGCATTTGTGTGGGTGAAAGCAGAAGGAAGCAACAGGGCATCTCATAGGCCTGAGAACAAGAGACCCTGAAAATAGCCAACAAGTATTTACTTCATAGCTTGTCTGGCCAATTGGGATTAGCCAAGTAGGATCCAAGGGACCGGAGCAGTCTGGCCCCCTCGAAGACTTAAAAATGGACCACTGGGCTCTTTGCTGGGACTGCACCTCACAGTGAGGGGAAACTGGGGAGTATGGAGTGGAAATTGACCAAGAAGTGACACAAGAGACGAAAGAATGAAAAGGTAGAGGTGAACGTGGGGGAGGGGGAGGTAGCCAAGAATGATCATAAAGCAAGCTGCTATATTTTTAACAACTTTATTCAGATATATATATATTTATATATAATTCACCTGTTGTAAATACGCAGTACAATTGTTTTCAGTAAGTTTTCACAGCGGTGCAGTCATTGGCACATCTGAGCTTTAGAACATTTCCATCACCCTAAAAAGTTCTTCCTGCCTAGTTGTCAGTTCCCACGCCCACCCTCTGCCCAGGCAACCACTGATCTGTTACCTGTCTCTACAGATTTGCCTTTTCTAAAAATTTCATGTAAATGGAATCGTGGAACATGTGGTCTTTTGTGTCCGGCGTCTTTCCCTTAGCATGGTTTTTGTGTTCAGCATGTTAGCATGTTCACGCACATTGTAGCATGTCTCAGAGGTCATTCCTTTTTATTGCTAAATAGTTATTCCATCGTCTGGATATGCTCTCTTTTGTTGACTCATTTACCAATTGAACATTTGGATTGCTCGCACTTTTTAGCTATTACGCATAATGCTGCTATGAACATTCATGTGCAAATCTTTCTGTAGACACATGTTTTCATTTCCCTTGGATAGATTGATAGGAGTGGAATGGTGGGTCATATGATAAGTTTATGTTTAACTTTTTAAGAAAACTGACAAGCTGTTTTCCAAAGTAGTTGTGCCATTTTACATTCTGCCAGCAACGTGCGAGTGTTCCAGCTTCCTTCCATTCTCTTCAACACTTGGGATTGCCAGTTTTTAAATTAAAGCCAGTCTTGTGGGTTTGTAAGGTATCTCATTGTGATATCTCATTGTGATTTGAATGTGCATTTCTCTAATGATTAATGAGGTTCATCAGTTTTTGTTTGCTTATTAGCTATTCTTGAATCTTCTGTGGTGAAACATCTATTCAGATCTTTTGCCCTGTTTTCTATTGGGTTGTCTTATTATCAAATTGTAGGAGTTCTTTATATATTCTAGATACAAGTCTTTTATCAGATATATAATTTGCAAATATTTTCTGCCTGTCTGTGGCTTGTATTCATTTTTTAAATGATGTCACTTAAGGAGGAAATGTTGATTTTGATGAAGTCCAGTTTATCAATTTTTCTTTTTATGGATTGTCCTTTTGAGGTCATGTCTAAGAAAATTTTGCCTAATCTAAAACCACAAAGGTTTTCTCCTATGTTTTATTCTAGAAATTTTATTGTTTTAGCTTTTACATGTAGGTCTCTAATCTGTGTTTTGATATTTGTGTATGGTGTGAGGTAAGGGTCAAAGTAAAAATTTTTTGTATCTAGTTACCCAGTTGTCCAACCACCATTTGTTGAAAAGTCTCTTTTCCCACTAAATAGCCTTGACACTTTAGTAAAAAATTAGTTAACTGAACGTAAATCTGAAGGTTTATTTCTGGAGTCTCTGTTTTGTTTCAGTGATTTATATGTCTACCCTTAAGCCAGTACCACACTGTCTTAAATATGTAGCTTTACAGCAAGTTTTGAAATTAGATAGTGTAAGTTCTCTAACTTTGTTCTTTTTCAAAATTATTTTGGCTACTCTCAGTCCTTGACATTTCCATATACGTTTTAGAATCTGCTTGTCAATTTCTGCACAAAAAACCTGCCAGGATTTTGATAAGGTTGGCAGTGAATCTCTAGATCAATTTAGGGAGAATTGCCGTATAAGTAATAGTGAATCTTCCAATCCAGTATCTCTCCATTTATTTAGATTTTCTTTAATTCCTCTCAAAAATGTTTTGTAGTTTTTATTGTGCAAGTTTTGCATTTTTTTGTTAAGTTTGTCATAAGTAGTTTATTCATTTTCATGCTCTTATGAATGGAACTATTTTCTTAATTTCACTTTCAGATTACTTTGCTGTCATATAGGTATAACTGTTGATTTTGTATATTGATATTGTATCTTGCAACCTTGCCAAACTTATTAGTTAGTTGTTATGATTTTTCTAATAGGTTACTTAGAATTTTTATATATGAGATCTTGTCATCAGTGAATAAAAACAGTTTTACTTCTCATTTCCAAACTGTATGTCTTTTATTTCCATTTATTATCTTATTGGCCTGGCAAGAACCTCCAATACAAAGTTGAAGAGAGGTGGTAAGAGCAGACATCTTTATCTTATTCCTGCCTGACCTTAAGAAGAAAGCATTTGGTCTTTCACCATAACATAAGGTCTTAGCTGTAGGTTCTTCATCAGTGCCTCTTTGTCTCTAGTAATGTTTTATCACTTAAGGACCTTCTTACCTGAAACTAATATAGCTACACTAGCTATCTTGTAGTTACTGTTTACAGAGGTAGATCTTTTTATCCTTTTATTTTCAAACTATTTGTGTCTTTGGAGTAAAGTAACTCTCATATATTTCTTGTAGATAGCACATATTTGGATTGTGCTGGTATAAAAATGTTTGCCTTTTGATTGGAGTGTTTAATCCATTCGCATTTAACATAACTATTGATATGATGAGATTTTTGTTTGCCATCTTGCTCTGTTTTCTATATGTCTGGCATCTTAAGTTGTTTGTTCCTTTCTATCACCTTCTTTTGTGTTAAACAAATACTTTTTAGTATTACATTTTAATTCTTCTGTTAATTTTTTAGCTGTACTTTTTAAAAAATATATTTACGGTGGTTTCTTTATGAATTATCATGTACATCGTAAATTATCACAGAGTACTGCAGGTTCATACTGACTTAATTTTAGTAAAATATACAAGTTGGATCTAATATAGGTTCATTTCCTCCTTCTTTGTGCTATTAATGTCTCTATATGTTATAAACACAACAGTGCAGAAAAAATTCCTTATAACATTCTTACTTTTTATATATTTTAAATGATTTAAAATGTATTTATACAATATTTTATATTTACCCACATATTTACATTTCTAGTACTCTTTTTTTTTTTTTAAGATTTTATTTATTTATTTGACAGAGATAGAGACAGCCAGTGAGAGAGGGAACACAAGCAGGGGGAGTGGGAGAGGAAGAAGCAGGCTCCTAGCAGAGGAGCCTGATGTGGGGCTCGATCCCATAACGCCCGGATCATGCCCTGAGCCGAAGGCAGGCGCTTAACCGCTGTGCCACCCAGGCGCTCCACATTTCTAGTACTCTTAACTAATTTTTTCCTGTGGATTCAAATTACCCTCTGTTGTCATTTCTTTGCAGTCTGATGGACTTCCTTTAAAATTTCATATTGAGCATGTCTGCTAGCTATGAATTCTCTCACTTTTTGTTTATCTGGAAACATCTTTATTTGCCTTTATTTCTGAATGACAGTTTTACTGTATATAAAATTCTTGGTGATAGTTTCTTTTCTTTTAGCACCTTGAGTGTATCTTCTACTATGTCTGATTGAGAAATCACTGTCAATATTGTTGCTCCCTTGAACGTGATTACTTCGGTTGTTACTTTCAAGATTTTTTTTTTTTTTTTTTTTGTCTTTTAGCAGTATTATAATTATGTGTCTGTTTTTCTTCGGTCCTTTTTCTCTCTGTTCTTTGGACTGGATAATTTTTATTCATGTATCTTTAAGGTCAGTGTTTTTTTCCTGTCGTCTCAAAGCTGCTGTTGAGCCCCATTTAGGGGATTTTTCATTGTATTTACACTTTTTAATTCTAAAAATCTCCATTTAGCAATTTCTGTTGTTTCTATTTTGCCATTGAAAGTCCCCATTTTTTGAAACATCGTCATCTGATCTTGAAAAAAATCTTTATATATAGTTTCTGTTAAATCTTTGATCATACTTATAATAGCTTCTTTGCTAAGTCTTTGCTAAATCCAACATGTGGGCCCATTTGGAGTGAGTTTATATTGATTATTCTTTTTTCTGTACATGGGTCATGCTTTTCTGTCTCTTTCCATGTCTCATAACAGATAGAGTACAATCATACATTTAAAAATGGAAGGAGAATGCTGATAGAACATGCAGAAAATAAGTTTTTAACATTTCAGTAATCATAATGATGGCGGTAGTATTAGCATTGCAATTCTGAAATGTTTTTGTGTGACATGGAATAAAGCAAATGAATACTTATGGAATGTTCTAACTCTTATCCCCTGTGTCCTTGAGAACCAGGATTCTTGGTGTAGGAGAAAGGCAAAAGAGATTTAAGATAGAAGAAATAAAAAACAGTCAGTCCTGAATTCGAATGATTAAATTGGAAATTATGAAAACGATTGAAATCATGAGGTGTTGTGTGTGTTTGCATATGTACATGTGTGCATGGGAGAGAGGAGAGAGGCCCATCTCAGTGACTGACCCAGTAGGAGTGAACACCCTAGTGTCACGGCTGTGATCTTAAAGTATCATTGACCATTAAAAGAAACCTCATTCCAGCTCTGGAATAAGAAATGAATAGGATGAACTTAGAACATCTTTTCATACCAGATAGCAAGGAAACTCAAAAGATTTCTAGGATCACGGTAGAAGAATTCAGGCCAAATACGGGACAATTTGAATTTCAAGAAGGATAAAAATTGCAATAGCCTCATCAAAGATGTTTAAATTCATGAGTTCTAAATCAGTATCTAGCAAAGTAAATAAAAAGAACTGGAGAACCAAATATTAGATGGAAGAAGCCACCTTCCTATAAGATTACTCCAGCTAATGAATGAAAAATACAGCGAGAGGATTAGAATGCCACCATTTTGTAACTCCCAGTGAATTAATGTCTGTAACCACTGAGCATCGAGGGCTGCTAACATCCCCCCCCCCAAAAAAAGTGACAGCCAGAAATGATGTGGCTCCTGATAGAAGAGTGCACCACTGGCAAAGTCTTGAGCAAAGGGACCAAACCTGGACTGGTCAAGCCTTGAAATCCAGCTGCCAAGTGAAAGAAACACAGAGAACAGAGGAATATATGAAACTATGCAGTTTTCTGGCCCAGGGGAGATTCTACGGGTCAAACAGTTTAGATTCTTTAACAGATAAATTGTAAGGAAAAGAAAGATCTAGAAAGGGCACCTGCAGGTGAAGACATTTTAAAGACTCCTCGAGTAAGGATAAAAGTGAGCAAGACTAAACTCTGGTGTAGGCATGTACACTCAAGTGATTAAGCCATAAGGGAATGGAATGAGGCAATTATTCTAAAAGTCAGGGTAGCAGTTACTTTCGGGTGGAGAGGGGAGCGTGTTAATTTTGTTGGGGTGATTGACAATGGTCTTTTTTAAACCTGGGTGGTAGTTACAAGGGTGTTTGCTTCGTAAGAATTCCCCAGGTGATAGATTTGTCTGATATGGCTTTCTGTGTCTATAATTTTATACAATAAAAAGGTTAAAAAGGATGGGGGAGGGTGGGCAGTGAAAGATGAGGTAGAACAGTGCCCAGCAGAGGCCAGGGGAGGGATCCCCGTGCTGGGAATCAAGAGGCCACTCCCTCACGGAGCCCCTGGGCAAGCCTTTCCCTTTCTCTCTCAGGGACTCCATTTCCCTCTCTGTCAGTGGAGGATAATGAAGTCCTGATGCCTCACTAGGTTGGTGGGAGAACCTTCTAGAATAATGGGTTGGGGGATGGCATGGAACCACGTGTCGCCTCAGAAGATGATGGTGATGGCTCACCTTCACTCCTATTAACAGTTACCTCATGCTATCCTCACAGCGGCCCCGTGAGTAGCAGGTATGCAGCTGGGTCTTGTTCTTGGGGCACATAAGGACCCAGTCTCTGTCCTGAAAGAGCCAAAATTGTTTGGGGGGGGGTGCTTTCTAGGTGAGGGAGTGAAATATGCTTTAGTGATCTTGTCAGTGGTTTGTTGATAAATGCCAGCTCTTCTGAATGGCTTCGAGGGGCTTGGAAATAGCTTATTCCCCCAAGCAAACTAAATATGCTCCTCATAGATCATACTTGTCCTGCTCTTGTGCTTGGCAAAGCTTGTTTTCAATAGATGGTCTGAAGGTACAAATGAGCTCACCATCTGGGGTGATTGGTTATGAATTCTGACTGGGAAGGGCCAGATACATGAGCCGCTATAGGATGAAAGAATTGAGTCTATAACGTAACAGTGGACAGACCCATTTTGGTATTGTCATCATTTCCTCACTGTGAGTCTTTGTCTGACACCATCTTACTTCAGAGTTCTGTGTCTGCTCAGACCGCTCAGCAGAAATTCTCTGCTCTCCCTCTGTCGTCCACCCCCAGGGGAGGGCCTCCAGTCCCATCCCTTCTTTAGAAACAAGCACGTCCAGGTGGACACTTGATCTGGCCCTGGCTGCTCCCAGCCTTTCTGGCTTCTCTCCCGCCTTTGTTTTTGTGTCATGGAAAGTAGTCCCGGTTTCCAGTTTGTCCATGGGCTTCTGCACCACAGGGGTCATCATCAGCTTTTGCGGGCACCAGAGTCAGATTGAGCCTGGGTTCAAATCCCAGCTCTTCTCTCTGTGGGCTGGGTGATGACCATGGGCACGTTACCTAATTTCCTGAGCCTTTGTTTCCCCACATACGAAACTCCAGAAGGTGCTAAATAAACACTTGGTGGTTGAGGAGACATGGTATACAATAGAAACTAGTTCTGATTTGGCAGTATTTTCTGCTAAACCAGAGGTACACAAACATACCGGCGGCTGTTTTGGTTTTTGCCCAGTGAATGTTTCCATGTGGAGTGGAGGGTCAGGTGGTGAGAGGCAGCAGAGTGTTGGGGGAATAGGAGGGCTGACATGATTCTGAGCACTGGGCCAGGAGCTTTCCAGGTGTCCTCTTACTGGGGCATTGGGAGCCAGTGATAGTCCCATTTCCTAGATGAAGATACAGGCACAGCAGGGTGAAGCCGATTGCCCAAGGTCTTACTCCGCCCCGTGCGTGCCTAGCATCTGGCATTGTTTTCCCTTCCCTGTGGTTCCAGAGTCTCACATTCCATTCTCCCTTCCTCCTCTTCTTCTCATGATCACTCTCAACCTTTGCCCTTTTCTCTTTTCTGTCCCCAACTGATTAGCCTCTCCCAGGCCCAAGCAAATTATCTGCCATGACTCATGAGAATCTATGAGAATCCCAAACGGCAACATGCTGCCTTAGGCAGAGCTGTACTGCAATACTTTATTCCCCTAAGAAAAATATCCGAGGCTTTTATTTCCCAATTTAATGGGCGAGCCCCTCCTCCCCCTACTGAGTGTGTCTGATCTGGTTTTGGACGGGACACCTAAGGCAAGCCCTGAGCCTGAGCTCCACCCCCAGAGCTGCTGCCACTCCCTGGCCCCACACTGTCTCTCCCTACCCACGTTGCTGCCTGCTTGGCTCCTGAGGGCGTTTGGACCAGTGACCCCTGTGCATTTAAAGGTCTTTTTTTTTCTTTTTTTTTTTTAATGGAGTCCCTTGGATTTTTTTTCTCACTTGTCATAGCTTTTGAAATATTGTCCCCAGACATTATTTTGGAAATGCAGTTCTGTTTTCTGCTAATTGAAATGGAAGTGAACATTGCACTCTGATTCTTGTACTTAACGTTTAGCTCAAGTGCTGTGGTACATTTGGAAGGACTGTCCTCCCCTTGTTGTTCCCACCTTTCCCCCTCTCCAGAGCACAACCGATGGGATGAAGAGGAGGTCAAAAGTCTTTTTATCTATGTGACTTGCTGCTTAGTGTTGATTAACGTTTGCAGTCATATTGTTAGCAGACCATCTCTACCTCTTAGATTGTCTTTCTGCTCCCTTTTTACCGACTTACAAGATGAATAGTAAGTTGGCCTGGTGCGCCTCAGTGTCGCGTGCAGTTTTGTCCCCTCTTGGGAAGCAGGTCATTTGGAGCCTCGGCCATGCCTGCTGTCCTCATGCTAACTGTGGATGTCTTCCAGCTCGGGTGGGATCCAGAGCAAACACTTGTCTCAGTGGAAGTAAATTATGTTGGTGCTAAGCTTTCCTCTGGTCTGTTACACACTCGTAAAACTTCAAAAGCTCAACCACCCAAATCACCAGTTTGAGCCACTAAACTACCATTAGGGGCTCAGCCACCCAATATCAGTTTTGAGTTTGGCCTGGCCCTTGTCAGTTGATTCCAGAACAATCTCTGAAAGTTGGCTGTATTAATAGAGATAGAACAAGAAGGATTCAATTCAACCACCTCAGTTCCTCAACTTCTCAGTATTGCCTCTGTTCCTGCCCCTCCCCTCTAGACTTCGGTGGAGACCCTGCACTCCTCCGTGTGGGCACCCGCACTCGTAGGAGATGTCACCATCATTTCCTGGGAGAGTAACCACAGAGCCCCAGAGAAGGAGCTTCTGTTATCCTCATGTGACATCGACTGCTGTCTTTTGTCTTTGAGAACATGGCAGGCTTTCAGTAAATAACTAAGTCAATGAATGAATCAAACTGGGGAATACCTTTTTTTTCCCTCCAAAATTAAATGTCACCAAAGCAGTAAAGCAGACTTTCATGTTCTGTAAATGGACTGGAAGGTTGATTCCAGAATTCCAGAACTGTTCAGAGCAATGACAGTTTTGAGGATAATAGTAGTAATACTGGTGAACACTTAAAAGCACTCACTGCACGTATTAACTCATTTAATTCTTAGAACCAGTCTATGAGGGGGGTACATTTGTTATCACCATTTTACAGTTGAGGAAGCTGAGGCACAGGCCCTCGCCCTAGGTCAACAACAAGTGAGTGTGAAGCTGGGACTTGAGCCTGTCCCATCTGGCTCCAGAGTCCATGTTCTATTTTGTCTCTCTAAGTGTAAGTATATAGATAAGTGTGTGGATTTCCAGGCCTTCCATGTTAGACAAGTTCTGGGGTGTTTGGTGTAGGTATTACCAGGTGGAGGAGCCCAGCTCCATGTTGGATACTGTTTGACTTCCGGGGTGAAGTTGAGCACAGTTACGGCACAGCTCAGGAGAATGCACGTTTGTTGGCTGGCTCATGATTGCACCCCTGAGCCCCTTTCCTGGTGCACAGTAGGCACTCAGGATATATTGTTGGAATGAGGATTGATATCCTTTGACCCATTCCCAAAGGCTGGAGAGGAAGGACATGAGAGGAGGCGAGCCTTCGCATATTTTGTGTTTCCTCAGAGAGCCAGGGTCTGGGCGAGTGTCGAGGAACAGGTTGTTGAGGGAGGTGGGGTGGTTCATTTTTGGGGTCCGGCTTGCATCTGTGGGCCTCTAGCACGCCACATTGGAAGGACCTGTCTGCATGTCCCTGTCCTGACGTCAAGACAGCTCTGTCTGCCTTGTCGGACTTGACCCTCTGCTGCCCAAGACGCGGCCTGGTACCCAGCACCTGCTCGGCGTGCTGCCTGCTGCCAGGCCAGCTGACCAAAACGCCTCGTCTGATCTGCTTTTGACACAGGGAAGCCTCAGTTGCTGAGGTAGTCAAAAAAAATGTTGTTAAGCCTAGTACAACTCTCATTAGGTTTGAAATGAGACTTCCGGAAGCTTCGCCTGCTTGTTCACATCCCAGCGTGGATGGTTGTCACACCCTCCGTCACCATATCTAGGCGGCAGCTGGCTTGCTTCGTTGATCGGACAGAGTCCTTTGCTAACGAGGCCAAGGTTGTGGGTTTGATCCCTGGCCTCTGACTCCAGCAGGCCATCTGTCTTCACAAATGCATGTCATTGGATACGAGGCGAAGAGTGCGTACACAGGGAGAAGCTGGAGGCCATTCTGGGAAAAACAGCTCCCTGACAGCTGGCCAGAAGCGCCCTTTCGGACTGTGAAGGATGTCTTTTTCTTCTTCCACTTTCCAGATCTGGATATCTGGTTTTGATTTCAGACTTTTTACAAAGAGGTGCTACTCAGGTTATGTAAATGAAGAGGAAGCAATTCTCAAGCCTGAGAACTAAGAGAAAGTGACCTAGAGCAGCGTGGTTTATTTCTGGTTTCCTGGGGTTGTGTTGACAGTGCCTAGCATACATTTGGGGTGGATCTTATGAAGTAAGAAGTGTCTGCTTTAGGTGTCCTGTTTGTAATCGAGAAAACTCTTCAGCAAGGAGGTGGGAAAAGAGATTTCAGAATATGAGATGGGACTCACTCTTTTCTTTCTTTTGAGGGCACCCAGCTTACTAGGTGTCACCGGGTACCTGGTTGGCTCTGTGTAGCAGTTGGGACAAAGAGGGCCCTTGCTCCCAAGATGGTCACAGTTTGATGGGCTGACAGACATAAATACAAATGAAAATCAGTGTGTTGTTCAAAATACGTGTAAGCTTGTTGGGAGCACCCAGGAGGCAGTACCTGTGTTTTCCTAGGGAAGCTGGGAAAAGGTTCCCAAGGGTGGCCTTTGACCTGAGCCTGGAAAGGTGACTGACAGTTCCCAGCCACCTCAGACAGAGAGGAGCATGTATAAAGGCACATGGGCAAGAAAGCCACCCTGAAATGTCTGGAAGGTTTTTAAAAAGGTTTTCGAAATCCTTATGATCCCTGCAGCCCTCTCAAAGCTGTCAGGCCAGGCATGCCCAGCTGTGTCACTTGGTCAGGCAGGTGTGTCGCTGCTCCCACAGGACCCATGCTGCCATGCCGCCGAGGGTATGTGTGACATGTTCTGTTTAAGAGAGTGCTTTGCTGGGCTGCCCAATCCAGTGCAGTGAGAAAGAAGGGGACAAAGAACAGGTAGAAACTGTATTCCCTTGTGGTCTTGGTTTATTCGACTCACAGTCATTCTGAAATTCATTCAACAAGTATTTATTGAGCACTTGCTGTTTGCCAGGCTCAGTCTGAGGGCTTGGGATATGCCGATGAGCAAAACACAGATCTTGGTCCACAAGGTGCCTACGTTCTTATGGGAAGGGGGGTGTGAAGCCCTCTGAGTTCCCTGAGGTGGGATGGTGTCCCTTGCTCACCAGTGTGTCCTCAGGGATGAGCCTGGAACCCGACGTACAATAGTGCTTAGTAACTGTTGAAATGACCTACTTCTTAAGAGTTTCAGGACCTGAGAAAAGCCACACGATTTCTAGGCTCTGAGGGATCTGTGGTGTTGACTTGTTCTGTAATTGATCTTTAGTTACGAATTTCTAAACCACAGAGAAGGAAAAAAAATACCTTGTCCTCACTATCCAGGAGTTTGACAAACAGCATAAAAAGTATTTTACTCACCTTGGACCCTTGAGTTTACATGACAGTGATGGTTGATATTGAATTTAAGTGTATTGGTGGCCTGGGCCACGCTCCAAGGTCAGAAAATAATCTGGAAGAACAAGTTAAGGGGAAGAATTGTCTCTTCCCACCCTAGTCCCAAGAAATGAAAGGAGAAATAATAACAAAAAAAAAAGTGTATTGAGCTTGCTGTGGGAGTAGCCATCCATCACGAGGTGAAATGGTTCTCAAGGTCTCTTTCCCCCAGCTCTGGTTTTCCACTTTGATTTTGATTTTGGAGCTCTGGCTTCCTTCCCAATGCAGTATCCCATTGGTTTGGTGGTGCAGAGGCACAGGTGGCGGTGTTAAAGAGCTCTGAATGTGGTTCAGAGTTTTCGGACAGGCGCTGCCGCGGGCTTGTACGTGAGTGTAAATTTCAGAGGCCGGCCTTCAAAAATGCTGCTGCAGGGCCTCTGGGGTCAAGAGGGAGGAGGCCAAATGCTAGCAAGTCTGCCTCCCTCGGTGTCCTCAGGAAGCCATGCTTTTGCCCTGACCTAAGGGCCCGCAGACGAGACCTGAAAGGTGGAAGGAGGCTGATGAAACCCGATGGAGAAAAAGGAGGAGGGAAGAAAAAGTACAAGGAGGCCACCAGGAGTAGAATGTGTCCCTGTGAAAAGTGGGTGGGCTTTCCTGTCAAGACAGAGCAGTAGGTTGCCTGGGTTTGACCATGAGCCGGGCGGTGGGAGTGGCCTGAGCTCCCCCTACAGGGTCAGGGACCGACAGTGATGTTGGCATCTCACGGTCGTGCCTGCGCATCTCACCGGACAAGCAGCTGGTGCTCCAGGGCCTTCCTTTCTCCCTGGTAATAGCTGAGCCGTTGGGACCCGTTCCACATGGAGGGACACGCACCCGGCTCAGGAAGCTTACCCAAGCAAGATGCGGGAGGTGAACCCCACGTTCTGACAGCTTGCCAAAGTGCTCACTGCTCATAAGCTGGCAGGAACAGTCATTTTGAGAATAGTTTGCCATAATGAATTCTGACATCATCGCGCTCTCTCAGTCAGGGATGTTGAAATGGAATAAATGACCTAATGTGAAGGGTCTGTGGAAACCCTCAAAACCAGGGAGAGTCCCTGGCTCCCTTGTCTTCATTTTGCAGTGGAGTTTTTAAGCAACAGTTCATTCTGGATATTTAACAATCTCAACATTTTAAGAATAAACTAATAGTCTAGAGACATGAAAGCAATCATGTGGCTTTTATTTCCCTCAAATTGGAGTCTTTCATAGCACTTAGAATATAATTCTTATAAGTTAATTTCCCCCTTTTTGTTCCTTTCTATCATGATTATCCATCTAGCTTAAAAAAAATTTTTTTTCTGCCCTCATGGCAATAGTGGAAATGATTGGTTGAATAAAATTATGTGACTAAAAAAACATATGAATGGTATAGGAGTTGCAGAAAATGAGATGTTTTTGCATTTGGGAAACTTTCTTCTTCTTCTAATAGTTAAAAACTTTCCCCTCCAGCCCCTTCTTCCTGCTGTCAGACTGACCTGTGGTTGTTCCTGAGGGCGCCACCTTTGTTTGCTTGGCAAGGTGTCAGGCCTCCGGGGGTTCCTGTGGATCCTTTGTTTAACAGCAGAACCTCCCAGAGCTTGAGGAAGAATTTGATTCTGAATCTAAGGCTCTCCAGAAATAATCTGGAAACAGTTGAGAAAAACTGTATTTGCTTCAAGGCCACTGTCCCTGCCTTGGGAAAGAGCCCCCCTGGCTGACCAGCCTCCTCCTGTAAGGTGCCCCCTTGAGTCCCGGACACTTCCTCCAGTCGTCCAGCAGGGGGCCTCGGTCCCGCGCGGGAGAGCCACCGGGCCCTCACAGGGGAGTTGGATTTCTCCAGCCATCCTTTCTCTTCTAAGGCAGCAGAGGCAGTACCCTCGACACCAGACTCCTTCACCTGGGCCGACGGATTTTCTTTCCAATTTTGAGCCACTTCCTGGGAGCATCTCATTAGCTGTGATCACTGGAACCCATAAAACGTGTATTATGTATATATGAGGTAATTTGCATATAAATGATATAAATCAGAGACCTGAGCTCTTGTATTCGTGTTTTGTTCTTTCTTCTAGAGCTGCACTTCAGTTTTAGAGCTGTCGTTTCTTTTGCCCAGGAAGGCAGTAGAATCTAGTACAAAGCTTCCAGCTCACCCTTTCACTGGGTTTGTGAACCTGAGCAAGGCATTTCACTTCTGTGTCAAAATGGACTAGATTGCATTGGCTTGTGGATAGCTAGAAAATTCTGTGCTTTTGTAACTGGATAAGTATCTCATTCTGCCAGGAAGGCGCGAGAGACAGTCTGAATGGCCAGTTGCTATCTTGTAGCCTACCCTGGCTTATCAAATTTAGATTCGATGCTGCCTTTTCAGAGCTAATTGCCCCCTGCTAAAACAGCCCCGTGAACCTGGGTCTCCAGTTATGTTCCCTCAATCCCACCCTTATGTCATACAGTCCAGACTGCTGTTCCTTGTACACATGGTAGGAGCTGAGTCTGCGACCCTGGAGCAAAATTAGACCACGGTGTCCACGCCCATCCCTGATGAGTTATAGCGGTTTTCTTCCCCCTGTTACTCAAGAGAGGCGAGCTTCAGCCCAAAGCAAATGTACTTTGTTGCCTGTGAACACGGATCCCATAAAAACAAACGAAGGGGAAAGCAGAGAAGATTGCATGTCCTGGGGCCCATTACCTAATTTTCATTCACGTCTCTGTTAGAGTTCCTTTAGCACTGCTTGGAGTCCTGGGCACCCGCGTCTCTTTTTATGCCACCATGAAGCTTCTGGTCTGATATCATCTGATATGTGTGGGTGAGAGGAATATGGGAGTATTGATGTAGTCACGCCAATAAACTATTATCTTAAAGTTCCGGGGCTGTTCTTGGGAACGAGGGGCCTGGGATGTCGGGTAGGTAGAAGATACAAATTAATAGCCCTTGTGAGTGCTTGTAGCATAGAGAACCCACATTCAGGTGGATTAAATACCTTTGCACAATTTAAAATGTCATCCAAGAAGAGAGCTAAATACTTAGAGCGCCTGCCACTGCCTGCAGAGGCTGGCTGACAGGTCCGTACCGGCTGACCCGCTCTGCGGCTTTTTGGAAAGATGAGATGTGTTCTAATGAGCAAGTTATAAATATCACCAAGTTATGTCATAGGTGGTGGCAGCGCTCAATGTAAAGGGACTGGCTGGGAAATGTTCCCAGCTGAACAGGCCGGGTACAGCTTTCAGGGAGGACTACAAGTGGGGGCTGGATATAGTGACCACGACATTACTAGAGAATTATCTGTCCTTTAGTGAAATGTGTCACCAAACGTGTCTCATTCCGGTGTGGGGCACTGAGAGGAGATGCGTTCCCATCCGAGTGGGGCAGCTCAAGCTTCCGGTCCTCATGCATTCGCTGGCAGAAGGGCCTTTGACCCTTGCTTCTTCTAGTTGGTGCAGAGTGGAGAGGGGGAGGGCTGGCTTGGTGACCAGCTAAGAGCAGAGTGATTGCTTGGTGGAGCCCTTCAGTTTTCATACCTGTTATCTTTGCCCGGAGCATAAAAATGGCAAGTTACAGGAAGCCTTTAGCATACTGCTTTCGGTGCCTTGTCGAAATTCCTGTGCCCTCTTGCCACCCGCCTTTTAAGTGAAAACAGATTTCAGCACCACCCAGTAGAGCAGGAAAACTATGGAGCCATTGTAAGGTTGAAGATAGACTCTTGAAAGATATCTTCCATCTTCCTTCCTTCCTTCCTTCCTTCCTCACTTCCTTCCTTCCTTTTTCTTCTTCTTCTTTTTTTTTTGGCTTCAGAACTTTCATATTTTTTTTCCTTGAGAAAATTTGTTTGTGGAAGCACAAAAGACCAGCAGTCCTAGGCCAAATTTTTCAGAATTGAGCAAAGATGGACAGACATGTGCAGAATAGTTGTTTGCTTAAAATCTAGCCAACAGCTTTTATGTAGACAAAATGCATCGAAATATGTGTATAAAATATTTAATATTAATGCACGCCAGATGGAAACCCTGTCAAATTCTGTGTGCACACAGGAACTTGACGAGAGGAGTCGGGAGATTTAGAGAGATCCTCAGAGCAGTAGAAACAAGAACAACGCAAAACCTGCGAATGGTGAGTGTGATGGATAATTTGATTGAGGCCAGGAGGGCACTTCAGGTGTTCTCTCTCCTCCCCCTGCCCTGGTCTCCCCTCCGCCATGTTTTTTTTAATATATATATATATATGTGTGTGTGTGTGTGTGTGTGTGTATATATATATATACACATATATATACACTTTATTGAGTTATAATTTCCACAGCTCACCCATTTAACGTCAGCGGTTTTTAGTGTACTCACCACATTGTTCAGCCATCACTAATATTTCATTTCAGAACATTCTCATCCCCAAAAAGAAACCCCTTACCTATCAGTAGTCAATCCCCATTCTCCCCTTTTCCCCCAGCCTCTGGCAACCACTCATTTATGTTTTGCTTTTATGGATGTGCCTATTTTGGACATTTCATGTAAATGGAATTATATACTAGGTGGTCTTTTTATGACCAACCGGCTTTACTCAGCATGGTATTTTCACGGTTCACCCATGTTGGAGCATAGATCGGCCCTTCACTCCTTTTTTGTGAGCAAATACTATTCCACTGCATGAATATAACACATTTTATGTATCTGGTCATCAGTTGATGGACATTTGGATTGTTTCCATGTGTTGGCTGTTATGAATAATGCTATGGACATTCTTATGCAAGTTTTTAGGCGGACATGTGTGTTTATGTACCTAGGAGTGGAATTGCTGGATCATATGGTGGCTCAATCTGGAGGAATTGCCAGAAGATTTTCCAAAGCAGCCACACCATTCTGTATCCCACCAGCAGTTAGGAGGGCTCCAATTTCTCCATATCCTTGACAACACTTGTTATTGTCTGTCTTTTTAGTCCTAGCCGTCCCAGTATGCATGACGTGCTGTTTCGTTGTGGTTTTAGTTTACATTTCCCTGACGGCTGATGAAGTTGAGCATCTTTTTATGTACCTACTGGTCATGCTACCTCTTGAAACAGAAGAAACGCATCCTCTAAGGCAGGGAGACTGTAAGCCCTCCCAGACGCCAGTGTGGTGAAGAGATTGCTTGTATGCTAATGATTTCACACCAAAACCCAGCCACAGCAAAGCAGATTGGACCCTGAAGAGTACTTAGTTGTTTGATGATTATGTTGATCCTAAAGCTTAGAGGAGAAATAGAAAAGCTAGTTAAGTAACCTGGTTCATCAGCAGTTTGGCTGTGTTTTTGGCCTAAGTTCTCTCTCTTCGTTTTAACCCTTGAACTTTCTTGGCTGGGGAGGCGATAGCTGATACCACCATAGCTTGCTCTGCAGAGCCGTAGCCAAGGGCTGTCTGGGTGGCGGCCTGGTGCTTGCCAGAGACGAAGCAAATACCACGTGTCACAACTGCCATGACAGCCCCACGCAAGATTCCACCTTCTTTCGTCTTGTTATCAGTGCCCTCGTCCTCCCATCGTCATGACCCCTTTCAGTGCTACAGGGGAGTTTTCAGTTGGGACAGGCCCAGTGACTCCTGTCGTGGGAAGTGAGGCTGTATCTTCGCTTTGGGGTCTCCAGGGTTCCAGTATACAGATATCCAGCTCATGGGGCCAGATGCCGAAGCAAGGTCTCACTTGGTCTTTGGCATTTATTTATATATTGATGTGATTTTAGGGGTGTCTTAAGAAGTTCAAACCAGACATTTTGATTTGTAGAGTTCTTTAAGGAAAAAAAAAACTCAAAAAATGTGGATAAAAATTGTTGCCAAATGTCTTTGCTCTCAAATTGACCTACTCCCAACATTTCATAAAACTTCTTGCCTGGTCAGCATGAATAGCCCCTTTTAAGATTTAGAAGCACAATTAAAGTAACTGATTATATTGGCAAGTGTTCTTATCATTGCTTTAAAAGCTGATTAAAAAGCCAATCTTTGAAAATTGCTTAAATATGGAGCATTTGTTCGTATTGTTGACTCAAAAGCATATATATTTTATTAAGGAGATTAATGGCTTTTCCCCCATTAGAAGGTGTGAGTGCATTGAATACGCTGCCTGCTGCTTACTTCAACATTATTCTTCACAGAATTAGAGAATATCTTCCATTATTTCCTAAGGTTTATGATATTCAAATCAATGTACTTTAACTTCTAAAAATCCTGTGAGGTGGGATTCTGAATAAAGACATGTCAGGAAGGGAGAGAGGTTTCTTCAATTATTATTGTCTTTTTTCGGAGACGTACTGTGAGGAGGCCGCTAAAGAAGTCTGGGTGGATGGAGCTGCCCCTGGCCATTTTCAGCTATGAACTGGTTAGTGTTGACACGAGGGAAGCCACTTCCTCTCTGTGTTGGTTTTGAGGTACAAGTAAGTATACCTTTGGTCTTGGTTGATGAGCCTCAGGTGACCTAGGTTGAACTGCTTCCAGTTCCTTGAGTGCTTCACCAAAGGTGTACGTCAGAATTACCTGAGGAATTTGAACAAATGCACATCCCTATTTCTGACCCCAGAAATGCCAGCTGAGTAGGTTTGAGGCAGGACCCGAGAATCTTATGTTGTCGTTTCCACTAGGGATCCTTTGCCCTCTGTAGTTGTGAAGCACTTCGTGGGTCTTATTCACGGGTATCTTGGTCTACACTAGCCGTCAGAAAGCTTGTCCAAATAAATAAATAAATTAATTAATTAAAAAAAAAAAAGCTTGCCCAGTTAATGCTGCTCACAGCTGTATGATTCCTTAAAGATGAGTTGATCGTTGCAAACTTTTGACGCTCTTATGAGATGGAAAAGTTGCTTTGTAAACTCTGTCGGGGGTGAGACCACAGCCGAGAAGGATTTACAAGTCCGTTTACAGCAACCCCACTCTTAGATAAATACTTCGAAGAACTGAAAGCAGGTGTTCAAACAAACCATTGTACGTGAATGTTCGTAGCAGCACTATTTACGCCAGCCAGAAGATGGAAGCGATCCCAAGGTCATTCGATGGATGACTAGATAAACAAAACATGGTACGTCCACACAATAGAGTATTATTCAGCCACAAAAAGGGATGAAGCACTAACCCAGGCTCTGACATGAGTCAGCCTTGAACACATGATGCTGAGGGCAAAAGCCAGACATAAAAAGGCCCCATAGTAGAGGATTCCATTTATACAACATGTCCCCAATGGGCAAATTGACAGAGATAGAAAGCACATTAGTTGTTCCCGGGGTCTGGAAGGAGGGAATGGAAAGTGACCACTAGAAGGGTACAGGGTTTCCTCTCCGGTGATATCCTGGAACCAGAGAGAGGTGATGGTTGCATAGCACTGTGAATGTACTGAGTGCCTTTGGGTTATACATTAAAATGGTTAAAATGATGAATGTTAGGTTAGGTGAATTTTACCACAATTAGAAAAATACATACACAACGGATTTAATGACCAAGTTTATACATTAAAGTTTGACTTCTTTCTGGCTCCCTTCCTTCCCTTCCTTCCCTTCTGACCTTATTTGAAAGGTACCAACAATTTGTAAGCATTTCAATGGCAAGCAGATAAAACCGGAGTACAGAAAGTGAAAAGTCCAGTCAATAGTGGTGCTTGTGCTGGTCATTTCTCATATTTATCTCCTGTTCTGAACTCCATTTGAGCTGTCTGTGCATATGACCAGGCATCCTTCCTAATCGGTTAGAGCAGGGGTGGAGTGACACGTTTCAAACATGCAATCACATCAAAACCTCATTTTCAAAGTCTCTCTGGAAGGTTAATACCTGGAGGTAAAGTGAGATCTAGCATGAGCTGTCTCGTAGTGGACAAGCTGACTGTGGAGGACAAAGATTTTTATAACTTTAGAATCCCTCCATGGCAGGTCTATCCAGAAAATGAAGCTCCTTGTTCATTTTTTTTCCTTTGACATTTTTTTTCCTCCACTATAGTGAATGGCGGTTACTTTTTGCCAGTTGATGCTTCCAGCAGAAGTCATTAGCTTATATGACTGCAGGGAGATCGAAATGAAACTATAATGGAAGGTTTAAGAAAACAGTGCAGGAACTGTTTAGGTCCTGAAAATTGTGTTCTTATGAGATCTTTACAGATGGCTCAGTTGGGGATGATAGGAGTGCATTTAATTTCACATTTTTATAGACATTAAAGCCAATGGGTCTTACTTGGGAATAATCAAGAAAATTTGCCTTTACCCGGTGGTTATCAGAAGCCACTAAGCTAGTGATTTGGTTGCATTTAAGTTTCCTTGTGGTGTTTTAGGAGAGTTCACGCGGATGAAAACCTAGCAAAGTTCTGTTCTGGAACATATTTATTTAAAAAGTCTCACTCTCAGGGAAGATCGACATTCTTTGCCTGCATGTTTCCAAAGAATGTGAAAACCTTATGGAAAAACCTGATGGTCGAAGTTTTATTTTGCCGCCTTCGGCTGATTATGGGGTAACATGGGCCACCCTGAGGTGCACCTGCTTCTGTTCTCAGGGAGATTTTGTGGGGTTTTTTTGTTTGTTTGTTTTTACCTCTCCTCTTCTTTATCACTGGAAGATTACGAGGTAAGTGAACCGATCTGCATCGGCTAACAAAATCTCTCTTAGTAGATGTCACATACCCCCTCCTCCCATTGATCAGACGTGAACTGTTCTACTGCAGAGAGTTTGAAAAGCCTAGTAATCTGTGTCTGACTTAGGATGACAAGATCCAGATATATCTGGGTTTTCTCAGTGAGAGAAGAGATACCTATCCAGCTTTGAAAAAGAGTCTTTCCTGATCAGTAGCCATACTTGCCACCTTGCTTTCTCTTCTGCACAGGCCAGCAGTAGCCCTTGGGCTGGAAGGCCCAGGGTGCACCGAGACTGGCCCTTGGCACTTCAAAGAGGGAAGGCATTCCAAAAATCTACCCTGGGTACCATCTTACCAGCAATGAAAACCTTTTTTTTTTTTTTTTCCAGGAATAACATCATCTAGGTTGAGCACCGGCTTATTGCCAAGTTTGGGTTTTAGCAGGGATCTGTTGGGAGGTGATGAAAATATTTGCAGCTCACCTATGATAAGAGCTTTTGGGAAGGAGCTGAACTAAAAGTTTCCATTGTTCCAGAGCGTCACAGAGGCAGGGTGGCATTCGAAGGGCACTGACTATTTTCTGAACTGGTTCAAATACCTTAGTGTATTTTTTTTCCTTTTCTTTTTTGTCATCAACTGATATAATTTTCATCAGAGAAGTAACAATGTTTAATCATGAGTCTTGCAATAGTGCCTAGCACAAAGTGATGACGGGAAAATATTGACTGAAGGAGCGAGTGAGTGAATGAATGATACAGAATCGATTCACAGTTGTGCCTTTGCTCCTTTGTGTTCCCAGACAATAGCCAGGCAATTGGCGGAGATCTTGTTGCGGGGTATGTGTGAACAGAGCTACTGGAACCCCCTGGAGGACCCACCCTGCCAGTCACCTCTGGATGATCCTCTCCGGAAAGGAGCAAACACAAAAACCTACACCCTCACTCGGAAAGCCCGCATCTACTCAGGAGAGAAGTATGGCCATCGATGTCCTCAGTTGTAGGTTAGGGGATGGGAGGAAAACTTTGGGAAAACTCAAGGATGAGTAGAAGTTCAAGGGCAGATTCTTCCCCTAAAACAGAACCAGACAAACAAGTCTCATTTGCCAATTTAATGGAGATACCTCATTACTTTTTGTAACTTCAGTGAATATCAGTGCACTGGTGGGCACATTTTAAGTAGGAAAATTCTCTCCTCTCGGTGCTTGGCTACTATTCTTGGCCATCGCTATTGGTCTTTGGGATTCTCATTCTGTTTATTATAAGAACCCCAGCATTATCCAGCAATCAGTGACAAAGCTGTTTGTAAGCCAGAGTTAGCCTTTTTTCTTTTCTTCAGCAATTCCTTGATCCTTTTGTTTACAGATTTGTTTTAAACTGAATTAGCTATGAGAAGAAGGAGAATTAAATTATTTGTAAGTGACTGGAAGGCGATGTCACTTTAGAACTTCTTAATTTTTCTAAGTTTTAAATCTGGGACTTGGCCGCCTTGGAGGAAGGTGGGCTAGGGAACCTCTACAGCCTCAGCGTGGGCCTTCCCCAGGTTGGGGAGTGGGGGGCTGGCAGGAGAGACCATGAGGGGGGCCAGGAGACAGGAGCTTGTTGACTCACTCTTGATTCCTCCCCTTAGAGTCTCACCCTCCCATCTTTGCCGGTTCCTGCAAGGAAGAGGCATGATGGCAGTTCAGAATCTCTCCACGAGGGGAAGGGGGCGTGTATGAATAAATGTGGAAACCTTCCGCAATGGTTATCAAATTGAAAAAATGGCAGAGAGACTGCAGGCTGCTTCTTCTGAGGCCTCAGAGCAGGGGGGTGGGGGGGGTGACTAGATGCTTACTGCATCTGTGACTTCTGAAAATGATTGTCACATTTTCAAAGGGGACAGCATTTCTCCAGTAGGCAGCCTCCTCTTAATTCCCTTACGCTGACTCTGGCAGTTCTCTCCCTCATCCTCCTCTTGTTCAGACTGCATTTCTTATACGGATTTAGACAAGTGAGCATATTCTTAACTTTTTCCCTAGGCTATTTTAGTTCGTGTTTAATCCCCCTTTTAATTTAATCCCCCCTTTTCATGGCCTTGTTGAACCATGAGTTTGCTGAATTCACAGCCTCTGCTTACTCCTTAGTTCTTATCTGGATTCACAGAACATCTGTTCTAGCGCTTCCCAAACTCTCACTTTAAAAATGCTGACCCCTCACTATGAACTATGTAGAAGCAGGTTTGGGGTTCATTTTTAAAGTGAAATTTATATCGTAAAAATAGGCCTGGGTTTTTTGGGTGTTTTTTTCCTGCTTTCTGTGCTGCTTAATAGACAAGTATATAAGGTGCCAGGTATATTGAGAAACTCAGCTCCTGCTCCCTCCCCTCAGCAAGCTGGAAACGTGGGTAGAGCTCTGTGTTTGTTTGGGCGTTTTTCCAATGTGGCCTCACCTCTTGAAGGCAGAAAAGCTCATAATGCTGGCCATTTCTCCTTTATTTTGTAAACCACTCAGATCTTGTCACTCTCCTGACATCAACTTCTCCAGCTGTCAAAGGAGAATTATGGAGGCAACATGAAGATCTAGAAAATGCAATTACTAGTTACAGGGAGATTCCCATACCAGGACTGGTTGCTGAGTCACAATTTCATTCCACACAGATACAATCAGCTTTTTTTTTTTTTAACCGTTTTCTTGAGATGTGATTCACATACTATACAATTCATTTATTTAAAGTATACAGTTCAGGGGGCACCTGGCTGGGTTAGTTGAAAGAGCATGTGCCTCTTGATCTTGGGGTCATGAGTTCAAGCCCCACATGGGATGTAGAGATCACGTAAATAAGTAAAAAAAAACTTTAAAAAAAATACAGTTCAGTGGCTTTTAATATAGTCATATAATTGTGCTTCTGTCACCATAATCAACTTTAGAACATTTTTATTACCCCAACAATAAACCTAACACCCCTAAGCTGTCACCCCCATCCCTCAATCCCTTGCCTTTTTCATATGAATTTTAGTATCAGTTTGTCCATTTCTGCAAAAAAAAAAAACAAAAAAAAAACCACCACCACCACCAACAACAACAAAAAAAAACAGAAAGAGAGAAAAGAAAAGGCAGCTAGGATTTTGATAGGAATTGCATTGAATCCATAGATCAGTTTGGGGGAATATTGCCATCTTAACAATATTGAGTCTTCTGATCCATGAACATGGGATATCTTTTCATTTATTTAAGTCTTCTTCAGTTTCTTTCAACAGTGATTTGTTGTTTTCAGGGTATAAGTTTTTCACTTATTTCATGAAACTTACTGTGTGTGTGCATGCTATTCTTTTGGGTACTATTATAAGTGGAATTGTTTTCTTAATTTTGTTTTTGGTTTGTTCATTGCAGATATAGAGAAATACAGTTGATTTTCTGTATTGATCTTATATACCGCAATCTTGCTGAACTTGTTCATTTGTTCAAGTAGTGTTTTAGATTCCTTAGGATTTTCCACGTACCAGATCATGTCATCTGCAAATAGAGTTAGTTTTACTTCTTCCTTTCTAACTAAGATACTTTTATTTCATTTTCTTTCCTAATTGCTTTGGCTAGAACCTCCAGTACAGTGTTGAATAGAAGTGGCAAGGAGTGGTGGACGTCCTTGTCTTATACCTGCTGTTAGGAGGGGGAAAGCTCCCAGTCTTTCACCATTAAGTGTGAAATTAGCTGTGGGTTTTCATAAGTACCTTTCATCAGACTGAGAAAGTTCCTTTCTGTCACTAGTTTGTGGAGTCCTTTTTATCTTGAAAGGGCATTTAATTTTGTCAAGTGCTTTTTCTGCATCTATCGAGATAATCATGTATTTTGTCCTTTATTCTGTTGATGTAATGTATTACATTAATTGATTTTCAGATGCTAAGCCAACCTTTGTCAAATTTCATTGACCTTTTTGAAGAACCAACTTTGGTTTTGTTCAATTTTTTTATTGTGTCTCTCTTCACTATTTCATTAATTTCCACACCAATCCTTATTCTTTCAGTTATCACTGTCAGTTTTGAGCTTTCTAGTTTTGTATGTTCACAATGATACTTCGGGTTTATTAGTAAAGAGAGAAAGCCTTTTGGGATTATACTTGTCTTGGGGCTCCCTGATCACTGGGACTATCTGATCAGTCAGCCCCGTGGCAAAAAGGATGTTATTACCAATTCAGTTATACTGCTTGGCAGGCGAAAAAGGGATTCCAAAATAATGATTAAATCCCATCTTGGCCAGTAGTCTCAAATGCTTCCCCCTTCTCAGTCTCTTATGAGAAATAATGAACACAGAGCAGACTTTAGAAGGCACAAGGCCTTCCAGCTCCAGCAGGTCATAAGGACCATTCAGAATAGCTGGTCATAATGGAATATAACAGAAAAGTGAGCTCTGTCAGAAAACTCAACTCCTTGTCACTGAGGCCTGGACCTGAAGTGGAAACAGGATGCCCATTCTCTCCCCATCTTCAATTTTGAAAGGAAATAAAATGTTGATAATCCTAGATAGGAAAGAGGGGAGGGATCACATGCTATGGGCCTCTTTGCTTCCTTCTTTCTAGGTCTTTCTGTGAGGAATTTTTTGACTTTTGCTCATTTATTTATTAAAGATGTATTTATTTATTTTAGAGAGAGCGAGTGGGGGAGGAGCAGAGGGAGAGGGAAAGAGACTCCCTGCTGAGCACAGAGCCCGACTGGGGCTCCATCGCAAGACCCTGAGATCATGACCTGAGTGGAAATCAAGAGTTGGATGCTTAACTGACTGTGCCACCCAGGCACCCCTGCTTACTTATTTTTTAAGTAAGCTTTTTATTGACACATAACACATATTAAGAGAAATACACAAACCAAAATATAAAACTTGATGAATTTTTGCCAAGTGAATACATCCATGTAATTATTTAGCACCATGATCAAAAAACAGACATTGCCAGAAACCTTGAGGCCCTCTACTGATTACTACCCCCTACCCAAGGGTAACCATCCTGAGTTCTATCCCAATAATTAGTTTGTACCATTTTTGAAATTTATATAAATGGAATAATATCTGAAGAACTCTCTTGTTTAACTTCTTCTGTCTGACATTATGTTTGAGAGATTCACCCATATTTCTACATGCAATTATTATGTAGTATTCCATACATACTCCAATATATTGATCCATTCTACTCATGATGGAAGTTAGAGTTGTTTCTCATTTGGGACTGCTTCCATCTCATTCAGGCCCTGGCCCAAGTAGCTTGACTATTATCTTCGCAGAAAGGTATTCCCCAATCACCTTATCTACCTGTCCTTTCCGAGCATATTCTGTCACATGAGCTCATTTATTTTTCATCATAGCACCTAAAATACCGATTTTTTTTGTTTGCGTGTTTATCTGACTCCTTCTTCTAGAATGTGCTGCAATGAATATTCTTGCACATGTTCCTTAGTGCACACGCATCAGGTGTATCTTCCTGCAATCGTATTCTTCCTTGTAAAAAAACACTTGAGACTTCATGATTAGCACCAAGTAAGAAACGAGATTAAACACTCCTCTTCCGCCAGAAAGTGGATGATGAAAACATTTACTGAGAGCCGGGAGCCAGACATTGTGCTGAACTCCTTTGTAGGCCCTGCAGGAGAGAGTGACTAGCGTGGACTTCTAAATACAGGTCTGAACCTCCCTGAGCCAGCGCACAGGGTTAGGGTAAGGATGAGGACACTGTTGAAAGTGTGAAGATGAGGGCATTGAAGGGTCAGGAAAAGCACGCAATGGCAGCACTGAAGCCGCGTGAACAACCCGCTGTGCCCCCTGCCTGCCACCCCGTGCTCACCTCGAGCGAACACGGCCCTCCTTCCGGTCACGGTGGGGGGCCTGTCCTCTCTTCGGGAATGCAGAAGCCCTTGTACAAGGCCATATGCTTTTGTGGGACTCACCCAGTCCACTCTAGAGCACAGCTCAGCGGACTTGATCAGAATAAAGGACGTTTCTTTCTTGTCACGAAGGGGTGTTGTTGGCCTGTATGGAATTGTGTGCCTGGGTGATCCTCACATTGGACTGGCTGATCCCTCATAATCAACAGGTACTCTTAATGATTAAGTCCTTTTCCTTTCTTGAAACCCTTGTCCCTCCACACCAACCTGACACTGAT
The DNA here is from genome assembly GCF_017311325.1 of Ursus maritimus. Classification (NCBI taxonomy): domain Eukaryota; kingdom Metazoa; phylum Chordata; class Mammalia; order Carnivora; family Ursidae; genus Ursus; species Ursus maritimus. The sequence goes on from NW_024425008.1 coordinate 12,292,975, forward strand.
GTACTTTCTGCCTCAGCATGTTTTAACGGTACGACTCGGGGATGGAGAGAGCTGCAGCCACTGTGGGCTCTGACGCTCTAGCTCTTACCCACTGGCTGTGGTTCAGAGGCTGTATTTCTCCGGGAATTCTCTAGGGGTACCACAACCAGGCAAGGCATATTAAAACTTTTAGTAAGGCAGGGGCACCTGGGTGGCTCAGTTGATTGAGTGTCTGACTCTTTTTTTTTTTTTTTTAAAGATTTTATTTATTCGACAGAGATAGAGACAGCCAGCGAGAGAGGGAACACAAGCAGGGGGAGTGGGAGAGGAAGAAGCAGGCTCATAGCGGAGGAGCCTGATGTGGGGCTCGATCCCATAACGCCGGGATCACGCCCTGAGCCGAAGGCAGACGCTTAACCGCTGTGCCACCCAGGCGCCCTTGAGTGTCTTGACTCTTGATTTCAGCTCAGGTTATGATCTCATGGGTCATGGGATTGAGCCCTGAGTTGGGCTCCCTGCTTGGTGGGGAGTCTGCTTGAAATTCTCTCCCTCTTTTCCCTCTGCCCCTCGACCCTCTCATTCTCTCTCTCTCTCTCTCTAAAAATAAATAAATAAATCTTAAAAAAAAAAAAAAAAACCAACCACCTAGAAAAGCACCATTGCTGGGCCTTGGAGTTAATATTGTCATTTACACATAACTTTCTTGTGGGTCAGAGGTGTTCAGAGCCCTCCTTGCACCTAGATAGCGTCTGCGTTGACACCTGGATGGTGCCTTTGACTTCCAGACATCCAGCTCGTCATTAGTTGTGTAATAGCGAAAGATGACAGAAAGATGAACTGCAGTGGATAAAATTGGATTAATTTCTTTTGTAGGATGGTTTCTACCACGTACAGTGACATTTTTCACCCATCTGGGGAAATTTTTAGAAAGGGCTGTGATTTGGCAGCCTTGGCAAGGTCATGATCACTATTCATAAATGAAGATTCTTACCCGTGCTCCTTTTATGTAGAGTCAGACGATGAATAGGTAGATCCATCCAAAGTAAGAAAACGAGCCACTTGCCGGAAGGTCAGTGCAGGCGTTAGGAAGGCGGCTGGGCTTGGACCGTAGCCCTTCCATCTACGCTCAGCAGTGCTGTGCTCCCACCTCCTCTCCTGGCCCCAGTCTGTCCTCCAGCAGCTTGTCTCACTGTCCATAAACCCTGTGTTCTCCCTGCCCCTTCTTATCCCCACACCCTGCCCTTCAGTCAACGTCCTATGGGTCGGGCCCCAGTTTTTCCACTCCACAAGGCTGAGGCCTGGGTACCCCAGGATCTCTCCTGATGTTCTTGGACCCCCAGAGGAGACTGTCGCAAAAGAAAGACCCCAATGATTTTGACCATCTACCCGGAGCTCCATTATCTCCTTCAACGGAGAGCAGGGGAGGAATGGCCAGAAATGGGTTGAAAGAATCCACATGTAGTGGAAGGGGCATTCTGGTGTATAGTTTTCAGCATGTCTCTTAAAACTGCCCTTCCTCTTCCTCTCACCCCCCACTTCTTCCTGCCAGCTCTGAGAGTTTGCCGCACTCCTGACTCCCCATCTCGCCTGCCTCGAAGGAAGGGTAGAGGAAGTGGAATTAGAATCAGTTAATGTGCTACTTGTTAGCAGCTCTGGTAAAAATAACACAACTTAGCGTTTAAGCAGGCTGGATGGCTCAGATGGAATTTGGGGATTATCCATGGACTGAATTGGCTGGTGTTAAGTCACAATTAGCACGGGCTCTCTCTTCTTTTCAATTAGTCTGGACAATGCAGAACTGGCTGGCTGTGAGAAAAATGGTTAATGTTACTGCTTTATTGGTAAGGTCCCCATGGTATGTAAGCACAGCCAGGATATCAGGAAATGATGGCTGGGTGGACACACACACACACACACACACACACACACAGTCGTGAGCACTCTTCATTCAAAGCCTATAGGCTCTATTTCTGAATTTAAGGGGAAAGAAGAGTTCTGTCTTTGAAAAACCCAGCTCCCCTCAAGCTACCTGTTTAAAGAAGTTTCTGCAAATCCCAGAATCTTGCTCTTCATTTATAGGCCAGACTTTTCATCACATTTTAGCCCTGCAAGGGCAATGGGGACCACTCCACAGGTGATCTCCTTACCTCTGGGGACGTCAGAGGTTGTAGAAAGAGAACCAGGCCCTGTGCTTTTTCTGTTTTGTGCTTCGTGGTCCTTTGATGGCATGCCATACAAAAGTTGCCAGCCCTTCAAAGAGAACAAGTATTTATAATGATGTGGAAGACTTTTTTTTTTTTTTTTGCCATTTTGAAGTGGGGAGGATCATCCCATCTCTTAAATTAAATGATTGTGATGTTAGCACTGGGAAGATGTAAATTTAGTCTTTATTTGATCACCTCCAAAACATCCAGGAGTTTTTGGGTTTTTTTTAACCGAGTTCATTTTTATTGCACTCTTCTTCCATTCCGTGAAAAAGAATCGAATTTGGCTCAATTGGTGATAACGCTCTCAATTCTACTCAAAGGATTCTAGAGCTTTTAGAAGAGAAAAAAAATGCTGCAAGTCTCTAAAGATGCTCAAAGCACCCCCCCCCCCAAAAGGCTATAAAGGATGGAGATTGGAGTTACGTTTGGGGGTGGTGTTGTTGTTCTCTAATCTTGAGCAACATTGAGCTTAAAAGCTTTTTCTTTTAATCCCAGGTGTTAGAGGTCGGCCAGCTTCCATAAAATAGATGAATAAGACAACTAGCTCTGGCATGCCACCCCATAATAGAACATGTGTGTTTAATTAAGGTGGCTTGCCAAATTCTTACAGTATTCTAGAAATGATTCAAACTCTAAAATTGCCTCCAATCTCTTGTTTCATCTAAAGGACAATATAAGATACAGCAGTTAGCAAGTGAAAGGTAAGCAGTGGACTGCTTAGTGAGGTGTCTACCGTCTATACCCCCAAAATGCGTTTAGGAGAAAGCTTTATCATTGAGATAATGCCAGTTTGTAGCAATCTCAATTTCTTCCTCTGTAATAGGCATATATGTTATTTGGGCTTTTAATGTGGTTTTTATAGCTTTACTTCTCTCTGCTGCCTGCTATTAAAAATACGTACTTAAAATGTATAAATTCCATAGATTACCATAGAAATAAGCAAATTAATTCAAGTGTCAGATGATAGAGTATTTTTGGTGGGCTCTACATAAAAATCTAGAAGCTTTTAATACTCAGTGCTGTTCATCGTCATGTATTTTATATGATTTTGAAATTGCCACATGTAAAATTTGATTTTCTTTACACAGCATTTTTTGTCCTCAAGAAAATACTGAAGAAGCCCTGTTGTTACTGCTGATTAGTGAATCGATGGTAAGTAGAATGTGCTTTCACATTTTTCTCCCCCCACCCCCCCTCGTTCCTACGGTCCCGTATTTGATATGGTGACTCCGTCAGTATGGTGGCTATTTTTCTTGGGAGAAGAATAGTTTCTAGAGGGGATATCTGGGTGGAGGGAAAAACAACAACGGGTTTAAGAAGAGGGATGTTTCTTAATTCTTGGACTAGTTAGAAATGGCCCTTGTCGGTTAATCTCAGCCTGGAGCATGGAGCCTCTCTTAGGCAAGCAGTTAACAGGCATCTGAGTTCATTCATTTAATAGCCTTCTGGCTACTGATGGAACATGAACACAATCGTGGATAGGTAAACTGTAGCTAAAAGGACCGCCAAAGGAACCCTAAGAAGGGAAGGAAGCCCCCTCAGCTTGGCTGGGTGGGAGGGAGAGTTTAGGGATAAGTCGCTGGCGGTGGACGCAGACCTCTGGGTTTTGTAGCCGGGAGCCTGATGAAGCAGGCTTGTCCTCTTGGACAGGTCTCCCGCTGGCTCCCCAGGCACTCTGGAGTCCCGGACTGTGAGAGCTCTTTCCTGTTTCCTGGCTCTGCTGTCATGAGGGAGTTTTTGCCAGGCCATCGGATTCCTTTGAAATGTTTTCTTAATGTCTGGCCAGGCTATCAAAGTTTACGTCTAGAATTTCATTCCTCACCATTTATTGGCTTTCTGCTCTGCATGGTGCTAGGCATGACTGCCTGGCTTGGAACTGTGGGAGGCAATCTGTGTCGCAGTAGTCAGCACCTTGGCACATAAGCGGTGTGTGCTGAGCACCTGAACAGAACGGCGAGGCTCCTGGAACTGGGAGGGACCTAGATGTCCTCGCACCCATTCACTCCTTCTATAGACAAGGAACCTGGGGACTGGCAGCAGGCAACATGGATGCATCCTGCGGTGGTCTATTGCTCTTTCTAGATCAGACTGTCTCCTCCCATCTCTCCCAGCTCACCAGGCAGGCAGGAGGAGAAGGAGGAGGAAAAGGAATCGTGACTGAAGCAAGAGGAGGTATTTTCCTTCTTCCCCAAGCGTGTGGTTTCAACGGAGACATGAAATACGCCCAGCTGAAGATGATTTAGAAATGGAACCCAAGAAGAATGTCCAATGAGCTGAGTGAAGGAGGGATCCGGAGAGGCTGGGATTAGTTAGGGAGGCTAGCATTCTTGCCTCAGAAAAAACCTGTGGGTTTTCTTGTTCTGTGAAATGGCCCAGAGATGTTTACAAGAGCAAGACTGCTTGAGTTACCACAGCTTTTTATTTGGAACCTCTTTGACGTCATCGGCCTTACTTCCTCTGAAGGAAACAGGTTGCCCCCCTTGACTCATCTTTCCTTGACTGTCAGCTGGTAACTCGGAATGGTGTCATTTACATTCTCTACTCTGCCTTGGCACAACCAGGGAAGGCATGTATGTGAACAGGCTGGCACCTGGTGGCATTCAGTAACTGCTTTCCGAATGAGCCGCTCTCACCCTGCTTTGTCATCGGCTCTTCGGCGGGGGCGGCCAGCTCATGTTGGCCCCCTAGCTCACATTTCCTCATTCTAAGCCGGACTCCTCGCAACCTGGCAGTGAGTTTCCTTCGGGCAGACTTGGTTGGTTACGTCGGGAAGGTTCTGAAAGAGTGGCGGCCACACATTTTACATTTCTTGGACAATTCTGACAATATCATGTTCCGTTGTCAGATCGTGGGTTCCAGTTTAGAGTTTGAAAAACATAACTACATCTCTCAAGTGCTTTCTCCAAGTATAGATGTCTTGGGAATGATGCCTCCACCTTTCCTGTTCCTTAATTGAAATGATAGAAACTAATAATACTCAAAATTGAGATCCCTTTGAGACCATCAGATTTGGCTCTGTGGTGGTTAATTTCTGGAAACCCTCTTCAGAGGATGGTGAAGCCCAATGACTTCGTCAGTAAAAATGAACGTCTGGGTCTCCAACCAAAACGATTGTGCTCTCCCTGTAAATGGTTCCATAACTGTGTAGGTAGAAGTCTAAATTAAGTTGCTCTTGGGAGCCCTTTTTCATGTTCCTTGACTTCTTGATTTTTCAGTTTTTAGACAAAAAATACACGTGCTTAATTTCAGAACCAAATGAAAATTCCTGTGAGTTTGTGTGTGTGTGTCTGTCTGTCTGTCTGAGAAAATTGTATTCTTCATTGGTTCTGACTTTGACTTAGAGACGTCAGTTTGTCCACAGTCTCTCCACCCGTAAGATATGGTTTGGCATTGTACTGCTTTCTCACCTCAAATCAAATGAATTTCCCCCACGAGAAAGGGGTTATCAGAGCTACATTTGCACAACTACCTCTGAGACGTTGTTCTGGGATATTTCCTATTTGTGGATTTGTTTGAGGTTTGAATTAAAAGACCTCAATATACTTTCTCTAAAAATTAAAAAAAGGGGCGCCTGGGTGGCACAGCGGTTAAACGTCTGCCTTCGGCTCAGGGCGTGATCCCGGCGTTATGGGATCGAGCCCCACATCAGGCTCTTCTGCTATGAGCCTGCTTCTTCCTCTCCCGCTCCCCCTGCTTGTGTTCCCTCTCTCGCTGGCTATCTCTGTCTCTGTCAAATAAATAAATAAAATCTTTAAAAAAAAAAAAAATGTACTTGGCATAACTTGAAAATCTCTCTTAAGTAGTATTTTGTTTTGTTTTGTTCTCTTCCAGGCATTGGTCCTAATATGGCACATTTATAGCAAGTAAATAAAATGAGACTCCTTACAGCAGGCCCTATTTCCCTTACAGCTTCTTTTGTTGGCCCAAAGTTGCTCCTAACAAGAAAACCTTAGAATGAAATCTTCAAAAGCAGGCTTGTACCCATAAGATGACTCACTTGGTAGGAAGTGGCCTGTCTTATATATTCTTATTTGTCTTTGACATTTAAGAGCAGGGAGTTTTAAAGTGAGTAAGTACGGATGGGTGGCTAAAAGTGAGTGCCTTGGACTCACACACACACAGAGGAGGCATTTCGTCTCATTAGGGGGAGAGAAGGTGTGTGGGCCTGTCAGGCAGGAGGGTACCCATCAGCCTGCCTGGACCAGGGACCCTGGTGCCTCACCTACCACTTTCACAGGAAAAACCAAGGGGGCCCTTTCTGTCCTCCTAGGGATGGATAGATCTGGAAACTTCTGCTAATTAGCAGGGGGAGAAAAGACAGGCAAAATCTAACTTAATTGATTCTGAACTCCCTAGTAGGGAGGAAAGGAAAAATGGTTAGAGTGGTTAGCAGCCCTAATACATGTGATATGTCTGCAGACTCTGTAGAGAAATTAAATTTCAAAAGTAATGAAAACACATTGTTGTAAAGAGCATTTGATTTCTAGATAGATGAGATTAATAAGCTCGAATGTGCCCGCTGTATTTCTGCGCCAGGCAGTGGAGACGTGCGATAGGCAAGGTGCTCTCTCGAGTCCTCTGGTAATCTCTTTTAAAGCGAAAATCGGTTTGCTTCTTGCTTTCTCTTCTACAGCTGTTTTGTGCTTCCCGAAACAAGATTGCATTAGTCTTTGTAGTCTGTTCCAATGAAGGTGCCATATAGGGATCTGGATGTTGCTTTAGTGACAGAGGAAAAGTACATGTCTCTGCAGAACTGACAGAACTTAATGGCATCATTTGATGATGGGAGTGTGGGGCTGGGGATTCCCCCCCCTCTGTAATGTAGAGCAGGAGCTGGGCCTACAAGCAAGGCACAGCGGGGCCCCACGCAGTGGGTGATTCTGCTGCCCCAGAGCCCTAGCTGTGTCTGCAGCCAGGCTGTCTGTGAGCCCGAGCCCAGGAGAAATCACCCTGCTTTGCATCAGCTCCTAAAGCTTCCTGCAAATGCCCATTGACGGCTCCCAAGCATCCTCCAGGACCATCCCTCCAGGCCTTTGTGTTTGGGTGATACCCTGTACCGTGTGCTGTGGCACTCAGGGGATTTGGAAATAACAGCCCAAGGTGACAAGCCCTATACTCACTCCTGCCCTTGTCTCCAGGCCCTTGGCAAGCCATTAGGGGCAGGAGGGCCTAGACGACTTCTCTCCACAAAACGATAGCTGTGTATACGGGCTGGCTCACCCTCTGCTTCTCTCTTCCGTGTTGTTTTCAGGCCAACCGGGACGCTGTGCTGAGCAGAATACCCGAGCACAAGAGTGACCGTCTCATCAGTCTGCAGAGTGCGTCTGTGGTCTATGATCTACTGACCATTGCCCTTGGAAGAAGAGGCCAGTATGAGATGCTGTCGGAGGTAGAGCCCTTGTGTCCGCTACTTCGAGGTGGGGTGGGGGTGGTGCTAGCAGAAGAAGCACTGGGAAGAGCTGTGAGACCTGCCCCCTCCGTCACTGGCAGCCATGTGACCTTGGCCCGTCACTTCACTCTGTGAAATGGGAATTGGGTTAAGTGATTGAGTCATGGAATTCATTGGCGGTGACTTCCTACCAGGGGCTCTGAAACCCACTGGCTCTGAGTTTGCCTGTGAGGGAAGGCAAGCATTTCTCAAGGGGTTTCTCTTGCAGGGTAATTTCTACCATCACCCAAAATCTCCCATCTGTGATCCTAATTTCCTTAGAAAGCCGGGTTTACTTTATTTAAAGCATCGATGCATAACTCCTGGTGAAACGGCATCGTCAGGCACAGTGTATTGTCAGGTGAGCTGGTATCGGCATTCGTGGCAATAAACACGGTCCTCACTGAAAGACTTCTGCTTGTTCAGAAGAGACCCGAGTCGATTACCGATCTCGTGCGAGGTCCTGTCATTTTGTTCCTTCAGCTTCTAAAAAACATTGCGGATGGAAGCTTGGCTGTTTTACAGTTTTCAGAAGAAGCTAGTTAATCTCGGGCTGCGGTCCTGCATTATCGAGCTACTGTGCAGAATACCAAATTCCACCAGGGTGAGGGCTGAATAAGTAACATGATTGGTTTATCTTTTCTTTAGTGGAGTAAAAAAAAGAAAGAAAGAAAACTACTCATTTTGTTAAATGGACTTTTCCACGTTATCTTTTTCTTTCTAAATTTATACACATTGCAGCAGCCTCTAGGCATGGGGACAGGGAATGAAACATAGTAACACATTGGCTAGAATCAGACGCGCGCCCGGCTCACCCCCTAGCCTGCCGGTGCGGTGTCACCACATGAGGCAGGAGCCTGGGAGGACAGATGAGCCTGCGTGGCTCGGGTCTTTTTTTAGTCTTTGGTTGGGTGACTATACAGGGCAACGGTTACTCAGTCTTCAAAAAAATCCCCTCGCGGTCCGGCTAGATGAAGCAGTGTGCCCGGATGTTCCTGTCACACATGGCTCACCCCCTGGGACTCTGCCCAGGTTCTTCCCCACCCCGTGTGCTTCAGTGGCCTGGGACCCTCCCCTCCCAGCCAGCTTAGTGCCTGTCTGCTGTGTCCCCATGGAGCCCGTCTATGGAGATGGTGCCACCCAGCTCCCAGCTGAGTCCTTTTCAGGGAATCTTTTTTTCCTCCAGACAAACCACTGCAGAAAGCATCTCTCTGGGTCCAAGGTGGGTTGTGGTTGTCTTGTCTCCTTTCATCCCATCATTTCATCCCATCATTTTGCAGCTTGGCCTTTCCTCAGCTTGAATCCCGCCGACATCAGAAACAGGTGTAAGGAGCTTGAGGTGGCTGGCGTGGTTGGCTGGCTGGATGGCTCCTGCCCACGGACTTCTCGTCATGCCGTGAATGACTGTAGGGGGATGGCTGTCACCTCAGCAGCATTCCTCTGCAAGCCTGGCATGGGCCTCCTCCCTGCATGGAATCCTGGGGCCTTGTTTTCACTCTGGAGGCTTTCACCTTGGTATCGCATGTAGCTTCCATCTTGTGGGAATGACCTGATGCCCGAGTCACTAGGTTGTCCGGTTGGTTGCTGGAGCTTTCGCGATCCAGAATTGCACTGCACTGGTCACATTTAAAGCGCTGGGGACAGGGCCAGAGGTTGCCTCGTAGGGAAAGGAGTACAAGCGTGGGAGAAAGGGAAATTTCCCACGGTGCATTCCTTGGAGACTTAGGGATTTTATACCATATCTGTGTGGTATCTATTAAATATATAAATCAGTTGATAAGATAGATACAATGGAGGACATTGATTTCTGTAACACATGTATATGCGGTGCCCTGTTCTGAGCCAGGGGCTGTGATTAAGGCCAAGATACCGCCAAGTGCGAGGCATGGTCCCTGCCCACGAGTGGCCCCCGGTCCAGGGGGAGGCAGCCAAGCCACAGGCAGCTGCTGTCTGGTGTGGCTGGTGCTGGGGAGGGCAGGGTCTGCTCCCAGTAGTAAAACATTTGAATACATGGCTTCAACCTTTCTTGCTGTTTCTACTTAGTTTTGCAGTTTGAGCTTCCCCCAGCAAACATTTGATGGCCATGTCGTCTCAGATCTTGTAACTAAAACAGGCATTGTAGGAGAAAGCACCTGGCATCCGGGTGCTCAGTTTCAGGAGGTCCAACCTAGGCTGAGCACGGACCATCTCTCCCCTGGTCCCAGGCCGAGGGTCCTGCTTCTTTCATCTGCTGGGATTTTCTTCCTCCTCTTCTCCTTCTCCTTCTCCTTCTTCTCCTTCTTCTTCTCCTTCTTCTTCTTCTCCTTCTTCTTCTCCTTCTTCTTCTTTCTACCCTTCCATTTTCTCAGAGCTTTAGGTTAAAAGGCTAACTGTATTTTTTAACTGGGGTAAATTCCCTTAACATAAACATAACCATTTTAAAGTATATAATTCAGTGGCATTCAGTACATTCACTGCTGTGCAGACATCACCTCTATTAAATCCTAGAAGGAGACCCCATCCCCAGTAAACAATTGTCCCCTGCCCCCTCCCCAGTCCCTGTCCTCTACCAATCTGCTTTCTGACTGTGGATTTACCCATCTGGGGTACTTCCTGTAAATGGAACCATCCAGTAAATGACCTTTGGTGTCTGGCTGGTCTCAGCGTAATGTTTTCAAGGTCATCCGTTTTGTAGCCCATATCAGGATCTCATTCCTTCTTGTGGTTGGGTAACATTCCGTTGTGTAGATCCGGCACAATTTGTTCGTCCATTTTATGTGGTAGGGGCATTTGACTCTGGTGAGTAGAGCTGCTGTGGGGGCAGCTGGATTTAAACTTCCTGTACTACTTCTGGGGGCCCTGTGAGTGTTAGTGATTATCGTTGCCATCATTCATCACGGTAGTATGGTCCGTCTGTCTTCACCTCCTGCATTGTCGCCAAAGCGATCTTTCTAAGACACAAGAGTGGCATGCCACCCTTCTGTGCAGAAATACTCGATGGCTCTTCCCATCCCCCCCTTTTTATTTCTTTTTCTTTTGTTTTCCTTTTCCTCCCATAATGAAAGTGACTTCATCAGTTATCTTTTTTGCAATATGCAGCCCCTTGCAGACTCCTTGAAGAATCAAACAATCCAGACAAGTATGGAAAAGGAAATAAAAGTCACTTAGAGTCCCACCCTCCTGAGATAGACTGCCCGTTGACATTGTAGAGACCATCTTTTCATGTATCTCTTTATGAGTAAATGCACGTACATTTAGGTGCGTTTCAAGGAACGGGATAGTGTCACATGTGTGTTATTGTGGATACTCCCACTCGTTTTTCTCCCCTCCGTTGGCACTCTACCCTGTCTCTGTCCCCTCAGCCCGCAAACCCAGGTCATCAGCCTAGTGTGTCCTGGGCCCAGGCCCTTGTGTCCGGGAGCATGGGTTTGGGTCCTGGGTCTGCCACTCACAGATTACAGTTGTGTGATCCTGGCAAGTCATTAACCCCTTATGCCTTGCTTTTCCTTCTGTAAAATGGGGACAATAATCATACCTATCTCAGATCATTGTGGGGCTATTTGTTAAACCATGTAAGGTACTCAGAACAGAGCCCAGCACTTACTACATGATAGTAAGTGGAGCTCATTACACAGCAGCTGTGTGCTGCTGCGCTGTTCCCACCATATGTCCAGGAGTTGCTGGGCACAGGGGAAGCAGCAAAGTGTACAGAAAAAGGTCTTTTGGATTCCAGAAACTTCCAGTTTAGTTTGGGAGATCAAGCAGAAAGACACGGAAAGACAACCTATTAGAGAAGACTGGTTAGTGCGAGGCATGTTCCTTGCAGGTGAACAGACTAAGAGGGTTGCAGCCATGTTTGGAGGTTGGGGTGCCCTTGAGAGAGTAGGAATGGCTGGTACATGAATTGGCTCCTCAAGGGCTGATAGGACTCAAAAAATCTCAGAGCAGAGAGACACCTTCATCCTCAAGACCATGGGGGTACGAGGGCGTGAGGTCTAGGTTCCAGGAGCCAAGGGCTTGCTCTCACGGAGGAAAGGTAGGAGAGGACGCCAAACAGAGGACGCCAGGTTGTCAGCCCCATGATGTCTTGGGACAGACTTCTTTTGCCCCTCGCTGTTGGGCTCCTGCCACATCCCCCTTCGGCTGGTCCGTAAGCAGATCCTCCCTGCCTCAGCGACACTTCATAGATCTTCCTTTATACCAGCTGGAACTTTTTATAAACAGAAGTTAACAATGGCCAGGCTATTGGGAGAGAAGACGCCTTACCTCCTCCCCCTACCTCAGACTTTGCTGCCTTCTCTTGTCCCCAGCCAACATCAACATGCCACCTCAGACACATCTCCTTCTGCTGGGCTCGCCTCCCCAGCTAAGCTGGGCCCTGGGCACTCCTGCACCACCGGGGGAAAGGACGGAGTCCCTCTGCCACGGTGCCCAGCACGTCTTGTCATCTTCTCTCCCCCCTGTGGTTGACACCTCTGGTGTGTCCTGCAGCATGGTGCGGACCCAGCCTTTTAGGAACTGTGACTTCAAGGGGAGCAGGGCCACTCTCGTGAGAAAACTGTCCTCTCTGTCTCTTTCTTCAGGTGTGCGTATTCCTGTTGGACGACTCCTCTCCCATCCCAAGACTGGCTGCCTTTGTGTGTGCCCACAGAACGCCTTTCTTCTTTTTAGGGCACCGCACAGCCAGATACTGGGCGAGGAGCATGGTACAAAGGAAATACAAACCAGGGGTTTATCATATCCTCATTCTGACAGGTTTAAATATAAGCACAATGTTTACCATATCTCCAGTGCGATGAGTTTTCGTGTTTTTAAAAGACTAATTGTGAGCCCCGCTGAAAGGTTTGTGTAGGAAGGAACACTTCTTTCTTCCCCCTTCAATTTAAACAGCAGCACTAGTTGGCATGACAACCCGTGCTATTAAAAGTAAAGCAACAAGCACTCTGCTTCCTCTGTTTTTTAGAATGAACCCAAACTGCTAAGTAGGTTTGTTTCTTGAATTTGACTATTAATGGCTCCATTTTGACAGAATGTTATGGGGTCCCTCTAGAAGGGTGTATGTGTCCCCTCTACATAGCTATGGCAGCTTTAGAGACAGAAATGATATTTTTATCTTTCCTGTTGAACTCATATTCATTTGTTTATGGTAAATCTCAACAACATTATAGTTCTGTGGGTAGAGCTGTCTGGCTCGTGCTTGTACCAAAGGGACACTTACACATTCCTAACCCAAACACTTATTTAATCAGGGAGCATTGTGAAAAACACTTGAACGTCTAACTAAGTCTGCTTACCAGGCCTACCATTTGTCAGTTTCTATTAGCGTTTGGTGTTTCGTGCAGCCCCACTTGGACTGCAGAAGCCCAGCCTTGACCTGGGTGCCAGGCTCCCTAGGAGGCGTCGGTGCGACCTGACCAACAGAGCCGCAGACCTCTGAGAGATGAAGGCAGAATGTTTAGTTCATGGGAGGTGTTCAGTAAAAACCTGAATAAACCAATGCTTCAAAGCCAATGTACCTTCTCATCCCACTCCCTTTCCTTTGATTTTTGAGATAAACTTTCCCTGGATATGCAATGAGTAGATCTTCCCCAGGTGAGCCCAAAGGGTGAAGGTCATGTAGCTGGGGAACAGGTAACAGAGGAAGAGCTGGGCCCAGTGTGGGGCAGAGCACTGTACAGATCCCAACTCTGGTCCAGCTTTGGGGGTCACCCAGCAGGGACCAGGACCTGGCAGGCCTGCCCCAAAGAATCTCAGTTACTGACATGGCCACTGGCACCTAGGTTTCCACCATCATGGAAGCATTTCTTGAATTAAGTATCATTGCTCTCTTTTTATGGCCCTCAATGACTTTGATAGGCCATTTTAACCTTTTTAAAAGGTGTACAGTTCAGTGGCATTCATTACATTCACAGGATTGTGCAACCTTCATGACTATTTCCAAATTTTCCATCACCCGAAACAGAAACTCTTTACCCATCAAACAATAACTCCCTATTCCCTCCTCCCCCCACCCCGCAGCCTGGTCACCTCTCATCTACTTTCTGGCTCTGTGAGTTTGCATCATGTAAATGGAAGCATGCAATACTTGTGGCTTGTGTCTGGCTTATTTTACCTACCCTCATGTCTTTGAGGTTCCACTCTGTTGTGATAACACATCTGATAGCGTGTATCAGACTCTTTCCTGTTTTGGCTGAATAATATCCCTTGTATGTATAGGCCACATTTTGTTTATCCGTTCATCTACTGGTGGACATGTGTAGTGTTTCCAGCTTTTGACTCTCGTGAATAATGCTGCGACGAACATTGGCCTACACATATTGGAATTCCCGTTTTCAGTTCTTTTAAGTATATATGCACGAGTGGAATTGCTGGCTCATGTGGTAATTCTGTGTTTAACTTTCTAAAGAACTACCAAACTATTTTTCATAGCAGCTGCATCATTTTCCATTCCCAGCAGCAGAGCACAAGAGTTCCAAGTTCTCCACATCCTCGCCCATACTTGTTACTTCTGTTTTGTTTTGTTTTGTCATAGCCATCTTAGTAGGTGTGAAATGGTATTTCATTGTGGGTTTGATTTGTGTTTCCCTAAGGACTAATGATGTTGAATATCTCTTCATGTGCTTTTTGGCCATTTAATGTGTCTCGTTTGGAGAAATATGTATTCAAGACCATCGCCCATTTTTAATTTGGGTTGTTTGTCTTTCTGTTGTTGAGTTATGGGAGTTTTTCATTTATTGTAGATAATAAAACCTGAACAGATTTGATTTGTTAATATTTCTCCCATTTTGTTGGCTATCTTTCCATTCTCTTGATAATGTCCTTTGATCCACAAAAGCTTTTAGTTCTGAGGAAATCTGTTCTGTCCATTTTTTTTTCTTTTGTTGCTCATGCATTTGGTCTCATATCTAAGAATCCATTGCCAAATCCCAGGTCATGAAGATTTACTCCTATGTTTTCCTGTAAGAATTTTATGGTTTTTGCTTTTTTATTTAGTATGTTGATCCATTTTTAGTTAATTTCTGTATTTTAAGTAGGGATCCAACTTCATTCTTTGCACGTGGAAATCCAGTTGTCCTAACAACATTTGTTGAGAGACTGTTCTTTCTCCTTTGAATGGACTGGGCCCCCTGGCCAAAAATCATTTGACTGTAGATGGCGTGGGTTTGTTTCTGGGATCTCAGTTCTATTCCATTGGTCTATACGTTTATCCTTATGCCAGTACCATACAGTTTTGATTACTGTATCCTTGTTATAAGCTTTGAAATCAAGAAGTGTGACTCCTCCATTCTTGCTCTTTTTCAAGATTGTTTTGCCCTATTCCGGGCCCCTTGCAAGTCCACGTGAATTTGAAGATGGCTCTTCCATTTCTGCAAAGAAGGCTGTTAGAGTTTTCGTAGAGGTCGTGTTGACCTTGTGGATCGTTTGGATGGTGTTGTCCTCCTAACAATAGCTCATGTTTTGATATCAGATCATCTTCTGAATCTCAGTTCTGCTGTTTTCTATGCTGTGTGTGAACTTGGGCAGATTCCTTTACCTCTCTAAACCTGTCCCCTTATGGGGACAATACAGATAATGATAGACCCTCCCTCTGAGGGTTGTTGTAAGGATTGAAGAGAGAGTGTATGCCAAGTGCATGTTACTGTTCTTATCAGTGGTGTTGATAGTCTGCTTTCTCAAGTAAAAGTCCCTCTGTAGTTACCCTGGAAGATAATGCTTGACCCCTGGTAGGGTCTGTCATTGAATAGTGGAAAAAACCAGCCTTGGAGTCAAAGCGTATCTGAGTTCAAATCCTGGCACTACTCTTTGCTAGCTTGTGATTTTGGAAAGAGTTAGCCACCCCGGGCTTCTACCTCAGAAGTAGTTATGAAGCTTGGTGAGACAATAGGTATGAAATAGCACAGCAATGGATATATAATACTACCATTCCATTCCTCTCTGGTTAGTAGAAAGGATGGATCCGAAGTTTGTCCCCCATAAGTTCCACCTGTTCCGTCTCTTTGGAACAAGAGGGCAAATTGAGAGCAACTGTTACGTTGTCTTCTTCCCTTTAGCACAAAGTATCCCATGCCTTTAGTTTGGGGGTTGGCACACTTTTCTACAAAGAGAGCCAGACACTAAAGATTTGAGAACCAAGAGGCAAAATCAAGGATATTGTGTAGGTATGACAAGAGAGGAAACAAATTTCCACAGAATTTTTATTGATTAAATTCAAAATACAATAGTGAGTACAACTTTCTGTAATACGGGTCCACTAATAAGAAGAATGGGATGGTTTTGGAGGATAACATTTGGGCTCAGAGTTAGTGTTTACTCTCATCAGACTGCTGGCAAATGTTCGTCTATGCAATGACTCTTAGCTGTTGGACTCTAGGACAACAAGCCGCAGGTCAGATTTGGCGCTCAGGCCATCCATAGTACATAGACCTCAGATTCTCAGCATTTCTCATGTACTCTTCCCAAGTGCTCTCTTGTTCGGGTGGCCCCCTTAGAGGATATCCGGAAGAATGGATCCTCACTTGACCCAGGTTTATCCCATCATTCAACTGTGCACCTGTTTTATGTGTGACACACCCCTGGGCTGCCGTTAGCTTGACTCCTCCCTCCCCTCCCTCCATCCTTGCGAGGGCAAAGCAACAGCCCCCATTGAAGGGCAAACACCCAGTGCCCCCAGCCAGAGCAGGCAGACTGAAAACAGACAAAGACCCAAGGTGAGAGGCAGTGGTGGAGGAGGCGGTGGACAAACAGACACCCATTTCTTGAATTTAGTGATTGATTTTGCAGGACTAACAAGGAGCAGCCACATGAGCACAAGAACAGATGGAAGAGTATTTGAGTAGGACCCTGAAGACCCTTCACTCGCTAGGCAGACTTGATCGAGTTGCTTCATATAGTTGAGCAGACTGTGTGCCAGAGGATGGCAGCCAACGTTCAAATTGTATAATAAAGTCCGTGACCTTTGAAGAACAGCGCACACTCTACTCCTCCCACCATGGCCAGAAGCAGTGGTAGCCTTTCATTTCAGCATTTGCCAAAGCAATAAATCTTTGAGAAACCTCTGCTTGGAGCAGTATTGGTGTTTGAACGTGAAAAGAGAAATGGATGGAGGCACAGATCCATTGTGCCAAACCCCATGGTTTGCTCTATTTTATTTCTCTTTGCAGAGGAGAAAGCTTATTAAGCAAGACTTGATGGGCATCATCTATTTCCTCAAAACCTGGGGAAGGGGGAACGTTTCTTTGTAGTTGAGAGTCCCATAAGCATGACTGTTTGAAGCTTTTCCTGGACCCAGACTCTCGTAGAGTAGAGCTCTCAAGCTCCGCTGTCATGTGTACTTTTATTTGTGGTTAATTTAGAAACCAGGGCTCAGAACTGAGCACGAGAGCTCTGATTTCAGGTCTGCCACTGTGTGACCCTGGGCGGGTCCTGTCTTCTCTCTGGGTCTTAGTTTCCTCATCTGTAAAGAAGAATGGGGAATCTCTGAAAGATAGTGGTCCCAAATGTCCCAATTGCTTAGATCATTTTTCACTGCTAAAAGTAAAGACATGAACCACGTTAAAGTTAAAAAAAAAAAAAAAAAAAACCAACCCCACAGTTTTACACAACTGCAAAAGATTGCATTTATCAACTAACTCATTAAGGGTATATGATGTAGAAAAGAAAATTCTCCTAACCAATTGAAGGATCTCTGTTACGAGAACTTTTAGGATATGGCCAACCTGCCCACAGAGGTGAATAATGAAGGCAGTTTGCTGTGTTATTTGTTCTATTTTAATGCTGATGGATTATTGACATAAGCTGCAGGCTAAATTTGAGGGGTATCTGATTATTTTATTCCTAACCCCTCCCCCCTGGGTGTTGGCTGCTGAATCTCACTCTTGAATTCCAAAAATAGGCTTTGGCTTTTCCTTGCTTGTGGTTATCGCCCAGCTGTCACTGCCACGCACCCGGTTCATGTAATTGGGATTTGGGTACTAGGAAGGTAATTGCAAAATCCCTTCCTTGTGCCAGAAGAGCTTCTCATTCCTGGACCCCCCTCAGAGGTGGCTGGTTTATGAAAAGACAAAATAAGGACCGGAAAGGAGGAGCTCTTGCTCCCAAAAGGAAACATTTTCACAGGTGGCATTTTTGACGACCTCACTCAAATGATTAGGGTGCCATTTAGAGTCTAATTATTGTTCTACCAAATATTTGTGGTATTACATGAATGTTATCTGGGATTTAGTGAGGTGGCAGAAGTGTGATGAAGGCGAATGGACCTGTCTTTCCTGGTAGAAATAACACCACTGCCACAGCCCCCTTCTTTTCTCACAAGGGAGGTGGCTAGGGGGTGTTGCCTGCTGGCTGGTGTGCATGACCCAGGCATCTGCCCCCTGTCCCTCTGCCCAGGCCACACTGCTGCCTCTACATTGGACACTACAAGTGTGTAAGGGCTGGAATCTCACTGTCATGTCTCCCTTTCTGTCCTTCCTTTGCCATCCACCAGCATCCCCATGCCATTCCCAGGGCCCCTCTCTCTCCCCTTCATTTCCCCTCAGGTCAAACTCCGAGCCCCTCAGCATCTGCCACTTCTTTGTTTCATAAAAGCACCATCAACAGTAACATGTTTATCGCATTGGCTCCATGGCAGACACTCTTTTAAGCATTTGACATGTGTTGCTTCACTCAACCCTGCAACAGGGTTGGTTGGTGAGTTGGAAGTTTGGATGAGGCCTGGGCAGTGGGCTCCAGGGCCAGAACCTTTACCATGTACTGCTCTCGCTTGGCCTCATGCCGCTGCTGTCCTCTTCCCAGCCACCAGCCACGCGGGGCCAGGGAACAGAAGCAGCCTCTTACCTGCCCACGGTGCACAGACACCCGTGGTTCTCGCAAGTCCACTTCATTGGTCCTTCTTTCAGACTGGAGCTGTTACAGAAATGCAAATGTTTTTATTTTATTTTATTTCAGTTCATTTTACAGCATAT
This sequence comes from Ursus maritimus, assembly GCF_017311325.1. Lineage (NCBI taxonomy): Eukaryota > Metazoa > Chordata > Mammalia > Carnivora > Ursidae > Ursus > Ursus maritimus. The sequence goes on from NW_024425008.1 coordinate 12,311,529, forward strand.
ATTCTGATTGCAATCTCCCCCAGTCCATTAAAACTGGAAATTTTTCCTTTGTCATATACAGAGATGATTAGGGTGTTTCAAAGGGCTAGTCAGAACTGGGTGAACAAATCTGAGGAGCCAAAGCTCTGGATAGCAAATGCCTCCAGGGTCAGCCCAAGTGCCTTTTATTCTCAGATGCATTCACTGGGAGAGGGCTTCCTTTTGTTCCTGAGATATGTTGACCTGAGCTGCCAGGGGCTGTATACTCTTGATGTTTACAGGAACACAGGGGAGGACATGATACGTGGCCAAGCAGTATGCTTGGCATTGGGCTTTCAGAAGCACCTAGAGCTCTCTGGGCACTTTCTCAGAGCAAACGAGTCATCACTATATATAAAATGCCAAGAGCCCCAGGAGGACAGAGCCATTGGCTCAAACACCTCAGAACTGGGGGTGAAGGCTAATTTGTAGTCATTGGCTTGTATTTCCAGACTCTCTTTATGACACACCTGTGACTTAGTATGAGCTGTGGGTCGTTTTAGTTATGGGAAGGAGGTCCAAACTGGGAGGTCCAAACTGTGAAAGACGTGGCAGCGAGGAGAAATGCCTGAGTAACACAACCTTGGTGCCTTTGACATGGGCTGTGGTGCCGGTGAGTTTCATGGGGTCTGTGAGGTTTCTCGAAAATTCTGCAAGCTGGAAAGGCCTCAGTGCTTTGTGCCTCGGGGAGCCCAAAGAGGCCTTGGGAGCAAGGGCCCCATTAGCAGTAAAAAATATTGCTGAATCTCCAAAATAGTTCAGGGAACATGTGGCGTTTTTAGGGGCCTTTTATTTAGCTATACTTTGCTTTATGCAGCATGAGTGGGCCTGATAAGTTAAGCGTGAGTGGCATGTCTGTAATTAAAGTCGCAGAGGCAGCAGAGTGTTGTGGTTCAGAGCTCCGACTCTGGAACCAGACTGCCTGGATTCAGGTCCTGCCTCTTCCACCAACACTCTGAGGCCCCACATAGTCACGCGGGGGACCCCATACTGGAGTCTGTGCTCCAGTTTCCTCATCTGTAAATGGGGGACCATAACGGTGCCTGCTTGTCCTTGTAGGGTTTTTAGGACGAGCACTGGGGCAATTCTTGTAAGGCAATTAGAATGGCTCCTGGGAGGGGGGGCGCCTGGGTGGCTCAGTCGGTTGAGCATCTGCCTTCAGCTCAGGTCATGATCTCAGGGTCCTGGGATCAAGCCCTGCCTCGGGCTCCCTGGTCAGCAGGGAGTCTGCTTCTCTCTCTCCCTCTGACCCTTCCCTCTGCTCATGCTCTCTTACTCTCTCTCAAACGAATAAGTAAGAAATCTAGAAAGAAATCTAGAAAAGGAAGGAAGGGAGGGAGGGAGGAAGGGAGGGAGGAAGGGAGGGAGGAAGGAAGGAATGCTCCTGGCTACATCGTCAGTGTTATCCAAAGGCTGGTTGTCTTAGTCTATTCAGACTGTTTTAACAAAATACCACAGACTGGGGGGCTTATAAACAATAAGCATTTATTTCTCACATTTCTGGAGGCCAGACGTCCAAGATCATGGCTCCAACAGATTGGATATCTGGTGAGGGCCCACTTCTGGGCTGCAGACTGCAGCTTCTTCCTGTGTCCTCCTGTGGTGGAGGGGGCAAGGGATCTCCCCTCTCTTATGAGGGTGTTAATCCCATTCCTGAGGGCACCACCTTCATGACCTCATCACCACCCAGAGGCCTCACCTCTTAACACCATTGTATTGGGGATTAGGTTTCAACTTGAATGTGGGACACAGACATTCAGTCCATACCACTTGTTAAGGAAATAGATAATAAACATATATTCCAGTCTGGTTCTGTAAAGTTGTGTATTATTTTCAAGGATCTCATATAGAATCCTTGGCTAAGATGAGGAAGCATTTTGTAAAGTAAGTAATGATTTCTGATATATTATAAATTTGAACTTTCATATTCCAATTTTTATTAAATTTAGATAAAGTGATAGGTATTATACAGTTTCTTAATATAAAAACATTAAAGTTTAAAAAACAGCTAATAGCTAACCTTTATCTAGCACTTAGTAGCCCATATCTGAGGTACTGTTCTTATTGCTTATCTGTATTAACTAATTTAATCTTCCTGATAACTCTCTCTGTTAATTACTATTGCATTTCCCACTTTACGGTGAGGAATCTGGGTATAGAGAGGTTCATCGGCTTGTCTGAATCCACACAGTCTGTGGTGGTGCCTGACTTGACTTCTAGCTACTGTTCCAAATTCCCTATTCCGGAAGCTTCTCAGGCAGAAGTAGTACAACTGCTTGGGGGCCAGGAGACAGGGGTTGTTTGTAAGAGCCGGAAGCATATGACTGGGTGTACGTTCAGGGCCTTGGTTGTAGGTAGCGGAACCCGACTAGTTCACTCAGGCAGAAGAGGCATTCATCCGTGTGCAGTGCTCACAGGATCCACAGAAGGCGTTTGCAGAAATTAAGAAGGCAAGGTCCGTGCCCGGTTCGGGAGGACACCACTGGCTCCAGGGCCTCCACCGACCCTGCTGGTCCTGTGGCCCCAAGCCCAGCCACTGGGAATAACATCCCAGCCCCTCTCCTCCCCACTCCAGAGGCAGAGCTCTGGCAGAAGCATCTGATTGGCTCACGTGCTTGGGTCACGTGACACGCTTCTGCTTCCGTCATTCAAGGCTTTCTTGCAGGCAGAGAGGCTGCTTTCCTCATATCTAGGGTGCACCCCCCAAATCCCCAAACAAAAAAATCAGAAGAGTTTTGAGGTGAGAGGAAGCCAAAATGACAAATGTCCTCTTCTTTGGGGACTTCAACTGGATGGCTCTCAAGTTCCCTCGGAGCCCCAGGATTCTCTGGCTCTGCTCCTTACGAGAGCTGGTATTTTCCTGGTACCATGGCTGATAGAACATGGATTGGAGCTCTGTACCAATTAGACTTCCAGTAAGTGTTCTCCAGTGAGTATAATGAGTATGTTAGCCTTTGGCACAAAAGAAAATAAGGATGCCACTTATTTATAGCATCTAGCTTTCTGATTCAGAGCAGGCTGTTGGAGCGGCTGAGCTCCTTTTGTTTATCGGGAAAACAGTTGATATTTATCATTCCTCTTAGCAATCGGGGGAAGAAAAGCGCTTAAACATTTAAATGTTTCTGTGTATATATTTAAGTACTTAGTGGTTATATCGCAATGAGCTGGTTGCGTAGAGCTGTTAGGACAAACCTCATTTTTGATCGTCATCTAGGGCCTTCTCCACCCACTGGCTCCTTTGCCTAATTCCTGCGATGTGATCCTGATTCCTGGTTCCTCCTCCCCCACCATCCCTCATCCCCTGACTCAGTTTCTAAGTATTGTTGGCTTTTCATCACTTGGTGCTCTCTCCGGAGCACCTGTCCTCCCCCACTTCTTGCCAGCCCATTCCACCCCACACCTGGATAAGGTCCCCCTCTGTGCTTCTTGCCTACTTGATCTTTTCATCAAAAGGCTTTAGTTTTCGTTCCCAAGGTGCTTCTTAAGGGCACAGTGAGGGCTTCTTAAGGACTTCCTGTTCTTACCAGTATAGCAGAGCTGTTAAGAGGGCTCTGGGGTCACGTTCAGATCCCAGCTCCGCTGTTGAGTATCTGTGTTAGTGATAGGTGTAGCCAGAAGTAATTAGCAAAACCAACTCACAGTGACTTAACCAAATCAGAGTAAATTTCTTCCCCCATGACAAGAAGTCTGGTGAGAGGCTGCAGTCACAGCCGCAGCACATCATGGCCTCAGGGACCCAGTGCTTTCTCTCTTTCTGCTCAGCCCTTCTAGAGAGTGGGTCTCCTCCTCATGCTCCCACCATTCCTGGTGGCCCAGGTGAGAAGGCCAGGGCTGAGGACAGAGTGTGTGCCAGCTGGGACAGCCCTCCTCTTAGACACCCCTGCTGGAGGCCTCCCCCAGCGGCTTCTGCTGACATCATAGCGTCCAGAAGGAAGTCCCATGTCCACAGATTTTGGCTAAGCACGTTGCCAATGTGATCAAGATGAGGGACCAAGTGTTCATCTTGCTTGGGATCGGCAGATGCCCTTCCCATCCCATCACTAGGCATATAGGTGGTGCTTATTAAATGCTAACTACTTCGCTTTTTAGTATATTTCTGTTAGGGCAGGTTTTCACAATAAACCAGCTACCATACTGTTTGCTGGGACCTTCTCTGTAAATACCACCCAAAATTCTCTCCCACCTCCTCACTCTGCCCTTATCATTTCCTACAGTCTCTCAGCCTCTCCGAGGCTCCTGTGGCCACCTGCCCCTCCCTGTGAGACCATCCATTAGTCCTGAAACTTCCATTGTCGCTCCTCCTGCCCCAGGCTGGCCACAGAGCATCACTAGATAGAACTGGCAGCCCGGTGCTGGGGACCCCAGTGCCTGATAGCCCAGTCCCCAAGGTGACCCCGATGTCAGCGTTCTGTCCCCTCAGGGTGGAATTGTTGTTTAAAGCCTTTTTATCCTTTTTAAAAGCTCCCAGCCCTATTCCATTTCTCTGCTCCCACGCCCACTTCATCCCATCTTTGCCAAGAAGACAGTGGCTGGGTCGGACAGCTAGGAAGGGGCCCTCCTCTTCATCTTCTAGAGCCTGCCTTTTGAAGAGAAGGCCTTACACCAGGGGCCTTGTCTGCTTGTTCATCTCAGGTTGCCTCCATGGAAAGACAGAGTATAGATAAGTCTCCATTCTTCCTCCTGCAGGCATGTGCTTCACACATCCTGTCCTTACTTCTCACCTTCTTTTCTCTGTTCCTCGGGTGGTGCCCTCCAGTGCCCCCCAGAATTGTGCTCCCAGAGCTCAGCCGCCCACTGCCTGATCCGGGGCCTCCAGGCCTCCAGCGCTCTGACCCTCTCATTGTCTCCACCCTGAGACCCCCGTCTGCGTCTCCTTTCCTGGCCTTGAAGTTGAGATGCTTCCCGAGGTCCTGCCCCAGCTGCCCTCCCTGCTAGCACTCCTCTCATGTTCTCCAACCTCTTCCGATGGTGTCCCTGTTTTCTCAAATGTACTTTTCCCCCAGTTATTTTACTCTGGTAAAATACATATGTTACCGCCTTAACCATTTTAAAGTGTGCAGTTCGGTGGTGTTAAATACAACCACAGTGTCATGCAGTCATCAGCACTGCCCATCTCCAGAATGCTTTTCATCTTATAAAACTAGAACTCTGTCCCCATGAAATGCTCACTCCCCCGCCCCTGGCACCCCCCCCCCACCCTACTCCCTGTCTCTATGATTTTTACTGCTCTAAGTACGTCATACAAGTGGAATCATATGATATTTACCTTCTTTGTGACTTATTCCACTGAGCGTCACGTACTCAAGGTCCATCCATGTGGTAGCATCTGTCTCCTTTTTAGAATTTCCCTCCTTTTTAATTTAAGGCTAGATGGGGGTGCCTAGGTGGCCCAGCCAGTCAAAGATCCGACTCTTGATTTCGGCTCAGGTCATGATCTTAGGGTCCTGGAGCCCTGTGTCATGCTCGGCACTCAGCAGGGAGTCTGCTTCTCTCCCCCACCCCCGCTTGCGTGTGCTCTCTTTCGCTTTCTAAAATGAATGAGTAAATCTTTAAAAAAATAAATAAATAAATTTAGGGCTAGATAATATTCCATTGTATGCTTACATCACATTTTGTTTTATCTGTTCATCCGTTGATGGACATTAGGTCCCTTCCATGTTTCAGCTATTGTGAATAATGCAGCTGTGAACATCGATGTATGAATACCTGTTTGGGTCCCTGCTTTGGATTCTTTGGGGTCTGTCTTCATGCCAGTACCATGCTGTTTTGATTGCTGTAGCTTTGCAGTAAGCTCTGGAATGAGGAAGTATGAGTCCTCCAACTCTGTTCTTTTTGGAGATTGTTTTGGCCATTTGGAGTTCTTTGAGATTTCATGAATTTTAGGATGGGTTTTTCTATTTTTGTAAAAAAAAAAAATGCCATTGGGATTTTGATAGGGATTGATTGTATTGAATACATAGATCGCTTTGAGTAGTATTGACATTTTAAAAATACCAAGTTTTCCAATCCATGAACATGGGATGTGTTTCCGTTTATTTATGCCTTTAATTTCTTTCAGCTCAAATGTATGTCTTTTGTTAGATCTTCTCCTGAGGCCCCAGATTGTCTCTAATTATCTCCAGTAAGTTACCACATGACACTTCAAGCTCACCATGTTCCTTACCAAGCTGATTAATAAAAAACCTTTCTCCTGCTTTCTCCTTTTATTCTAAAATTTTTCTCTTTCTCTCTCATAAACACACACGTGTGCACACATGTGCATACACAAGGGTCTTCTCTGCCATGGGTCTGCTCCCAGAGACTTTGGAGGCCTCCTTCAGTCCCTACACCTCACCAGCCATCCTGCCCCCTTCCTAGGGTGGCCTGTCTTACCGCTTCTAACTCAGACACATTTCTTCGTTCTTAAGTCCCTGAACCATTCTATGCACCTTATTCCTGGTCTGTCTCCATTCTGATCGCACAACCTGCCCCCCAAATGACCTTACTAAGCTCCGATGTGATCCTTACCACTCTGTGCAGAAACCAGAGGCTCCTCACTGATGGAGAGTAAAGTATGTTTGTAGACTGCCCACCCAGGCAGGTACATAGGTGACATAGAAGTCAGAATTTTTGCCCTTGATCGTTTCTCATAGTGGGATATGGCTGGGCTGGGGCAGGAAGAGTGAAGACAGTAACGTTAATGTACAGTTATGAATTTGAGGAACACAGAGAGAGGAAGGGGAACCAAAGCTGAGATGGAGGAAGGAGATGGAACATCCTTGAAACAGAGCTGCCATGTCAGCCCACACCTGCCTTGCAGCCTGATTCCACCCATTCCTGCCTGTGCACCCTAAGCTAGGTTTATACTGGCCCACCTGCCATCGTCGAGTCAGAGTGTACCCTGTTACCTCCATGTCTCTGTTCATACGCCCCTCTTCCAAATCATAGCTGCATTTTTTTTTTTCTTTCTCATTAATCAAGGCCCAGCTCAAGGAGCATCTTTCTAGGAGGCCATTTCTGAATCCCTTGATTACTTTCCCATGCTTGGCGCACTTGTCCGTCTGGGCCTTGTGTTTGAGTTGTTTGTGTCCCTGCCTCTTTCTTTGTCCTGGATGAAAAACCACTTGAGAATCAAGGGTTGTGTTGTAGTCAGCTGTGGATGGTCCTGGCTTCTGGCACAGCCCCCCGTAGGGGCTCCTCAGGAGGGGTTTGGTAGAGGATTCCATTTTAAGCATTCAAGGGAAGGGAGTTTTGTAGGACTTAATGTGCATAGACACAAATTCACAGTTGTCCAGTTGTGCCCCTGGTGGTTCTCAGATGTCTGCAATTGTTCTTCTCTCTGACCAGTGCTTGGAAAGAGCCATGAAGTTTGCCTTTGAGGAGTTCCAGCTCTGGTACCAGTTTGCTCTGTCTCTCATGGCCGCGGGAAAAGTGAGTCGCCCCTTGGGATGCGTCATCCTCCCCGTCAGTGTTCACGTCTCGGAATTCCAAGGGGTGAATCAGACCTTGGAGAAGTCTAAACCAACTATTTGAAGCTGTCCTGTGGTCATTTATAAAAGATTGATCAAATTTAATGATATGGGAGCCAGCATGGACACACCATTAAGAAGAAAAAAATCTGACATATTTGCCTTTTTCTGGCCCTTTTAACATTGTCATATGAAGACAGGGCTTAAACCAAGGCTGGTTCTTCACACAGACCCTTTCACTTATCTGAAAGCATGAGTGTATTCCTGGAGGGCGACGCCATTAGCGGTCGTTAGCGATGTACCACATTAGGCAGCGTATGACACTGGTTGAAAGCGCGGGCTGTGGAATCTAGGTGCCGAGGTTGAGGCCTTGACCCAGGCCAGGTCACTTAGTACCTTCACGTCCTCCTCGGCCAAGTGGAGGCATCACAGCACCTTCCCTCATAGAGCCGTTATAGGTAAATGAGGTAATACCTGTAAGATGCGTGGAGCAGCACCCCCCACGCAGTACACGTGCAGTAAAGGGAGGAGCCATTGTTCTTCTTGTTAATTCAGGCCATTTAGTGACTTATGAAGTCTGAGATATGAGATTATTTGGGCCAAGTGGAGGCAGGAATTTATTATAGTGTGCTCTAAAATTATATAGTTTATTTTTCATAATAACTTAAGCCTTCACTGTCTTTTTTTTTTTATTTCTTATTTTTACAATGGCTACACAAATAAGGAAGAAAATGAGGGTAATTCCAGGGAAGCATCTCTGCTTGTTCCAACCACAGTTTACTCCCCTGTCACTCAAGAGCCCCACGCTCTGGTTGTCTCCATCCTCAGGCCCCCGCGTGGTTGGGCTCAAGGTTGAAAAACCTCGTTAAGAGGGCATCCTAACTAGAACCCCTCAGGGAAGGCCTTAGTGTTTGGTTCCATCAAAAACTTTTGAGTTTCACAGAAATAATCTCCTTTTGCCAAGTCTGCACGGGCCGTGAAGCCCGATGACGCCACCATCCCGCTCCTCGCCGCGAAGCTGTGCATGGGCTCCCTTCACTGGGTGAGTAGGGCTGGGGCCCTGCGATCGCAGGAGGGACTGCCAGCCTTTTCCACCTCAAGGCACTGAGAGAAAATAGCAGTTCATCAGCTACACAAAAACAAGGCTCTTCAGAGCCCGGGCTCCCAGGCTCCCTCAGGCCTCACCCACATCTTAGGACTGAAAGGAATCATGTTCCTGGGACACTCCAGGTGTTTCTTTTTCATGGGAATATGCTTCAAAAGTTAATTGATGAAATAGAATTGGAATTCATGCTCCCATAAGTCTTGCTGTATATGCAGGGGGTGCAGGACTGAAAAAGTTTATGTCACCGAATGATTCACTCTTAGCAGAGCTGAGTTTTTCTATAAAGCAAAGAACTACCCTCTACTGCAGCTCATGTGTAAACCAGCTGTGCTCATTCCTCTTCCTTCATATAGGCTTTCCTCTTCAGATATTCTTGTCCAGATTTGAACTGGGGAATAGTCTGGTTTGTAACAGTTCTGGTACCTCAAAAATATACTATTTGAGTGGAAAATGGAAAACCCCAGACTAACCCCTGAGGTGGTGGTACGGATTATTGCCACCTACGATCCAGTTTGAATTTCTCTTCTTTAACTACGTATCAAAATTAATCATAAGAAGAATTTGCTCAAAAGACCGCAGTGCTTTGAAGGTCCTTGCTGCCTGTTTTTTTTCCATTTATCCTCACCCAGCAGGACAAAGGTAGGCCTTGGGAGAAAGCATTCTGCTTCTGCTAAATTTGACTGGGGGAAATGTGGAAGGAGAAAGACACTTTGAAAGAGCAGGCTCTCACCTGAAACTCACAGCTGCGAAGGTATCGCGTGGTCCGAAAAGGATTCCATGATTTGGTGCCACCGGCAAGGGAGCAACTCAGGCCCCAGCAGCAGGCGGGAGAGCAGCCCAGACCGTGCAGCTTTTGCAAATGCCAGTTTCCAGCCAGGACTCTGTCACGTCCCTTCCAGCTAGGCCACTGTTCATGACTGTCCCATAGATCTCTCTAAGGCCAAAAATGAACCGGACTCTTTTTTTTTTTTTTTTTAAAGATGAGCCTAACAAATCTTTTCTGTATATCTTTTGTATGTTTTTATTATTAAAATTTCCAAACTCCACAAAAGTAAAGAGTATAAGGAGCTCCCGAGTATTCTTACCCAGCTTCAGTGACCTCCACATTGGCCATATTTTGAAGGAACGAATCTTATTATTCTGGCTTCTAATGAATTGTGCCAAAGGTCTTATTGTTGGTGTAGTTTACAGGTGCACATTTTCTCGTTGGCATCTGCTGATGCAAGGTCCATGTGCTGTGCGTTAAAAAATAAGTAAACGGGAGTTCTGAACATGTTAAGAGCTTATAGGAAAGAGAATCCAAGCCTAAATCTAATCTTTTTGTCAGTAAAAAAAAAAAAAGGCAGGACCCAGACACAAAGAGTTTCAAAGAGTTTAATTTATTTATTTATTTATTTATTTATAAATTCACTGAATACCTAACACAGCCTAATTACAAAACCAATTAGTAAAAAATAAAGATGAAAAAGATAGAAAACCACCCCCCAAGAATGAAAATGACTTTGGAAAAGAAGGTGAAAAAGCAATACAGAAAATGTTAAAGAAAAAAGGCAAGGTAGGAACCCTGAGGACTGTCGGAGAGACTCAAATAAAGAAAACAGAATCACTGCAGTGGAGTCGGAAGATTTGGGAGTGATTTTCACAGTGACTCATCAGAAATCTGTTTTTGGCAGCAGATGCTTATGGGAACTCATGTTAGAAATTCTGCAGGTCGTTGTTGTTTTTAACTTGTCTGGTTTTTCAGTTGGAAGAGGCTGAGAAGTTTGCCAAAACCGTCGTGGATGCGGGAGAGAAAACGTCAGAGTTCAAGGCCAAAGGCTACTTAGCTCTGGGGCTCACGTACAGTCTGCAGGCCACTGATGGTGAGAGAAGTCCCACCCCTTGGGATCTGGGAGCCACGGGGCTGGGCTGCCTAAGTCTGCACTGCAGGGTTCCCACAGTCCACACAGAGGACTGTCACGGGAGGCCACGTACGGTGGGTCACTCGGGCGTGCCATCATGTGGGAACCTGCTGGGGCTGCCCTCTTTGCTCAGACTGGTTGGAGACTCGGAGAGCAGGAGAGCAGGGACAAAGGTCCCAGGCGCTGGGTGCATTGTGCTGGTGGTGCAGACAGTGCCCAGCTGACAGGTGCAGGGCATCAGCTGTGAGGTAAAGGTGAGCAGGCCCTTAAGAGATGGTTCCCCTAACCCAGCGTGCACCTGCATCTGCCCCAGCACTTGGCTGGGCTGTCCTGTGTGAGGAGATGTTGTATCTTAGGCACAGGAATGTGGAAGAGTTTAGGGCCAGCCTCCTCCAGGAAGCTTCCCTTGATTGCGCAGAATGCCCCTTCTCTATTAGTACATTTTAATTCACAGATGTATACACACACATGCAGTGCGGCAGCTTACCAAATACCCATGCGGTGACATGCATTTTGGATGTACAGAGAACTTGGGGACTCTGGCTATTTTTTAATAATCTTAATTATGTTTTGTATCCTTCATTAAGTTTTCAATTATGTGTTTGTAGGAAGTATAAATTAATAAATTATTTTCCTGGACTCTTTATATTTCTTTAACATTTTATTGTTAAATATAATACGAACACAAAAATAAGTTTTCAGAAACCAATGTATAATTGATGAATTAGGATGTAGCAGAGATCTCTGTAATCACCACTCTTCTCAGGAGGTAGAACCTTGGCAGCCCCCTGGGGAACTTTTCATGCGCCCCCTCCCGATCACAGGCCCACTGAAGAGAAAACACTCTCCTGACTTTTATAGTATTCACTTTCTTTTTCTTTTTTTATAGTTTTGCTGTAGTTTATTTTACAAATTACCCCAAAACCTTCTTTCCTCTGCCATAAAATGTCAGAGACCTTAAAGAAGTTTTGCGTATCAATTGATTTTCAATAATGGCTTTTTTGGCTAATTTTTCATGCGCACGTGATATGCTGGCAGCCCCCAGCACCTTGTTTTAACTATAGTAGACTTTCAGTGAAGTGTTGAGTATAAAGCCCTGTATCCATCCATACAGATTCCTAGTGTGGACCCTACCCCTCGTGAGCCCTGTAACATTGGGAGAGTTGCTTGACCTTGCATTCACGGTTCAGTTGGGTCACCTGAGGTTGCCTCTTGCTCAGTCACTGTTGTTCTGAGTTCTCTGTGGTTACAGCCACACCTGGCACTTTGGGACGGCCTTCCTCCATTCCCAGTGTGATGTTCGATAGGGCCTCCCCAGTTCCACCACAAGCAGTTCCTCCAGGACTTTTGCTCTTGTCCCAGTAAAAAGTACCTTCGTAGTTCCCCTGACAGACCCAAAGGGCACCATTTCTCACATGCTCTCTACAGGGGACGTGAGGGCTCACAGCAAGATGGCCTCACACTTTTCAGCTCATTTTCTAGTATCAGTGTTGGGTTTACCTGGTCTGTCCCTTGTGTTTACACCAAGGTATTAAAGGTCCTGGCCATTGTTCAGTGTGCCTTAAACGGGCCTTTTATGGCATTAAGCTAGTTCCCTTGGCCCAGTATCATAGCTTCTCAGTGTCAGAAGGAACTCTGAAGGCCGTCTGTAGTCAACACTGTTGGTGCTGGAATCTCTTCTATACCACCCAGAAGCCACATGCCTGTGCTTGGAGAGCAGATGTGCTTCTCTCTGGAGTTCCCAGCTAGTCTTCTGACAACAGCCCCCGATGCCTCGGGCATCAGGGTGACCGGCCAACTCATACTGTCCACTCGGCATGGCTCCACAATGGTGCCCACTGAGTGCGAGTGTCTGGGGTTGGCCTGGGCTTTACTGCCCGGGGCTTGGAGAGGACTGGGCCTGCAGGCGCCAGAAATGTGTTGCTGTTGATCCAGTTGAATGTATAGGTCTGATGATGAGCTTCGTATTTGTCAAAAACTCCCTGATCTTCCGTGCCACTGACTAATTGAACCCTTTTCTTAGCTTCTTTGCGAGGGATGCAGGAGGTCCTACAGAGAAAGGCGCTTCTTGCGTTTCACAGGTGAGTGGGAGTTCATCTTTTCACTCGGCTGTGCATAATGACACCAAAGTATGATAAGTATAAAAAGAAGAGATATTTATAAAGATTATGTAAACAGTGTTTTCCCCCTGGGAGTCTTTCATCTTGAGCACTGAACATGCAGTATCAAAACTTGCTGCCTGACTTGTCGCCATGTGATCCGCATTCTTACTCTGTTTATCCATGTGGACACGTGTTATTCATGCCTGATAAAATGATTTCAGCCCTAAAAAGATGGATGCTCTGTATGTCTAGGGAGATGATTCCTTTTATTAAAGGCAATTGTCATCCCCTAGAAGAGGGATCATTCTTTTCTAGCCTTTTTTTTTTTTTTTTTTAACATGTCATGCTGCAGATTTTTATATGGTGAAATGAAAAAAGCCAGATTTTAGGACAGTTTCTGAAATGCTATGTTACTAGTTTCTAAAATACTGGTTAATGTTTCTACAATACTGGTTAATGATAGGCCAGCAAGTCTCAGGGCCCTGCACCCCCACCATGCTCCATAAACCTTGTGATTGTCTCCATCGTGATTTCCGTGAAATTAGGAGAGTGCCTTGTAATTAGAGAGTGCCTGAGTGCTCTTTCCCATCCCTTCTCAAGCCTGATCCTCATGCCACTTAATGCCGACAGAACAAGTGGTACATCTTCTGCAGGTAAGGGACCGAGACGCACAGGAGGGAAAAAGAGTTGCCAGAGTCACATAGCTATTGAATTCAGGATAGAATCGAGGTCTCCTGACTCCCACTCAGCTTTCCTTGTCCCTACTATACCATGCTGCCCTCATTTTGTTTCTTACTACAGGTGTAATAAATCACCCAAACCAGTCATGGTCTGAAAGTGTAGCCCCATGGTGTCAAATCCTGAATTGGTATTGATTCTGCCATGTTGAATATATCTGAGTCACATTGACTTCTTGGAATTGTATTAGAAACTTAGTTACCTGAAAATTTCACGAGGACCTCTCAATACCTAATAACCTTCATTCCATTTCTTTGCTTCGAACTGGGGTTGCCTACAGATTTGTCACCATGCGCACATCTCTTTTCTCATGAAATCATTATCACTGGCTTCAGTTACTGGGGGACTCTTGTCTCGTTTCTTTTTTGTTTCCTAGCGGGCTTGCTGATGGCTTCTTCACTTTGCCAGTCCCAGACTGGCTAACGGCACAAAGTAGCAGTTGACATCTGCCAACAGACCTCCTCTGTGCTAAGCTTTCGTTAATGTTCTTCAGCACGGAGTGTAGAAGCATTTCCATTTCAAATGATTTGGAGTTTTATGTCCTCTAGTCCTAGTTTGTCAAACCCACACATGGATGCCTACGAAAGCGGTCATCACATCTGTTTCACTTTTCTTAAATCAGCACATCTTACCAGCTCTCTAAAAACAGCCATGGTGGTGGTCTGCCTTGAGCTGCCAGAATTCCTAACTTCATGTTATGTAACAGCCATTCCATTGGCCTGAAATTCCTTTCTGTTCCTTTTTTACTTAGGTTGCAATTCAAAGAGATTTTTAAAAATATTAGTTCATATGGGAATGAAGAATGATAAAGTCCTGCTAACCTACACGATCATATTGGGGAAGGCTAACCTAAATTAGTATTTGTGTGAAATAAATCATATTTTTCAAAGGACTAAAATTATTTTGTTTCAAGTACATTCATTAACTGGAACTATTCTAGTGCATTGTAGACTTAAATCCATAAGGGAACGATTTGAAGTAAATAAGAATGATTTGTATTGCTTCTTGAATGTAAGTGGGTATTTAAAAACCGCGTGGCTGAGAAGCACTTATTTGCTGTGTATTGTAAATCTTCTCCCCACAATTCTATTAAGTCTACTATCGTTTGACAATTTTTTTGTTTAAAGAGAAAGCAGTGTAGCTCAAAAGGATGAGGTTGGGGCTCCCGGCTGGCTCGGTCTGTGGAGCGTGCAACTCTCGATCTCGGAGCCTCACGTGGAGTTACTTTAAGAAAGGAAAGGGACGGGGTTATAGTTATAGCACGTGAAAATTAACTCTTAATTATGACCGGAATCAGAACTCGAAGCTTTGCTCTCTAGTGGATTCAAAGAGGCGATTTGTGAAGACATCCCAGTTGCACGACTACATCCTAATCCTGAGACCCTCAGCTGTTTGCTAACTCTTACCCTCAGCCCAAGCAACTGAACCAACTCATTTGCCTGGTATAGAAGTATCAGGAAGAAAACCAGTGTTGTCTGCAGGGCTTTCTGAAGATGTAGAACTGATCTGAGCGGCTACTTCTAAGGGCTCTCACACCCTCCGGAGAAAAGCAAGCCTTACAAGAGATGAGAGCATGTCTCAGCAACTGACCTCCCCTGTTCAGAGATCTGGGCTGCTCCACAAGGAAGAGGTGACACGGTGTCCTTCATGTCTGGCATATACAGTGGCACAGGGTGTCCAATCTCACTCTTTTTTTCTCTCCCCCTTTGAGCTTGAGTTTAAGTTAATGTGGTATGTTTTGTGGGCATGGAGCGACCAACCATCCCGGTTTGCCAGGAACTGGGAAGTTTCCCAGAATGTGGGACTTTCCGTGCTAAAACCAGGACAATCCTAGGCAAACTGGGACAAGTTGGTCTTCCTATGTGTGTAACTAAAGGAGGCTCCTGGGTAATAGCTTTCATCAGGTTTGTGTATTTTTTTTCTTGATAATACACTGATCGCATGGCCACTAGAATCGGGACTAAAGGGACCTCAAGAACTGACAGAACAAGACAGTAGGGTGATATGGTAGGGAGACCAGGCCTCTGGATTTCACTTCTGGCTTTACTTCTTTTGCTGGATGCTCTTAGACAGGATGTTTAATAGTAGATGCTTTATAAACTGTAGTTATTGTTACAAGGTATGTGTCTTATGGGCCAGGTTCAAATTGGTCAGCCTTCTCTATATTCTTGGTTCAGCTCTAGAGGATATTGGAACCAGAGTGACCTCAGTGCATTCTGAGTTTTAGCTGCGTAGTCTGGGAGGCCTGTCCATGCTTTCCAGTAACAGCCTGGCATACCTGTCTCAGGGCATGCTCCTACTGCACTATAATGATCACTTTGGGTCTCCCTGTCTGTGGGGTGGTGGGGAGCTCCTGAAGGAAGGGCACTTGTATTATTCCTTCATCTCCAAGTGGCTAGAACAGGTCCTGGCATCACAGTAGGTACTGCATAATGTGGATGGGTGGGTGGATGGGTGGGTGAATGGGTGACTAGGGTGGATGGATGGATGAGTGGTGGATGGATAGGTGGTTGGGTGGATGGATGGATGGATGGATGGATGGATGGGTGGGTGGATGGATGAGTGGATGGAAAGGAGGATGAGTGGATGGATGGATGGATGGATGGATGGATGGATGGATGGATGGATGGATGGATGGATGGTTGGATGAGTGGATGGAAAGGAGGATGAGTGGATGGAAAGGAGGATGAGTGGATGGAAAGGAGGATGGGTGGATGGATGGATGGATGGATGGATGGATGGATGAGTGGATGGAAAGGAGGATGAGTGGATGGATGGATGGATGGATGGATGGATGGATGGATGGATGGATGAATGGATGGAAAGGAGGATGAGTGGATGGAAAGGAGGATGAGTAGATGGATGGATGATGGATGGATGACTAGGGTGGATAGATGGATGAGTGGACAGATGGATAGATGGATGGAGGGACAGATGGATAGATGGGTGAGTGGTGTAGTTGGATGAATGAATGTGTAGGTGGATGGATAGGTGGGCAACGTCAGTGAGTCAGCAGTCTAATATTTCTTTCCTTATGGAAAAGAAATTGACTTAATGGATATGGAGGTGCTTTGACAAGGGGAGTGCTTTGTGAGCGTTCCCGTGGTGACATTTTTGGGTCTCTGGGTTTCTCTTTGCAGCCTCACCAGGTGTTCACTGTATGGGAATGGGGATTATGAGGCTGCTTCAAACCCATGTGCAGAGGGGCACCTGGGTGCCTCAGTTGGTTAAACGTCCAACTCTTGATCTCAGCTCACGTCTTGATCTCAGGGTCATGAGTTCAAGCCCCATGTGGGGCTCCATGCTGGGTATGGAGCCTACATTAAAAAAAAAAAAATCCATGTGCAGAGTCCAGCAGGCTTGCAGTTTTCAAGATCACTAATGTCCTTCCTCTCGCCTGCATCAACTTGCTGATTTCTGCTGACCACGTTTTCTGTGGGCATGGCTTTGCCACAGGAAGCCTAGGGCCGAAGCCATTCTGCCTGACTGAAGCAAGTTTTCTGGAGTCTACGCGAGCTCATCACTGTGCACTTTTTCTTGCTTTCTTGGGCATTCTCCTTATCTCTGTTTCTCTCATAGGCTAAAGTGGTCAATTTAGTTCATTAGCCGAATTATTTTTTTTTTTAAGATTTTATTTATTTATTAGAGAGCCAGTGAGAGAGGGAACACAAGCAGGGGGAGTGGGAGAGGAAGAAGCAGGCTCATAGTGGAGGAGCCTGACGTGGGGCTCGATCCCATAACCCGGGATCACGCCCTGAGCCAAAGGCAGACGCTTAACCGCTGTGCCACCCAGGCGCCCCAGCCAAATTATTGAAGTAAAATTTTTCAAATGTGTATGCTGTGTCTCCTTAGAAACTTGCCAGTTGGATATCCATTATTACGTTGGCAGTTCTTCAGAGTTTGTCGTGATGCACCCCAGAAATGCTGAGATTTCTATCACCTCTGGTTTGTTCCTTTCACAGTCAGTGCTAAGAGTTAACCATTATTTGATGATGCCAGGGTGGGGCCTTTACTCAGGACTGTCTTCACCCACTCCCCAGACTCGCCAGGCCATTGCCAGCTTCTCCCTTGGTTGGTGTTGGTCAGAGGCAGCCATGATTTGATTTAACTTCATTTGTGACAAGTCTAAACTGGGCGAGAAAATTATAGCTCTGAGGCATTGTTGTTTTTGTGTGTGTGTGTGTGTTGTAGAAACCTGGCTTTATCAATTGTGAAAGAAGATAAGATAAATAATGCTAAATAATTCAGAGTCTCTTCATAATTTTGTATTCATTTTCCCTGAGTAATTGGGAGAGACAGAAACCATAACTTTCCAATCTCACTTTTTATGAACACGGAAGAAAAAAAAATCTTTGATGTACAAATTCATGGAAAGTCAATACTTGTAAATAATAAAAACTGGAGCCCACAGAGCAGACCTTCGGTAGGAGTAAGACATTTAAAAGGGCAACACAGGCAAGTACTCAGTCGCTACCTCTTAAACTAAGGCTGTGTCCTGAGGCAAGTTCACTACTGAAGACTCCCCAGGAATGGGAGGTTAGGTGCTTTGCTGTTGAGATCCCGCCACCACCACCACCACCACCACCACCGTGCTTTTCCCCACGCCCACTCTGAAGCTACCACATTTGCCTAAACAATGCCCTGATTGTTGGACTTTGAGTATTTTCTGGATGCCAAATACCTGGAAGACTTTTGAGCCTTTTTCTCCACAGCGGGACGGATGGATTCAGTAAAAGGCCTTGTTACTACAGAAAACCATCCTTGGCATGTTCGATGCAGTCGAATCCATAATGATTTGACTTCCTTTTTTATCTTGAATTTGTTTTCTGCTGGTAGAAGATCCTCCTTTAATCACCGAGTGTTGACAGAAGAGCATGAAGGGTTGTTTACCATCTGCCCCCCAATTTATAATTAGTCTGCCTCATAGTGCCTTTACTCTCTTCAAAGAGAGTAAAAGTTGCTTTTTCTCTTCCTCCCTCATTTTTCAACACAGAATTATGCCTCATGCATAGTCACATTTTGAGTTACTCTTGGTGAAGTACAGTTGACTTCCACATAAAAGCAAGAATGACTCTGTTTGCCATCAAGTAGGCCAGTACAGCCTCTTGCCATCCACAGTCGGAGGCCAGTTAATAAAACCAAACCTAGCGTCCGGCCACAGAGCCCTGCATGTCACAGTTACACAGGCTATGTTAGTAAACTGCATGGAACTTAGTAAAAGCTTCAAAAGACTGAACGAGAACCCTTTTTTTCTTCCCATGGTTCATCAAAAACGAAAACCTCATTTTACAAGCAAAGCCAGGTCTTTGATTTTCATATGGTTTCTCTGAAATCCAGAAATTTGGATGAAGTAGCGTTAAGGCCAAGCCAAACCTTAATCAAAGCAGCCGTCGCCTTGCCAAGGACACTCGTAACCTCCCCTTGTCCCAGCATGACACGTGAGCCTCTGCTGCTCAGCCCAAGGGAGGCGTCTGCTGGGGGTGGGGGGTCAGACCGCAGTGCCTGTGGGTTCCTCACCTCCGGGCTCCTCCTCAAAGCCAAGGGCCATGGGCTGCCATTTCAGATGCCGGAGTAACACGGAAGCATGCTCCTGTGTCATACCTACACACAGTCATGAGAGGGAACATGCATTACCTTTGTTAGTGGACAAAAGAGAAGAGTTTAAATGAAACATTACATAGTTAAATATGTGGCTTTGGTGTAAAACTGCAAATGTGAATACTCGTTGGTTAGGAAAAGTAAAATGGCCTCTTCCGTGTACTAATGGCTGCCAATACTTTTTCAGGGCCCACAGCCTGTCACCTACAGATCACCAAGCAGCTTTCTACCTGGCTCTGCAGCTTGCCATCTCCAGACAGGTCAGTTTCTCGCATGTTCCCTAAACTTGGTGCGGAGCTCCTTCAGCGCCTCCATCTGAGGCGGCCGCTGGTCTTCTCTCGTTCACGTGAGACGGACCTGGAGCTGGGGTCTCTTCTGAGAGGATGCTGACTCCTCACAGCACGGCCTCCAGTGTTTGGATCAGTTTGAGCCCCTGCTGGGAAGACACAGGTGTCCCAGGCTCTGCTCCGGGAGATTAAGCCCACAGATCTGGAGGGTTCAGAGGGCAGCATGAGATGGTGCCCCGAGCCCAGAGTCACCAAAGAGCCTTTGTCCCTTGCTGGCAGGCCCAGTGCTGTGCTGCATGGTGGGGAATGAGCCACTGGTTGTCGTAAGGAAGATGCCAGCAGGCAGGGGTGAGAGGTAGCAGCTTCCTTTATAACATGTAGAAGATTGGGACAATCACAATGGCTCCCTCCTCCAAATACAGGACTCAGCAGCATTCTCCTTGCTGGAGAGGCCAGCTCTGCTGGCCTTCATCTTCCCAGTGGCAGCTTCCAGAAGCTGCCTTTGCCATTCTCATCCCCTCCCGTCTCCTCCCAGCTGCTCTTAAGGCTCTGGCCACATGCCTGCCTGCCCACCAGGTGCAAGACACTGGTGGTAACCCCAGCACATTCCTGAGTGCTGACTGGAGGGTGAAGCAAAGGTCAGTTCCCCAGACATGCCATTCCCCGGGCAGCCCTGGGCTGTAGGCATGCTTCGGACTCCCCGCAGGCCTGGGAATGGTGTGGAGGACTGGCTTCCAGTGGTGACCCGGGGACCGAGGAAACCAAGATGCCTCCTCTGTACAGGCCCTTTCGCCTGGCGTGGTGGGGCTCACAGCTGGACCGATGGGGAGCTGCTGCTGCAACAGCTCTGCACCGGTCCCCCCTCCACCGGAGCTTCGCTCACCTTCCACGCGAAGCCTCCTTCCTGTGGCGGCCTGCCCTTCTCCCTCCTGCTCAGCTCTCCTGTTCAGGATCTGTCTTCCTCCCTAGACTTTAGATTCCATGAGGGCAGGGGCCCTTGTCCGTCATCCTCATCGCTTAACCCTGGCAGCTGGAACCCTGCCCGACATGTGTCAGGCACCCGCTAGTGCTCGTTCAGTGAAGGAACCATCTTGGAATTCCTTCAAGTCAGCTAGCCCTTAAGGACGTCATGTTGCACGCTGTATCAGTCTGTTCCTGATTGCTCTGGTCACCCCTGCAAATCGACACCATGAGTGTATCTGCCTTTCGGCCCTCCTTGTAACAACAGGCCGAGTGCCGTTCACACTGTGGGTGGTCGCCTTGAGGAGAGGATAAGTGGATGGGGCCTCATGGGTGCAGCTACCACCTTTGTGGGCCCAGAGCAGAAGGCCTACACTCTGTAGAACTGCGTCCCTGCTGAGCAGGGGCCTGGGGCCCTCTTACCTTTGGAGCCAATGCCATTTGAGCAGGAGGAGAGGACAGGAGGGGAATCAGAAGATCTAGAGCTACTCTTGTCTCAGTCACTCAATAGCTAGATGGCAATGCTCAAGCCTTGTCACCTCCCTGGACTTGGCTCCCTCCCTACAAATGAAGGGCTGGGCTGCAGGAGCCCTCTCCCGGCTGTGGCTTAGTGGCAGAAAGCCTCTGCAGCCAGCCAGCATTTACAACTTAAATCCATCAAAAATAGGATTTCAGAGAGGAAAACGGATAGGTTTGGGAAGTTGTGGCTTCTTCCTAACAGAGTGATGTTACTGAGGGCTGAGAAGAGGCAGGAGAGCTAAGAGGTCCGACATAGGGACTGGAGTTAGGGGGGTGGGGGACCGGAAGGAGTCCCTGCGACGGTTGTGTAAGAATGCTTCAGTCCCAAGCTCTATTTTGAAATCCAGTGTCAGGTTCTAATTCTCCCTGGTCACTGTTAAACCTGCAAGGAATCTCGGGTGTTCAAATATCCATTATGTATGCATTTTATCAACCCTGGTGCTTGGATGATTTTGAAGAAAGTCTTGAACAGCTCTTGCATTTTAAAGGTTAAGGTTGTCTCTGGTCCTATTTGAATTTGGATACATCTGCTTTGTATGTGGCATTGCAATTTGTTTCTTGGATGGAGTTATTTTGGGTTGTAGTTTGGAAAGGTGTGGGGTTTTTGTTTGTTTGTTTGTTTGCATATTTCCTTGATGTCTAATGGAGGTGTCCAGGGCAAAGGAACTTGGAAAGACTCACAGGTGTCTGATCGTTTGGAAAGCTCTGTTTAAAGTTTTGTAACTTATTATGTACTTTAGTTCGGTAATACCTTAAAAAATGAGAACAGTTCAGCTAAGGCAGTTTAATTCCACTAAGAACCTCTGGCAACTTGTATGTGTCTCCATTGAGAGTGAAATTATCTTGGGCACAATCAAGAGTGCATCAGTTTTGTGGAAAAGAGAAGTTGTGTTTTAGGGAGAAACAAAAGATTTGGTATTGGCAGTCTTACAGAGAAACAGAGTCCCTTGCATCACTCGGTGGGTCACACTATCGCTTGAAGAGGACATCTGTTTGCATGTCTGTGGTTAATATCCTGGGGCTATCAGGAAGATTAGAATCTGAATGTGGCACAGGGTGAAACGACTTCTGATATTTACAGAGACTCAGATATTGTAGTAGTAGCTTCTTTTCTGTGTGTGTGTGTGTGTGTGTGTGTGCGCGCGCGCGCGCACCCACATGTTTTAAAATTCTTTTTGATTTTGTTTTAAACCAGATCCCAGAGGCTCTGGGGTACGTCCGCCAAGCTCTTCAACTTCAAGGTGATGACGCCAACTCCCTGCACCTCCTTGCCCTCTTACTGTCTGCACAGAAGCATTACCACGATGCTCTGAATATCATTGACATGGCCCTGAGTGAATATCCAGAGAATTTTATGTAAGTGCTCCTGGCCTTTTGTTTTCCCATACTCAGAAAGTTACTCACTTTTACTCCTCCCCCCTTCCTTCATTCTATCTAATTTAAGTCCTTCATGGATATCCTGAGGATAAATAAGACAAACTTCCCTTATTCTTGTTTTTCCGTGATACTGGAAACAAACGTAGCCTGTTAGGTCACGCTTATTAAGTTAAAAATACCTTATCGAGTCTTTCCCAGTGTGTACCATTGGTGCATAGTAGATAATTTCAGATGGGTGGTGGATGAACATTTTTACCGTAATAGTTTTACATTTTTAAATGTACATTAAAAAATATATATACCTGCATATCGAAGTGTGATTTCATGGGAACTGTTGGTCAGAGGGAGATGACAGATTTTTTTTTGAAATGAGTTGTCTTAAAGTCAATTTGAAGAAAAATATTGAGTAAATGTTAATGTAGGTATGCACGGATATGGCAGCAGTTAGACTGACCCGGGCTGCAATGACCGAAGCCTGGGGAAGGTGCTTCATTGCTTGTTTGTCCTCGTTACCAATAGGTTCCATTAATTCCAGGTGGCTGTCATATTTTAGGCAAGTTCCACCAAGGTGCCTTGGTTTGTTCTCAGGAACCAGAATTCCTTAAATAAATCAGTTCATCTCCATACCTAACCTAAGAATTGCCATTATAAACTGCCATAGGCATGACTGTCTGCTTATCTCCCCAACATTCTTCCAAACCCCTGAATCCAGGCCTGTCGGGGAGGCTTTGTGGAGAAGGACATTGTCATGTGGGCGCCTCAGTTCCCTTTTATCCTCAGTGGAGTAGCCTGGTAACCAGGACACAGCGGCCAGAAACAGTAAACACTGCGCACGCTGGTTCTAATTGTCTAAGTGGCAGAGTCAGTCGTGGCGCGGGGGCGGTGGGGGGCGGTGGGGAGGGAAGGAATGTGGGCGGGGCTCGGGGCAGCTCTCTTCACTTTGGGAAATCAGCGCCGTGACGAATTTGAAGTGGGGTCCGCTGTGGCTTCATTTCTCTGCCTCATCACCTCCCTGTTTTTAATCAGTGCGTTTCAGCAGCTCTCCTTGGAAAACTGGTTCACACATTTCCATTACAAACATTTCTTTGTCTTCAAGTGAAAAGGGCACTTCTCTTCTCCCCATCGAGAAAACTCTCATTATAATCCAGGAAACCTCTGATTAGAGATTTCTTTTGTGGGTTCGGCTGTTTGTGCCGAGTGCATTAAAGAGCTTTGCTGCAGTGTTTTACTTCGCGCAGGCCTCACACTTGCTCTGTTGCACACACCGAGTGTATTTCTGGGTTTCATCCAAAGCTGGTTAGCCCATGGAATCTTCAGGTGGGCAGAGCACTTGAAAGAGGGCTCGGTCCTTTACCCATCAGTAAAGTAAGACCTGATGCAATTGAATTCAGTTTGTCTCATCAATATTTATAAAGCAGCGTTTCCCTGCCTCCCACCCCTAACACCTTCATTAGACGTTAGACTCCAGCATGTGTCTCCCTGTGTAGACAGCCTGGGGTGTCATCCGAGAGGAGGGTTATTACACTAATAGCCACGCCACGCAGTGAGCAGTAAACAGTGGTGGCTAATATGGTAATGCTTCCAAGTGACAGCAGCTGACAGCCTTTTCAAGTAGAATAAGTAAGGAACAGCAGTAGAGATATTTGAGGAATGCGAGCCTGTTATTTTAATGTTAAGCTGTTAGCTCAAAAAAGCAAAGCATATGGCAGCAGGTCTGAGAGCAGCCGATGACTTGTTTGCTTTTTAAATATTTGTATTTCTTCCTGTGTGATGGGAAACTTCTTCCCAAGAATACTTTATTAAAAGTTGGGGCCAGATGTAGTTGGTGGATCCCGTGGTTGCTTTCCAAACCCAGGGTAAAACATTTCAACACCAACCTAAACAAGATTCTGTGGGCACCTGTCCCGAATGCCTCGCACTAGGATCTGTTTGTTTGTGACAGGCTTGTCTCCCGCAGAACCATAGACTCTCGAAGCCTGGGAATACCTCACGTTTCTTGCGTCCCATCACACCAGACGCAGACTGAGGACGTGGCTGATGTTTCCTCGGTACCTGCCAGATGGAGGTGAAAGCCCTTGCCACAGTCAGGCTGAGGCCTGTTTAACTGTTGGGTAGTTTAATGTTGCCTGGAGAATTGTTTTAGCCGGCCCCTTAGCCTGATGCCGAGAATCATAAACCTATTGGTCCCTGTTAGGCTCCCTCGAGGTACTCAAACACCAACTTTCATCATTTCCTGGTGACAGTGGGGATAAGTAATACTTGAGAGACTGGCTGCCCCTCCAAGGACATTGCACTAAGCTAGCGCATTTAAGGTATTTGTAACGGGAATCACTCAGTAGTTGGTAGGAATTCATATTATCAGGATGACTAGTACTTCTCCAGTGTTCTCAAATACGATATTTTAGAATCCTTTAAAATTGTTATTAAATATTGAGTAAAAGCCAAAGGATACTTACTAAACATATTTAAAATAATATGACTGACACGTATACCCACTTCTTAGTTTAAGAAAAAGAAAATTAATATGGTCTATGAATTTCCTGTGTGCCCCTGTCTGTCCTATCCCCTTATCTCTCTAACATCTCCGGATGTTAACCCCATCCTGAATTCTAGGCAGAGCCTTCCCTTGTGTTTCTATACCATATATGTTCATACTCCCAAATAATAAAAATTTCTAATTTTGCATATTTAAAAAAATTTTTAATGGAATTGTGCTGAATATATATCCTTATACTGCTTAACATTACGTTCCCGAGGCTCATCCTTATTGCACACACAGCCATTTACTCCTTTACACTGATACGTAGTATTTTATTATATAAATATACCATGATGTATTTTTCCAGGCTGTGGAAATGGATATACAGGTTGTTTGCAGCAGTTTTCCGCTGTTAGGAACAGAGCTGCTGTAGATATCCCTGTACAGGTCTCCTGGCGCACAGGTGCACGTTCTTCTCTGGGTATTACCTGGGAGTGAGATTGTTGGGTCATAGGATATGCATGTGCCTCTTCTGTTTTAGCAGACAATTCCAAACTGTTTTCCAAAGGAGCTGTGCCCGTTTATATTGCCACCGGCCGAGTCCGTGGGGCTGCACGCACCACCGCTCCCCCCCCCCCAACCCGCCGTGTTTCAGACTTATTTCTGGCTGCGTGATTGCTGGTTAATGGTGTCACGTTGTGAGTTTAAGTGGCATGAGGTTGAACACCTTTGTCTCTGTTTATTGGCCATTCAGCTTTCCTGTTTTGTGAAGCACGGGGAGAAGTCTCTCCTCTTTGCTAATTGGGTTGACTTTTTCTTGCCAATTCGTAAAATTTCTTCATGTATTATGGTTACAAGGCCTTTTGTTGGTTACATGTGTTGCAGAAATCTTCTCATCTGTGACTTGTTTTCTGATGAACAGAAGTTCTTCTTTTTAAAGCAGTTGAATATATCAACCATTTCCTTCATGGATTGTACTTTCCACGTTTAGTTCAAGAAACCTTCCCTTCCCTTCTCCGGGGTCACGAAGATAGTCTCCTAAGTTGTATTCTAAGAGCTCTCTTGTGTTACCTTTCACACTTAAATCTGAGGGTCCATCTGGAAATGATGAGTGTCTGTATGGTGTGAAGGACTCGGTGTAGTGTCCCGTCCTGTGGATACCCAGTTGTCCCAGCATCACGTACTGGAAAGATCCCTTTCCCTGTTGCTCCACGTGCTACTTTTGTCTTAAATCAGATGCCCATATGTGGGTGGGGGTGCCGGTGGGGGACTACTTCTCATTTCTTCTTGGTTCTTTCAGTCAGTGTGCCCATCTCTGTGTGATTGCCACTTTCTGCGTTCCTACAGCTTTATTATATGTGAGGTAGGTCCATCCCTGTATCTTGCTCTTCAAGAGTTTTGTGGCTATTTCAGGCCTTTGACTTTGCATATAAATTTTTGAATCAAGTTTGTCAAGTTCAACAACAACAATATTGGAATTATGATATTGGGATTGTATTGGAATAACAATTAACCTAATAGCTCAGCTTGGGAAGAATTCTATATTTGTGACAGTGGGTTTTCTAATCCATGGCCATTTTACCTAATTAGGTCTTTAAAAAATACTTTTTAATGAAGTTTTACAATTTTTCTTATAAATATTTTGCCCGTTTTTTTCCTAGATCTATTCCTAGTTACCTGAAAAAATTTCCATTTGTATACACTCTATGAATGCAGTCTTTTTTTCTTTATCAGATTCACCATCTACTTGTTGCTAGTGCATAGAAAGGCAGCTGATTTTTGTATATTCTCCTTGACCCAACAACTCAGCTAAACTCTTGTTAATTCTAACAATTTATATATAGATTACTTTGGATTTTCTATACAGACAATGACTTTTATCTGAAATAATTAAAATTTAGTTTCTTTATCTCTAATCCTTCGACTCTTTAAAACTGGCCTTACTGGACTAGCTAGAACCTTCAATATAGTTGAATAAAATCCTTTTGGTGTTTCACCATTAAGAATTATGTTTGTTACAAGTTTGTTTATAGATACTATTTAAGAGGTTAAGGAAATTTCCTTCTCTCTGGTTTGCTAAGAGTTGATCTTTTTAAATCATGAACTGATAATGAATTTTATCAAATGCTTTTTCTATATTTGTTGAGATGATTGTATGGTTTTCCTTAACCTGTGAATGTTATATTGATATTTTTAAATGTTAAATTAACCTTGCATTCCTGGAATAAGCCCAACTTAATCATGACATATTAGCTTTTTTTAGTGGATCCAGTTTACTAATTTTTTTAGGAACGTTTATATTTGTTCATGTGTGAAATAGCTTGTAATTTTCCTTTCTCATTGTATACTTGTCAGGTTTTGGCATCAAGGTTGGGCTAGCCTCATATAAAATGAATTGGAGTGGTTCTTTTTTGTGTGTTTTAGAATCATTTGTGTAAGATTGGAATGATCTGCTTCTAGAATAATAAGTTTCGGTAGAATTTGCCTGTAAAACCATCTGGGGCTGGTTTTTTTTTTCTATGGAAAGACTTCTGATGCTTTTATAAAAGTGGTTATAGGATATTCAGGTTTTCTGCTTCTTTTTTTATTAAGCTACGTATAACATAGAAGCTAAAATATATAGAACATATCTATTTTTTAAGGGTTTTGTCCATTTCATCTAAATGTTAAATTTTATTGTCATGGAGCTGTTCATGTTTTTTAATTATCTGTTTGTCATACAGCACCTGCGGTTAAGTCTTTTTCATTCCTAATATTGCTTAATATACTTTCTTTTTGATGTTCTTGAACAGTCGTGCCGGAAATGTGTCTGTTACATTGATCTGTTCAGAGAACCAGCTTTTTTATGGTGTCAACTATATATTTACTTTCTCTTGCGTGAATTTCTGTTCTTATTTCTAACAGTTCCTTTTTTCTTTTTTCTTTGAGTTCTGTTTTATCTGGTTTTCCTTCTTAATCTCTCAAATTAGGTGTTTTGTTCATTAATTTTTGTCTTTCTTATTTTCTGACATAAACACTTAAGACTGAAAATTTCCTGCCAAGTGCTGCTTTAGTTGTAGACCACAATTTCAACATCTGAAATTTTTATCATCGTTTCATTCTAAATCATTTTAAATTTCTATTCTTCTTCTTTAATTCCTTAGTTATTTTAGAACTGTGTTTTCTAATTGTCAAATATATGGGTTTTTTCCACTTACCTTTTGCTAATGGGCTTTTAACAACTTCACTGAATTGTGTTCAGAGACTGTCATCTATGTGAACTTGAAATGGGTTGAGGCTTGTTTTGTGGCCCAGCATGTGGTCACGTCTTACGAATCCTCCAAGTGTGCTTGAAGAGAATGCTCTCTGCATTTGGAAGTACATTTTTATACATTGTATTAGATTAAGATATTAATTCCGCTATTCAGATCTTCCTTATTCTTACTGATGGTTTTTGTTTGCTGGTCAATTATTTTTTTTAATATTTTTTTATTATATTATGTTAGTCACCATACAGTACATCCCTGGTTTCTGATGTAAAGTTCGATGATTCATTAGTTGCGTATAACACCCAGTGCACCATGCAATACGTGCCCTCCTTACTACCCATCACCAGCCTAGCCCATCCCCCACCACCCTCCCCTCTGAAGCCCTCAGTTTCTTTCCCAGAGTCCACAGTCTCTCATGCTGGTCAATTAATGAGCGGAGATACATTGAAATCTGCCCCTGGGATGGTAGATTGTCCTATTTCACCATACAGTCATAGCGGTGTTTGCTTTATATAGTTTAAAGCTGTGCTCTTAGGTGCATATAAATTTAGAATTGCTATGTCTTCCTGGTAGATTCAACCCTGTATCATTATGTAAGAAGTTACATAATTCATTTTGCCTCAGAATCTAGTTTGGATGCTATCCACACACATCCACAGCACTTATCTACATTTGTGTGTCCATATACAGGTACACATGTGCAGTGTGTGTGTGTGTGCACACATTTGCGTGTGTATACTGGAGTACCTTTCTTCATTCTTCTACCTTCAGCTTTTTATATTTTTATGTTTTAGAGTTACTCTTGTGCTCATTATATACAGCTGATTTTTTTTTTTTTTAACTCAGACTGACACTCTTATCTGGAACATTTAGTTCATTTCCATTTACTGTAAATACTGGTACATTTGTGTTCGTATCTCCTGCTTCTGTGCTTTCTCTTTGTCCTGCCCTTTCTTTCATAGGCTATCCTCTCTCTTCCTACCTTCTTTTAGGTTAATTATGTTTTTGTTACGTGTCTTTTTTTCTTACTGATTTGGAAAAGAAACATTCTGTTTTGGTTGTTGTTTAGTGATTATCCTAGAAATTTTAGTGAGGGTCTGTTGCTGGCACACTTTCTCAGTTTGTATCTGAAAATATATTGGCTTTACTCTCAAAAGAGCTTTTCCAACTGGATATATAATTCTAGGCTCGCATTTTCTCACAGCACAAATGATCTTGCTCCTCTTGTAGCTGTTGAGAAGTCAACTGTTTATTTAATTTTAGATCATTTTAATGTCATCTGTCTTTTCTCCCGGGCCTCTACCAATTGCTGTTGTTGCCGGCACTGTACATTCTCACTGTGAAACAGCTCAGAGTGGCTTCTGCTCCATCGGAGTCACGCGGCCATCTTAAACTGTGGGTTGGTATTGTTCATTCATTTCTAGAAAATTCTTAACCATTATTTCTTCAAATACTTCTTCTCTTAACAGATAGCATAGAGTTGGGCCCTGCTTTTTTTTTTTTTTTTTTTTTTTTAAGTACACTCCATGCCCAGCATGGAGCCCAGTGCAGGGTTTGAACTTATGACCATGAGATCAAGACCTGAGCTGAGATCAAGACGCTTAACCTACTGAGCCACCCCGGTCTTGCTTTTTTATTTAGTCTGATATTCCTGCCTTTTGTCTTCAGTGTTTCATCCATTCACATTTAACGTAAGTCATGGTATGGTTGGATTTATTTCTACAATTTCTCTATGTGTCATTCTTATTTTGTTCCTCCTGAACTACCTTCTTTTTCTGTTGAAAAATTATTTTTGTAAACCCTTTAACTATTAAATACCTAAACAAAGGAATGAGAAATCACTTGCTGATGATGTAGTGAATGTCTTTAATGCATTGCAAGTGTTCTCCAAAATAAAATCAAACAAAGAATCCATTTTTATATTGAAGAGTATTTGTAAATTCAGGTAGATTCACTATCTACTGTACGTGGTAGAGGAGCCGTGATGTTTCTTCTTTTGAAATGCAGCTTTGCCAAAATTTCCAAACTGATGACTACGTCTTACTTAGTAGTTTTCCTCATTGGCCCAAGAAGGTAGAAGTAGGTGCCAGGTGAGGTTTGGAACAGTTGTCTTTCCCGAGGACAGTGCGGCAGTCTGTCAGCCAACGCTTTGATCAGCCCCTCACAGACTTTGTGTTTCTGCCATGGGGATTCACTTTTAGACAAAATATTGGGACGAGAGCCGACAATTTGTTGCTTTTGGTCTTGGGAAAATATATCAGATAGTATCATACTTACAGTGGCATCTGAGAACGGTAGTGTGACTAAAATGTTTTATTCTTTTTTTTTTTTAATGGTGATGTTAGTCACCATACAGTACATCATTAGTTTTTGATGTAGTGTTCCATGATTCATTGTTTGCATATAACACCCAGTGCTCCATGCAATACGTGCCCTCTTTAATACCCTTCACCAGGCTAGCTCATCCCCCCACCCCCCTCCCCTCTAAAACCCTGTTTGTTTCCCGGAGTCCATAGTCTCTTGTGGTTCATTCCCCCTCTGTTTACCGCCCCCTTCATTTTTCCCTTCCTTCTCCTAATGATCTCCCTGTTATTCCTTATGTTCCACAAATGAATGAAACCATATGATAATTGTCTTTCTCTGCTTGATTTATTTCACTTAGCATAATCTCCTCCAGTCCATCCATGATGCTGCAAATGTTGGGTAATCATCCTTTCTGATGGCTGAGTAATATTCCATTGCGTATATGGACCACATCTTCTTTATCTTTTCGTCTGTTGAAGGGCATCTCAGCTCCTTCCACAGTTTGGCTATTGTGGACAATGCTGCTATGAACATTGGGGTGCATATGGCCCTCCTCTTCACTACATCTGTATCTTTGGGGTAAATACCCAGTAGTGCAATTGCTGGATCATAGGGTAGCTCTATTTTTAACTTTTTGAGGAACCTCCACGCTGTTTTCCAGAGTGGCTGTACCAACTTGCATTCCCACCAACAATGTAGGAGGGATCCCCTTTCTCCACATCCTCTCCAACATTTGTTGTTTCTTGCCTTGTCCATTTTTGCCATTCTAACTGGTGTAAGGTGGTATCTCAGTGTGGTTTTGATCTGAATTTCCCTGATGGCTAATGATATTGAACATTTTTTCATGTGTCTGTTAGAACGTTTTATTCTAATTCAGCAAGACTTAACAGTGGCCGTGAAGGGCAACCCCCGCTGGGTTTAGTCTCTTGCCCTGAGACAAACTGTGGTTGCGCAGCTTTGCTAATTATAGATTTTTAATTGATTTGAATTTTAATCTTTCTTATTTAAACCATCAAAGGTTACACGAAGCACAAGAAAGTGATTTTTGGAACTTCTCAAGATACAAATCCAAGTGGCATCATTGAGGTGTTTTGACAACTCTTTTAAGTATGTTTTCTGACCCATAACTTTGATACATGAGGAGATACTGAAACAAGTCCTCGGTCACCTGGCCAGAAGACCGCCAGCTCCTCTAAACACTTCTATGTATGATCTTCTACTCTCGTACCTGCCAGAGCAGATTCTGTCACGTGATCACATTTCTTTTTACACCAACGGGAACTAACTAGGGAAAGAAGTGAACATACGCAACATTTATTCATTCAGTTATTTAGCATTAATAACCACTGGCATGTATATACACCTTGGTATAGACAACTCTCATCAGCACTTAACACGGTTTTTTTTAAGTGGGTTCCATGCTGGCCCCACTTCAGGGCTTGAACTCATGACTCTGAGATCAAGACCTGAGCTGAGATCAAGAGTCAGATGTTTAACCGACTGAGCCACCCAGGCGCCCCAGCAATTAACACATTTTAAACTAATTTAATCATGGTAAGAACCATGGTAGATTATATTATCATGCCTATTTTACAGATAAGGAAATGGAGGCACAGAAAAGTAAACTAGTTTGTCCAAAATTACCCGCCTTGTCAGTGGTGGAGTCATGATTTGAACCCAGGTGGTCTGGCCTCAACATCTGTGCTCTTAACCACTGCTTTTGGAGTACTGAGTTCCTACCACATTCCACGTGCCATGCTAGGTATCAGGAATGCTGCCGTGAATAAGAGAGAGACAGTTTACGCTTTCTTAGAGCTCGCAGTCCACATGAACAGGATTTGTATGCTGTCTCCCCTGTCAATCTTGTCAATAAACTGGAAAACGTGGTTAGGATCATTCTTTACCCAAGTGGAGCATGTATCTGTTTTTTTAAAAAAATCATTACTTGGCAAGTAAGACTGTCTCTTTCTCACTCTGTCTTACACTCAATTTAAGTTGAAAAATGATATTAAGTAATGTTTTGACATAGTGATCACTGAGAAGCCTGGTGCTGTGGGCTATCGTTATGCCTGAGCTGAGTGATAAGAGTCACGAACACACCCATTACATTTGCACTTGATAGAAAGTTGGGCTACAAAGAAAGATTGTTCTCATTAACTCAAGAGAAGTAATCTGTGGATACCTGAAGGGAGTCTGGGAGGGATGAGTGCAAGGTTACCAACCCAGGGATGCCCACCTCTCGGATACAAGTTGGAGAGGAGGATCTTGGGGCCTCAAAGACACCATGGATCAAAGTGGAGCAAATTCAGTGGTGCAATAGCTTATTGAAAATCAACTTTCCATGGAACACTACATCAAAAACTAATGATGTCCTGTATGGTGACCAACGTAATATAATTTAAAAAAATAAATAAAAATGAAAAAAAAAAACAGTCAACTTTCCACAACAAAAACAAAACCCAAACAAAAAATGGGCAAAGAAACTTCTCCAAAGTAGACATTCAGCTGGTCAATAAGCACATCAAAATATTCTTAGCATCACTAATCATTAGGAAAATGCAAATCAAAACCCCAGTGAGATACCACTTCATAGCCCTTAGGATGGCTGTTTTACACACACACACACACACACACACACACACACACACGCGCGACAGAAAGTCACAAGTATTGGCGAGGATGTGGAGAAACTGGAACCTTTGTGTTCCGCTGGTGGGAATGTAAAATGGTGCAGCCACTGTGGAAAATAGTATGACAGTTCCTCAAAAAATTAAAAATAGAATTACCATATGACCCAGCAATTCCACATCTGGGTAAGTACTCAAAAACATTGAAAGCAGGAACTCAAATAGATATCGCACACCCATGTTCACAGCGGCATTATTCACAGTAGCTAAGAAGGTAGACGCATCCCACGTGCCCACTGATGAATGAATGGGTCCACAAAATGTGATACATGTGTACGGTGGAATATTATTCAGCCTTAAACGGGAAGGAGATTCTGACACAAGCTACCACACGGATGAGCCTTGAGGACATTACGCCAAGTGAAATAAGCCAGTCACCAAAAGACAAATACGGTGTGGTTACTCTTATATGAGGTTCCTAGAGCAGTCAAAATCCCAGGGGCAGAAAGTAGAACGGGGGTTGCCAGGGGCTGGGGCAAGGGGAGAATGCAGAGTTATCATTTAATGGGTTTGGAATTTCAGTTTTGCAAGAGAAAGAACATTCTGGAGACGGATGGTATTGGTGGTGGCTCAGTGATATGAAAGTACTTAATGAACTGTACATGTTAAAATGGTAAATTTTATGTTATGTATATTTTACTACAGTTTAAAACAAAAATCAGCTTTCCAGCCTCTCCCTTTCAACCTGTGTAGTGATGGGAGGGTTTTCAGCGTTCTTGGGAGGTTGCGATGAGAGGGCTGGGGCCCCTTCTGCTCTGGGATTCTCTGGCTCTGGGTCATGAAGCCACCGCTCTTCTGGGAGGGGGTGGCTGAAGCAGGGCGGCAGCCTCCTCCCCCTGTGCTGGCCCCCTTATGCAATCTTTCTGGGAGGTTCTGGGTCTCTGGTGTTGCCTTCAGTGAATGTAGGTGCTTGTTAAGAGACAGCATACCGAAAAGGCAATGAAAAATGGCTTAGAAACTGAAAATTGGGTTTGTGAGGCAAGGGTAGAAGAACTGGAAAAGAAGAAATTAGAAACGTATTTGAAGCCCTGTTGGTGTATGAGAAGACCCTCCCTTCTCCAGGACTAGGGATGGCCTTGTCCTCAGGTTGGGAGTTGTACTGGCCCAAACTCTGCTCCCCAAGTCCACGTGCTTGCGGCTGTTTGGCCCCCAGTCTAAGTCCTCATGGGGTATCCCGCTTCCTTTCCAGAGAGTTCCCCTTTTCCTGGTTATTTCAGAGTATGCTGGAGAGAAAGCAGGACATCCCACACTCCCATCACAGGAGAGAGAGCTCTTTGGGCGGCCTGGCAGCTGGGAGAGGCCAGGGCAGCCACAGCAGAGCTCTCTATGCCCGATGGTGGCCTGCAGGTTTATTTATTTTGGCGCTTTTCTGTACAAGATCTCAAGTTCTTCTAAGTGTTTCATTCAACAAGTCAAAGTATGGAGTATCATCGTCAGACTTAATGGAAGGTGTTTCCTGCAAACTCTGGATCCCCAACACCTAGCCTAGCGGTTGCCATGCCGCACACATTAATACATGTTTGCGCAATGAATGGTTGAAAGTAATGACCCTGCTGAGCAGTCTGGGAGCCTTAGTTCACAGCTAAGCTTGTGTCTACCTGTGTTTCTCCGATGGTCCATTTTGGTCTGAATCTGCCAAGTTTGCTATATAAAATAATGATTTCTGCTTACTGCATGTGGGTCATGGAGATCCCCTGTTAGTTACCCAGCCAACTGTGCAGAACACGTCCGACAGTCCACATACAGTTGAATGTCAGTGCATTCATAATGGTCTTTTTGCATTTTAAGGTCGTGAAAGTTTACTGTTTAGTATTTGTTTAAAAACGAAACAACAAAAACACCTGAGAGGAAAGAAGATAAAGAAGACAATCTCCACATTTATCCCATGAGTATCTCGTGGGAATCTTGAGCCAGAAGCAGCTGGTGGGGATCAATAACCCCACCCACAGATGATCTGATTCACTGTCCTTTGAATACCTCCCTAGTTAAAGGTCAGAGAGCCCCCGCTTTCTGCCGAGGCCGAGGAAAGCAGCATCCCCGCCTTCATGCCGCTCACAGTGACACATTAAGAATTACTCTGGAGTGTACCGAGTGCCTCAGAGGAAACAGATCGCCACCCTGGCCCCTGGAGAGCAGCGCTCCCTGTAAAAGCTCCAGCCCCCAGGGACAAGGGTCCTGCTTTTGGTCTCCTTCGCACCGCTGAAACAAAGCCAAGCAAAACCCAACCAAACCCTTCGTGCTGTACTCCATGAGAACACCAGGACGTCAAGTCGGGGAATGTGGGAAACGTAAAACAGGCCAGGATTCACAGCGCAGGTTCCTGGTGCAAGGACGCGAGGTCCCATCTGGCATCCGATCCCAGAGAAGCATTGTCCTCCTCTGGTCCCAGAGTGCTGGCTCAGGTTCCCAGCACCCTGCCCAGTTTCCTCCTTTCTGGCTCCCATCCTGACTTTGAGTGGAGGGTGCCATTTTGATCCTACAGAGCCTCACGGATTCCTCTGTCTTTGTCACATCTGGCTCTGGGCTCTGCCCCTTCTAGGCCCAGGTGATTGGAGGATTCCCATTCTTTTCCCATCTGCCATCATCCACCGAAATAGACCCAGATGTCTCCTTTCTTCACTTGAGCTCCCATCCTCAGACTTGGGAATATGGGGAAATCGGGGCCATGGGAGCTATGTCAGAAATAAAGACAGGGAAATCCTCCAGAGAGATGGCCTTTGGGAAGGGGCTGGTCAGTAGAGTTGCTTGTGGTCACTCCCTCCCACATTTTGGAAATGACCAAGGGCTTTGTGGTTCAGAGAGAATAGGTTTTGTTTTTTTTTCAAGCCAGATAGTTTAATGGGAAGACTTACTTTCAAATATTTCCTGTTCACCCATTTACTTACTAGATGGCTACTGTGCCAAAGGCTCTTGCTCACCAGCTTACTGAGCGAAGCAGAGTCAAGGAGTCCTCGGCCCCTCACACCACCGTGAGACAGCGCTCGAGACAGTCCTGACCGTCTATGTCTACTCTGTTGCTGTGGATAGCGCCACGTGAAAGGGCGCCTTCAAAAAAAATGCCAACCTCAGACACAGGAGGAGGTCTTTGAGACACGGGCAGTGTGATTCCAGGCGTGTTTTTCATTCACCCTGTCAGTGTCATTTCCAGCTTGGGTGCTGGTTCTAGTCACTAGTCTGAGTTGAGATTAATAGCTGAACTGGGAGCAAAAAATGAGCCAAACTGGGGTTTCTTAAGGTGATTTATTTTAGCTAAATATGTCAGTTGTTTGTTTGTTCTAAAAATACCGCTAGAGGGATGGGGGAGTATTCCAGATTGTTGACACTTTGACTGAAATGAGAAGCAAAATGTAACTGATAGGGGATCTAACAGGAGTTCCTGCCTGTCATAGAGAGGAGGCCGGATTAGGATACCGGGAGGTGCAGCCGAAGCCTCACAGACGGCAGGTTGGTCCGCAGCGCCCGCCCCATCCAGGATGAGGGGCTGCAAAGTTGTGGAGGGCGAGGTTTCTGCTCCTGATACTTGAGTTTGTTAAATAAATGTGGGGTCCATCTCCCCAGGACTCAGCAGCCCTGGGAGCCTGGGCTGAGATGACACTCAGGGTGACAGCGAGGCCAGTGTGGGGAAATGCTGAATGACCTCCCAGAAGGCCCGGCACGTCAGGCGGTATCTCCTTCTTGAGCAACTCGGGACCTTAAAAGTGGTCAGATTTGTAGAACTTCCTCAGTGGTTAAAAACTCCCAGATAGAACTTCGCGGTTAAGCCACTGGGGCCAGTTCCTGGGCAGGACTTTATCCCTAGAGAAGAGTCATAGTCTTCAGACCCCCCTCTGGTGCTTTGTGGGCAAACCAGCCGGAAGTCAGCGTGTGCCTTGGGGTTTTGCAAATACAGCCAGGTACTCAGATTTGACTCCTGAAAAGCTTGTAAACTAGGGGTTTCTGTCTGGCGGCCTGTGACTTGACATTTGCTCGCCGAGTCCCATTAGGTCAGCGCACATTTTAAAAATGTTTGGATTTGATTACCTCTTGGGTAGGCAGGCATGACTCCAAACGCTCCCTGACATCTTGAGCCCGGCTCCTATTTACTTGCCTGGTTGTGGAAGACATTTGAGTTTTCCGTCCCCGATGAGGACTCCCAATGGCAGTAGAGGACCATTCAATGCTCTGTAGACTCAGGGGGTGCCCTGTACATGGGTGGCAATGTGAATGTGCCCCCTGGGTTGGTACGCTGACCCTCCCTGGAGAGACTCTCAGGGAGGACCTGGACGGGGTTCTAGGGCAGCCATCAGAAAGCCATCCCAGGAATCCCTCCAGAAGGTACGGAAGCATTCTGTGCAAGATCATGGGTAGGGGCCCCCTTCATTTGTGAGCTTAATGGAAGTGGTTGATCAGAATTCCCACTGAATTGAAGCATAAAATACTCCCAAAATTCTTACTGGAGTGAAATGAACACAGGTAGAATTTCCTAAGTGTGGGGGTTATGGGAACTCTTTCCTTTGGAGGTGTTTTAAACAAAATCAGCCCATTGAAGGTTAGGATGGAGAGTTATGAACCAGAGTGGGGGTTCCTGAACTTAAATTTGCACACAAATCACACGGGCGTCGTGTTACGTGAAGATCCTGGCGCACTGGATCTAGAGTGGGTGGCTAGTCTGCATTTCTCACAAGCTCCCGGGGCTCGCTGAGGCTACCTGCCCCAGACCACACTCTTGAGTAATGGAGCATTACAGGGACCGCTCAAGGCCTTGTCCAGCTTTGGATTAATTGGAAAGATCTATATTCTTTTTCTAATGAGCCAATGAACAGTGTGTCAATATAGCAATGAGGTCAGCCAAATGGTCAAAGAAATTGTCTATTTCCTGTGTAACAGTTGAGTAGCTAGACCATTCATTCAGGTGACGTTTATTGAACATTCCCCATTAGTGAGTCCCCGAGCAGTATTTGATGTCACGTGAACTGGTTCCTTACTGCCCCTCCCTTCCAGCTATTGTCAGAGGACCCTCAGGACGGTTTGAGGGTGCGGCTCTGGGGCCGGCCTGGCTGTAAACCCAGCATCATTGTCCCCTCTGGTGGGGAAGGGGGCCCTACTGAAGTGTGTCAGGCCCAGCAGCTCACAGGCCAGGCACGGTATT
This sequence comes from Ursus maritimus, assembly GCF_017311325.1. Taxonomy (NCBI): domain Eukaryota; kingdom Metazoa; phylum Chordata; class Mammalia; order Carnivora; family Ursidae; genus Ursus; species Ursus maritimus. The sequence goes on from NW_024425008.1 coordinate 12,349,428, forward strand.
GGTTTTCAGCGGCAGTGACTCAGCCCAGGATCAGAGGCTGCTTTTGTGCCGAGAACACTACCATCTGGGATTGGGTTGCTTTGAAGCCCAGCCAGGAGAGGCTCCAAGAGCAGCACACAGTAGGCCATCAGAAATGTTGGTGACAATGACATTGAGTTAGATTCCCTTCTTGAAAGCCACACTGGAACCCGGAAGAAACCCCTCATTCTGCTCTGAGGGCTTGGTTCGATTTATTGGATAACATTTCCTCTGCCTGACCAGCGACGGTCTGCTTCTGGATCCTTTCATACTTCGTTCCCAGCTGACTCATCTGGCTTCAAATTCTCATCTGTCTTCCCCTCGTCACCACATGCTTTTGGCACATCTTTGATTTCTCTTACCGTTGTGATCCGTGGCTGCCAACCATCTTCTCGATGTAAAATACCATTTCAACATACCTGCACCCCCCGGCCCCACTCTGCCCGACCTGTTTCTTTTACCTGGTGACAGATTCTCACTTTCTTTCAGGTGTATGGCAGCCAGACCCACCTCAGCTCCCGGGTCAGACCCCCCGGAAGTGAGAGATGGGGATGGCATTCAAGGCCCCCACGGCCGTTGCCTCACTTGGGCGGATACCACGTGCTTTCCTTCACAGCTGTTTTGCATCCCTGCCTACATTCAGCAGATAAACAAAGGGCATGCTGAGCCCAAGAGTGTTCAAACACAGGCCAGCACAAAATACCAAATGTTCAAGGTTCCCGTGATTTTCATTCTGGATCAGCTGCCTTGAACACGGCATTGACAGATCGGCTAATTAGTGTGGGGTTTTGTGTATTAATATGCATATTTCCTCCTTGATGCACTTAATGAGCACAGTTTTTTTAAAATACCAGATGAGGTTGGAGGGAATCATTAATTTAATATTTCTCTAAACTTTTCTCATTTACTGTCCTTGAGAGTTCTTCACCAGAAGGCTTTGTAAGGCATATGAAATTTCAGAATTTAGAAATACCTACCCTTAGGCGCCTGGGTGGCTCAGTGGGTTAAGCGTCTGACTCTTTATTTTGGCTCAGGTCATGATCTCAGGGTCATGAGATCAAGCTCGATGTCGGCTCCGTGCTGGGCATGGAGCCTGTTTAAGATTCTCTCTTTCTCCCCCTCCCTCTGCCTCTCCCCACCTCCCTCTCTGGGAAAAAAAAAAAAAGGAAGGAAGGAAGGAAGAAAGGCTCTTTTACCTCTATCTCAGGCCCCAGTCTCGCATCCCAGATTCCAGACAGCACTCCCGAGCATATTGTGGACACTCACACCTCCCTGCCTATGCCAGAGATGTTGTCCATCTGCCTGCCTGAAAGGCCCCACCCCAGCACCCCCTGGGAGGGCTCCACTTCTTGTCTGCAGTCTTCCATGACTCCCAGGCAGAGTCTCCCTTTTGTGCTGCTGCAGAACGTTGTCCCTATGTCCATTCATCACATACCATGTGTACAGAACACTAGACCATGAGCAAAGATACCATGTCGGATTCCCCTTGGTAGCCTCAGGGGTATAATGGGCACTTAGAAAATTATTGACAACAGGGGCGCCTGGGTGGCTCAGTCGTTGGGCCTCTGCCTTCAGCTCAAGTGATGATCTTGGCATCCTGGGATCGAGGCCCGCATCGGGCTCCCTGCTGGGCGGGGAGCATGCTTCTCCCTCTCCAGCCCGCTTCTCCCTCTCCAGCTCCCCTGTGCTTGTGTTCCCTCTCTTGCTATCTCTCTCTGTCAAATAAATAAATAAAATCTTTTTTAAAAAAATTATTGACAAGGGGCTCCTGGGTAACTCAGTCAGTGAAACGTCTGACTTCGGCTCAGGTTATGATCTCCGGGTCCTGGGATCGAGCCCCACATCAGGCTCCTGACTCAGAAGGAAGTCTGCCTCTCCCTCTCCCCCTGCCTTTCCTGCTCCCCCTGCCTCTCCTGCTCATGCTCTCTCTGTATCTCACTGTCTCAAATGAATAAATAAAATCTTTAAATAAATAAAATAAATAAATAAATAATAAAATGACGAAAGGATGACCAAATTTGAATTCATTATCAGGTACACTGACATATAGGTGGACAACTGTACAAATACAGAATCTTAACAGAATAAAAAATCTTTTATATGTATGAGGTGAGGAAGGAAATAGCTTTCTGCCTGAGGCTGGGGGTCATGGAAGGTGTCCGACAGTGGGGTTGTCACAGTTGGGTGTGGGAGGGGCCCTGGGGAGAGGACTTCCGGGAGGTCGATGCAGCACCGTGAGTGCAGCACGGAGATGTAAGGGTCTACAGTGAGCTCAAGGAGTGGCCCCTGAGGTCTGGCAGGATGAAGTTAAACGAATGTTACTCTAGAGGTGAGGGTCTCGTGGTAGGGGGCAGTTTCCAGGGAGTTAGGAAAGTCTTCCTGGGGATGATCATTAGACATTAAACCTGGCCGTGACAAAATGCCACTTTGATACATTCCCTAAGGTGCCCTAGGACAAGTCACAATGCCACATGCCCCAGAGCTTCACCAGGGGGGGTGTATCTTCTTTCTAAATTCTACACCAAGCCAAACGCAGCTATTATTTCAAGACGTATCTTGGAAGTCATAAGAAATTCCAAAAATAGGGTTAAATACTATTTCTCTTCGGTTTAATGATTTACTGAGTCCTTCAAATAACTAGAATTTTACACACACTGGACTTTGGGGTGAAAGAGGCAAGTCACAAAAAGCACAGGCCAATGCGATCATTTTTTGAAGAAGCATGGATGACGTATCCTAGGAACAATTCCCCAGAAGCACAAACCCCATCTTCCTGCGGCCCCACTTGAGTTCCAGGGCCATAATCTGTCCCTAAACCAGGAATCCTGCCCCATATTTGTGGCCAGGTCCTTTCTCCTGCTTGGACTCTAAGTTCTTTGAGGGCAAGGGACTATATTTTGTACCCACTTTTAATCTACACAGTAACACAAGTCTTTGCACATCATAGGGTTGTAAGTATTTGGCAACGGATTAGAAAATGCTGTCTATCTTCATTAATGTCAGGAGTGCAGTTAGAATATTTTAAGTCACTCTCCTATGTTTCTTGTTCAGTGGATCTGGGTTTGCAGTTCTGTTCTACCAATGACTGGTAGTGTGAACTTGGGTAAATTACTCTCAACCTAACCTGCAGGGTTGGTGTAAGAATCAGTGATTAAATATTTAAAGTGTCTGGCAGAAGCTGTTGTTCTTATTTTGCTTGTCTTGAAAGCAGAAGTTTCCTGGCTTGTTGCTTATTATTCCACAGTTGAGAGCTCTCGTATTTTCTGGAATTGCGTTTCCATTTGGGAGCTTTAGCTCCTAGTACCTAAGGTTGGCTTTACTAAGGTGGGGGGGCGGAGGGGAGGAGCTATTTGACCTGCAAGATGAGTAGATGCTTAAAAAGCAGAAATGGATGGAAAAGGCATTCCAGACAGAAAGAATAATAGCATGTGCAAAGGCCCAGGGTCATGAAGGAGAGTGACATGGAGGAAGTTGATCATGGCTAGAATGGGAGATGTACACGACGGGCAGTGAGCAGACCGAGGCTAAGCATTTGGGCAGGAGCCAGATCAGGAACAGCATTGTGTGTGAGATGCTGGATTCGGGCTATCAGTAACGTAGTCAGATTCGTCTGTCAGCAAGCTGCTTCTATTCTTCATTAATTTCCTGTACGTTTCAGTGAGTCTTGAACCAAAATTGTTGTAAATAGGTTGATGAACTTTGAGCCAGGTATGGGGGGTAGAAATAGACTACTTTCCCAGCATGTGACTTCTTACCAAGAGAAGCACCTTACTTAATTCATGGTCGTACTTGGCTGATATGGGCGGCAAACCGTCTCAGTCTGCAGTCCCCCCCCCCCCCCACAACCTGCTCTGCCAGGTTGGCAGTTCCACATGCTGGAATGTCGTCGATGTTGGTTTGTCCCAGGCTTTTTCATGACTTCTCTCTTTTTTTTTAAAGATTTTATTTATTTATTTGGTAGAGGCAGAGAGAACAGGAGTGGAGGGGAGGGGCAGATACAGACGGAAAAGCAGGCTCCCCACCAAGCAGCAGGGAGCCCAACATGGGGCTCGATCCCAGGACCCCGGGATCAGGACCTGAGCTGAAGTTAGACACTTCACCGACTGAGCCACCCAGGTGTCCCCTTTTTCATGACTTCTCGTTTTGTCCTCAGGGTTTCCTCAGTAGGTTGAATCTGTAATATCTTCGGACATCATCTGCAGCAAACCAGTGCCAAGCCTTGTTTGTGTTCTCATCATTTCTGTGCTAATATAGCACACCCCCAGCCAGATGTTTTCGAACAGTCTTGAAATGTGTGAGCAGGGTCCACAAATGTGATGACAAGCATCACTTGTCCTCTTTTCGGGATTGTTCTCTGCCCTTAGCCAAGCCAAAGTTTGGGGACGTGGAGAGAAGGAGTCGTCTCCTGGAGGCGGCGCCTCTGTCTCCTGCTCTTACGTGTGCATCCAGGGGAATACCAGGGTTCGGCTTGTCGGGGCGTTCTGCCTGTCGGCTGGGAGGCATCTGACAGCAGCTGCCAGGCTTTGTTTTTGCTCCCCCGCCCGTGTTTTCCGACTCCTTCTCTCTGCCAGTCTCTCTCTCATGCTGTTCCTCCTGCTTCACTTCCAGGTGCCTTTCCCATCATTTGTGCTCAGCAGTTCTACTATTGTTCTTCCCGTCTGGTTCTTTAAATTCAGCCCACACCTTTTCAACTCCATATCCTGAGTCAAGTGTTTGAAAGCTGTTATTTCATGTTAATTAGAAGTTCTTTTTCCAGCCAAGAAGCCTTGCGTGCAACCGTTCCCCCAAGTTGAGGCTTAGAGATGAGCTCTGGCATTTTGTACTTTGGGAACAGTTAAAGGACAATTGGACAATTGGAGCTCACCGCCACTGCATGTGGGGCAGCCTTCCCCACGGCCTCACGGCCCTCCCTGGGGCAGGCGAGCTCCAAGCTTGGCTAAGCCAGAAGAGCTCCGTGCGCCTCCTGGAGAACATCACCACGGTCCTATGTGGCGTCTCCGTTGGCCAAAATTGCTTGGCAGCCAGACCCGGGGGGGGGGGGGTCTCTGGCCTCTGAATAGGTCTCTACCAAATGCTGCAAGGTGACCCTTTGGCAGCTTCTCTTCCCTTTGTAACACATCTCCCAGGTGACCCAAGTTTGGTGGGAGATTCTGGTGGAAAAAGGCTTCCACCACTTTCTGGACTGGTGAAGAAATTAGCAGGAGGTGGCACCTGGGTCCTAAGAAGCCCCTCAGGGAACTTCCACTTCTTGAGATGTTCTTGAGCAGAAGTCAAGCCCCGTCTCACATCTGGCCTCACCCTTTATGCCCACCTGCTTGTAGATCAGAGGCTGCATCCCTGTCCTCACCTGGCCCGTTGCCATCCTCCCAGGTGTCGACAGAGCCAGGCTCGGGGAGGCCGCAGCCCTGAGCCCTCTGAGAGCCACCAGCAGCCCCTTGGGCATCCTGTGTTCCATTTGGAGGGAGTGGGGGATACTAACCCATTCCAGAGCTGGGGCAGTGATGCATTAGGACCACCCTCTTTCCATCTCCCACTGAGAAAAAAGAGACTTTCGTCCTCCAAAGTGCCATCAAGTGCGGCCATTACATCATGCGTGGTTGAGGAATTCTCTTGTATGTCTAACTTAAATCACTGGAAATGCATTTCTTAGTCTTCTGTGGTTTGTAGAGAAAGTGGTCAATGAGCAAATGAGGATTTAAGGCCCCCTGGCCTCAGCACAATCCTCGGCACTGTGGAAGTGAGGGGTTGGTGTTCTTTTGTGGAAGGGAGATAAATACCACCCACCAAGAAGGGTTGTTACAAAGATCACCTTGGTTGTGTTTGTGAAGTGCCAAACACAGGACCTGGCACGGAGGAGGTTTTTAATAGACAAGAGCTTCCCCCGTCTCTTTCTTCTCTGTATTATCATTAACAGCAAACACTGGCTAATGTAATAGAGAGTAGAGTAGACAGAGATATAAGCTTGGAATTGTTTGATGAGGTGGGGTTGTGGCTGAGATTAGAATTTAGGAAGAATTAAGGAGAGCAGTAGATTCATACAGATTCAAACTGAGGACATGACATGTATATTCATAGAGTTAGGAAAGAAACCTGGCCTTTGGCCAGTAAGTTATTTTGGTAGGAGTAAAGGGTCCAGCGGGACGCACGGCACAGAATGGTGCGGTAAGACAGGAGTGGCCGGTGGGCAGGGTGCCTTCGAGGACTCAATAAGGAATTTTGACTTATTATTACAAACAGTAAGGAATCACTGAAGTTTCTTGGGCTGGGACTGAAAATGATTTTTAGAGATCTTCATAATGCAGTGCTTTAGAGCTGGGCAACTTGGGGAACAGGAAGACCACCAGGAAGGCATCTGGGCTCATGCTGGGGCCTTTGCAAGGATAGTACTAATGAGCTCGGGGACCAGGGGAGCTGATGTCTTCAGAAAGGCCTAAGTAGAATTTGGGAATGGGATAACCAAGAGGCCAAGAAAGAGAGAAGGGTCTAAGCTTAGCTCACAGAAGGTCTGGACAGAGGGTAGAGCCATTGGTGGTAACAAAAATAGGGAAAAGATAGTTGGTGAGGTCCTAGCCCTTCAGTAGCAGGGCTGGGAAGATCTGAGGAGAGAGCCTGCGCCAGATGCCCCCCTTCTTTATGTGCCATTTTGAAGCTTGCAAGACTTATTCTCCTTCACAGGATGAGGATCTTTGTGGAAGGGAGTTGTCGATCGTTGGTATCAACGGTGTCACGTCCCGTGTAAATCTGTAAATAAATCAGGATTTGCTTTTAATGCATTTTTGAAGTTTTGCAAATAAATTGGTTTTGTTTTAAAAAGCAGGCTTTTAATAAAATCCCCATGATCTCAATAACATTAGCCACTCTGATGTTTTTAAGCTGATCACAAATGGTCACGTTGGGTGCACCTGCATTTGCCTGCAATCTACAAAGCCAGATACTGAGCTGGGAGTTCAGGAACCCTTGGCCCTTGCTGCCACCGCTTAAGCTTCCCTCAGATCAAGCCTTTGCCCGCCCTGTTCTAGAATGAGTGCTGTCGCTTCCTGCTGTAGGCCCGGCCGCGTGATTTGGTTCTGGTGGGGACTCTCTGGCTTGAGCTGTGTTCTTTTCTCCCTTTGTCTCTCCATCGTAGACTACTGTTTTCCAAAGTGAAGTTGGAGTCACTGTGCCGGGGCCCGGATGAGGCGCTCCTCACATGTAAGCACATGTTACAAATATGGAAATCCTGCTACAACCTGACCAATCCCAGGTAAGAGGCCAGCAGTGCCTGTTTTGCGTGATTTTTGCATGGGTCCCCGCCTCCCGGTGCTGTCTCCGATGGGCACTTAGCAGGCAGGCATGACCCCTGCCGCCCTGTGCCCCTCCAGGCCCTCGTGAGCAGCAGACAGTAGGGGTGAAGCCGTACACACCCCATTTGTGTAAGAGAAGGGGCTTTTCTTCCAGTGGCTGATGAAGCCCCCAGATCAGGGGTTTCTTTTCCTGTTGCTGCCACAGTGACCTACGAGGCCCAATGCACAGCTGATCTCCACCTGATTTCTCTCGACTGGCCATTTATTTAAATTCTTGGACAAGTCTTATCATCTTTCTGGTAATTTATGGATAGACTAGTCAATTATATACTCCAGGTGGGGGTCTTAGAGTAGTATTTAAAAGGCCTGCAGAGACAGCAGGCCACGTCCTACTAAGGAGAGTAGAAATCGCTATGGGCATGATAAAGTATAATTTTCAAACAGGTAAAATCATGACGTAAACAAATACAGATAAGCATGTATCAGAGGCTTTATGTGCCTCGTTAACTAATGAGTAATGAGGGAACCAGTGAAATGTTAAGACTCGTTCAGAGAAGAATTTGAAAGATAGATACACTGAAATGAATTTGCAAAGAAATGCAAAAACAGTATCCTATAGGACAATGAAATACATGGTTTGGGGTTGTCTTCTACAGGGTGGAAATCAATTGTATCTCATTTACCTACAGAACAGTAAAATGACCTTAATCAGTCGGAGTCAGTCAAGGGCAACCACCAGACCAAGGCAGATAATCGGGGGAAGGCTCGCTAGTCAATCCCCAGCTCACCACTGAAAGATACCCAGTAACCTGTTGTGCCCATTTTCAAGTCTTGGGCAATTTTTCCTGGCATCTGTTTAAATTACTAAGTGTGTCCTGCCCTTGGAAGGAAGTCATTTAATGAAAAGGGACCTAATAATTCAAGTGCATTCAGACAACTGCTCATACATTTGGAACATTTTTCAAGCTCATAGCAAGATGTATGGACAGCCCACACTAGGATCTTAAAAGTCAGGAGCCTAAAAATATTCAACTCAAGTCATAAATGTGTACTAAGGATGTCGCTTGCCCCGTACAGCCCCCAGGAGGTGACAGGCTGGTTGGTGGCCTTGATGTGCAGGCTGTGGGCCTAGGGAGAGGAAAGGTGGGATGGGCCTTAGGGAAGCAGCAGAGTTCGGGAAGGGTTCCATGTGGGATTTTATTTCTGCAGTTAAAAGAGCATATTCAAAATCAGCGCCCTCCGTGTTAGGGGACGGGTCCTTGTGAACTGACATTCGACAGAGTTGTGACCACAGACGGGCTTTGTGGGCAGTGCGGCCGGAAGGGAGGGAGCTCACACTGTCCAGCCCCACGCCAAGCAGGCAGCCCTGAGACCCCTTGCAAAGCCGGAGTCTCGAGAATGAGCCAAGAATCCCCTCCGCAGCCACAGCCTGTGGCACGTGACTGCCCCGTGCTCTGTCTTCCTCTCGGTGAAAAGATGATCCTGAAACAGGCCTCTTCCCTTTTGCGGATATGTTCTGAAAATAAAGATCATTTTCATTTTTTAAAAATTCTATTTTTCTAAGTCTATAAGCAGAAATAGAAAAGGCCCATGTTATGTTCCCGAAAAGCCCCCCACTCCCGGCCTCTCAGCAGCAGCAGCAGGGTTTTTAGGGAAGAGCCTTGGCCCCAAGCACCGCTAACGGGAGAGCCTCCCCAGGCTGCTTGCTTCCGTCCCGGAGCATTCCTTTGCCTGTACCCCCGTTCGAAATGAGAAAATAAACCCATCAGCCTTCATGTTGCCAATTTTCCCTCAGTTCTCCACACCTCTCCCACCTCCCCACATTTCCTCCCACTTAGCAACCAAGAATATTGAATGTGAGGAGAAAAAAAATAGCAGAATTGGAAAGCTTTTTAAAAATACTTAACCAAATGCCTGGGCTGTGTCCATACTTCCTCCGTTTCCTGAAGGATCTTTCAGGGCCAGAGCAGGGAGGAACCCTGGCTCCAGACGCAGAGTCTGGACGGGGTGTAGGGGTGGGCGGAGGAGGGCCATCAGAGGTTTGCAAAACTGCTCCCTCCAGCGCCTCCCAAAGCTTTGGGGGGGGGAGGGGGAGGGGTGGTAATTGAGCAGCCCCTGATTAAGGAGCTTCCTGATTGTTTTTTTTAACTTTATTTATTTTCTCTGGGATATAAATAAATGTTTCTCCTGTAGGCCTTACCATTGCGCAAATTTAGACATCCTCCCCAGTGTGGTCGGGTTAGACGTGACCCTGGCAGTAGAATGAAGCATAAAGAGGGGAGGGCTGTGTCTTGACAAGGGATGGCATATTCCTCCTCCTCCAGATAAGGGCAGCTCTGGGTCCAGCAGCCTCGAGTCCATGATCAGGTCACGCAGGGTTCTAGAAGAGGGTAGAATCACATGAACAAGTGTATGAGAAGCGTCCCTACTTAAAAAAAAAAAAAAAAAAAAATGCAATAAAAACTGGGCCAGAGAGCATCTTGGCAGGTGGTTGGTTTCTCCCCGGAGAAGGCCCACGCTGACTCCCTGAGTTGGGGCGCCCTTGTTTCTGAGCGTGCTCACTGATGGAGGGGCCTCTGCTCCACCTGCCAGGGCTCCCCACCGTCCCCCACCCCCTCCCAGCTCCACCGTGGGGCTGGCGCAGGCCTGCACCACAGTGAGATGATGAGGCACAGAGGGACATATGAGCAGTAATGGGCCACGTGGAGAAGAGACCAAGCTTTCATGTTATCTGCAACTCGTTCCCTCTTTATTTTTGCTTGAAGGAAAATCACACTGAGCTAGTCGCTGAACCGAGCCTTAGACAACTTGCAAAGAGCGTTCCACCTGCAGTCTGAGAGCCCATCCCTTGCTGTGAGCAAAATGGTGGGTGGCATTCCCTCGAGTGTACATTTGGCAAGGTGTGTGTCATTTCAGAAGCCTGGATTTATTTGCTGGGTCTGCAGTTCTCCTTGCCTTTAGGAGAGAAAGCTGTCTCGTGTTTCGTCTCCTCTGTCTCAGTAAAGGAGCAGGTCCCTTCAGTTCTTGTGCCCATTGGCTCAGCTGCTCAGAACAGCGTGACTGGTGACCAGGGCCTCACCAGAAGGTCCCAGCAGCCTCCTGGAACGGACAGTCACAGCTCCCGCTGTGGACGGCAGCACCCTTCCCCGGGCCGTCCCTGTGCTGGGCCATCTGTGTCTGCCTTATCTTCAGTCCCTGCATCGGCCTTGTGAGACCACAACTCTTCTTTCCATTTTATAGGAAATAAACAAGGCTGAATAACTTGCCTAAATTTTCCCAACTAAATAAGCACTAGAGCTCTGATTCAGGCCCAGGCCTGTGGCTGACACCAGTGCTCCCTGCACCACACATGCCACCTCTCCGAGTGGGCAACCAACATCTTTTCCTTTATTTGTATTTTTTATTTGTTAACCACTTCTTTCCTATGCCCCTCACCACTGCCACATGGACCGTCTTCATCGTGGAGCCATATAATTGGAAGAAAATGTTTTCTTCCCCAGTCCTATTTCAATTGCTTACTTACAAATTGCACTTTAAGTTTTTATTTTTAAAAAAAAGATGCTTTCTTTACTCTGACCTCAGTTGGAAACTGGAAATCTCATCCCATACTAATTAATAGTCACCAGCGTTTTAGGGAAGCTTTCTTTTTACAAAGCGTGCTCTCCTTCCATCTTCCAAGCAACCCCATAGAGCAAGCAACTGTCATGTTCTTTCATACCCATTTTACTGATGAGAACTGAGGGTCAGGGATATTGGGAGCTTGCCTTGACTCTTGTTACCAGCTGTGAGGGGCCTGGAGAAAAACAGGCGTTTCCTCCTCTCCCACCTGCCCAGCTCTGCCTTCCCATCCCAGGCCCCTCTCTTCCATCCAGTAAATGCCGAGCCAGGTGCGGAAGCTGGGTTGCTACAAAGACCCCCCCGCCCAGGCTCTCACTCCAGGCCCACCACCAGCTTGCCCCTTGTGTTTAACAGCCTCCGCGGGCTATGGAAGGTGGAGGATTTCCAAGAGAAGCTTCCAGTTTCCAGTACAACTTTAACCATCGCTAGAATGTACTCTAAATGTTAGTCCCCAGACATTACCTGCGTGTGTGTGTCTACCTGTGGGGATATCTGCAGCTTATGTACAGTGGACCTGGGGCTCCTGCCAGTGTCCTCCCCCTAGCACCCTCCTCCACTAGCACTACTGACCGGGAATGGTTTTCCTTCCCTTCCTGCCATCCTCCTTGGGGGGTGCTCCTGGCAGCCGCCGGGCTGGGCCCAGGAGGTGAGGTCACAGGTTAGTGAGGCGGGAGTGGGTGGTCCATGGTAGGGGCCCAAGCAGGGTCCCACAGGAAGAGAGGAAGGCTTTCTTTTGTGAGAGAGACTGGCCAGAGTGAGAGAGTGGAGGAGACTCAAGGGGTGGCCAGGGCCTCCCTTTGCCTCTTCCTCATACCCCAGAGGTCATCACAAAGGCAAATCTTGAATGCTTAAGACTCCACACCCTATAAACGTAGAATTAAAAAATTGCTTAAAGCAACCAGCACAATTCTCAGTGACCGCATTCAGGGCGGAAACAAGAGCGTCTCCATTTTGAATAGTGAATTGTTGCTTATGCACTGATTTCAAAAGGAACTCTGAAGAAGAACGAAGGAATCTGACTGCATACAGTTTCTCAGCTGGTGGAGGGGAGGTAGCTCCTGTGTCGTTACAACAGTGGGGAAGGCTCACAAGTAAGATTTGGGTTTTAGCAGCAGTTTCTAACATTCAGAGTAGGAGGCCCTTAACTCAGCTTCCCCATACCTACCATTGCACTAGAAGGCTAGAAATACGTGGTCTTCAGCAATCAGCCAGCCACGTTCACCTCGGGTGCGTGTTTGTGGGTGTATGTATTCATAATGATGCATGGAGTATACCTAAAAGTTACAAATCTTCTGAATGCTCTGTCCACATGATCTCGGTTCAGCCTCCCACCTCCGAATGCAGGAAAACAATCCTTATCTTCATCTGACAGGGAAGACACTGAGGCACAGGGAGAGTAGGACCAGAAGGACCTACTTGTTAGGGCCAGATAGAAGATAAGATCCCAGACCCCTGGCTGGCTTCCAGGACCCAGGAGCCACACATGGCAGCCAACCCCGGGCAGTGAGACTTGGGGAGATGGGAAAAGCCTGGAGGGTTATGGCCAAAGAAAACCCATCAAAAACCCAGGCGAATCCTTTCTCTGCAATGCCTGGCACCTTGCGGTGTGTCCTGAAATCCCCAAGACAATGAAAAAAAAATCACTGTATTTTGAGATGACATCTTCTGAAAAGCTCCTAGGTGGGGAGCCATTGCAATATTCAGATCATAACTATTTGTAATATTTTTCTAATATTTATATTAAAAATACATACATGAACAGACCGATGTTAGAAACATCCAGTCAGTAATGTGATTAATGAACATTTGCACCTACTTTTATGTTGTCTTCCGCTTGGAGACAGTTACTGTTTCTCAGTTGTGGAAATAATTAATAGAACAGTTTCCAAAAAACACGTATCCAATGATGTAATAAGTATAGGCTGACAAATAGTGTGCAGTGAAGCAAGTTTCCGTCTGTTTCCTGTGGATTTCTCTAACTACATCACTGGACGTGGAAATTACAGCCTGCGAACCATATTAAGTTTCATACCAAATCTTGTTTGTACCACTTTTAGCAACAGCTGCATACAGGAAGGAAATTGTGTCCCTTTATTATAGAATTTGAACTTCTTAACAAAAAAAAAAAAAATACCACGCCTAGAGCCCCCAGATGGACAAAACAAAATAGCTTCAAAGAAAAGCGTTATAGACTCAATCCTTAAGAGAGAGATGTGCTGCTTTTTGGAGCTTTCTTGGATGGAATATCACGATAGAGGAAAAAAGAACAGTGCAATTTTTTTTTTTTTTTTTTTTTTTGCTTACAAGCTTCTTAGAACAAAACAAAATGAGAGTCCGTAGGAGCTAAGGTCCCCTACCTGTGTTTCATTCCACTTAGGTCCGAGGTGGTCTCCCATGTGACTCGCCAAACAAACGGTGCCAAGCTTGCTCTGTAGGGGGGGTTGGGGAGGGGGGGTTCAGTACAGGAAGCTGGTAACCGTGCCAGCCTGGAGGCTGGTGCCCAAACCCTGCTGTGTGTTCTCAAGGCCCAGCCTTCTCCAGCTGTGATCGGAATCACTGGACAAGCTGGATGGGGGCAGGTGGGGTGCAGCTCCAGCTCCTCCAGTGACCAGCAGCTCCCTATGTGATCTCAGGACTATTAGATAGGGACACAAGGGAGGCCACGACTGTGATTGCCCTTTGAAAAGTAGGAGCCAGGGGTTCTCAAATCTAGCTACACACTGTGGAGCCATCTGGGGAGCTCGGAAAAATGTGGGCTACCCCAGAAATACTGATGCATGTGGTCTGGAGAGGGGCCTAGGCATAAGGGTCTTCTAGAAATGCCCCAGGTACCTTCCCTGGGCAATGAGGGCTTAGCCGTAGACCGTTGAGTGTAAGACAATTCGAGGGCGGTGTGTTTATGAGCTTGATGAGCTCCAAGACTTCCAACACGGAAGGCCAGTCAGTACCCCGTCCTAAGGCGGACCGAGAACCTGGCTTCAAGTTTTCGGTTTTGTATCTTATAATGACACCAAAGAGGCTAAAATTGGAAGGGTCTGTGGGTGTGGTTTAAGCGTGTTTGTGACAGTGAACATGGAAAGAGATCGCAGCCCAGGCGGAGTCAGGACACAGGATGCCTTGTAGGCAACGGAGAAAGGTGTTACCGCACATTAGGGGTCCGCGATGGTTGATTCTGTGTCTCTCCCCCTGCCCCCCTTCCAATGACTGACCTCTGCAGCTGTGTTTTGCAGTGATTCTGGACGTGGGAGCAGCCTCTTAGATAGAACCATTGCTGACAGACGACAGCTTAACACAATTACTTTGCCAGACTTCAGCGATCCCGAGACAGGTGAGAATAATAGACCAGAGGGGACGGAGTGGTGTCCGCGAGGGAGCGCGTGGGGCCTGGCCCCGAGTGGCGAGTGGCGTGGGACGAAGACTGCCAGGGACGGGGCTCGGAAACCCTCCTCACACTAAGAGGTTAAACTCAGTCGAGGCGCATTTTCTCCAGTGTCTTTTCAAGTGTGTGTTCACAGTGGGGGACATGGTAGTGCCTGCCTGGCACAGCTCTTTGAGATCTTTCTATTTTTCCCTGCACTCTCAGAGCCTCAAATTCAAAACTAAAATTAGATTGTTCGCATCCCCATGAAGCCTCCCCTCTGCTTTTCTGTTTCTCCCTCTCTCTTTAAGTTTCAGATCTTGCTGAAATCAGGTTTTGATTTTTAATCAGTTGAACATAGGAACACCCCCCCTCCCCCCAGCAAAAAGGCCTTGTAGGGACACAGGTGGGTTCTGAGCTTCTGATTCCCCTGTCCCCTGAGCAAGTGTGTACATCTTGTCATTTGCGTTTCCACATTTGCCTAAGTACAGAGGAGTAAATATGCCTCTGTGATTTCCAAAACTCCAAACAAGTAATTCTAATAGTTCTACCGACTATTTGGTGGTGATTTGGAGGATATAAAAAAGTCCACTCTGCTTCGAGCCTCAAAGGTAGTTCCAGAGCATCGTTTGAAAGCTGGTTCTGTTGCTTCTCCACCCCCCCCCCCACCATGGTGCCCCAGAGAGGGGCCTGTGTAGGGCTTAATCCCCATCTGGGTATTCCTCCTCTTTTCTGGGCTGGCTTCATGAAAGGAGCCTCCAGGTCTTTCTCCTGACCTTGTGATAGGTCCCAGCTCCTGCCCAAGCCCTGCCAGAGAAAGCCAGAGAGCAGCCCTGGGGTAGGCACAGCCATCTCCTGAAAAATCTTGGCGCTGGCAGGATGGGAGAGATACCACCTCTAGAAGCCAGATGTGCTACTTGTCCAAACCCATGCTTGCAGCTGCCTGCACACTGCATTCCTTTGCTAGGCTCCCTTTTACCAGAGGTAGTCACCTTGAGGAGTCTGGTCCCAGGGCCCCGGGGCTCCCAGGTCCAAAGAGTGCTGGGCATTGGATGGAGCGCGAACTGCAGATCAGTGTAGTTTAACAGGGCTGCCGGCCACTGGTCAAAATGCAGAGCTGCGAAGCCACAGAGAAAGTCACCCCCTGCAATGGCCTGACCCCCTCCGCCCCCATTGACCAGCAGTCCTTGGAGGGGGGGAAGCCTCTGACTTTGAATAGCGCGGCAGTCCTAGAGACCCTGTTGAACCTCCTCATTGCTGGAAAGGGAGGGTCAAGCTGTGGGCTCTAGCCACCGCAGGGTGAGGCCGGGACACGGGGGGAAGGAGGTGACGCTCACTGTGGCACCAGCAGCAATTTTGGCCAATTCGGAACAGCTGCGGCGGCTGCCCGTGGCTGTCTTCCCCCCTCTGCCCCCTCCCCAGGATCCTGTGAGGACAGTCCTCCTAAATTCAGACCCCTTTCCTTCCAGCTGGCCTGGACCTTAATTTCCCCTGAAGTCCCAAGACTTGCGGGCCACATCGCATTGAACACAGATTGTGACAGAACATAAGCGAGGCCCTTGTTATTTGTTCTCCCCTCTGCCCTGTGGGACATTTTCCCTAGAGACTTCAAGAATGTCCCCGGCCAGGTTAGACCTTCTGAGATGCGGGAGTGTCCAGGTGAGGAAGGTACGTGACGCAGTTAGGGCGATGCTGCGCCCTCGTCCCTAGTGGGGTTTGTGCATCTGCTTCGCCCCTCACCCCGGGAGCCCGGGTGGTTGGACCGGGGTTGCCGACCCAGATGCCCTGGAACAACAGGGCAACAGCACAGCCTCCAGGCCCCTGACCATATTAGTGTTGTGGTATGATGCCTGCAAGATAATTCTTGTAGGAATCCCTACAAGACTTCTTTCACCGGCCCTGCCCTCAGAGACCCCAGTTGTTGGCTTACGCACCGCTACTTACTTACCCAGGAGGCCAGGGAATCAGAAATGCAGCAGGCCCTGTTAGGAGGCCTTATCAATGCCGGCTGGTTGTAAATGAGGGTAGAACATTCTGAAATGACCGTTGAAATCAAAGAGACAGACATGAGGAAGACTCACCTAAAAATGGAAAGGGTGCCTCCGTCTTGATGAATAGAGCCCAGTTTTCTATAGTTCAGCCCCGGGGGGCAGGCAGAGGGCCAGCACATTCTCCTTTGTACACCTTTGTGGATGGCCCGACTTGTGAACGACCCACACATTCTAAGTTTTGATTCAGAAGGTGCCATAGAGAAGTTTTGCTCCCATCCCTGTGTCTCTTATTTTTCCGGAAAAGTAACCAGTTCTATTAACTTTCTGCTTGCCCTCCCAGTGTTTTTTTCATACAAATAATCTTAGCTATGATTTCCCATGTCCCCCTCCATGAATAATAGCATAATACTGTGTAGATACGCCCTCCAGCACCTGGCACTTTTCACTTCTCGGCATGTCCCGAAGACCCCTCCATATCCACCTGCAGAGAACGTCCACGTTCTTACAGCAACCTAGCGTTCCATGGAGCAGACTTCACACTCCAGACTTCTCTGTCCTGCGGGACCTCAGCCATCGTCCTCCTGCCCTTTGCCACAGTCTTCAGTACACGTGAGGGAGGAGGCTGGACAATTTTGAATAGCACTGCTCATTTAGGAAAGCAACAGGGCTATAGAGGAAAAGAGAAAAGGAACTTATCCAAAGTAAAAATGGTCCCAAATCGAACCAAAGTAACCAGGGTCAGCTGTGGTCTGAGAGGACCCAACCCTGGCAGGTGACACCTTGCTGATAGTATAGGCCCATGCCGCACCTGGTGCTTCTCTCCTTTCCTGAATTCCCTAATTTAAAGGGCCCAGGCATCCGACACCAGCGAAACCGCACAGTGCTGGCGTCCTGCAAGGACGCGGCCAGAGCCATGGTGAACCCCCACCACCATGACCCTGTCCGTTCTCAGGCACCCAGGGTGCACATAGAGAGTCCTTTGCGAAGCCACAGGCCCTCTTGGGTCACTTGTTTTTGTGTTCCAGAACTAAAATTTATTTCCTTTTTGTTGTTTTGTTTTTTTTTTAATTTTCTATCATGGAAAATTTTCAAATATACCAGAACAGAGGCACCGATGTAATGAATCCCATGTACCTACCACCAGCTTTCAGTGATTAGTATTCCTTTTTCATCCCTCTCTCCTGCCCCACACTTAGTTTTTATAGAGCATTTTAAGGCAAATCCCAAACGTCATATTTTGTGTACTCAAATTTCGGTATATATGTCAAAGAGATAAGAACTTTTAAAAAATAGGAACACAATGCCATTATTATACATTTGGGTCATTATAAGGTGCAGGCTCAGTATTCTCGATTTGGGAAGTGGTTAATTAACTAGGATATGGTTTTCCACCTCCGAAACTGCCCATATGAACATCTGTGGAATAACATAAGGGGAACACATGTCTAGAAGCTTTGGACTGGCCAAGTCCACTGGGGCTAATAGAGTAGCATTGGTGTCATTAGTGGATGTGGCAAATTGAAAAAAGCCCCCTAAACAACGCGATTTCCCTTCCATTGTCACCTCTCACTCCCCTTCCCCCACCTCTGATAGGTCCCAGCCATGGAAAAAGAGGAATCAGATAGAGTGACAGTCTTAACGTTGAAGCTATGAATCATTATCTTTTCTTAGGAATAAGTTGGTAGTTCCTTAAATAGAGGATGAAAAAAAAATTTTTTTTTTCTTCCTTTTGCCTTCAAAACAGGATGTGGAGTAAGGAGATTTATCTTTAATCATTGGTAGATAGTACCAGACACCTATCCGAAGCAAAATGATTCTTTTACCTTGCAAGTTTGGCCCATTGTGTCTGTGACAATTTTTCATTGGAGCCGTGGTCTCCCGATGACTGGGTATGTCTCCATTGGAGAAGCATGAAGGTGGCGGTGACAGCTTCCTTTCCAAAGTGCCCAGCCTATGCACCTGACCTCAGACCAGCTTGGAAAGCTTAGCCCTCCATTGTCACGATGCTGTGACCATGACCTATGGTTACATCTCAGTCTCTCTACCTAGGAAAACCTTCACTTTCAGTAAACTTTATATAAGTGTTTCTCATAAAAAACAAATCCAGGAATAGCCAAGGGCTACACCCTTCCAATTGAACATCGGTCTCCTCTAGAATGTCCTGGATATTGTAGGTTAAAGATGTATTATTTTCAGCGGATCATGCTGCCGAGTCTGTGCCCAGGTAAATCTGAGTTATTTTTATTCCGTGGTATTGTTGCAGAACAATTAAATAACCAGTGGAAAAAACAACAAATTTGTTTTCTTCGAAAAGCACTTGTATTCTATTGTCCAGTAGAGGAATGATTGTGTATTACATGACCTCATTTTCTTTGCAGCTTATGTGAGTATATTAAAAGCTAGTTTATTTTTTCCTTTGTGTCTCTAAAGATTTCTTTTTTTTTTTTTGCCTTTATCCTTTTTTTTTTCTCTTTCACTTTTTTAGTGTCAGATTCCTCCTCCTCCTCTTCTCTTTCAAGAACCGAATCTCCTCTCCACCTGTTTGTGTCTCCTCATCTTCGTTCTCATCCCAAACCTGACATCTTTGTGTGGCCCCCGGCAGCTCATTCATTCAATGACCCAAGTCCCCGCCGGGAACCCTCTCTGTGTAAACATGGTTTATGGTTTTTCCTTTCTTGTTAGATCTACTTCATTTGCCTGCTGTTTCATTTTCTGATAATCTTCCTAACTGATAAGCTGGATAGGAAACTCCATCAAATTTATCTGAGAGAAAAATCTTGCCAATTTGAAAATCCCAAAGCTGTGTGGGGCAGAAGGAGACATTGGTGCCCAGGTCCCAACCTCCTCATTAAAAAGTAAAGGAGACCTGTTTTGAGCAGGATAAATAGAAGCTTTTCTAGACAATGCTTCTGGTTCTCAGCTACTCGTATGCTTTCCTGGAGTTGACATACCTGCATAAAAATCCCATTTTTTAAAAAGGCAAATTAGAACATTTTGCACATAATTTATTTCTATATGTTTCTGATTTTCTATTTGGAAATTAATTCAACAAGCATACTCCGATGAAGGTGATATCGTAAAGATAATGGTCATAAGCCCTTTAAGTTTGTGGTTCTCAAACTTTGCATTAATATCGCACAGAGAGGTTTGAAAACTGCAGATCCCCCGAGCCCCACCCCTAGAGTTTATGAGTCAGTAAGCCTGAGCTGGACCCCGGGCATGTGTATTTACAGAATACCTACTTAGGATTCCAGGGCCAACGGGTCTGTACTGCATCTTGAGAAACAATGCTATAAGTTGTTTTCCATTTGCAAGGAAGGAAAACGTAGGGTTTGTGTGAAAACCTATGAAACTATCAAGAGAAATTGGACAGTGTTTTAATCTAATCTTGCTTTTAAATTATATGGAAATTTAGAAGTCTTTTATGGTGTTCAGGGACCTGTCCGTTGAAACAAACAAACAGATTCCTGTATTAAAATGAAACGCTGGTTGATCAAGTCCTTAAATGGGGCCTCAATGTGGGTCTCACCAGGAGGGGCCGGGCTTGCTTTCTTTCACTCATGCATTCGATGTTCACTTTTACTGCAGCACTGCCAGAACATTTAATCCCTGTATCCACGATTTATAAGGGCTCATCTCTGTCCCAAATGCTCCGTTATATGCCGAACAAAAGCTCCTAAGGGGACTGCTGCCAGAAAGAACTACTTTCTCTAATGTGCTCATCTTTCTGATGGCTACCCTGCCGTGTTAAACACACACACACACACACACACACACATAAAGTCGGGGCAGAAATGAGGCTATCATCTAAAATAAATCATTCAAACCAAGAAACACTCTGGCTTTACTTAGCTGCATAGTGAGTGTTCTGAACTTGGCTTTCATGGCAATCCTGGCTTTATGAAATGCAAGACGAAGATAATGTTTATAAACTGCTTATGCGGTTTTTAATCCACTTCTTAAGATAGACATTTTCCCTTAATACAATGCCCACAGGCAATGGGCACCTTCAGCTTTTACGGAGAAGTTGTTGGCATCCGTTGCCTTTTGCCCAGTTTTTTGTCTTCAAATGGGAGCTTAGCGTGATAGATTCCCACTGGCCCGGCCTCTCCTGTTGTACAACAAACCCACTACCTGGGCCCCTCTGCCAGTGTTTATATTGTCACATCCCAGAGAGCCCTGCGTTCTTTCAAACCTTTGAAGACTGAAGTCCTAACTCTTCAGTGAGACACCTGATACCCGATTAATTAGTAAATTGTTAGGGCGATGAGCACCCACTGGGCTTTCTGCTGAATGTGCTGTGTCCCAAGCAAGGCTCAATTGTTTATTCTTTGTGAAACTATGAGTCATCTCCTGCCCTCAGGGAGTGCCTCGCTGGTACCCAGGTGATGTGCCCCAGAATCTCCCCCCCCCCCCATAGCTACCACATTTAGTTAGAGAAGCATACCATACATTTCTGATAAATGTAAAATTTCTTGATTAAAATTGTAATGATCTTGAATCCTGGCTCCTTTTATGAGGACAGATAGCCAAGGCCTGAAGTTTTCTGAATTTCTCTCTCCAATCCTTTGACTTCATAGGAGTGAAAACTAGCCCAAGTCTACAAACTATTGGAATCATGATTAGGGTTAATGGTGGAAAGATCTGAAAACTGCTTGTTTGATTATTTTTCCCTTCCCTTTGGAATTTCCTGCCCTGGAAACAAAACACATTACTTGAATTGGTCAACTTTCATGTGCTGGGTGAACATTTAAATGTAGAGGGGAATGCCCAGTTGGCCTTTCTTTGGCTTCAAAAAAAAAACAAAAAACAAAAAAACATTGTTAGTGGAAAATCATGTGTCACTCTTGAATTGAAATCTAATTTGAGACAGCCAGACTTACAGTTGGAAGGTTATTAGAACTCTCGTTGCTTTTTTAGCCTCTAATTTTGATTTTTCAAATGTTTTGTTTCTTGGTTTTAATTTTTGATTTGATTTGTTGTTCCAAGGCAACTCTCCAGAAGTATACTTTCATGGTTTTCCCTCCCTTTTTTCAGTTAGTAAGTAGTTTACCGATCTATCTATTAACCTTTCTGAGGGTCTCCAGAATCACGCTTCCCTCCACCATGGAACGTGTGTTGTAGTTGTTGATCGTGGGGGATGCTGGGATGACGTGGATGTGGGGCTGCCACCTGCTTGCCCACTCTGCCCCCTGGGGCCCGTCTCAGATGCTAATGCATTCCCCCCCACACTCCACCCCCCCACCCCCTCACCCCCTGCAGCCTGGGTTTAAACACTGGGGAGGCAGTACTTCTCTGGGTGGGACTACAGAAGGAGGCAGTGCAGGAAAGATGTCCAAGTCAGGCATGCAGTGGATTGGCCACAACCCCGCTGGCGCTGACCGGAAGCGTGAAACACTCAGCCTCCCCAGCGCAGGTCATCTGTGAATTTGGGGTAGAGGGAACCAGTTGAATCTTAAATTTTTTTTCCAGTTCACCCATTATTGCTATGTAGAAAAGCAATTCTAATTATTAATTTTCCTGAAAGAGGCGAAACAGACATCATAAACTTTAACCAGCATCTACCCAAACTGAAAAGAGACTAAGCAGTTACCTGGGTGTAGGACTAATACTTCGGGTGGTGGTCTTTTAAGGCATGAGTGAATTATCTTTCCAAGGATGTTTCCTAGACTGCTGATTCTCTGCAGTCAAATATTTTTGGGAAATATTGCATCTCCCTCTTAGAGACTCAGTTCATATTGGCACATTAAAGGCTCTGAGAAGTCCTGCAGTTTAAAAGAGTCAAGGCTCTCAAGTTTGACCCCTTGTTCCCCAACTAATTTCGTCATGTTTCCCACCTGTGGAATCAGTGTTCCAGGGACTGCATTTTGAGAAATGCTAACGTATAGAGCCATCCAGTGCATTTGAATGATCTGAGCCTTTACCGCTTACAGCAAATATTCCTCTCAGGGAGTTGATTTCCCTCTGAAATCTAGCTCAGCTGAGATGCGACTTTGTTTCTGGCTTTTAAAAGTGTCCATACAAATAAAATATTTTTTAAATGAATAAAAGTCCATAGTAGAAGAGATATGTTTGGTATTGTCATCCCATTAGGGTTCTTCAGGAGAAAAAAAAAAAGTTTCACTGCCAGGGTTCTTTCAAATCAGGCTCCTCAGATACATTAAAAAGATTCAATTTTCAGAAAGTCGGGTTACATTAAATCTTCAGGCAGTCCTCATTAGTTACAGTGAGGCTTGATGCAGTTATACAAGGGACTTAACTATCTTCCATGGAAACCACTCCAACTCTCCCAAGTCAGGAAAGCTAGGTTCAAGGACCAGTTCTGCAGAAGAAGCCAGGCAACCCTGCACCTTAGCTTCCCTATCTGTAAGGACGTCAGTGTACTCATTCTGGTCACACACACCTTTATGGTATGCCAGGAGCTCATCCTGAGCCTGGGTCAGGTGCCCCCTCCCGAGTGACAGTGGGTAGCCGTGGCTCCCACAGGGAGGTGGCTGCCAGATGGAAGGAGCCCTGTTGGGACGCACTCTCCACTCTCCACGTGGGCTGCTCACCACTCCTTAGACCTGGGGATCCCGAGTGCCCCCATTCTTGAGTGCTCTCACAGTCATTATCTTGGAGGAAAATGCATGTTGACATTTTATTCGCCTCTCCAAGAAGGTGCTAAAAATCAGGAATGCTGACTTGGGTTCTTGGCTCGGTTTTTCATATCCCAGATTCCAGTGAAACTGCTGTTCTCTTTAGGAGCTCATAACCCAGGGAAGAGAATAAGCAGATTCATGACAAAACACACCTCTCAAATAAGATTGAGAAGCAAATTCAAGGTCGTTGTTTTTTCCCTTTTCTTTTGGCTAGCATTGCATTATTGACTTTGCATTTTCTGACGTTTACAAATGTGTCTCCCGATCAGGAAATGACTAGTCAGTTGGGTGCACATTTCACCCTCTGCTCCTGCTTGACAGGATAAAGTCGGGTTTTCAAAAGCTGTATATGAAAAAGTTACTCTAGTGATGACCCCACTGCTCTTGAGGGGTGGCAATTAAAAAATTTCAGCCCTTATGTTTCAAGGATGAACCTTTTCTTGCTATTTTAATGAAATTAAAATTAATTCTCCCCAATTAGTTCTGTGGTGTCTTTCTTGAAATAAGACTGAAGAGAACTTTAGGAGATTGACGGGTCAATAATAAATGGCCCTCAGATAGAAGTTAAGGAGTGTGTGTCCAGTAATTAGACCATCACCTAAACCAGGGAGGCTTTTCCCAGAAAGGCTACATTCAAGGACAAATGCAGCCTTCCCCAGGCACTTGAGTCCAGACGCACAGCCGCATGAATATGCAACAGGGAGGGTTTCTAATGGAGATGAAAGCATCTGCCTGGTGTAGTCCTCCAGAAGGTACTGTCTCCAGCCCAGAGCCATGGCTTGGCTCACTCTGACAGCTGGCATCTTCCCGCATGCTTGTGAACGGCTTCCCGCCACGCTCCCCGTGTGCCCACCTGGCCCTGCCAACAGCCGTCAGCAGCATGCCGGGCCACCCCCGCATGCCCACTGCTGGTCATACACCCTGGTCTCTCCCCCTGCCTGAGTGGGCTCCTTCCCTAAAGCTTTCCCTGGAGAGAACCTTCCCCCCTTCAGGAGAAGACACAGCCTGTCAGGTTCCATGTGCTTGATATTCTGTTAAAGTGACTTGGAAATTGTAATCTCGTCTCGAGACCGTGGGTTTGGCTGTCCTGATTTACTTGGCTGTCTGAATCTCTTTTCCA
Source organism: Ursus maritimus (assembly GCF_017311325.1). Taxonomy (NCBI): domain Eukaryota; kingdom Metazoa; phylum Chordata; class Mammalia; order Carnivora; family Ursidae; genus Ursus; species Ursus maritimus. The sequence goes on from NW_024425008.1 coordinate 12,373,457, forward strand.
CTCCGTGAGAAAAGGAAGTATCTCCTAGAACGGGGACCAAAGTTATTTATCAGAGGAACCCACAAGCAGGAGAGGCCTCATTGTCAGTGGGAATCGGGTAGGAACCGCAGGTGCCTGCCAAGTGCTACGTCCCTCACCCCGTCACACTGGCAGACACACTACAGAGAGGGGACGTGGCAGCTGTCACGGAACTGGAGATGTGCCAGGGAGGAGCCCCCCCCCCAACCCCAAGTCAGCCTCCTCAGACAAGCAGATCTGCCTCCAGCAAAGATGGGAATTGCCCTAACACCCGTGGGAAGGAGAGGCCAAAATGTTTAACGTTTAAAAAGAAAGGTATAGAGACAATGTGCCTAACTGGGGGCTTGATGTGACAGTGGACTCTCCTCTGCCTTAAAAATCAGAGGCAGTCCTCACTAGCTACCGAGCTGCTGTCTCCTTCAGCCCCGAGGACATTCTGGCTCGTAGAGCACAGGTAGCAGGTGTGAGAAGGTCATCAGGCTGCCAGCAGTCTGCAGTGTTGGACTGATTTTACTTTCAAGCCCTATCTCGAGAAACAGACGTTCTTTTCCTGTTAAAAATGAAAAATTGTAAGCAAATCTCTCTGGCGAGAATGCTTAGTCATTCGGATTGCTGTTCAGTATTCAGGGTCTTTAAGAGGTAGAAGTGCTGCCTCTTCCTTCCTATTTGAATTGTTGGGGGGTGCAGCTTCTCAGAACTGGGAGCGGAATAAAGTCTAGTGACAGATAATATCGGATCGTTTCAGAACTGGGGGGAAATAAGCACGGAGGTTCATCAGCCGTTGGGGGTTTCTACGTGCCCGCTCCTGGAGCGGCTTGTCTTCTTTTCAGAAGAACGTGGGGAGCACGGCGTCAGCTGCCATGGGGTTTGTCAGGGAGAACGTGGGTGCCCAGCAGAGAGAGGGGACTGGGGCACAGCCACATGCTCCATCATTCCATGTTCGTGTACACCAGGCCTCCGAGTTAATTCAGGAGCGGGGAAGCCAAGAGCTGCCCAAATCCCAAGCAAACTCATGTGAGATGTGCAGTAAAGGGTTTTCATTGCACATCATGTAACACTTGTCCCTTGTTCCTGATGCTGACGCCTGCGCGGGCACCAGGTGGGCAAAGATTCATCTAAGATCTAGTCTAGCTACGACACGCCGGGAAGATGCGAGGGGAGAGCAGGTGCACACCCATCAGACGAGAGCCGCCTACTCAGTGCCACCAGAACAGTCAGACGGACAGCTGGACTATAAATAGGGGCCATGCATTCAGTGACCATGATTGTGAAAATAGGCACTATCGAACATAACCCAGCCTCGTCATGTCTTATGCCTTGTGCCTAACAAGATTGTCTCCTCTGAGACCCCTTTGAATGGTGAGTTGGGGTTCACACGCGACTGCCACCTTGGAGGTCTGTGTGAAGCCAGTGTCGGGAGAAGGGATTTTCGGAAAGGCTCTGGCTGCACCGGCTGTCTGAGCTGGCTGCTCCCAGTGCCCCGTTGGCGGCAGGCTTCCTCAACAGGCTTCAGCACGTGATAGACAGCGTGGGTCAGAACACCTCGGGAGGTTTCCTGAGGCCAGTGGCCTTGGTTCTGGGTCCTCTCAGCTGTGGCGAGCTGCCTGCCCACTGCAATTCCCGGGTCCCCTCCGTTGCCTTCCCTGCCTCCCGCACCCGTCCGGACGGAAAGCCTAGATGTAGGGATCAGAGCAATTCTTCGGGTAGCACCTTGGCGTTTGGATCAGGTGTCCAAGATAACATTTTCTTTTGGGCGTGTGAGTGGCAGAGAAGAGAAAGCAGTTGGCTTGAGGACATACAGATCTGCTCGGCACCAGGGCACCTGATGCCCCCTGGACCATGTGGACAATTAGGTCACAGAACCTGGACCAGATTTTCAGGTGCGCTCTCAGCTGCCCACGCCAGCTCTCGGTTCGGTTGGTTTTGCAGTGGCTTTCTGGAGCCTCTGCGCCCTGCGGCTGAGGGACCTGGGGGAGCACAGCAGCTGCTCAGCCTGCAGCGTTAGGACAGTGATAAGCACGTCTCGAATTCATGTGGTGGATAAGAGATGTACAGTAGCCGGGCCTTCTCCCTGGCTTACCTGTTGAACCCGATGGTGTGGAAGCTTATTCCTCCAGAGTCTTGGATTTCAAATTAGAAATAGATCTTATATTCCTCCCTCTGATTCCTTTTCTAAGCCTCTATTTGTCCATTTCCCTTAGGGTAATAATCCCTTCCACCCCCACGTACACTGTGGGAATACATTCGCATTGGTGATAAAGGCAAGGGTTGCTTTAAAAAAAAATGTTGGTGAGAACTAGCATTTCTAGTTGTGTACCTACATAAATCAGACTCGATTTTGATATAGTGTCTGTTTTGGTACTTACCATTTCAGTCCTGTGAGACAGCAACTGACAGGCTGTTTTTGTTTTGATCAGATATATCCATTCTGATTCATAATGACGTTTATTTTTTTTCCTCCAAATCCTAATCCTATGGAAGAATTGGACTTATCGTATTATTGCCAGGAATAGTAGACGTTAAGTATTCAGTAATGTTGCCGTTATTATTAGTCATCCGCTATTGCTAGCAAATACCCGAATGCTCTAATATCCATCCCTAGTTTAGAACATGAAGGGTCTCTGCCCTTGCGAAGCATGTGTTAAAAGGGATCCAGTAGGAGGGAAAACTGCAGTTCCCGTCCATATTTAAAGGGCTTAGTTATATTAGAGACGGGGGAAAGTCATGGAGTGAGGAGCAGTGTTTAACCTACTATGTCCCACAGTCGTTTGCAGTCTGGGCGGTTGGAGGTGAGGACAGCCACGCGGAGAAGCCCTTTGGACGGTGAAGGTTCTAGCCTCTGAGCCATTGTTAGGCCAGGAGAGTAGAGCACACAGACATGCTTCCAAAAGAGGGGACCGACCACTCTCTTCCAGATTTCAGACAGTGACATGTCTGTGGACAGTACTCATTCATTCCGCAAGCATTTACCTGGTAGCTGTCATGGGCCTGGCATTGTCAGCCCCTAAAAGCACCTCGACGTGGGACCGCCTCCTGTCTTCTAGAAACCCGCTGTCTAAGAGAGAGACCGTGACATTAACAGAAAACGGTGTGGTCTGTGCAGTGGATAGCCATACCCACAGGGTGCGGGAGGAGCACTGAGGACCCAAGGCCCACCTTCTTATAGGGGAGTGACAGGGAGAAGAAACGGAAGGGTCACGGCAGCCTTCCTGGAGGAGGTGTTACCAGAGCTGGATTTAGAGGTTAGATTCAGAGTTAGACTACTGTTCGAGTCCTACTTTTGCCGCCCACTGGCTCTATGACTTTGGATAAGTTCATAAGCTCATTAAATCTCAGTTTCGCTGTCTAAAGCATGCAGGTAACATCATTAGCCATCTCACAGAATTGTGTAAAGGTTAAATGAAATAATATATGTAAAGTGCTAATCGAAGTGCCTGAAACCTGCCGTGCCACGTTCACTAAAACTGATCATCACTGCTGTCATCGTCTGCCAGACCTTTTTCACAGGGAAACATGTTATTATGTGATTAATGAGTTAATTTAGTTGTGTATAGCTATCACGAAGAGAAGGGACTTTGACAATGGTTCTGATTAATTTGTTTGCAGACCAAATAAAACAGTGAATCCAAAAACCAGTTAGCCCCTCCAGAAGCCACAGGTCCTCGTAGCAAAGGGCCCATAGAACCTAGGAGAAAATGGGTAGAATTTTTCTTCAGTATTTGTTTATTATTGTTAGTTGCAAATGAATTAATGACTAGATATTTTAAGCATTTCTCAGTTTTGATTTCCAATGTGGCAAAACATCAGTAGCTATAACCCACATAAGCAAAATCTCTGGAAGGGGTCTCAGGAACTCCACAGAGTCTATAAAAGGATCCTGAGACCAGGAGAACTGAGAACCAGTATTGTAAAGAACAAGAGCTTCCTGAAACTCTGTTCCCCAGAGTCTTGGGAAGCAGGGGAGCTCATGCTCCCTGCCTGGCATGTGTAGCATGGCTTTTCTTGACCAAATGTTAATAGCACCTGCTCTCTGTCTCTCCAGGTGGGTGGGTCTCAGTCTTAGCCGGCAGTGGAATCACCTGGGTGATTAGCAAGAGGACTGGCCTCACCCCTAGAGTTAGTGATTCGGTGCGCCCAGGGCTAGCTCTTGTATCCTGGTCTTTTAAATCCCCAAGTAATTCTGATCTGAAGCCAAGGTTGAGAACCACTGTTCAAGGCAGTTGATGAGAAGGCAAACCAGCGTGGTGACGTCAGAATATAGCAACAGCAACCTTGTTTATTAAGCTGACAGTTGTTACTGAAATTCTCAGGAAAACTGTATCAAATCCTTATTCTCAAAGTTATTTCTTTTCCATAAAAAGTCCAAAACAAAACAAGACCAAAAAAAAAAATCGACAGCAGTCTAATCATTTTGCTGTTTTGATTTTTTTTTTTTTTTTTTAAGTAGACATACTTTGTCTAAACAAGGATCCGTTCTTAGATGAACTTCGTGAGTTCTGGATCATAATGGCATCGACTGGTGTCTTTTAACTTGGCCTCCGGTCCCTCCTCCTGTGCGGCCTCGTTCCCTCTGCAGAACTCCCTGTCCATTCCCAGAGGCGCTCTCCTCTTGCTCGTCCTCGTGGGGGCTCTGTGTGGCTTATCCACAGAAGGCAGATTCCCAGTCTGGCTTCCGCCCGCCTCCCGTGAGCCCCTCCACCAAACCCCCGCTGAAGGATTGGAGTGTATTTAGAGGTACCCATGTTTCCTTCATGTTGGAACAGTCAAAACACAATATGGATGGCCAGCCTCTTGCTGCAAATACTCTCAGAATACATTGTGGTACCTCTCAAAGGCCCCACAGAAATTATTTTTATGCTCACAATTTCCTCTTATCCAGAGTATAACCAGCTCGGTTTATCGGAGTGGTCAGCATTTGTCTTCCTAGATCATCACTATTTGAAACCTTACAATAAGTCGATAGTCACCACTAACAATGTCAGAATGTCTCTCTCCATATTAAACTTTATGATGAATTAAAAATGAAGAATGCGGCCAGTGATATAAATATCAACAGTTTGCAGTTGGAAATCACTGAGACGCCTGTTCTCAGCTCCGAGACCACCCCTTCAAGGGGGAGTGTGGGGGAGAGGTAAGGAGCCAGCCCCCTGCAGAGGGAGTGGTCTCCAGCCACCAGGACCCACAGAAGGGCAACATGACGAAGAATGAGTCATTTGATTTCTGAGTAGAAGTTCCTTTACGAGCCTCCTTTGACTAGTAGATGTGCTTGGTCTGCTCCTCTCCTTAGCCATTTAGGACAGCAAGTTTTGCCCCCGAGGCAGGCGGGTCCCACTCCTGAGCCCAGGCATCTAAGGGAAGGCCTAAGGGAAGACCTATAGCCCGTCTTCCCTTAGCGCGGCCTTGACAGTAGACATCTGCTTGTACGTGGGGCCAACGAGGTCATGTCCTAGAATGTGGTTCCAAATCTAGGGGTGTTGGCCGGCTCTTAAAGGCCAGGAAGAGGAATGGCAGGTTGCTGGGTTTATCTTGAGAATGGCCTCCTCCCTCCCCAGGAGGCAAGGGTGACTCCTCCCCCTGCCCCCCAGACGGTTTTTAGGCTTAGGCCCGGCCGGGTGTGCTCTGTCACTTACCTCTGTAGCCCTTCATTTACGCCACGTTTCAGCATGAGCGTCACAGCCGTGTGTCCAGCTCTACTCGTCTCCCGCCCCAACACTGTCCTAGACTGAGCTCCCGGAGGGAGCCCTTGCTATAGCATGTGCTCTGATTGTTGACTAAGAGACGAGCTAGAGCAGAGGACGGAAGCTCCCGTTCAAGGCCGTAATGATTGTCTGTATTTCTTTATGGACATACAACTTGGAAACATCATGGGGGAAGGCGTGTGTGTTCGTCTTGAACTTGTGTCTGTGTGTGGGAGGGGGTGGGTGGATGGCTGGTCGGGCGGGTCTGCCCTTTTACTTCTGATGCCGTCTTCTCGAAAACCCCCCACAGGCTCTGTCCATGCCACGTCCGTGGCAGCCTCAAGAGTGGAGCAGGCACTGTCAGAAGTGGCCTCGTCTCTGCAGAGCAGCGCCCCCAAGCAGGGCCCGCTACACCCCTGGATGACGCTGGCACAGATCTGGCTCCATGCAGGTACGGCTCTGCCCCCGCCGTGGGCCCTCCCCCTCCCCCCAGCCCCACCCCCACCACTGTGCCAGACGCTGGAGGGTCCTGTGGGCACTTGCCTGTTTAGCCTACGATCCCTTTTTTGAGGGGTTTTGAGAAATCAAAGCCTTTGCCGTCATGTGCCAGAATGTCACTACCGTGAGTTCCTCTGTGTCTCCCCATCCCTCCTGTACCGGACCACCCTGACCCGGAACCTGGTACAGAGCAGCCATCCAGCAGAGACGATCCGAATGGACTCTAAGGGACCTGGGGAGGGCGCCGGATGGGATGCAGGGCTTGCGCCGTAGCAGGAGCCAGAGCGCCACAGACACCGAGGCTTTCTTTGCCGGGGACAGCATGGCAGGGTGTCCCAGGCTCAGAAGTCTGGAAGTCCCCTACTCTACCAGCTGTGTAGACGGGGGCTAATAGCTTCACCTCAGCCTGAGCTTCCTCATCTGTGTTGGGGGAGGGGGTGGGTAGGAACACCCACTCCTAGGGTTGAGGAGCGCGGTGCCTGGCGCGTCCTGGCAGTGACATCTACAGTCCCTGGGAGATGGGAGAGAGGGGACGCATGTGTTGATGACTCAGAGGTCTTCATCAAAGTCAGGGAAGGGGCCGTGCTTTCGATGCCCCTGCCTCCCTCCCCGGCACTCCTGCTAACCCCCAGAGAGGGGAGCAGATAGCAGCAGCCGCAGAACTGGAAACCAGCCCAGAAAGCAGAGGATTGCCCCTCCTGCAGTTTCACATGGATGCTGCTGCAGAGCTGAAAATCCCCACAGTTCATCCCACACGCAGGCAGCGTAGCAGTCAGAACCCCGCTGCACAGAGGCGCTGGGCAAACGATCGCTGCTGATTTACTTACGTATTCACGTTTACGTGTAAACGGTAACTTGTGTTCCTCGAGCTTCATCACTGGGTCTGCAGGACGCCACCTGGGCCTTTCCAGGCCGGACCCTCAGGGTGCACAGTAGAAGCCTGGGTTTGGCTGGGTAAAGTGCTCATTATCCACCATTGGCCATCTATTGACTCCTGTTTTTTTTGCCAAAGCTAATTGTGTGATGTCCAGCCTTGTTTGGAACCCTTGGCAGACCTTCGCATATGAGAGGATGCTTGGATTTACCTGGCTTTGGCGCATCACGGGGCCCAGCTCAGCCAGCCTCCTCTGTGTTGGCATCTTTAATGGAGACATAACAGCTACCATAAATTAACAAATTACATTCTTCTAAGCAGAAGCACAAAAGAGGGATGATTCATGAATGTGCTGATTGTTCTCCCGGCGCGGACGCCTGCCGGCATGTGGCCTCTCGCTGGGTCGCAGATGAGCCGGTGCGCAGGGCGCGGGGGCAGCAGTAATGCCCTGCCCTCCACGCCCTGCGCTGCCGCCGACAAGCTCAGTCCCCGGTCTAGGGCCTGGCACCTGTCCCATTCGGTCGCCCTCATGAGCAGTAACTACAGAGAACACAGAGAGAAGCCTGAGAAGGCTGCAGTGTCTGGGCCGGGAGAGACTGGGTGACCCTGCAGGGCCAGTGTGGGGGCCGAGATGTCTTTCAAATCGGAATTGAAGTCGAGATTTTGAAGGGCCAACGTCTAAAAAAAACCCAGCAGGGCTGAAGGCCGTCCTTCGAGGCTGGAATGAACTTCCTGACCTCACGGGCATTGCTCCTCTTCCCAGTTTCTTGGAAAAGTCAGTGACCTGAGTGAGGGTCACTAAGTTCCAGGACAGTTTCTCCTGCTGGCTTGCTGCCCCTTATTCAATGATCCAGACTCTGTTCCTTTCTGTGTGTCCCACGTGACTCTTGGGAGGAAATTTTGTAGCCGCTTATTAGAACATTGAAGAACTTGGTAGCTACGATTCAGTTTGGGGCTGTCCTTGAATTTGGACATAATCGTATGATATCCACTTCTCATTGGCATAACTTGTAGCACAGAATAAAGCTCTCATTGTTAGTTAATGGGCATGGCTTTTAACACTCTGTAAATTGGTGGGATTGAACTATGGAAAACGAACACCAAACCTGCCTTATAAAGTCTGGACAGAATATGCAGGGTGCTTTTGTTATACGAAGGAATTGAGTAAATTGGAATCTTCATAGGATTTGTGCCATATTGACTCTTTCAAAGCAGAGACTTGGTTTATGTGAAGATTCAGAATTGTATCATATATTCACATGGTCTTTGAAGAGGTAACTTCAGAACGAATTCAGAGAACAGACAGCTTCCACTGAACTGTAAGGTTTTACCACCTGTGGTTTGAGCTCTGCTGCTCCAAGAGGCCAAATAACAGTGACCCCCTGACCCCCCCACTTTTGGACAATTTATGGTTCCATCATTAGGTCTAGCCGTATGGCCAGATTCTGTAAATTTTACAAGCTTTGGAAGAAACTTCCAAAGATCAAGGCCTGACATCCCAGGTCATGGTGTTTCTGTGGCATTTGTGGGTCTCTTCTCTCTTGGTGGTTTTCTCTGGTGAGCTGAGTCTAGTGGGAGCTCATGACAAGAGCCCATGGCGAGGTGGCCCCAGAATTGAGGCTTGCAAGTGAGATCACTTTGAGACAACCTTCGATTTCTAGCCTATTGTGTGAGCAGGTCCCTGGGCCACTGGAACGTCCATTTGAATAGCAAAGAGATCATGAACTGGACACCTGAGCCTCCGGCTGCTCTGTGAGGGGGTGGGCCAGTGGCCCGGCAGACCCAGGAAGACAGGCGGTGCTTGACCACACAGGGTCCCTCCTTTCCTGAGCGGTGGGACCCGCTCCCTGGGCACACCATTCCCTCTGTGTCTCCTGCTGCTGGCCTGGACACCTCTGACTCGGTGTCTCAGGCTCTTCACCAGGGCACAGGTGGCTGACCAGCATGGGTTGTGTGTGTTTCGTTCCTTAGTGTCTCGGGACCTATGTAACAGTTGTATTTAAATTATTTTTGAATAAATAGTACTCGCAAATGGTACACAACTGAAAAGGTACAAAGGGTCCGAGTGAAAAGTCTCCATCCTGCCCCTGAGCTGCAGCCACCGTCACGCCCAGCAACCACTGCTGGCAGGGCCCTGTGCACCTTCCAGAGCCGTCACACACGCTGGGGCGTCCTTGCTTGTCAGCATACCTGTTGCCAACTCAGACTTTTTACGGGCCACACGGTATAAATCCATTGTATGAATTCACCATAATTTGACCAGTACTCCAGTGATTGATGTTTAGACTATTTCTAAAAGTTTTGCTATTACAGACAATGCATCAGTACATATCCTTCTGTATATTGCTTATAAGATAAATTCCTAAAATTGGAATTGATGGATCAAAGGGTGTGTACTCTTTAATTTTGTTAAATTTTGTCACATTGGCTTCCACAGAATAGTACCAATTTACAGCCCAGCCAACAATGTGCGAATACCCATTTTCTTCCTTCCTTGTCAACACAGCGAATTCTCAGCCTTCTAGATCTCTGCCAATCTGATTGGTGGAAAATGGTATTTCAGTTGTCTGTTCATGGCTTCTGCTCATTTATCTTCTTAGACACTGAGCTTTCCTTTTTTATTTGTAGGCATTTATTATGTGTCAGAGAAATTTGCCTTGTGTCTGTGATATGAGCTATAAATATTTTCTCCCGTTTTTATTTTGTTAGTGTTTTGTCTTTTTTTTTTTTTTTTTTGCCAGTTTTTAAAAAATACATTTATCAATCTTTTCTTTATGGCATCTGGGCCTCACATGATATTTACCCATTTTTTATGGTCTCCTTTCCTGAAATTCCATGTATCTTCTGGGGCTATTGTTATATACACTGTCTTATAAAGAAGGTCAGCAGGGGTTATCTCCTCCATTTTGCAGGAGGGAAACCCAGGCCAGATAGAAATACGTGTCTCTGGGGTCTTACTGGGGAAGGAGTCAGAGCAGGGGGGCTTGCATTAGAGCATTTGATGTTTATTGTACTGCAAAACCCATCTCCCTAGGAGCCACACAGCTTCCTTAGGATGCAAACCTCATGGCTGGCCATCGGAGAGTCAGACATTCACAGATATTCCGGGTTGAACCAGAGCCTTTGCCAAGCCAGGCAGCTTTTTGGTGCCCATCTTTTAATTTCCACATTGGGATGGCAGCTAAAAATGACTTTGCGGTAGGTGGTTAATTTCTGCTTGTTACGTACTAATAATTATAGCTTTCACTTTGGCACTTTCACAGTTGAAACCAACGGCTATTCTTAGATGTGCAAGATCAGATTTTCTGATTTCTGCTGCGAATTTAAAGCCGTGATACTCTCGCGAATTCCCCTGGCCCTGGCCCAGCCTCTCCTGTTCCCCCTCTTCCCCCCAGGCTCCTCCCAGCCTCCCAGAGGCTGCATCAGCAGGATGGAGGGGTCATTCTGTGGCCAGGCCCCCATAAGAGATGAAGGCTGCACCCAGACAGGTGGTGTGTGGGTCACGGCACAGGGAGCCCTCCCCACGCAGGAGGGAACACTCGGTTCCCCAGGGGTCAGGCCTGCCTCATTCAGGGCCGGTCTAGATTAAGCAAACCCCCCTGCTCGTGCCCGGGGGTGGGGGAGTCGTGATTAATGGTCTACACCTTTATCGAGCACCGTCCATACGTCAGACTTTATTCCAAAGACTTTAGATGTCTTCATTTGTTTTGTTCCCATAATAGGTATAAATACCTTATTCGCCCCACTTTATAGATGAAGACACTGATACACATCTGTCAAGTCTCTGGCCTAATATAACATGGCTAGTAAGTGGAGGAGTCAGAATTCAGAGCCAGCCAGCGTGGCCCCGGCGCCCCAGCTGCAACCCAGGGCGGGCACTCAGGCTTTCAGCACAGTGTCTCCGAGCACGTGTTTATGGGCCGCCGTCCGAGCGAGGCTCAGGAGTCAGTGCACATGAGGACGACGCCGTCCCTGCCTTGACGGGGTCACAGATGTAAAACAAAACAATTAGAGAAGCACCTCATTCTCGTGGTGCCACGTGCCGTGAAGGGGCAGCATGGTCTCCTGGGAGAACTGGTGGCAGAGGTCCTCCGATGCCCAGAGCCAGGGGAGGTCTGGGCATGGGGGGGCAGAGGCCTGAGGAGTGATTGGCGGTAGTTGGGACAATGGCGGGGAGGCCTGCAGACCGTGCGAGAGAGTGTTGGAGAAATGGCAGGGCCCCCGGGCCTGGAGCCTGAAGAGAAGGAGAAGAAGTGGTCTGAGGGGAGGCAGGATCATGCAGGCCCCTGGTAGCCATGCTCAGATCTTCAACTTAATCCTGAAAGCCTTGAAAAGCTACTGATGGACTTCCAGGGTCACTAACACTAACAAAATAAAAGGGTCAGACAGGCTTTGAAAAGACCACTTTGGCTAAACATAGAGAACGGAATGGAAGCAGCAGAAGTGGGAACAGAAAGAGTGGCGTACGGAGGGGAGCAGCTCAGTGCATGCGGCGGAGGGAAGTGGGCTCTGAGACCCACCGTGGAGCTGGAACCGTAGGGCTCCCCGTGGGTGCGATGTTGGGGGCGTGGAGAAGCATCCTGTGTTCGGGGCCTGAGTCAGTGTGAGCGACTAGTGACTCTGTTCTCTGCAATGGGAAGCTGGTGGGGGAAGGACCGATGTGTTGCAGTCAGGGAGGAAGGGAAGCCAGAGTCGTGTTTGAACTGGGAAGTGTCCGGCAGCTGCGGCCACGCAAGGGAGGACAGCAAGCAGGCAGCTGGTAGTCCAGCCTCATCTCGGATTTGGGCTAGAAACAGACACCGGAGAGTAAGGATTTAATGCCCAGGGGTAGGATGAGACGGCCTAGGAGGAGAACGGCCACGGGGAAGGGAAAGGACGAGGACCGCGCCCCAGGCCCCTCCCACATTTGAAATGTGGGCAGGATGAGGGAAAGCCAAAGTGAGGGCAAGGGGGTGTCAGGAAGGCAGGAGGGAGACGGGAGAGGGGGCGTTGTGGCAGCCAGACCGGTTTCCTTGCCTTGAGTGCGGCACAGTCAGACTGGCGAAAATGCCCGTGTCACCTTGCTCTAGCCGTGTGAGGCCTGGTTTGCTCCAGTGCAAAATGAGGGCAGTTGTGACAGCTACACCGGAGAATGCATGCGGAGCGCTCAGTGGGGAGCAAGCACTTGATGACTCTCAAAAATCACTGTTATTAAGGAGGATGTGGCTAGTAGGAAGTGCTGCTGGGAGGTCGAATCGGCTCAGACAACAGCACTTGTTGGACGTGGCCTATGGGAGTTGTCGGTGGCCGTGACAGGTGAGGCTTTCGGGGCATGGTGGGAGTGGCGCACACCTCTGTGGCTACAGGGCGCCGAAGGTGAGGAAGCTAAAGCAGGGGTGCGGAGTCCTCGCAGGAAGGACCCCTGTGCAGCAGAGGGGAGACATGAGGGGTAGCTGGGGAGGAATGTGGGTTCACGTTAGGGGGCTTCACTGGCTGACACAGAAGGTTGTTGATGGCTGCCGGGACGATCAGGTCCGTACCGAGACCCTCCTCATCCCGAAGAGAGAGAAAGGGTATGTGAAGGTCTGAACCCTGAGGAGAGTAGGAGAGTGGGGGGTGCACAGGCAGAGGGATTGGCCTCGTTGGAGCAGAAGAGGAGCCCAGAATGGATGGGCACAGAGGACAACAAAGGACTTGTCAATTTGGCGGCAAGAAGAGGCTCAAGGTCTGTTCTGCTGGCTTCTCTCTTCTCTTTGAATGAAAAGTCAAGGTCAGTCCAAAAGGGTGGAGGGCTTTGAGGAAAGATTGAGGCATCAGGAGAACAGCTGGGCCAGGGCCTGGAGGGGATCAAGTGTCTCCCAAATGCAGCTAGAGGGTGAGGAGCTCGCCCCACCACCCCGCCAAGCCCCTGGGGAAGGCGTCCCTCTGGACAGGTGGACACCGCCACTCGGAGACTTAGAAATAAGTGCGGATCCTGCAGCCAAGATCCTGACAGAGACGTTTGGCCAGGCTCACTGAGGAAAGGACCTGGGCTGTGCTCGTCATGGAGACGACAGGCCCAGCTTGGGGCCTGGCCCAGAGGAGCTCAGGTTAGGACCAACACATGCAAACAAAATCGCTGCCGCCTTTCGCTTCCGACCTTCTCCAAAGGAAAAGTAAAGAACAGTTCTGGGGAGAGCTGATAAGGATGCAGCCCCCTCCCCGAGACCTTCATGACTTAGAAGGATGAAGGGGCCGCTCACCCAGGCCCTCGTGCTGATTTTTACATGAGAGTGAATTATGAAAGCGTGTGCGGTGTGCCCTGGGAGGACCTGCTGCTTCTGGAAGGTCCCCTGTGCTCACCCTGGGGACTCCTCAGCATCCCCCACCATGGGCAGAGGCTATCCCAGAACCAAGCTGCTAAGGTTTGTTTTCCAAGCACAAGTCAGGGAAGTAGGGTTTGGGGTAAAGGAAATGGTTTTAAAGATTCAGGGAGTGTGCTGGCCTCGCTCCCAGCCTGCCTGCAGGCCTCACCGGTAAGACTGGGGAGCACACAAGCCTTTCCTTCCTCCGTCTCTGCCAGACCTCAGGTGGAATGGAAGATCTGACAGCACCCATACGGGTACAGTCCTCAGGCTGCCTCCAGCATTTACTGCCTCTCTTTGTATGATCTTCAAAATACGCGTCCCCTCTGGGTAGACTAACCCCTGGGGGGCAGGCTTAACTAGCTGATGGCACCTGTGTGAGAAGCCACTTTCATCCCTCTGGACACATGCAACCCTGCGCCAGGCACACAGCCTACCAGCAGAGTTCAGACTCGATTTCAGACCCGCTCTGCCCAGTGCCTTTGCACAGTGCACAATCCTGAGCCCAGGGCAGGCGTGTTGGGAGCCACCTCTCAACCTTGCAGCTGGCATGAAGCAGGAGTTTGACAAGTGTTAGAAGAATGAGTGAACGAGGACACCGGACCTGTGTCGGACTGTAGGTACATCAGCGCTGGGTTCACAATCAGGAACACCTCGTCCCCTTGAGGAAGAAACAGTCCTCAGGTCTACACAGCAGAGCTTAGCCCTTTCAGATAACATTCTGAGATGCTTCAGAAAATGATTCCAGAAAGCCCTCTGCACGAGGCGTGATGCAGGGGAAGGCAGAGCAGACCCGACTGGGCCATCCAGGAGCACGGCCTCCAGCGGGGAAGCTGGCACACACACAGGTCACGCAGGACAGGGCGGACAGGGGTGAGTGCTTCCCCGAAAGCATACAGGCCAGTGGAAGGACAGGAGTATGAGTGATGAATTCCCCGGGGGGTGGGGGGAGGGGCAAGGGAAGGCACCTTCAGGGGCGGGTGTGCTGGGGCCTAGAGCAAGGGGTGTGGGTCTTCATGGACGGCCATTCAGGGGAGGCATTTGGGGCAGAAGAAACAGAACAAACAGAGGTGTGGAGGAAGACTGGGAACTGAACGGAGCCGGCAACGGGGTGGGGGTGGGGGATGGCAGGGCCCTACTTTTGAATGCTAAACAAAATCTTCTGGGTTCCATTCTCCTGCAGTAGGGAACCATTGGAGGTTTGCAAGCAGAGAGGGGGATTTTATTTCCAACATTTTTCACAGCAACGGAATGACAAGGACAACCCAAGGGTTTCCAAAGAGAACAGTCAGAGCTTAGTGTGAGCTCGCAGAACAGCCCCAGTAACCAGCACAGAATCTAATCTCTTCCCATGACCTCTTCAGAGTGACCGCTCGGAGCCCACCCTGCTGCGCCCAAGTGCGTTCCTGTGGGGGCCGATGGGCTCTAAGTTCCCAGAGCCAGCCTCATTCCGTCTTGCTCTCTCTTTGGTACGGGCTGTTACCTCTCTTCATAAGCTCACAGGGCCCTTTGTTCGTTTATTTTTCTAACTTGAATTTGGCCTTTGGTGAAGGGTCAGGGAAACTGTTTGCCTTTGCTTCTCTGGCCCTCGACTTTCTTCATGGGCCTGTGCCACGGAAATGGCCCCCCTCTGGCCCTCACTGAGCCGTCATCTACAGCCTGGGCTTGAGCACCTGCTAACAGCCAGAGCCCGTGCTGAGGAAGGCAGAGATGCCTGTGGCTGGGAGTTGCTCACAGTTTAGGGGGAGAAAACAATGCTGATCAGATTCTGGAAGCTTTAGGGAAGTGTGAACAATGCTCGTTAGCTCCTGAGTTCTGGAAAGTGGAGCTCAAACTGCCAGCTCAGTGACTAGGGCGGTTGAATCAGAGAACGTGGTTTGGCTTCTGGCCTCAGATTCCCCAGCACATCACGGCTGAGGTAAATTCGCCCATCCCAGACTGCTGGCCTCCCGTTGCTGAGGCAGAGTGACGTGCCTGCAAGAGCAAGCCAGCAATGCAGGCGTCTAAGAGACAAGGAAAGGGACAGAGAGGGCTCTGAAGGGCCACCGTCAGCAGCCCCAAGCCCCTCTCCCAAATGGAGCCATCAGGTGCGACCTGGGGGCAGGGTGGGGAGAGGCCAAGGGCATGGCTGTAGCAGATGAGCCCCCAGTAGAGACAAGAAACCAAGGTTGGAGGGTCCCCTAGCAAAGGTGATGTGGCCAGGGGTTGACAGAGCTTACGGAAGGTGTGTGGGAACACGGGCAGCAGCTGCAGCCCTATGGGATCGGGGATGGACATTCGTGAGCCTCCTCTGGGAAAGTGTTGGGCCTTGGTTGGGCTCTGGACCCGCAGGAAGGAGGGCTTCCCACGCAGCATAAGCTCAGAGTAAATACCTCCACGGACTCATTGCATTCTAGGGGGACAGCTGGGAATTTCAGGGATGCTGGAAGGCCTCTATAATCCTTCCCTCTTCCTCCCCAACTGTACCCCAGACGATTCGACTGATGTCAGAAATCCTACCACTAAGGTTTTATTCCTGGAGCCTAAGACTCTGTGCCCCAGGAAGATGTGATTTCCTCATAAAGGGGAAGCGACTATTCTAAGCATTGTCTCAAAGGAGCCATGATAAAATGGCCCAAAGAGCAGCAGGCTCTGCCAAGTGATTTTACCCCCCTGCACCTTGGGTCCTCCCTGCAATCTGGAGGGCGGCAGGGCCCCACTAAGTGCCCTCCTCACCATTTTCAGCTGCCTCTGGGCTCAGGCTTCCACCACGTCGGTCGACCCTTAGCCCCTGTCCTGGGAGAGCTGCGGGCCAGCGTCGGGCCCCAGCTTACAGGTGAACAGGCCCAGAGACATTGCCTGCCTTGCCCAAGGCCACACACACGGCCCGGGTGCAGTAACCCAACCCTCCATGCTCTCATGACACTGGCTTACAAACTGGGTACCCTAGAGCATTGGGGTCCCCAGGGGTGCCCCAGAGGCCGGGACGTGGGGCCAAACCGAGAGGGAGGCAAGCTGCCACTATTGAGATGCCTTTGGAAGAAGAGGCTCCACTGGGGAAGATGGTTTAAAATCACCGCCTCACGTGGCGCCGTGTCCTTCCCTTTGAGCTGCAGACGGGCACACTGAGGAGCGGCCAGGCCACGCACCTGTCTGCCCCCGGGTCAGGAGCACAGCTTTACCCGCGGTACGCGTCTCCTCCTGTAACTCCTGCGCCACTGAACACAGGTCCTTGGAGGCCTGGATTCTTTCTCCCACTTGCATGATCATGACTCCGCCGCGTCTCTGTCTTCCGATTGATTCCTCAGGAGGGAAGCAATAGCGTCAGACTCATGGCTGGTGCTGAGACACGTGGTTCCGCGGAGGACCCCTCCCAGAACAGGGCTGACGGGCACATTGTCATGCCGGTGTTTAAGGCCCCCACCACCTTGATTCTTGTTATGAAAGTTATAGAAACTTCGGTCCCCACTCCCAAGTTGGTCCTTTTTCCATAGTGATTTGGACGGCAGAGGCCCAGTGGGTCACCCACCCCGCCAGATCTAGGCCCTGGGGACCTTAGAAATGTCCATAAGCCCACCCTCAAAACAGGGGCAAGTCAGGAGCCACGTGTACAATGGGAGGAACGTTCTCTGCTGCTCTCCCGAGTCACTGGCATGCTCAGGTAACCTAAAACCACAGCGGGCACGCAGCCGGCTGGCCAGGGAGGGGAGGGAGCGGTCTGATGGAATCAGACAGCCCCGTGGTTCTCTCAGTGTTTGTCTCCCAGGAGAGGCAGCCTTCTGCTGGGGCCCGAACCGAAGGACAGATACATGTTGCCCCTGTTCCTACGGAGTCCCCGTGTGTCATAGGTGCACAGGGAATGCCTGTGCTGGACTGCCACAGGACAGGAGGCAGACACCGAGCCAGCATTGCTGCCGTCGGGGCTCAGCTGGATTTGAGCGGCCCGTTTCCATGTCTGGTGGGCCTGGGGGCTCCCCTCCGCAGGTCGCTGGGTCCGTCCATCATCTCCGTGCGAAGCTGGATCCCCCTGTCGAGGAGGGGACCCAGGGGCTGGAAGAAGAGATGGCAGGTGCGGGGCCCGCATTCTCCAGGGCTCTCTCCTAGCCTGAGGACTCCGTTGTTGGGGCACGTGATCACCAGGAAAGAGAGGGTGCTTCAGGAGAGGGGCCATCCAGGAGGGTTGAGGTCAAGAAGTCTGCAGCCTTAATGCACCACAACTGTGTGATACACATCTACCCTTCTCCTGCCACAGGGGTCGGAGCTGCCGGTGGGCAGATAGAAAGCTTGCTGCCCAGGAGTGGACCCCAGACCCCCTCACGAAAACACACGTAGGGCCACGGCCATCAGAGAATGCAAAGGCCGGGCTGCCCTCTGAGGGGAAGCGTGGGTCAGAGATGGCTGCCATGCATGGCGGCTATGGAGCAGGCCTAGAGGGAGGCTGGGGCGTCATGGCCCCACTGGAAGAGGCAGGACACTGAGAGCCCGTGTGGAAACTGTGCTGGCTCACCAGCGCGGAGCCTGGGGGGTCGGGGAGCAGGAGGGACACAGGTTGTAAGAGCAATGGAGCCAGTCTCCACCGAGGGCTCCGAATGCCAGGCAAAGGGGTCTGGATGTTATTTGGGGGCAGGGGACCCACCGTTCACAGGCCTCCAGCCAGGCTCTGCCTCCAGCTGGCCCTGGGACCTGGGACAAGCTGTTCGGCCTCCCTGTACCTTTCCTCATCTGTGCAGTGGTTCTGTGCACCTGGGTACCAGGGGATCATGTGCAGGTGAAAGGAGAAACGAGAGCACTTCCTGCCACAAAGCACGTGTTTCATGAACATGAGCTACTGTTATCGTTACTGTTATCATTCATTTACTTACTCGTTCGTTCATTCATTCAGCAACGGTTTCCTGAGCTCTGACTGCCAGGCGCTGTTCTCATCTCTGGGAACACAGCAGTGAGCCGCACACACACAGTCCCGGCACTCGTGTGGCGTACGGCTTGCATTCCAGAGGGGCCCACAGCCAGCACGGGAGACAAACGAGATAAACCTGGTGGTTGGAATTAGGGACGACGTGAAAGCAGGGAACGGAAGAGGCTCATGCTGTGTACGTAGGGAACAGCACTTCAAGTAGGATGGTCAGGCAAGGCTGAAGGGCGTGAGGGGGCCTTAAGGAAAGGGCGCTTTTCTGCAGGCGGAGGAAGAGCTCTGCCTCAGGAGGGTGGCCGCAGCGGCTGTGGGGGACAGACGGGCGTGGCAGGCAGCAGGTGAGGGGCCTGAGGAGGCCCTGCCCTCGTCGAGGCAGTTCCAAAGCAGCCTCCAGGAGACAGTTCAGAGGTGCACAAGGAAAAGAGTAAAACGTTTCTATTTCTTTTGTGTTGTGTTGTCCTACCGTTTCTACTTTGGCCTGCGTTATATTATACGTAATGTATTACTATGCGTGGAACTTGGAGGTGCACGTGCAAACGTGTCTTGCTGCCAGAGGTGGAGGGCCAGTGGTCCAGGCAGGAACCGATGAGCCGGGAGCTTGCGCTGGACATAGGAGAAGGGGTTGGTGGGCCCAGAGCACAGCAGCCCCCTGAGGAGGACTCCAGGCAGTAGCCTTGACAGATACGGCCAGGGAAAGAGGAGAGGGGTCCGATGTCCTTGAAGACGCAGGCCCACCGCTGGGAAGGTGGCAGTGCCGGGACCACAGGCCCTCGGGAGAAGAGGGCACTTGAGCGTGCCCAAGAGACAGGCGGGGGGGCACTCGAACATCCCTCCTCTTCGGGAGACAGAGGCTGCCACATGACTCGGAACTCCACGGGAGAGAGTGGAGGCCTGCCAGTGGGGGAAAGGTCATTTTCCTGCTTTTTGGAAAGCGACAGCTTGGTTTTCAAAGGGCTGTGTCAGTGTTACGCGGTTCATGGTCTCCAGGACATGGAAACTGTCCCTGGCTGGAGGGCAGGGTGTGATGGAGCTGCCATTTTGTCTCCTGCCCGTCAACGGGGAAGCTGCGGCCTGCTCCCTGTGTACACTTTCTGGCTTCAGGAGAACCGGATGGGGGGGCAGAGCTGGTGCCCTTGAAGGGCTGCGTGCCTCTGGCTTACTTGTTCTTCAGCTCATCCCAGCCCTTTCTTTATGGTCGTCAGAGCTGAGGGCAAGTCCCTGGATACCAAGGTGGGCCCTGAGCGTGGGTGTCCTCAGAGGGGGGCAGGGCCAGGCAGGCCTCCCTCCCCTCCGGCGGATGGTGACAGGTGTACCCTCCGAGGCCCCATAGCAGGAGTGACTGTGTAACAGTGGGTGGGTAGGACCGTCAGCCTGCAGCTGTTTCTACTCAGGCTGGGGGATTGGCTGGCTCTGGGCTCCACGTAGTCCAGATGGGCCCCTGCCAGGCTCCCATGTCCCCAACCAGAATCACAGCCGTTCGCAGGGCCTCTGAACGGCGGTGAACCAGGAAAGCATCTGCCTTCTGCTCTCTCCCCACAGCTGAGGTGTACATTGGCATCGGGAAGCCTGCAGAAGCCACAGCGTGTACTCAGGAAGCTGCCAACCTCTTCCCGATGTCCCACAACGTCCTGTACATGCGCGGCCAGGTTGCTGAGCTCCGGGGAAACCTCGATGAAGCCCGGCGGTGGTACGAAGAAGCCTTATCCATCAGTCCCACCCATGTGAAGAGCATGCAGCGACTGGTGAGTCTCGGAGCCAGGCTGGGACCCCACTCCTGGATTGCGGCCCCCCTTGGACACTGCAGGGGGTGGAGCTCGTGACCTGTAAACCCTCTTCCAGTTCGAAGGCCCATGCACTTGACCTGCCAGGCTGTCGCGTTGCACAGGCCAACAGCGCCATTCCCATGTGGTTTACGCAGGTGATGCCCTTGAGAGTTGACAGTGCTCAGCCTTAGCAGCCCTACCCAGTGGTCCTGTTCTGCAAGGGGCGGGTGGGAGTCACGGGTCCCCTGGGTACTGCCGTTGTCGCCTTGGTCTCTGTGTTGCTTGTGGCAGCCACCTCGGGGGGTGTCCACACCCTGGAGAGTCTAGCTTGTCTCTGAGGCTGTCGGCTAGTAGGGGCATCTTAGAGGAGGTAAGTCACCTAGTTTCCACTCTGCGTATGGGGGTGGTGGCTCCCCAGAAATGCACCTGTGCCCCTCGCAGATGCCCAGGCCAGAAGCCTGGGGCTGCCCTGCTGCTCCCCTCCCTGCGTTGCCTGGAGTCGGCTGTCCCTCCGCCCCGGTTTTGGTTAGGTGGGGGAGCAGACCCATCAGCCTGCAGTTCTCGTCGTGGCTCTGACGTGTTAGGCACAGCTGCCCCACAAAGCCGGCGCTCTTCTTGTGAGAGTCTGAAGTGAAACTCAGAAGTTACCAGAGTCCGAGTTGCTGGTAAAAAGCCATGCTGCGTCTCTGTGCCCGCGTGTCAGGCTGAGGTGCGGGATTCATGCTTCGCTCTCAGCGGTAGCATATCTCTGACTTAATGAACCACAGGAAGAGGGAGCCTTAGAGTGAAGCTGAGGTGGCCTTCATGTCCGCAGCCCTTGGGAGCCTGGTGTCCGTATCAGGGGTTAGTGTGCGATACGAAGAGTGAGCACTGGACAGGGAGTCCGGGAAGAGACCCTGCACCATCAGTCGCTCGCTCTTTAGCCTTGGGGAAAAGACCCTAAGCTGTCTACACTCAGTTTCCTTCCTGTAAAATGAAAACAAGCAGCCAGAGGGGCTGTGAGTCTTACCCAGTGCTTGGAGGGTACAGTTTTGTATCTAAGAAGTAAAATGTTCTCAGAAGGATTCCCAAAGCCTTCGTCCTCTTGCCATTTCTCATAGTAATAGTGCAAAATGGACAAGGGGCTCAACAGTCTCAAAAATAACCAACTACTGGTTTTCAGTTTTAAAAATAAATCAGACCTTATAATTACAGCTACTTGATTTTTTTCACCTTTCCTTTATGAGCATTTTGTAGCTCAGTATAGCTTTATAAATAATTTTACATATTATCCAAACATTAGTCTGTTTGATTAAAAATATTACATGGCTTTTAATTTTTGTTTCTCTATTGTAAGAGGGATTTGTATAGAGCTTTTCAGATCTCTCTGCTTTTGCTGGAGCGTCGCAGAAGAGGTATAATCAACGCCGTGTACCCAGCCTTTTTATTGAAAAGAAGCAGCGTGTTTCTACCTCGGGGCCTATGAATTATTCAGACGAGTATTTCTTGTTTATCCCCAAGGGGAACACATGAGACAAAAGATCAAATAGGAAAATCGCACTGGGAAAGTTTTCTGTTTCACCTTGGGAGCTTTTCGAGACACCCGAGCTCCCCAACAAATGGCAGATGCTTTCCTTTCAAATGGAGTAACCCTGGCGGGAGAGCTGGTGAGCGGGGCCCAGGTGAGGCCTCGCCTCGCCTGCCAGGTCAGGGGCAATGGCTGAGCCTTGCCTGGCTCAGAGGTATTCTTGCCAGTAGAAAGTAGTCATCATAAACCCTTAAGACTTTTCTCAGTGCCTCCTGATATATTCAGAAACTGTCCAGACTGGAGGCAGTTGAGACCAGCAGGCCTACAAATTTTGAAGGGTTTAGATCCTTGGAGTCTAATACTGCCTAGTGACTGTGATTGGGATGACTCCCAAAGGGTGGCTTGGATGGCCCCTTTTTGGTGACCTTGTAAATGACACCGCTTGGCCTGTGTTCCCCAGACTGTCCCCCACATGGTGTCTGTGGAGGGAAGGCCCTCAGAGCCCCCAGGCTCCCAGCCCTGACACATCACAGCCCTGTCTTTCCTGCCTCCATCGCCAGGCTGTGCAGGAAAGCTGTGTTTCTATGGCTTGGGGCCTAAGAAGGGAAGAAGGTGGCCTTTGCAATATACTCTAGAAACTAAGGATGAGGCTCCAGGACAGAAAAGGACTGAGATTAGATCCCAGCTCTGTCACAGACTAGCTTTGGGACCATGGGCAAGTCACCCTCTTGGTGTCTCAGTGTCCTCAGATGTATGAGTGGGGATAATATTAGCACGAGACACAAATTAAAGCACGGAACTGGAATTTCTTATCAAGGCACAAAAGGTCCTGCCTCTGCCCTCACGGAAACCAGACTGGTTTGCAGGGCCCTAGGTTGAGGGACAGGGGTCAGCAGAGAAATCAGAAGGCTTTTACCTGGCGGAGGCCCAGGGAAGAGCCAGGGGCGCAAGACTTCTGTGGTGGAGGGGGGTGGAAACGGCTGAGAGCCGTGAAGATCGCCAGGCCCTCAGGGTGAGGAGTGTGAAAGCGAGGGGCTGGCCAGGCCAGGGCGAGGCTCAGAAGTTCCAAGGTAGAAGGAGTTTGAAGAACAGGAGTGCTGGAGACTACCCGAGAACCAACCAAGGGGGTTCCCGGGGAAGGAGCCCATTGCAGGCCTACTGTGGGTTGTAGAAAAAAACAGACGACGGGAAAGTGTGTCTGCACCCGCGGTATTGCTCCTTGGGGAGGAAGGAGAGGAGGTGGAGGGACAGGAGGAGGGAGCTGTTTGGGAGGAAGGAAGCCGTGTCCGATGCAGGTGGAGCCCAGGCGGCAGATGGTGATGGCAGAGAACTGACCATGGGCAGGGGCTCGGCTTGTTCCGTGAAGAACAATGATTCCTTAACTTCTAGGGGTTGTTAGTGGCAGCGTGCGCCAGATCGCCCAAGCCAGCTTGGAGGAGAGGTACGATTTAAGCAGAAGCGCAAACACATTAATATTGCTAAAAAAGCAATAACGACTGGGAGGCAGATGGTACTCATTAAAGTTAATAGAAGGTCAGACTTGACAAAAGAAACATAAATTACACCCCAGTGAAAATGAACACTTTTCTAATAGTTTTAGCCTTCATCTGTGTGTTTAAATTCACATATAGAGAGAAGGGAGAGCAGAAATAATGTGTTTAATATTAATAATGAGTTAACACAAGACAAGGGAGGCAGAGAGCTGAGTGCGGGCAGATATTAAGGGAGCAGTGAGCTAAGGGGATAAGGAATTACAAAGTAATGTTGTTGACAAGGGGAGGAATTCGGAGAGTGATCAGACTTTTTCCAGAGAATCTAAAGGCATATTTTCATATCATTTTTGCATAAGTGCATATATTTACATACATTTGCATGCCATGTTTCATTCCCAGTACCCCAAATGAATTAATGAAA
Source organism: Ursus maritimus (assembly GCF_017311325.1). NCBI lineage: Eukaryota > Metazoa > Chordata > Mammalia > Carnivora > Ursidae > Ursus > Ursus maritimus. The sequence goes on from NW_024425008.1 coordinate 12,396,923, forward strand.
CACAGAGCAACCTTTTCCACACCAATTGTCCTGTGATCTGGAGTAAGGGGAGAGGAGGAAACGGGGCTGCCGGTGGCCTGGGGGCAGAGGAACGGCCTCCCTGGGCAGTGCTGTCCAGGCCAAGGATAGGCACAGAGATTCAGGGTAGCCAAGGACTGAATTACCAGGATAGGGACAGGCTTTGCAAACAGGGACATCTGCTTAACATCTGATAACATCAGCCTGGGTTCTTAGGGACAATGTGCAAGATTGGAGGATGAGAGAGGAGCAAGAACTTTCAGGAGAGGAATGAGCATGGCAGGGAGCCAAGAAGGCAGTGTGGAGAGGAGCTGATAAGGTGAGGAGGGAGAAATAAATTTATCCTAGACTGTATTAGTGGGAAACTCAGGCCTTCCTCCAGACCACTTGATAGCGTTGAGAAAAGGTCTGGAGCAGAGGCAGGTGGTGGGGTTCTCCCAGGGCTTCCCAGAGAGAAGGGGGCAGAGCTCTGAAGAAGGCTGTGAGCTGGAGAGGGGCTAGGCCCAGGGGAGCAGGGGACGGCTGGGGGGCAACAGAGGCGCTGGTGAGCCAGAGCCTGCACCTCTGCAGGGGGGCAGGAGGAGAGCTGGCGTGTCACCCTGAGGGGTCAGCCTTCCCCTAGAGCAAGTCTGGTATGACAGAGACACTGACATTGCAGAGATGTTGCTCAGAGAGGAGAAAATGTAGGTTAAAAGCACTTAAGGGGCCATCCTCTTGAATGTTGACATTCCCAAGACAAGGTCTAGAAAGGGACAGAAGCCAGCCATCATTCAGAGGAGGGTAACCAGAAGACTGGGGATGGTGCGAAGTTCCGCCACCTTTGCCGGACGAAGTCGGGTAAGAGATCATTGGTGGAGCTCCCCAAAGAAACGGGAAGATGGCTGAGAAGAGAGGCGGTTGGAGGCAATGAGTTAGGCCAGGCGCTCCGCCCAAGGAGTGTGGCTGAGGCCTGAGGCCTGTCTTCTATGGAAGAATCTAAGACATGAAACACCCCCCTGCCAAGGTCAGTCAAGATGGCTTCCGGTGGTTTCACACACAAGCTGCCTTTGAGGGTTTTCTCCACGGCCTTATGTTTTCCGAAACATCAGAAATCTGGAGTGACAGTAAAGACGTTAGAAGCGGTGTTGGGCTTCTGTTCCAAGGGAGTACGTTAGTGGGCAAGACTGGCAGAGCGGCTGAGCTGTGGGAAAAGTGCATTTTATGAAGAAGTGGCACAGGCACGTCACGTGGATGGCGGGCTTGGAAGGAGGACAGCCAGTGCGCTGTGCAGTGGGACGTGGGGATGTGTCTTGCGGACTGTTACTACATTTTAAGTTGTCTTAACCGCTCTAAAGTTTGGTATTCGTCACAACGAGGCTGGCTAACGACTTTGCTCAGAAAAGAAGGCTCTTCTAAAGTTGGAAGGGGGCTGGGCGTCGGTGCTCCCTTTCAGCTGTCTTCAAGCTTACGTGCTTGTTGACTGTGGGAAAAGACTTCATCCCGTTATGCAGGACGAGCTGGCAGGATGGCAGAGCGGGTTTGAATCCAGGGAAAGAGGTGAGCTCTGGCTAGCCGCCGGCAGCTTGCACCACGAAATGATGGAACCTGGGCGTTTTTCTCTTGCCCGTCTTTTCAAGTGTCCATCTGTTGCATGAGCTTTGGGGGGGGACCTTGCTCGTGTCTCACATTTTATTAGTTGGAAGCATGTTTTTGGATAGATGCAGCATGCAAGTGATGAACTTGCAGGGTTACCCCGTGTCTGTGTACCATCCATCGGTCTGGCCAGGTGGCACTGGGGTCAAGGGCAGCTCGGGGCTCAGACACACCGGGCAGGGTTTCACATGGGCATGGCTCCGGTTTTCCCTTGACAAACCCCATCTTGAAGAGTGGCCCTTGATCCCTTCTGTGACTCTGGGGAAGACAATGAAGCGGATGAAACAGAATCGAGACACCCTGCCCCTTTCAAACACTCATCATTGGAAATGGATCGCTTTCATCTGAAGTATCCATTTTCTTCCTCTACGTAGAATGACTGGCCGGAACAAAACCTTGCCACGGTCAAGTGAGAAGGCTCTTTTATCTATGAATTGCATTTTATTTACTTCTTGGGTTTAAAAAAAATGATTTTAAAATTAAGAAGAACAGTTTTTTTTCTTCGAAGAAAGACTTACTGAAATATTTAGATGTCTTCCCTTCCCTACACATCTGTGTGCTGGTTGATAGAACCCCTTAAGTGCACACGACTTAATCTCCCTAATATCCTTACTCATTATGACTGCGATTCAAACTAGCAGTGCAAAAGTGAAAGTAGTGCGTTCTGTGGGGTGATTACGACTTTGTTCCATAGGCTACCTTCTCTCCCTTCTTAGAATGGTACACACTACATTTGAGCCCCTTAGTAGCTCAAGGCCCTTTCGAGAACTATTAATATTTGGCATGAATATAACCTCTACAAAGAAACGTAAAACTTATCTGCCAGACCTGGTGTGTGTGTTCTCACGGTAGGCGCTAAGGCGGACGATTTCTTTTTCACCGCTGGGGAGCCTGCTCTCAGTGGCCCGTCCCAGGCTACGTTGCAACTTAGGAGCAGAACCAGGGCTGGGCGATACTAAGATTGGACGTTTGTGGAGAGAAGTGTCTGCAGCTTGAGTGATAGCTCAGAGCTGGGGTTACGAGCCTGGCGCTGGAGCCAGCCTGCCTGGGTTCGAATCCCAGCTTTGTCACTTACGAACAGTATGGCCTGAGAGAAGTTCCTTGATCCATCCATATTTCCAATTCCATCAGCCTTCCATTCTGTCGGCCCTTAAGCAGGGAGGACCATAGTGCCCCCCCATGGTGTTATTGTGTGGTTAAATGAGTTAATACAGGGGCGCCTGGGTGGCCCAGTGGGTGACGTGTCTGCCTTCGGCTCAGGTCATGATCTCAGGGTCCTGGGACAGAGCCCTGCGTCGGGCTCCCTGCTCCGTGGAGAGTCTGCTTCTCCCTCTCCCTCTGCCTCTGTGTGCTGTCTCTCAAAGTCTTAGCTCCATGGCACTCTGTAAACACCAGCTGTGAGCATTACCGTCATTCTCTATAACTTGGCTTGCGCCTATGGTAGAAGCCCCTCTGTATCTACTCGATTGGGGGGGGGAGGCGTCTCCTTTCCAAAAGATCTGCCCATGGGAGAACCACATTTTAGCAGCTGGAGGAGCCGAAGTAAGAATATATCATGGCACGTGGTTGGCCAAAACCGTGTGCTTTTGCCTTTCGGTATTACTTTCTGTTTCTCTGAAACCTGTAACCCAGCGTATTAAGGTTGAAAGGAATAGGAAGGGGGATGTGACTTGTCAGGCAGAGATGGGAAGCATCTCTTCTGGGGGTGGGGGTCGGGGGTGGGGGGGAGAAGGCCCGGGACCTGGACGGAGGGGTTGGGCAGTCTCCGTAGATTGGCCTGGGCAGCAGAGCCCGCCATGGAGCCTGGTTCAAGTGTCACCTCTGAGAGGCCTTTCTTGACCCCTACCTCCCCACCCCTGCAGAGGGGCCCTCAGCCCCTTGACTTCCTCCCTTGAAGCACCTGTTGAAACAACGTAGAGTTCTTTCTTCATGGATCTATAGCTCCTTGGGGGAGGCTCCATGCCTGAGGTGGCACAGTGGCGGGTGTAGACCAGGGGTGGCGGGTAGATGGTGGGGCAGGGAGAGAGGAAGAACAAGTTCAAGAGCCAACTTGACCTTGACAGATGGCATTATTCCCCTTTTACAAACGAGGCCCCCCCAAAGCACTCGGTGCTTTCCCTTGAGTAAATCGTGAGCAAATATCATTGGAACGTGCTATTTTTAAATAGTCAGGTTAACTATTTTTTTGTTCAGAGGCCTCTGGGTGTTTGTTGGCTTGGCCTTGGCACACTCCCTTCCCACCATGAGTACAGGAAATGACATTGAGGGGAGACTGGAGGATGGAGCTCATGGTTTCACATGAGACCATGGAGGCCAAGTCAGCTAATTAATGGAACCTTCCAGTGCAATGGGATCTGAGTGTATTACAGGCCAAATCTCAAAGGGATGCATCGTGCTGTAAGGTGAGGCTCCTGCCAGGGTGCCTGGCACAGCTGGGTCCCCAGGCTGACCTGCAGCACCTGTTCCGGCAGCTGCATATGGCAGAAGGTCAGAGGGCAGCCCTGGGACCCTGGGTGGAAGCATTGGCCACCCCACTCAAGTTCAGACGCTCCACCCTGTTGTTCTTCTTTGCTGGCCCCTGCAGCCCACCTGGGGATTACGGGGGTCACCATCCTTAGACCAGAGACTGCTGTGGAACGGCGTGTAGACAGCCATGCTGGAGTCCACCGTGTTCTCTCCGGGCCCATGTGTGTTCCCTGGTGTCTGCTCTGTCTCTCTCTGCTCAGTCGCAGAGGATCGCCCTCTGAGAAGCTGACCCACAATAACCATGCCCAGGAGAGACCGAGTTTCAGACTAGGAGTTGAAATGGTAATTTATAAAGAATGGTGCCTTTCCTGGGCAGACCCCCTGCTCTCTCACCCCTCCTCCTCCCCAGAGGAGCTCACCCTCTAAGCCAGATGCCAGGTTCCATGGCCTGACCCGAAGACAGATGCCAGGGAGGCTGAAATGGCCATCGCGACACAGCCTGGGACACTGAGGCAGACAGGTTGACATGGCAGGTGCCAAGGGATTGGGGCTGTGCAGATCCAGGCAGTAGCCCTGCCTCCAACACAGAGAGCCCCTTCCTGGGCCCCGGACTCTTCTAGTGTCACTTTCCCTTTAGGCCAGAGGTCCCCACCAGTGTCCCAGGGTTACATATGAGCCAAGAAGGGGACAGCCTCTGCCCTTGGGAGTGCCAAGGAGAGCGGGGAGCTTGTCACCCCTGGCCTAGAGCAACCTGGTCATCTCGACCCAGTGTGCCATACAAATATCATTAAATACCATTTTTTATTTGAAAAAAACAGGCGCTCAAACCCCACTCCCTCTGTTCAGATAAATTCTCTTGTTGTGGAGTATCTGGGAAGCCACCCCCTGTTCACCTCTCCCCAAGGACACTCCCTCGTCCCTTGATGGTGACTCAGACACATCCTTAGCCCTTCTTATGTGGTTCCCTCTGTAGACTGTGAGCCTGGTGTCTTGCTCAGGGCGTGCCTTCTGATCTTGGTCCCAGGCTGAGGGAGCCTCTGCTTGTACCCCCACCCCTACCCCAAACCCAGATTCGAGTAGCTTCTCTTGTTTCCACAGTGCCAAGACATGTCCCTTGCTTTCACGGCCAGCTTTGAGGGCGGGCTCCTCTGGGGGAGGGGACCATGTTGCTCTAACTGGGTTCGCACAGTGCATGCACCCGTTCTGGAATAGGACGACCGTGGTGGCAGTAACGGTGAGCCCGCCAGAGCCAGGTCGGGGGCGCGAACCACGTAGGGAGGACGTCTGAGGAAGGGGAGGGATTGGAAATGATTTGGAGGAAGAAACAGGTAATTGAAAGGTTTTTTTAATGACTCAAGCTATGTCCTCACATTCTTTTGAAAATACATATTTTTAGCTTAACGCATTTTCTGTTTGTTGGGCATGTGTGTCGTCCTTGGAGCAAAAGGAATGTCCCCTGGGAACGTGGAGCTTCTGCGTCCACGTGACTCCTGTGTGGCTTATGGCCCTCGTTCTTGCCGACCCCTCCCGCAAAGCTCTCCCACCGCCAGTGGCATCATTTGGTACAGAGATGTTCTCTGCAGACGTTTTCTGCTTGGTTTTTGGACCCCTCCTACCAAGTGCAGCATTTTCTCAGTGCTGGTCAGGGGGATGTGGCATCGGGCCACTGGTGCTTTCATCGAGGGCTGAAATCATGGGCGCAGAAGCAGCACAGGCCCGGTGCAGGCTCTGAATACGAGCTATGTCACCGGGCCTTCCCTTGCCGCAGCTTACGGAAAAAATTAATTCTGTGTTTATTTCTATTTTCTGTTTTGGAGTCTTAGATGACTAATTACAGGCAATGCAGCTCGGTGTCTCATTAGTAATTATGATCTAAAATTATTTAAAATCTGACGTACTCTATCCAAACCATTTATTCTTAGAAATTTTGCCCCATTATTCCAGTATGATTTGACATTTCACTTCCATCGCATTCCTGCCTCGCCACAGTTACTGCTCCCTGGCTTGGATCAGACGATCTGATCCAAGTTTTCACGTATCTGCATTGTGCTGTGTTCCCAGATAGCCGTCCCTCATTCCCTCGCCTTATTTCGAGCCGTGGCACCCTCCTCCCCAACGCAGTCTGCCCCTGAAGTCAACAGGAGGATGTGGCTGTCACCAGGAGGAAGTGACATTTGGGGCTACCTGGGCTGGCTGCCCCCAACCTGGCTTCCACATCATTTGGTGCCGGTTCCAGAGACTCCCCACTGAGTACTCCTGGGCTCTCTCTAGTACATGTGCACCCCCATGTTGTCTGCACCTTCAGATGGAGCTTAAAAGCCTTCAGACCAAAAGTCTAGGGAGGATACCCTAGAAGTTTCTCTCAGGTACTCTTCCAGCTTTTCTTCATCAGTATCAGGGATGAGGGCCTAAAGTGGCCGGGAAGTCTGTGGACCTGACACTCACCAGAGAGCGAAGGCATTGTGGAATTTAGAACACCAACAAAAGTCCCCAGTCTAAGCACCTCCCTCCTACAGATGGGGAAGCTGAGGCCAGAGAGGGGAAGGGACTTGCCAAGAGCACAGGGCAGGGAGTGGCAGACCCACCAGGAATCCTGACACCATCACTCCCAAAGGCTTCGTGCCCACTTTCTCTGTCTGTGAAGTGGGTGATAGCACCCACCTTCTCACTTTGGGGTGGGGGTGGAGAAGAGATGAGCCCCAGAACACCACTCATTTCTCTGGGGGAAGAGAGGGTTGGAGGTCTCCAGCCTGTCTTGAGGGTCACACAGCATCCCCTGAGCTTGTGTCCTCTCCCTTTTTCTCCCAACTGGAGTCCAGACTTGGTATCCCCACCTGCCTCTTAACCTGGCCTCGAAGTGACCCCTACTGTGTAGCACCCCTTTCTCACAGCGGCCCTTGCCCCATCTGCCTGGATCACCAGCATCAGCCCTGATTTATGAGCCCACTTGGGCACAGGGAAGTTTCCAGGGTAGCCTTTGGCACCCCTCCTGTTGCCAAGGGGGGAGGAGTGAGGGGTTGCTTAGGAGGAAGGAATGACAAACATACCAATGACAGAATACCAAGAATCACCAAGTCTCAAACCCTTGGGCTCTAGGAAGGTGGTGACTTGGAGCCAAGGCAGGCCTCCTCCCCTACACAGATCACAGAAGCATGCTCTGGGCCCTGTCCTCAGAGAACCCCTGCTCTCGGAAGCCAGCAAGCGCCGCTGACCAAGGAATGGGGTGCAGGTGCACAGAGGCTCCGTCCGGGGGCACTGGGTGAGAGCACCACCCAGGGTCCAGAGGCGGCCTTGCCCCTCACGTGCCTCCTGAGGCCCCAGCAGCCTGCGGTGGGGAGAGGACAGAACCACAGGCTGAGGGCCTACCCCTAGCTCCCAGATCCAGGCCCCCGCATCCAGAAAGCTCCAGGAGCTTCAGGAAAGCCCTTTGAGAGTTCCTCCGCCAGGGTTCCTGGGCCTCCAGCCACCCCTCTGCCCTGGCAGCAGACCCCCTCTCCCCACGGTTACTCGGCCACTTTCACCTCCCACCAGGCTCACGACTGACATGTGAGCTCTCATCCCTCCCTTTCCTCATCTGCTTGGTATTTATGGGACACCTGTCTCTGAAAATACCTTCGCCGGAATTGTCTCTTTTCAAGACTTTCAGAACATCTTCAGCTGGAGGCTTGTGAGCAGGAAGGGACCCAGTCCTTGGGCACCTTCTCTGTGCCACGTACCACTCGGGCTTTGCCTCCCATGCCCCGTGTTCAGCACAGCAGCCTCTCAGTAACTGTTTTAACAGTTAAATGACACAGCACGTGTAAGATGCGTGGAGGCTGGTTCTGTGCCAGATGCTGGACTAGACCCTCAAGTCTAGAAAAAGAGCCGTAAACATACATACATCAGTGTAGGAAAAGCCACAGGGCTCCCGTAGGCGGAGGTGCGGGTCACGGGCTATCTGGTCACATGGGGGAGGAGGGACAGACATGGCTCCACTGTCGGTGTGACCTGGGGACCAGGCGTCAGCAGCTGAGTAGAGATGTGGACTTTGCCACAAGTTGGGGACAGATGAAGCTTGAACGCGTAATAAACAAACCAGCCCTTGGAGATCTGTATGGGCAGTTGGGGCCAGGTGGTAGATGATGGTGTCGAGGGACTGTTAACTTTGGTAGGGGTGGTTCTGGAAGGAAACACCCTTATTTTTTAGAGATTCCTGCTGAAGTATTTAGGGATGCAGTGTCACAATGCCTATAATTAAAAAACCAAATCTTGCCCCAAAAATAGATAAAGCAAGTGTGAAAAAAGTTAACAGTTGTTAAATTTAAGTGATAGGTATATAGATGTTCGTTATATTGGTCTTTCTGATTTTCCACATGCTTGAGATGTTTCAAGATTAAAACAGGTTACAACAAATAAAGTAACATGATTGGGTTTGCATTTTGGAGCGATCATTCTAAAAGCCATGGAGGCGAAGTTAGGCAGAAGCTAAGAGACCCAAAAGACTAGACTCAGCTAGTAACGTCTCGACAGTCCAGGATTAGAGATACTGAGAGGGGAGGGTAGATTCAGTAAGGCTTGGGGAGGGAGCCGGAAGGTTCCTGTCTGATTCTCAGACACCTGATTCAGGTCTCTGGGTGGCTTAGACGACCTCCCCAACACGAGGAGATGTGGGAGGAGGGGCAGCTATGGGAAGGAGGAGGCAAGCCTGGTGTGTGGCTGGCTGGGTCTGGAGGCATTTCCAGGGCGGGGGCCGTGGTTAGAAAGCTGTGGTGGCCTGGAGGGGACGGCTGAAGGGATGAGAGGACGTGAGACCCATTCCCCGCTGGGCTGTGAATCAGAGAGGGAGAAAGAGGGCCAAGGGCGAAACCCAAGGAGCATCAACATTTGCAGAGCAAGAGAGAAATTTGGCTGCAGGAGAGAAATTTGGCTAATGAGGGTATGTACATTCTGGTCGTTTACAGTTCTCCCATCCACCCAGCTCATCCAAACCGTAGCTGGCCTTTGGCCCTGACCCTGCCAGATTCACAAGCCCTCCTGTTCCCATGGTTCCTCTCAGCTCTCGGCTCAGAGCTGTGGCCAGCCCTGTGTCCCATGGTAATCTAGGGGATGTCCATGAGGCCGCCATGCAGAGGAAGGGTCCTGGTCAACAAGATCATTGTGATAAGTGTGGGAGACAGGAGTGATCTGAATTATAGACACAGCTTCCATGTGGAGGAGCTGAGGGCCTTGGGCTCCTCTGGGCCTCAGTGTCTTCCTCCGTGAAGAGGGATGATGCGAGAATCAGATGTGATTTTCTGTGTGAGCCAGAAGGACTTTCATGGTGTCCAACAGTGAATGCATGCCTTGGTTCCTCGGAGGAGTGTGAAACATCCCCTGTCATGTCTGTTGGAGACCTGGTTCTCCTGCCAGGGGAGGGGGGCAACCCAGGCTGATAATAACAGTGGCCTTTTCTGCAAGGAATCTTGGACACACACACATGCACACACACACACACACACACATACACACGTAGCCTGGGATCTGGCCTTGCCAAGAGGTCAGCCTTTTTTTTTTTTTTTAAAGATTTTATTTATCTGAGAGAGAGCATAAGTGGGGAGGAGAGCGAGAAGCATGCTCTGCTGATCAGGGAGCCCCATGCAGGGCTTGATCCCTGGACCCTGAGATCATGACCTGAGCCAAAGGCAGATGCTTAACAGACTGAGCCACCCAGGCGCCCCAAGAGGTCAGTCTTGATTAGATCCATAATTGCAGTGCTGGCTGATGTCCTTCCAAAGGAAGCAGAAACTGCTGGCCCACCTGCAGGGGAGCCTATGGCACACGATGCTGAGTCTCTCTTCATAAATAAAGGAGCAAAGCATGCCTACTGCAGAAAACGGCCCCTCCCCTGTAGGGATCCGTGTCCCTGCAGATTTTCTCTCATCCTCTGCATCGGGCCAGCAGGAGTCCAGACAGAGGCATGGGGCTAGAACCAAAGTGCAAGCAAGCGATCCCCGCAGGAATCTCCCAGAACAAACTAGAAGCAGAATCTGCTTCTTCCTAAGGACAACATGCATTTTTCCAGGCCTTTCAAAGCCAGGCAGGTCAATCGAGTTATAATTGGCAATCTAATTAGAACTCCCACAAGCTGTTAAATTCTTTACCTGCTGCCTGGCATCTTCCGCAGAGGTGACACATCTGCTTCTGCCTTTGGAATGATTAAAGAAAGCCGGCTACAATCCCATCCTTCTTGCCGACAGCAGCCCCCTCCAGCTACCCCCTACCATGCTGTGGACGCCCACACACCCACCAGCAAGTATGACATGGGACGCAGCCCAGTTGACAAGAAAATTGGCTTTAGAGAAAGCTGGCTCCAAGCGCTGTGTTGCTGGATGATTTTTTGGAGACTAAATGGGAGAAGACAAAGCCCCCAGCCCCAATTTCCCAGATGTCAGAGGCGTTCTGAGGGTGGTTCCATGATGCCTTCGGCTTTCTCCCAGTCCAGCTGCTCGATCACAGAAGAAAACATGCCTCCTTTAACCCTGAAGAATTTTGGGGCTGACCGCCTGCCCCCCCCCCCCCCCCCGCCCCGCCATCAAGAGAGCAGTGTGCCTTGGCCCACAGGACGGGCGGATTTTACGGCACCAGCCTCCCTCGCATTTTCTGTGGTCCCCCCGCTCTGTGACTTGGCCTCCTGCAGTTCCTGCCCGTTAGCCGATGTCGGTGCCAGCAAGCCCACCCTGCTGCTCTTTGCCCAGCTCTGCCTGCAGTGACATCATGGGGAGCTCGAAACCAGCCGCGGTGGGAGTATTTATACCATGGAAATTGGCAAGCACTGCACATCAGGGCCTTTTCTTTCAGAAAGACAGTTTACCGGAACGCCACTGGACTCGTGGATCTAGATGGTTTAATGGGGGCAAGGGAAGCAAAGTGGGGGCACACTCTCGAGGGTATTGGCAGAGAGGAACACCGGTGTCTCTGACTCAGTCTTCCAGAGTGGAGAGTGCTCACGGCACAGACACCGTGGAGCTCACCTTGCCACTCTAGATGGAGACAGAGCAGCCGAGTGGAGGCTCAGGGGAGAAAGAATGAGACTCAGAATTGCTGGGGCAGGTGGCAAGAAGGGGGGTGTGGTTTGGAGCAAAACGACCTACATTAGAAATCTAGCTCTCCCATTCATTCTTTGGCAATTTGTATGACTTTGGACATGTTATTTAACCTCTGTCATTCAGAAGAGAAAATTCGACCCTAACAGAGCTGTCGTAAAGGTTGGACGTGGTTCCGAGCACCTGCCTAGCACATCAGATCTGTCTAGCGGCTGCTAGTCTTCTAGGCCTTCCTTTTCCCAAAACAGTGCGGCTGTGAGTCCTGTGTGAAGTGAAGAGGTCTCCCAGAGGCCTTAGAGGATGGACTTTAGGCCTCCCCATGGTCCTGCTCTTCCTCACTCGTTGAGATAAAGAAAGGGCTCTCTCGTCAGCACAGCATCACAACCAGAGAGCAGGGGGCACCCGAGTGGGTGACAGGGAGGTGGAGACCTCATCCCCTCAGCTCCTTGGTAGCCCCAGCCTCTGAGCAGGTCACCCTGGGCTGTGAGAAGCCACTTCCATGGACTCCAGGGAGCAGTATTCAGCACTACCTTTCCTAAATCCACGCGGCCTGGAAGGCCCATGCGCCACACCTCAGGAGCCATACTCGCTGTTGCTTCCGGTTTCCCATTTCCGCGCAAACGATTGTTTCAGCCCCTCTCGGATCTGTCTTGGAGCTCCGTGCATGGGCATTTGGCTTGGGAGGAGGCTCGATGCTTCTTGTTAGCCAGGGCCCACCCCACAGCAGGTGGCCGGCGCATGTTAGCTCAGCCCTGAGAGCCTCTGTTTGGGGGGATAGGCACATCGCTGTGCTCTTCCCGTTAGAGCTCATGGGGGATTTTTGAGGAAATGACTGTAATCTTGATGCTGATTTGTTCCATATTGAAGTGGCCAGTGATAAGAGCTCAATTGTGTTGGAAAAGAAAGTGCCAGGCTGAGTCCCTGTCCCATTTCCGCAGTAGCCATGGCGGTTCCCTGATGGCAGCGGTTCCCCACGAGTCCCCGGCCCATCTGCCATTGTCACTGTTCCAGCCCTGGGACAAGGTCTGGGGGCCCCAGGGAGAAAGTCTTCAAAAACCCAGGAGTAAAGCTCCCCATTTCTGAGCAAGCTGTTTTCTTCTCTCCCTGGATGGTAGCGTTCCTCAGCTGTGGTGCACCANGAATGCCGTGGGGGTCGGAGGGAGAGGAGGGGCAGTCAGGCCAGAGCAGAGCACTGTCCAGCGAGCCCCTTGCCCTGCCTTCCTGCCTGGCTTCCTCGTTGCTAAGTTCTCTTGTCCTTTGTGGAAAAAATTTTTCCAAGGCTTATCGATTCCAGTCCTCTCTCCATCAGGAGTATCTTACCATTTCTGTTTGTTTCTGTTTCAACGTGGAAAAAAGAGCTGGTGCCAGACCTTGGCAAGGATGGGAAGACGCTTTGCCAGAATGACCGCGTCCCCGGTGGCAGGTCGTGAATCAGCAGCGTTTGTCTCAGCGTGTTGTCATGAGAGCTGTTTGTCTCCAGCAGCGGCGTGGCGCTGCCGGGGGGAACCCAGGGCCGGCGGCCGCCAGCAGGGTCTGGTGAATGCTCAGACCTGGGGCACACCCCGGCTCTATGTCACCCTGGCGGCTGCTGGTGGAGCCCAGAGGAGCCTGCATCCCCAGGCGGCCTTCAGGGCTGGGGTGTCTGGAAGGCTTGCTGGCCGGCGTGGCTGAGGACCTGTCACCCACACCTGTCACCCCACCACCCAGACAGAGGCGCACCTTGCCCAGAGGTACAAGCTGGCACGGCAGCCAGGCAAGGTTTCCAGGCCGTTCTGGTGGATCCAGGCCTGGACAGGAGGTGGGACCTGACTCACGGCTGGCTGGGAGATGACACCCATGCTTCTGTCATCGATGAGTGTCCACTGAGTCCCAAGGACCACACGGGGCTTTGGGGATACAGAGATGAGTCCCCGAGGCCCTGCCTCCAGGTGCCTGAGTTTGCAGATGGTCCAGCAGCTGGTAGCCCTTCTCCTCTGCACTGTTGGCTCTTTGAGTTTTCAGGGATTCCTGTAAATCCAGTAGTCTTCCAGTACTGCCAGTGAGCCCGTCTTCTGATACTCGTCCACACGGGGCCCAAGTGTCTCCAGCCACTGGCTGCCTTTCAGGTGTCAGAGAGAAAGCCTTGCAGCACGGCCCAGCGACCCCACAGCACTCAGCGTGCAGCCCGGCCAACGCAGCGCCACGGGAAGCCAGGTTCCAGGGCCACTGTCCGGTCTGTGTCAGCCTCTCCTCCTCCAGGAAGGCCCCCAGCCCTGTCCCTTCCTGGCATGCCGTGAGAAGTCTTCCCCCCAGACTGCAGAAAGAGACGCTGCCCTATAGCATTTTCTGCTTGTTTCTCTAGTTAACACTTAAGCTTTGAAACTGGAGGTACAGTAGGTGATCCCCAAAAATACTTGCTGGTGGAAGATTTCACCAAAGCCTAGAACTGTCATCTTGAGCACCTGCTCCACCGCTTTGTGCTCTAGGCTGGAGAAGTGAGGCAGAGAGAAGCTTCTGCCCAAGCTGGGTGTTTGGTGGTGGGCTCAGAGCAGGCCTGGGCGGTGTGCCCTCCACCAACCGGCAGGGCACCCTCCAGGCCTGCGCTCCTGCCCCAGGGACGGCCAGGACTTCTCGGTGGGAATAATTGGGACAGGCTTTTGCCATGTTTGGTGATCAATGGTCAGAAGCGAGTGCAGCTTGCTTTCACACCCCAGTGAAAGGTGTGACACGCTCCCCCTGCCCCATCAGAGGTCCGATGAGGGTCTGTTAGGGTCACTGGGAAGGAAGCCCAGCCCTGGGCCTCAGGAATGGGGTAAGGGGTTTCTAGGACTCTCCCACGCTCTGGCACAGGGGCTCCCAGCAAGCCCTCAGCTCAGCTCTGTGGGGGTCGTGTGTGAATATTCTCCAGAGTTTAGGGAACTTCCAGCGGGGGACTGTCAGACACGTCCCCCACCAGAGCTCTGGGCCGTGTCTCTCCCGCCATGCCCACCCATTTCCGTCACCTCAGGGGGAGCTAAGCATCTGCCTGCGCCGCCATTCTCTCCTGTGGAAGCCGGGGTCCCAGGACCCCAGGGGAAGGCTGGGCCTGAAGTTCACTCAGAGCTTCACTGGCTGGGCTGCACAGGCCTGGGGTGGAACGCCATCTTCCCAAACCCACCTGGGGCAGCAGCAGCCTCCCCAGAGGGTGGAAGGCTGGGCCTCTGCCTCCGGGGAGTGATTAGCACCAAACTTTCCACTGCGTGGGTAACTCGGCCGTGGGGCCATGGGGAAGCGCTGACTTCCAGGCCGCCCTGTGCTGTTGTCCCTGCCTGACTTGTTGTTGGGGAAGGTAGATAAAAATAAATAAATAAGTCAACCAGGGAGATGTAGAAATAAGTCAACAGGAGTCTCTTGCCCATTACCAATGGAAAAGTACGAGCAAGGGAGCCGTGTTAGCACCCACAGAAAATGCTGGCCGGGATGTGGCGGGTCCCACAGCACCAGGGCCAAGCTGCGGCTTTCTCTCACCTGAGAAGTGGTAGCTAATATTCATGTCCACGCTGAGCCTCTGAGCTAATACTCACTGCAACAGCCGGGCATGCAATTTAAATGGCAGATTGGGGGAGGGGAAGGTGGAGAATCATCTGGAATTTTACCAAGAACTGTCACGGGCATCAGGGTAAGGAGGATGCCCAGCATCCCTGTATGTTCCTGGGGACCCCAGGGCTTCCCCCTGGCCCCTTCCCACCTCTCGCCAGGGTGCTCAGGCTGAGGCACACAGAGGCAGACCTTCTCACTGGTGTCCTTTGATGGTGCATGGGACCGCCCTGGTCAGACATTTCTTCAATTAGGTCAGTGCGCCATGCAGAGCTATAGAGGTGCTGATGCCGGTGTTTCTGTGTGTGCATTCATGGGATTTGTGCAAACCTTGCCCAGGGCTGCAGTGGAGGGGGGAAGAGAACTCACCCCACCAGATACAGGGATTCCCCTATTGCCCTTGGCCTGGTCTCCAGGGGCCAGCCTGCAGCAGTGTTTGACCCCCAGGCATTAGCACCCAGATCAGAGTGGTTCGCCTCCCGGGGCTGGGGGTGGGAGCTGTGCTTGGGACTTAAAGGGAGCAGGTCAAAGGCTGCCTTTGAGATGTTTCCAGGGAGGAAGCAGATGCCTTGTTAGCCTTTACGATGCTGAAGTCAGAGAGGGGCTCCGCCATTTTTTTCCTGACTAACAAAACCTCTACAACCAGTAATTCCAAAGGGCAGGTAAAGAAAGAGAGTCAGAGCCCGAGATAGCCGGGTCCTAGTTAGGGCAGGGGAGACTGCTGAGGGCACAGGGTACCCCATCTCTGATTTGGAGGGTGACCAGTTTCCTAAATGATCTCAGCTGCCAGCAGACATTGCAGAGGGGGCGGCTGTAGGATGAGCGCAGCCAGTCGAATGCAAGGGAGCTGGGCTGTCCTGCTCCGCACAGCAGGGTCCAGACTTGGAGGGGGTGCTGGGTAGGGTGGGCATGGTTCCCGTCACGCAGTTGTGAGCAGCCCCGTCAGCCCCTCTCAAGCTAGGTCCTTTGGTGCTCACCTGGGTCTGGGAGCCCACAGTCTAGCCCCACTGGAGTGTGGCAGCCACCGCGTGGGAGAGGGACCTGCAGAGCCCTGGCAGGCTGACAGAGCTGGACAGGGAAGTCACATCCCCAGAACTTCTCCCCCAAAGAGGATTGCTCCCTGGACAGCCCCATCCAGAGCCAGCTAACCCTGAGAAGTCCTCTTAGAATGTGTCTCTTGGTCCCCTAAATGCTCAGCACCCTCCAGAGACCCTGGTCCCCTGAGCTGATCCTCTGGAACTTGGGTTCTTAGACCCAACTTGGCCTCCACCTGGCTGGGTGACTGAGCCAGGTGCTTGCCCGCCCAGGATCCTTTTCTCATGTCTGTCATCCGTAAGGCCCTTCCCAGCTGCAGCTGCCCACATGCCTGTCCACATGAAGCTTTCAGAAGCACGAGTAGCCATGTAGCCATGAGCCAGTCGCCCTGACTCTGAGCTTCAGTTTTCTCATTTGTTAAGAAAAAGGTGTGCTATGTCTTCTGGAATGTCCTCCCCTCCCCTCCTTCCAGCAGGCCTTACTCAGTTCTAGATGCTGGGCCTCCGCAAAGACGCTCAGCCCTGCCTGGCTCAGAGAGGGCAAGGCGCAAGACTAGAGTGACAGTCGATGCCACTGAGCTCCCAGCCCTCAGCACATTGGTACCAGAACATCTGCAGGTGTTCAGGGAAGTTCACAGAGGGAGGAAAGAACTAGAAGCACCAGTGGTTATAGTCGACCGAACTGAGCCCCAGCCTGGGACTCTGGTGCTGTTCCTCAGCTTACTCTGTGATCTGGGTGGAGTGCTTGCCCCCTCAGGGCGCCTGTCTCTCGCCTAGGAAATAAGGAGGCCGGCCCGTTGGGGAATGCTCACATGCTCTTCTCTGCCATCCCTGACCACACTCTGGACATTTTTCTACAGCAGGGGCAGGCTGGGGGTCTTTGGTGCTTGGAAGCTACTGGTGAGCTGGCTGCTGTGGTCCCTCACCTCAGTGTCCCAGGAGTTCCCACCCAGTGACTGTCCTCTAAAAGCCACCACAGCGTGTGGATATTTTGGCACCAACACGGAAGTACCCAGTTTCAAAGAAATTAGGCCAGAGGAAATTCGGGGCCAAATTGAGATTTCTGCGTGAAATCCATGCGAGGCTGGGCAGGCCCTTTGGCTTATCGCCAGACTGCCCCCATCCTCACTGTTGGCATGTTTCCTGCCTGACAGCCTGTCGTGCTCTTTGCAGAATCAGCTCCTCCAGGATATTCCAGACCATTCTGGAGGAAAGAAGCTTTGAAAGATGCTGCCAGTCAGATGCTTTACGAAAAGGAAGAGCCACACTCACGTTGTGTTGGAGCTTAATAGCTCCTCCTTCTGAACCCACAGTGTGGTCTCCTTTGGGTGCTGTGCTCAGGGGCAGAATTCAGTGAGGTGGGGGGAGTAGGGAGGCCTGAGTTTACTGTTCCTCTAACGCCCTAGACTGCGTGTGCATGCATGTGTGCATGTGTGATTCTGGAAGCTTTCTTCAGATCCTGAAGGACTATCAGGTGAAAAGGGGAGGGGAGGGGACTTTTTCCACATGACTCCAGAGGATTCAAGGAACATCAGAGAGTGGGAATTAGACAAAAAGCCTAATTAGGGCTCCACATTTTTAGCTGACAGTTCAGACTGCCCACTAATGGTGTGGGCTGCCTGGGGCAGTGGTGAGCTCCCCATCACTGGCGGGAGTAAGCAACAGTGGGAGGCTGCCTGTCAGGGCCTGCAGCAGGGGCTCGTGCGTCATAAAGCAGAGGCCCGAGCCCCCTCCTCACCCCGAGGAGCTCTGCTGCCATGGATGATTGGCTGCTGGCTCAGAAAAATAAGAGGTTTGGGGAAAATCGAGTTTTGTTTCCTTCTGAGTTGAGTTCAATGCTAGAAAGTCCTGGTCTCCAGAAGGCACATTTCTTCAAATAAAACATTTGACCTGGAAAAGGGGCCCCGTGAGAGCAGAGCCTCCCACAGCCGTCAGATGTCCTGAGTGAACAAAGATGCCGGCAGCCTCTGAGGCATGTCTGGTCGTCCCCTGGGTGGAGGGAAGGGAGGGGCTGGGGGTCTTTGCCTCCCCACTTCTGGAATACTCAGCTCCAATTCACAGCACACCCTGAAGGAAAGCCTCCATGGCATGTTTGTTCAGCGCTCAGACCCCTGCCCCTACTGCCCCCTCCCCACCACATACCAGGCCTGCCCAGCTGCGGACATGAGAACATTTTCCTGTAATGTCCATCTCTGGCCCCATCATAGATGGAGCAGGACCAGCTACCGCAGGGGCCTGGCTTTCACTCACCTCGTCACAAGGAGCCCCTTCTCAGCGCAGCCTGTCCAGTCACTGGCCCTTCCCCAGGAGCTGCTCAGCCCACGTCTCCCTTCTCCCCTTTGTCTCTCAGCCTCTTCCTTCCTGCTCTTCAGTCCGGGTCCCTGGTACAGGATGTCAGTGGCCCTTTGCCCATAAGGTTAAGTGGTTTCATGAATGTTCAGTCCCTGCGTGAGGGCCAGGTGGAGTGGACGAGACCTGGAGAACCTGGCTGGTGGCTGTGGCCGCCGCACGCGAGCCTGCGATCTGTGGTTAGATGGGTACGAGGTTGCCAGGAATGGCTGGCCTGGGCCTTTGTGGAAACTGGGCCAAAACGAAGTAAAACGGCCAAAACAAAAAGACCAGCTTCATACCAGTCCTTATCCCAGATTTCTGACCAGCTAACCCTCCAGGAGGCCCTTTTCCAGGGCACCCCCAACTCGCTCTTGACTGACCTAGTAAAGGGGGCTGAGTTGCAATGTGTGAACCCCACCCGACTCCGGGGTTCAGTGGGCAGACGTGTGTAAGGGCTGTAGGGCAGTGATGACCTTGACATCAGCCAGGACATCTAGGATGTGGCCCCTTCGGAGCTCCTGGGCTGGTTAGGCAGGCCCTTCCAAGGCCGGCATAGTTGGCCAGGAGACACACACTCGGCTGCCTGGCAAGGCAGCGTGCATTTCTAAGCACTCAAAACACACAGAAATGAAACATAAAGCAGAGCCGGGTATAGACCAGACCTCACCCAGAGCCGCTGGAATCCAGGTAGAGAAGCTGGGCCCCGCCCCCACCCCGTCCAAGTGTGTTTTCAGCTCCTTTTCAAGGCATTGTTGGGAAGCAGGGTGGGGCTCAGGCTGCCCCCTCAGCTGCGCCCACAAAATGCTCAGCAGAGAACTGTCAGTGCCTTTGATCCTCACCAGGGAAGAAAGGGCCACTCCCGGGGAAGGGAGGCCGGGGGCAGCCCCTCACCTTGCCTTCCCACGGAGCCCGCGGCCTTCTCAGGGTGGCCCTGGCTGGCAGGCTATTTATACTCTGATGTGACAGGAAAATCGTTTGGAGAGCACAGCCACTACCACCCTGCTCCTGTCTGATGGATTGCGTCCTCAGGAAGGAAAAGGCAAATCCCTGACAAGACCTGGGGGCTAGCGTGCTGGTTTCCTCAGCTCCTGCAGACTCCAGTCCCGCCAGTCCCCAACTTCTGGGGAGGGGCGGGAGCTCGCATGGGGTCCCTGTTCCTTCTCGGGGGCCCGGGGGGCTTCCAGGAAGCTCTCCCTCTGCCACGCACATAGCCCCTGGCAGGAAAGCTCCAAGCAGGTGGGGCTGAGGGCTGAGTCAGAGCACGGAGCTTGGGGTCCCCGTGCCAGGCACCACACCAGGCCCCCTCCTCCCGGCACCTTCAGGGATCTAGCCCCACTCTGGCCTGACGCAAGGCTCGTTTCCTCCCTGGCCCTGTTTCCTCGTCTCTCCCAGAGTGTCCGACCAGAGAGTCTGCCGAGTCTGCAGGGGGGTGCTGGGGTTTTCTTCAGAAGCTGCGTCAGATCTGTGGTGTGTGGCCAGATCCCTGAGGGGAGGCCGTGGCCACCCCCTGGGAACAGAGCACCTTCTCCCATGGGGCTGCTCCCCTCCCGCAGACAGCTGCCTTGCTGGTGTCCCCGGAAGACAGAGGAGGCTCCGAGGGGACAGGCGCTGATGGGAGTGTGGACGGGGGACCTGAGGCCAGGAGTTAGTGGAGAGCACTGGCAAGGAGTCATGCCCACCTCTGTCTTCCCCCCATCACACGTGTCCCACGCCATCCGCTTGTCCGTCCGTTCACCAGATACTCACCGGGAGCCTCCTCTGTGCCAGTCCCACTCTGGGGGGCCACACATGCAAGGACAAATCAGATGGCCCTTGCTCTTACGGAGAACTATCCAGAGGGACGCAGGGTTGGCAGTGAAGAGTCATGCAACCATGGGCGTCCTGGAAGGGCCTCCCCTCCCCTCGGTCAGTAGGAGTAACAATAACAATGGTAATGACATCGATGATGGTGACCATTCACCACAGGTTTACTGAGCGCTTTACAAACAACATGGTTCTCATTTGGGCCTCACGACTCTCCTTTGAGTTGGTACTTGTCCCCCTTATACAGACAAAGCATCTGGGACCCAGAAGTCCTCAAGTCACTGGTGGAGCTGGTTCACACCCTGTCCCAGGGAGCCTCAGGCCACGCTCTTAACCTACACTCCACACTCTTTAAGACAGTGCCAGGCCTTTCCCCTGTGCCGGGCAGGTCCTCTGGCTGTTGCCAGAGCCTACAGAGATCTTTAGAACCCCTCACCTGTCCTGATCCCCCGACAACGAGCCACTTCTGGACAGCAGAGCCACAGCTCAGGCTGCAGCCAGCTCGGCAGCTCTGTCATTGTCCCAGAGGGTGACAGGCTGGGGAAACGGGCTTTCCTTTAGCTGCCCTCACAATCCCAGGGTCCTGACAACAGAAGGCCCTCCAGGGGGAGGCTTATATATCTTTGTCCGAAAGCCTTGGAGGTGCTGGTTTGGCTTGAACAGCCCAGGAGAGGCGGTAGATGTGGTCATGAGCCCCTGTCTACTTCCTCTGGGGACAGCCCTTGCCCTCAGGCCCCTGGCTCATGGGTGCCAGCAAAGTCCCTCATGCTCTCTGAGGCATGCTGTAGGGGGGCAGGAGCGCCGGCTCTGGGCTGGGCAGACCTGGACTTGGTCAGTAGTGGCTTTAAACATGATTCTTGTCTCATAGATATTTGGGGTCTCCTCATTTATTCATGCCAGTGCTGCCCAGTCCCCAGCCTGCAGGCATTCAGAGCAAGGCCGAGTGGGTGAGTTGGGATGGAGATAAAACACCTCGGCTGTCACGGTACCTTCCTCACAGTGCAGTTAGGGAGGCATTTGGCGATGGGTGACACACACAATGCATTGGGTATAATATTTTGCACGTGAAAAGTTAATCGAACCTGGTGGATCCATGCATTTGTCCTCTCGGGTTTACCTGTATTTGTAGAGGAGTCTCCTGACAAGGCTGCCCTAAGCTCCGGCCCCCAGCCCCGCAGTGGTGCGATGGGGACAGAAGAGTCTTAAATGCCCCAGTGCCACCCCTGACACTAGATGACCCCCCCCCACCCTCGCCTTGGTAGGGCCAGCAGCCTCTGCCAAACCCAGGCCTGCTCGGACATGGCAAGGGCAGCTGCTGACCTCTGCTCCAGAAGCCGAGAGCAGTGCCCATAGGTGGGGTGCAGCAGACGCCCGGCGAGACAGGGCAAGCGAGACAGGGGAGCTATCCATCCCCACCCTGCTGCCCAGTGTTTGATTTCCAGAGCATCCCGCCTGGGGAAAAGCAATAGCCATGTAAACACCGCTGCCCGACCCCCAGCTAGAGCTGAGCCACAAGGCTGCTTTTTAGCGGTGGCTCGGCACTGGGAAGGGTGCTTCCTTGCAGGGCCATTATCTCTCTGTGCCGTACCCCTCCAGGGACAAGCAGTGGTCCACGACATGCCCTTGAGCCCAGCAAAGGGCTGACTTGGCAATTGCGCAGAGCACCACGGGGACGTCTGTTGGTCCTGCAGCCTTTGCTGTGGGTCACCTGATCCAGGGCTGGGACAGAAAGCCTGCACCGGGCTCCTGCATGGCTGCCCGCGGCATGTGGCAATTTCTTCAGTCGTTGGGCATCAATTATTGCACACGCGTGCACATGGGCGTGCACACACACACACACAAGACGTGTGAGGAAGAGGCTAATTGTCCTCAAATTAGCCAAGTCCATTTCGTCTCCTTTGAAATAACAGGTTTGATTTCCTCCCTTCCTTGCAATTCTGTACAGCACCAAGATCGTGTTTGTACAGAATACCTGATTATAATAATCACCAGCTTGGGAGGCTGTCTTCATTTGTGTCCAAAGAAAGGGACAAATAAGATGCCTGCGGGTGGGTCCCCTCTTCCAGGAACCTGCAGCGGCTCAGGAACGCCAGGGTGGAGAAGGGTGGGAGTCTGTTTGCACAACCTCTCCCGGAGAAGGAAGGAGGGTCTGGTGTGAGGAGCAGACACGAAGCGGGGGAGTTCACGTCTCAGCTCGGCCACTCGCTGCCTGCACAAGTGTCTCAGGTCTTCGGCACAGCCCAGCACCCGGCGTGCAGCCATCGCTCGGTCTCAGGATTTGCACTGAGCCCCAAGCTTTGAGAACAGCCTCCTTGGCCTCCTCTGTATCCCCAGCACGTGGCTGGGATCTGGACAGTCACTCAGCGGGGTTTTGGATTTTGATATGGGGGAGAAGGTGGGTTATTCTGGTAATGACATATGTCAGTCCTGGAAATCTCTGTCTCCTGCCAGCCTGGGGGCTGGGAGCAGGACCCATGCCTCTGGGTAGTACCGCCTAAGGTGGGGGTGGGGGGAGTGTGGCCTGGGCTCTTGGGGGAATGGCGATCAACAAGGCTGTGAGCAGATGGACTAGAGGTCCAGCAGGAAGGGCCAGACCAGGAATGGCTAAGGTTGGAGAGGTGGAAGGGGGCTGGGGGATGCATCCTGCAGAAATGCCTGGGCTTTCAGAGGTCTGTACTAGGAGGAAGTTGGATCCAGCCAGTGGTGAGAATACTTACATGCGGGCCTCGAGAGTTAGGCCATTGATGGTTGGAGAAGAGAGGAACCAAGGTCTATAGAATTGGAAAGGGTGTCAGGGTTTTAGTGCATAAGAGCACAACAAAGCCAAGGAAGGCCTCTCCCAGCACCCAGGGGCTCGGGTGGTATGTCGGTCCTGACAGCCAGGTCCCAGCCCACCTCTGGCCAACTTGCCAGCAATGGCTCACACCCCAGCCGGAGCTTGTCCTGGTTGATCGCATTATGTGACTGATTTCTGAGCCGCTCTTGGCTTGCTGGGGCACTGGGCAGAGGCTGATTTTTCTTTCCCTTGCCAAGCCTGAGCTGGCAGCCCCTGGCAAGCGTCTGATGTCTCTCTGAGCAGCTCCAGCTTTAGGAATTAATTCCACTAAACAGATTGCTCAGGGAGCTTCAAGGTCATCTGGAAAGGATAGCCTGTTCCTACATTAGGAATGTAAGTCCAGGTATATGGGCTGGAAATTTCCAAGCCCACAAGAGCCCTAGAACCCTCGAGAACATGAAGACTCTCAGCTGCCCAGTACTGAGGGCAATAGGTCAGATTAGCCCATTGGCTGGTTCTCTGCAGGCATTTGGGGGTGGGTAGACTTGCCCCCTGCTATATATCCTGGAGCCCCCGTGACAGGCTGCAGCCAGATTCGGTACCCTGCCATCTTCTAAACAAAATTCCCAGCAAAAAGGCTGGTGTCCTTGTCCTAACTCCAGCAGGGTGGGGGCAGGTCATTGCTGCTGAGAGCAATGACCTCTGGGTCTTGCTGGGCCAAGGCCCTGGCCTTCCTGGGTCTCCACCTCTCATTGGCCCACTTTCTGACTAACAAGACCCCGCAGTCCTTTGGCACCTACATCCATCCCTAGTCTCAAGATTACAGCCAGCCAGTGGGCCACCAAAGGGAGACAAGGAAATCTCCTAGTCCTTGAGTGAATATATAGGGTGCTCCCAAGCAGCCGTCTGGGCTGGAGAAAAGCTCGGCTGGAGAGGAACCAGGTCTTGGTCATAAGCATGGGGAGGAGCGACAGAGCCAGTGATCCATGGTTGGAGAAATGAAAGGGAAGACCACCCCTCAGATGCCCATTTGCAGTTGCTCAGATATATCTGGGTTAGTGCCTGAGGGGCTCTGGGCTTGTCTCTTAAAGCCACAGGGGCAGCAGTGAGAGGGGGAGAGGGTAGGAAGGTATAGTGGGGAGCATGGGGGTTTGGGCCTCAGGCAGACCTGGGCTGGCCTGCAGTTGCATATTCATTGGCCCTGTGACCTTGGCCAAGATCCCTGGCCTTGCTAAAATTTGTCTCTTTGTATCTAAAGCGGTGGTGATGTGAGCTGAGCCCAGCACATGTGCCTAGCATTGTGCCTGACGGGGAGAAAACATTCCGTGCAGAGCAAGAAAACAACGGTGGGGCTGGCTCTGCAGCAGAGTCTAGTGGGACCTAAATTATATTCTCGGCCTACAGCCGAGAAACCAGGGACGCCTCTTTCCGTCTTACCAGGGCGCTTGTCCCTCATCACCCATTGCCCAGCACGCACAGCTTGGGTGGGAGGGCCACTCAGAAAAGGGTTCGCACCTTGAAGGAATAGGATAGGGCAACTTTGTCATCTTCATGCCCCTGCCACCACCCAGACTCCCTCTCTCCTCTTACTTCTCTGTTGGTTAAACCGGAATGTTCTAGAGTGAGCTCAAGCTGGAGGCAGGAGCTCGTTGTCCCTCACGTCCTGTTGCACACCACCTAGGGAAGACCTCCCCGTTCTTTTCCGCCTGACCGCCAGGATTGAGAAGTGTGGGCACTGAGCTGTCCAAGTTTCTCTGAAGGAGGGCCAGGGTGGGGACAGCTCCCCGGCGGGAGACAGAGGTGCCTACTTACTTCTGCCCCACCCGGGACTCTGCAGCCAAATGGATTTCAGGCAGGCCCTGGAGTTAGGGTACGCGGGTCCTACCCCAGCTCTGTGGTAGCTGGCTGGGGCTGGGGCCAGGGACGCGGCTTGTAGGAGCCGTAGTCGACTCACCCACAAAATGGGGACGTGCGTGGGGACATTTCCCCACCGTGTGATAGGCGTGATAGGTGCTCCTCCACTGCGGGACCTTTCTCCGCAGCAGCAGAAGCAGGCCTCGCAGCCAGGTGTGGACACGTCCTCTGTTATCACTACCCGCCGTCGGGCCGGGAAGCCGGGTCGGTGCTGGATATCCGTCCCTGCTGGCGGCAGATAGCTCCCTGGCCGGCTCACAGGTGGGTGGGGAAGAGCCGCTCTGGGGAGAGAGCAGGAGGCTGTCCCTCGTGGTCTCCGCACGCCTGACCCCGGGCAGCCTGTGCAAGGCCGCCGACACCCAGCGGTTCACACCGGGGAACGGCAAGGCCTGTCATCTGGCGAGCGGAAGTATCAGGAGGCAAGGTGAAACCCTCATGGCAGGGACTGACTCCTGGCCGCGGCCCTTGTCCTGAAGCTTCAGCGAGGGAGCCACCCTTCTGCCCACAGCCTCCGCTCTGACGGAGCGGATCTGGGAGCTGGGCTCCAGCATGGACGTGGTTAGGGCGCACACAGATGTTAAGAAGAGATGGAATGTATGCTGTTTCCTTTCGATCTTCCTCCCGGAGAGAGTGCGGCCGACAGGTCTGCTGCACGCTGGCAGGGGAGGACAGCCTCTGTCTGCCTCAGGCCTCCGCCTAGGCCTCCTCGCTCAGGAAGGCAGTTCAGGGGGCGCCTGGGTGGCTCATCGTTAAGCGTCTGCCTTCGGCTCAGGGCGTGATCCCAGGGTCCTGGGATCAAGCCCCGCATCGGGCTCCCCGCTCAGCGGGAGGCCTGCTTCTCCCTCTCCCACTCCCCCTGCTTGTGTTCCCTCTTTCGCTGTGTCTCTGTCAAATAAATAAAATCTTAAAAAAAAAAAAAAAGGAAGGCAGTTCAGGGAGCCAGAGCTGGGAATCTGGAGAGTGCCCCTCCATGGAGCACGCCCTGCCCCGGGGTTGTGGTTCTCCTCGACTGTGGCCCCACTGACCTTGCGCTCCGCCCGGTGGGGCAAGTGCTCTGCGGGACAGGGCTCCGTGGAACCAGCTGGACAGCCATTCGGAGAATCTTCTTGTAGAGCAAATTTCCCCAAAGCTGTCTGACTGGGTCAGAGGCTGTGCTTCTTTGGAGGTTCTCCAAATACTCTGCAAATTATACCCGCACAGGGTCGTGTCCCTCCTGGAGCCACCAGCAGAGCATCAGGGCTCGGTCCCCTGCCCCCCATCCCCCGCTACGGTGACGGCGTGACAGCACGGTCTCCCGCTGATTTCATAAGCACGGAACGTCCCTCCTTCTTGAAACCCTCATTTCTTTACCAACAATCGAGGTTACATATTTTCCACATCTTGGTTTATACCTTTTAGAGGACTGCTATTCATCTGCAATCACAATGGTCTAAACTGTTCTCTAACTGTTGAGATTTTTTTCTTTGAACAAAAGTTTTTAATTTTTTTAAATTAGATTCGTTGAACTTTAGTGTTGGGTTTTGCAGGGGAGGGTTTTGGGTTTTTTGTCACTTCCAAGCTCTGAAAGGTAGCATTTCAAAGACTGACATGTGCGATCCCACTGTGTTAAGTAGTTGTCTGCTTTATTTCGGCAGACAGGCACTTTCTTCTTCTGGGCTGGACACAGGCTGGCTGACCCTCTCTCCCCCTCACTGCTTTGAAACACGCTATCCCGTACGGGTGCAGTGCTGTCTGGAAAGAGGTTCATCGCAGCCATGGGATTTGTAAGAGCAGAGAGGGTGCGTGCAGCCCCAGTGTCTGCCCCGTGACGAGAGGTTGAGTCAATGAGAGTCTGTCATTGGATGAGAGGGTGAACCCCTCAGTCGTAGAGATGCCCGACTCGGAAACATGGTTATGGTAAAATATTTGGGGACCAACACCTACATCCTAATTAAAACTGTGTCAAATCGGGGCACCTGGGTGGTTCGGTCGGTTAAGCGTCTGACTCTTGATTTCGGCCCAGGTCACGATCTCAGGGTCGTGAGATCGAGCCCCACATCGGGCTCCATCCTCAGCGGGGAGTCGGCTTCTCCCTCCCTCTCCCTCTGCCCCTCCCCCTGCTCGCGCTCTTTCTCTCTTTCTCTAAAATCAATCAATCAATCAATCTTTAAAACAAATAAAACTGTGTAAGATGACAGCCGTGCTCGGGGTGAGCAGGGGCTGGTGAAGGCAGAGGCTTGTTTATGGTAGGGGGATTGCGAACAATGAAAAAAAATTCTGTTCTAATCATGATGACAGTAATGCCACAAATGACGTTTCTCTACGTTAGAAAAACCGTTAGATACCGGCCAGCACACGCAGGGCAGCCCACTGGGTCAGTACAGACTGTCCATTCTGCTGGGTTCACTCCTGGGCATTAAGTACTCACCTGAACCGGGTGAAATTGCCAGCTTTTTGTCTCTCAAAAATGGCCCAGCCCAGGCCACTTCATATGGTTCAGGCAGCTCTTTTGATTATTGCTCCTGAGTGTGGGAAGAATTTGAACTTACGGTGTGTGCCCAGCCCGATGGAGGTCCATCCTCCCAGGTCCCGCCTCCCAGACACCTGCAGGAATTCAAGGACAGCTGAGAGCCTAGAGCCGCAGCGTCTCTCTGACTGACTGTCTGTCTGTCTGTCTCCCCGATGCCTGCAGGCCCTGATCCTTCATCAGCTGGGCCGCTACAGTCTAGCAGAGAAGATCCTCCGGGATGCGGTGCAGGTGAACTCGACGGCCCATGAGGTCTGGAACGGGCTGGGCGAGGTCCTTCAAGCCCAGGGCAATGACGCGGCGGCCACCGAGTGCTTCCTGACGGCCCTGGAGCTGGAGGCCAGCAGCCCCGCCGTGCCCTTCACCATCATCCCCCGGGTGCTCTGAGCAGGCTCCTGCCAGCCTCACTGCCGCTCAGGCCCACAAGGCCCCCACCTGGGGCACCCCCCGCACCGAGGCCACGGAGGGACGTGCGACTGACCACGCTGAACTAACCGAACGAGCCCTGGTTCATCGCTCTCTCCACGCGCATTTCTGTTGTTGTTTTGGCCAGTCCCATGATAGTTTTTGAACCTATTGACATTGTCCAAAATGGATTATGTGCCATATTTTGTTAGTCGACATCTGCGTTTTAAAGTCAAATGATAATGGACTTAATCAGCAAATGTAGAAGAACATATTCAAAGTTAAAATTCAGTGGCAGA
This sequence comes from Ursus maritimus, assembly GCF_017311325.1. Classification (NCBI taxonomy): domain Eukaryota; kingdom Metazoa; phylum Chordata; class Mammalia; order Carnivora; family Ursidae; genus Ursus; species Ursus maritimus. The sequence goes on from NW_024425008.1 coordinate 12,424,723, forward strand.
GCAGATTATTTTTATCAGAGCTGTAAAGAAAACTCTCCTCCCCGTACTACTCCTGCCCCAGCCTCGGCCCGGAAACCAAATGTGAATTTTCGGTTCCCCACCTCAGTCCTAGTCCAAGCCAGGACACCAGCTGACAATTTCTTGGTTTTGTTGTCAATAATTGTACCATGTGAATCCCTGTCCTCACTTAGAGCAAAGCCTGAGTTCGAGAATGTTTCTATTTCACCAATATATGCCTGTTACAAGAGAAGGAAATAGGAGCTATTTAAGTTTAACTTTTTTATGTGAATTCAGAGTTTATTTATCGATGGAAATATGTACAAAGAAGCTTCAAATGGAATATTTACCGACATTCCTTATACATGACAGACACTTGGCTAAATGGGAAGATGATGTTAATAATAAAATGATTTTTAAATGGACCCGTGGCCTGTGTCATTGGTGAAAGCTCACAGAGCCGAGGGGTTAAGGCTCAGTTCCTGGGGCAGACCTCTCCAGGCCCCCCTGCCCAGCTTCCTGACTCACCGGGCAGGCAGGCGAGGGGGCAGCTGAGCTCTGGGGAGATAGCAGTGCTAGCACAGGCCGTGGGCACCCCAGCCTCGGCACGGACATTGCCGGGTGGCCTCTGAGGCTTCGGATGTGCATAAATCATGGGCTTTTCAACACGAGATAGTGGCAGGAAAGGGCAGGCGTCCAGCGGGGCGGCAGCTCACCCTGGCTGGAGGGTCAGAGCCCAGCCCTGCCATCCTGGGCAGGAGAGCAGGGAGAGGCCCGCCCGGATCAGGACCAGGAAGGCAGGGCTGGGGCTACCCACACATCATGCTCCAGGCCCCACACCGGCCGTTACCTCCCAAGCCGGGCCTGTGCCGCCCCTTCCCTCAGAAAATCCCATGCACCCTGGCCTGCGCAGGGCACTGGTGACACCTCCTGTCTGCCCGCCCGCCATCCAGCCCCGCCACGGTGTCCCGCTCCCTCCCCACCTCTCCAGCCACATGGCTCAAAGACGAGCACATGGGCCCAGCCTTGCCAACCTGTCCGCAATTTCAGTGGTTCGGGTTTGGGCATGTGGTTCAAGCTTGGCCAGTGAGAGCCCCCCCCTCCCGCCCAGGACTTGTGTTATGGAAATATTAGGAAAAATTCTCTTTCTGGTGGGTTTGCTGTCCTGATAAGACGCGGCCTGGGGTTGCTGCTGGCCGAGGGCGCTCTGTGGGGCGGCCTGCCTGAGAATGATGCCAACTCAGGAAAAGAGTGAGAGAGAAAGAGAGAGAGACTGGATCCCAGAGTCCTAGCTGGAGCACTGGAGCCCCAGACTTCTCCCTGTTGTGCTTGAGACAGCAGAGCGGGCTTCTGGGAGGCACCGTCATGCCCACCTGTTCAGGAACTCTCCTCAAACCCCTCGGTCCTCTTCCTTAATCCCACCTGCTCCCCACCCCACATTTTATCTCTCAGTGAGTCTTGTCATTTCTGCCCGGATCACATCTCCAATCTCCCCACTGCCCCGTCAGCCCCCCACCTCTGACCGGACCGCAGCAATGTCCTCTCTGCCTCTACCTTGGCCTGCAATCCTCAGGGCAGCCCTGAGGGTCCTTTGTAAGGTGAGGATTGGATCAGGCCTCTGCCCCCTAAACCCGCTCTGTGGCTTCCCCAGCTCGCTCCTGGAGCCAGGCTCCGTGCTCCCCAGGATCTTCAGAGACTGGACCTGCCGGCCCCTCCTCCTCCCCGCAGTCTCTCCCCGCTCCAGCCCTGCTCCGGGTCCTCTAGCCTGAATGGAGGCCTTCATTCATTCACTAAGAGACCAGGGAGAAGAAGCTGAGTGGGTAAGACGCCAGCCTGGGGTCACGCGAACACTACCTGGCAGAACCGGGATTGAGACCTGGGCCTGAGGGATAAACCTTTGAAAGGTGCCCTAGGCCGCCCAGCAGTGGCAGTTGGGCAGCGGGATGTGGAAGACGCCATGTTTGATTTACTCCCCTTCCCTGGTCCTAGTCTCCCCATCTGTCAAATCCATTCATTCATTCATTTATGCATCCACCCATTGGACACATATCTGCAGAGTACTCACACCGGACACTACAGGCACGAGGGTAAGCAGTACATACAAATGGGGCTTACATTTTTGGGGAAGCAAATAGAGAAATATATATTATATATATACATAGTGATACATGTACGGAGGGGCACAGGGGGGCATCGGACTTACGATTTTATAGACGTGGTTAGAAAAGCCTCTGATAGGGCGCCTGGGTGGCTCAGTCAGTTAAGTGTCCAACTCTTGATTTTGGCTCGGGTCATGATCTCAGGGTCCTGGGATCGAGCCCCTGTACGGCTCCACACTCAGCAAAGAGTCTACTTGAGATTCTCTCTCTCCCTCTCCCTCTACCCCTCCCTGCCATACACATACCCTCTTTCTAAAATAAGTAAATAAATCTTAAAAAGAGAGAGAGAGAGAGAGAAAGAGGGAGGGAGGGAGGGAGGGAGGGAGGGAGGAAGCGGCACCATTTGGCCAGAACAAGCCAGCGGATCTGTGAGGGAAAGGCGCCCCGGGAAGCAGGAACAGCAAGTGCAAAGGCTCAGAGCAGGAGGCGGACAGTGTGGTAAAGGAGGACAGGAACAAGATGAGCCAGAGAGTTTCACGGGGGCCAGATCCCATAGGGTCCCGTGCCCCACAGGAACGGTGTTCATTAGCTTCCTTTGGCTGCTACAAAAAATGTAAAAACTACCACAGTCTTAGTGGCTCTGTTGGTCCCACTCCATTTTCCCAACCCGTTACCCTCCCCATGGCCTGGTGCTCAGCCCTGAGGTTTCCCCTTTCTGTCCACACTCGCTCCTGAGGTGGCCCCGTCGTAGCCCTGATGCCCCCACATTGACACGCTCATCCTGGACCCCGCCTGTCCCGCAGTCCCGTCTAGGCAGCTGCTCTACCCTCAGAGGCTTCAAAGGCGTCTTACACTCCACCCTCTCCACCAAGTGCCCCCAGCGGCCCCTCCCCAGGAGCCCCTCCCCAGCACCCCCGCACACGCACACCTTGCACTGCCAGTACCCACTAGACTGGGCCGCAGGGTGAAGCGTGGGGGCAGCAGAAGGGGACCCAAGGCCCCCGCCGTCCCCTCTCCCATCCGCACTCCCAGCCTCCCCTGCGGGGGGTCCCGGTCACTGCTCAGCTCCCCCTTTCCTTGTCTCCTCCTGTCTGCTTCATGCTCTTCTCTCCCCGCTACCTCTCGGGGCCAGCAGGGCGGGCGTCATCGGGCTCAGGGGCACCAGCGGAGCTGGAGAGCTGTGACTAGGGCTCTCGGGCCCTGTGCGTGGTGGCCGGGCCCTCTGCGGGCGCTCTTATCCTCCTCTGCACCTTCCCTGCCCTCCCTGTCCCTCTCTCAGGTCCCCTCTCTGTTCCCTCCTGCCTCCTCAGAGCCACGCACTGCCAGCCCCTGACACCTCGCTCGGGTCCTCCCGGGGGGCGGATGGGCAGTGGGCAGGCCACAGGGTCCAGCAGGTCCCCGTGTCCCCCGTGCACACACGACTGAGGGGCTGGGCCCCGGGAGGCTGACCATCAGAGCAGCTCCTGCTCCTGCCGCTCCCGCCACCAGCCTTCCTCCCACACTTGCGGTCACTCATTTCCTGCCGCCCCCGCCCCCGCCGCAGCTGGATGGGACCCGGAAAAGGACATCCTGCAAATGTCTCAGGCAAGCACGGCCTCCTCCGGAAGGTCTTTTGGGGCCGAGCTGGGGCCCCTTCCTCAAGGCCATGCCCTGGGAGAGCCATTGCAGCTCTGTGCCTGCCTGGAGGTGACCCTGACCGAGTCACGACCCCTCTCTGGGCTTCAGGGTACAGTGGGGATAGGCTCCCCTGTCCAGCCTAACTTCTGGACTGAAATGAGAGTTAGCAGGCAGCCGTAGGGATTGTGGGGTGCCAGGCAGGGCACACTGCCCCATGGGGGCTCCATTTGAGGCTTTGGGGCCAGGCTGTAGCAGGGGGTTTGGGCCCGGAGTGGGGCTGGCTCTGGGGAGATGACAGGCAGTCATGGGGCGCCTTCTGCAAACGTGTCTGGAGCTAGGAGTTCCAGCCTGCCATCTGGGCCACCCACAGCCTCCACAGCCCTCCTGCCTCCTCCGTCTTCTGCTGGTTGGCCCCTGACCCTCTGAGGACAATAGGGTTTCCTGGTGACCACTGGGCTGTGGGTCACACAGATCTGGCTGGAATCCCAGCACCGCCTGGTCACGTCACCTCCAATGGAAAAGGGTCTCAAGCTCCTGTCTCAAAGTGAGGTGACGCTTCCCCTCCCAGGGCTATTGGGTGTGTTAACATAATCTCGATGAAGCACGGTGCCTGGTCCCAGAGGTGCCCTGCCAGGACATGCGTCTTTCTTCCCTGCCTAGCAGAGGGGGAGGGGTGAGCAGCCCTGGGACAGGCCAAGCAGCCGGCGCGGGCAGGGAGGGGACGCGCCAGTCCCTTCTCCCCCTCCCACACACGACTATTTGCAGCAGAGCTGGAAGCTTCGCCATGATTCCCACTGCGCATCCAGGGTCCCTCTCTGTGGAAAGGAGGAGGTGAGGGGCCGGGGCTGGGGTCCCCGGGGGCCCAGCTGGTGGCCTCCCCTCAACTTTGCCTCCTCGGCCCCACAAGGTCATCCAGAGGCCCTGGGTCTGGCCAGCCTGAGCAGGGAGGGGAGACCCAGCCCTGCCTTCCTGTGGCCTGGACGCCTACTCTGAGGACCGCTGGGGAGGGTCATTGGTCACCAGTCCTCCCTGAGCCTCAGTTTCCTCATCTTCAAATGCGCAGAACAAGGTCGCTGCAGAGATTCGGGGCATATGGAAAGCAAGCAGGAGCATATAGGCTCCATCAGTCTCCCCCAGTGTGTTTATAATTACTCAGGCCAGGGCCCCGCCTCACCCTCCCAGGCCGCCCCGCCACTGGGTCCACTCCCCAAGGTCATGGCCAGAAGGAAGATCGCAGACTGAGCCTCAGCTCCACCCGCAGCCCCACGGCCCCAGGAGCACCTGGGAGGGTACAGTTGTTGGGAAGGCAGACCCCCGAGTCCCCCTGAGGCTCCTGAGTAGGGAACCCGGCGGAACCCCGTCCCAGCAGTTACGAGGCCGTCCCTCCTTTGCTAGCTACCCTGTATGGAGCCTCTCCCGCCCTGAGAGCCCTGATCTAGATGGGGGTGGGGGAGGCAGACAGCAAACAGATGTAAATAGGTGATTACCAGATGCCTAGACCGCCGGAACAAGGTTTTTTTTAAGATTTTATTTATTTATGTGAGAGCAAGTGAGCGAGAGAGAGTGAACATGAGCAGGGGGAGGGGCAGAGGGAGAGGAAGAAGCAGACGCCCCGCTGAGCAGGGAGCCTGATGCCAGGCGGGCTCATCCCAGGACCTCGGGATCGTACCTGAGCCGAAGGCAGATGCTTCACCGACTGTGCAGCCCAGGCGTCCCCCACCCCCACCCCACCCCCCAAGCCAGAGAAAGTTCTAAGTGATGGGTAGAGGGCTGCCTGACCCTGGGGGGGTCAGGGGACACCTCTGTGAGGCAGTGACACTGAGCCACAGGAAGGGGCCCGCCAGGCAGAGATGTCGGAGCCTAGGCTTCTCTGGCTCAAAGAGGATTGTTGCAGACTTCCCGAGAGCCAAGCGTGGCCAACAAGCTTGTGGTTCTGGGCTTTCTGCAGCGCGCACAAGGGCGGCCCACGCGCTGGCTGGCAGCCGGGATCAGCCGGTCTGAGCACCGGGGGGAGAAAGCATCCATTAAGACGAAACCGTGCGATCACCTTTAAATTCACTAGGTTATTTAAAATATATATATGTTACCTTTTCTAAAGATTTTTATTTAGCCAACAGTGGTCTTAAAAATTACAAAGTTAAATAAGAAACCAGGTAGAATTCAAAGACAACAGGACTCTTCGGTGCAGTGTCATGAATTCTCTGGCTTTCAACTTCAGGAAGATACTTGACAAACTTCTCCTCACGGTAGCAGCGTCTTGAGCCCGGGCAGTCCCTGTCTGCCCTGGTGGACACACAGCCCCTGGCGGACACACAGCCCCGTGTGGAAATGAAGCTAGTTCACTCACAACGTTAAAAACAAAAAACACCTTTTTCTTTTCTTTTACAATTATAAAATACATACCGTCTGTATTGATTTCCTGTTGCTGCTGTAATAGGATTGCCACTAAACGTAGTGGCCCAAAACAACATGCGTACTAGCTTAGAGTTCTGGAAATCAGATCTGAAATAGGTCTCACGGGACAAAGATCAAGGGATCAGCAGGGCCGCATTCCTTCTGCCTCTAGAGGCAGCCCGAGTTCCTTGGTCTGTGGCCTCCTTCCACCTTCAAAGCCAGCAGTGAATCACTGTGACCTCTGATCTTCTGTGTCCGTCTCCTTCTCCAACCCCAACTCCTGCCTCCTCCTATCACGCGTAAGGACCTGTGATGGCTTTGGACCCACCTGGATGATCCAGAATAATCTCCCCATACCAGGAGCCTTGATTTAATCCCATCAGCAAAGTCCCTTTTGCCATGGAGGGTGACCTATTCATAGACTCCAAAGATTAGGACGTGGACATCTCCGAGGGCCATGATTTTGCCGGTGGATGGTCTCAGAGATAAAAAGACTAAAGTCATTAAATTTCACCATCTAGTGTTTGTCCTCTCAACATTTTGGCCTATTGCCTTCCAGCATTTTCCTATCAGGGTATTTTTTAATGAAGTGGGAAGTTGACTATAATACTTATAGACCTTTTCACTTCATAGGCCCTTGTCATTGAACTCGGTAGACGATTTAAAGACAGCATAAACTTCCATCCCACGGACGCACTGTCAATTATCCGGCGTGTCCCTGTTGTCGGCCCCTAAAGTAGTTGAGCGCTGTCATTCCGCTCGTGGCGGCGTGATGAAGGCTAGCTCGCACTTACTAGACTGTACTATGCCCCAGGCATTGATCTAAGCATTGTACTCGGATTAACTCCTCCAATACTCATGACAAGCCTACGAGGTGGATACCGTTGCCACAGATACCGGTACAGATGAGGAACGAAAGCTTCTTCAGAAGCTAAAGAAACTTGCCCAAGGTTGGGTGACGCTGTGGTAGGAGTCGAACCCAGGTCACCTGACTCTAGAATTCACCCTCTTAGCCACTCACATACTCACAGTTCCCCCCCCCCAGCCCTGCTGATGATCTCTCTCAGGATAGACTTCTAGGGGGAACGTTGGTTTGTACGGGAACCCCCTGCACACTTTCCGTGGATTACCTCCTTTAAACCCGCACAGTTCTATGAGGTGGTCTGTGAACTTCCGTCGTGAAGTTCGGCTGATCGGCTCGACTTGCTGGCGGCTCTATGCGGGGGCCCAGCGTTAAGGGCAGTGAGGGCTCTGGGCTCCTGCCCCACAGCCCACCTTTCGAAGCGCAGGCAGACCATGCCCTCAGCAAGCAGGTGTCAGAGCAGGTCCGTGGTCTGGGTGGGGTGGGGTCCCAGCTCTCGGGCATCTCAGGCACCGTGCAGCACTCCCAGGAAAGGGCTGGCACAACAAGATTCTGATGGTGAGATTCGGAAGTCAGCTTCCCTCCTGGTCAGATCGGGCAACGGAATCAGAAGCGCCTGGACACAGAACCAGATCGAGTCTTTGGTCCTGGGCTACCCCTGGAGGGCTGGCTACCTTAGAGGTGCCCATACACTCTTGCTATCCAATCTACGCTAATTGTGGGTTAATCCACACTTTAACACCCCCCCCCCAAAAGAGCATTTTTCGTATCCATTGTACTCATTAGGACATCCCCAAACCCTCTGGACCTGATGGAAGATAACATAATGATAAGCAGGTAAGAACCGCCTCTTAGACCGTGGGCTTCTGATTAGAGTCTTTCAGGTGCTAACCAGCCAGCCCGGGAGTGTGGATTCCGGATTCGACTTCTTTAAATGTTAAGTAGGCCTCTCCAGGTGTACGTCAAAGTTGACATATCTGTGTTGCACTGAGCTTGCGGACGTCTATTAAAGTAATTAAAAGTAACACAAAAGGTAGATGCGGTGATTATCCCCATTTTATAGATGGGAAAACTGAGACAGAGTGATCCAGTGACTTGCCAAAGAGCACAACCGGTGGTCCATCCAGGAGCCACCTGATTCCGTTGCCTCCCTGCAGGAACCAGGGCAAAAACCACGCCCTCGATATGTATGATAAACTACCCTACCCTTTGACTCTCTCACATGGAGATGTGACTGCGTCTGCTCACCATGGGGGTTCCACTTCCTAACTGACCTCTCGGAGGGTCCTCTGTAGCCAGTGGAAGCCCCACGTCTGCCTTCCTCTAGCCTTTCGGCCGTATGACCTGGGCATTCAAGGCTCCCAGCAGGGGAGAGTGGGGTTGTCACCCTTCGGCATCGCTCATTCCTGCTCCCAGTTTGTGGAGGTAACTAGGAGGTGACAGGTGTCTGTGGTGTCCACAGAGAAACCTTATCGCCTATGGGTGTCTTTATTATGCATTCAACATATACTCACCTCACCTACCAATAAACACCTACCGAGCATTACTCTGGGCCATGGCATCCTTCCGCATCTCTGCCCTGGTCCGGGGCCCTGAGATCCTTTTCCTTCTGACAGTGGCGTGAATACAGATGAGTCACTTCCCTCTGTGCCTCAGTTTCCTTATCTGTAAAAAGGGCAAGAAAAGGCTTCACTAAATGATCCCTGATCCTTTGTAGGAAACCTTAAACATTACCAAGTTTAGGGACTACTGGGACCTCTCCTGAAGGGGCAGTGGTAGAGCTGGGGATTAAGTGACATGTCAGTGTGAAGTACCGGGCATAGAAGATTCTCAAATAAAAGGGAGGCTTCAGGACCTTGAACACTTGAGGTTGTGCTGGACTCAATGACACGCACCGAAAGAGCAGAGTTTGGAAAGGGGACAAATACTGACGGCACAGTAGTGAAAGCCAGCCAGACACCACCTGAGCCACATGATTGAGGCCAATGTCACCAGCAGTAAGTCACGTGGGTGGCATGTACCCTTGATGGGATGGGATGGGATGGGATGGGATGGGATGGGTTGGGTTGGGATGGGATGGGATGGGATGGGATGGGATGGGATAAGAAGGCACCTCACATAGGGGGTCTGCTTCCCCCACACCCATAACCCCAGTCTACTCATGAGAAAACATCAGAAAAACCCAGATGGAAGAACTTTCTACAAAGTATCTGACCAGTGCTCCTCAAGCTGTCAAGAACAAGACAAACAAGGAAAGTCTGAGAAACTGACAGGAACCAGAGGCTTCCACAGAGACATGACCACCACATGGGATGTGGTGTGGGCTCCGGGTGGGATCCTGGAACAGGAAAGGGACACTAATGTTGTCAATTAGCGATGTCTGAACAAAGTCTGAAGCTCAACCCTTAATAACATAGCAGTGTTGGTTCTTTAGTGATGCCATGTCCCAGGTAATCGAAGAGGTTAATATTAGGGGAAACTGAATGAGGGGTATAGGGGTTTCCATATTATCTTTACAATTTTTCAGTATAGCTAAAATTATTCCAAAATAAAAATTTTTTTAAGTGAGATCTGGGCCAGCAAGCACAGGAAAAGATTCTCCACGCCATTAGTCATGAGGGAAATGCAATCAAACCCACAAAGAGACACCATCCACACCACTAGGATGGCTGTCCTCAAAAAGACAGACAACAACAAGTGTTGGCAAGCATGTGGAGAATCGGACCCCTTCTGCGCTGCTGGCGGGGCTGCAAAATGGTACAGCCACTTTCGAAAGCAGTGAAACAGACAATTACTCAGGGATTCCTCTCCGAGGTATGTCCCCGAAGAAAAGGAAATATCTGTCCATACGAAGACTTGTCTAGGAATGCTCAGAGCTGCTTTTCCTCATAAAAACCCCAAACTGGAAAGAGCTCCGACGGCCGTCAGCAGATGAATGGATAAACAGAGTGGAATAGCCCACAATGAGGTGCTGGTGGGAGAAAAAGGAGGGAGCTGTTGAGACGTAGGGCAACGTGGATGGATTTCGAAATAACAATGATGAGCTAAAGCCAAAAGAGAACACACTGTGTGATTCCATTTACAGAAAACTCCAGAAAATGCAAACTCATCTATGGTGACAGAACGCAGACCAGTGGTTGCCTGGGGCAGGTGGGGGGTGAGGCGGGTGGAGAGGGGCGGGTGAGAGGGGTCACAAAGGGGAGAAGGAAAGCGGGGGATGATGGGTACGTTCACTACCTCAGCTGTGATGATGACTCCATGGGTGTATGCATGTGTCAAAACATATCAAATTGTACACTTTAAATATATGCGTGTATTCTGTGCCAATTATACCTCAATAAAGCCGCTTTTTAAGAAAGTGAAGCCTGGGGTTCCTGGCTGGCTCAGTCGGTGGGAGCATGTGACTCTTGAACACACATCATGAGTTCAAGCCCCATGTTGGGTTTAGAGATTACTTAAGTAAATAAATTAAATTAAATTAAATTAAATTAAAAGTAAAAATGTGGGGGTGTCTGGGTGGCTCAGCCGGTTAGGCATCTGCTCAGGTCATGATCCCAGGGTCCTGGGATCAAGCCCCATGTCGGGCCTGCTTCTCCCTCTGCCTCTGCCCCTCCCCCTGCTCATGCTCGCTCGCTCTCTCAAATTAATAAATAAAATCTTTTAAAAATAAATACATAAAAAAAGAAATAAAAACACGAAGCCTGAGCAGGGGGACAAGAACAGCATGGCCCCAGTCTCCTCCCCTGTAGTGCAGGGTGATCCCACGTGCCCCACACCCTCTGAGAGCCCAGGGTCAGGTGGGGGACAGTGTGAGCCCTACTCCTGGCCCAAAGTTCTGAGCTCCTAAACTTCATGGCCAGACAGCTGCAGGGCCCTGGCCACGGCCCCTCCAAGGAGGGGACTCTGTGGGGTCCCTCCCAATGGAAGGAGGGATCCACTTATTCCCTCTCTTTCTACTCCCTGAAGGAAAAAAAAAAAAAAAAGGCATGATGCTACATGTACTTTGGGGATTTTTCAACACAATTGTCTAAAAATAGCCGGGGCCATCACAGCCCAATTCCTTTTTAGGAAGGGTTTCAGCAGCCCAGCCTGTCCTGGCGGCCGGCTCAGGAAGTGGAGGCTTGGCTGAGCAGGGCCTCGGGCAGGGGCCATGGACCCGTGGACCGGGGCCACAGGGCCCCTCCCCTTGCTCAGGCCAGGCCCACCTCCTGTCTCCCACCTCACAAGAGCCAGGCTGCCAAGAGCTCGTGGTGGAGGAGCCAGGGACCTCCTCACCCTCAGCTCCCCGGGGCGCCACCTCTCCCTAGGCCGGGCCTCCAGCCCTGGTGCATTTCAGCCCCCTGCCGTGGTGTGGCCGTGGGTACCCTGCGCGGCTCCTCTGTGCCTTGATTTCCCCATCTGGGAAGTACAGCGCTCCACTACTTTGCCCTGTCCCCTCTAGTGCTGGGCTGTGCCCGCTGGTCCACGGGTGCAGACAGGCCCTAGAAACTGGGCATGCCTGCCCTTTCCTGTGGTAGAGGACAGGACAGGCTCTGGAAGGCCACATCCCGACCGAGGGCCCACCTGAGCCAAGCACCCTCCATCTCCACGGGCTCTGCAGGTTGCACCCCCTGAGCTGTGAGGGACATTGTGATAATGTGTGTCAGACCCCAGACAGGGGCCGGGCCTCAGAAGAAACCAGCCCTGCTGACACCTTGACCAGGGCCTTCCAGCCTCCAGCCCGTGAGATAAGAAATGTCTGTTGTTTAAGTCCCGGTCTGTGGGACTCCGTCATGGCCCCACAAACAGAGGAATACATGCCCTAGGCCAGGTGGAAAGGCCAAAGCTTTGGAGAGGCTGAGAACCGTACCCAGGGCCACACGGCTGAGGAGCGGCTGGGGCAGATGGGAAGCCAGGACCGTCTGCACCCCCCGCTCTTTCCACCAAGATCTCTGGAAAGGAGAGCACTTCTCACTGCCCCTCCCCACAGAAAACCCCGAGCCTCCGCAGGGGTCAGGGGCAGGGGGGACGACGTGATGAATGCAGGAGACTCGGGACCCTCGGCCGGCCCGTGGGTACTCAGCTGTCCAGGGTGCGCCCAGGCCCAGCCCCCAGGGTTCTTCCTCCTGTCATCTCCTCCCGGGGCCCCCTGGTCCTCAGCCTTGGGGGGTCTACGCTCTGCCCCTGCTTCAGGACCCCAATAGGAGGGGGCCTCCTGCACAGCCGTTCCCAACTCCCCCCAGGAGGATGCATCACAGGTGAGCCAGGAGCTTTCCCTGAGAGCACTGGGCACCAAGTCTATCAGGGCAGAGGAAAGGGTGTAATTTGGGCCCTGCCCCCACAGCCAGAAGGAATGACGAAGTGGGGCAAGGGGATGAGTCTGGTCCTGGAACCAGCAGGTCTGGGAGGGACTCTCCCTCACTGCTGTGCTTCTGGCCAAAGTAATGCCCCCTGGTTTCATCTGCAAAACGGGTGACAAGGCTCTCTGACTCGGGGCTGTGCGGAGGACTGACCGAGGCACCCTTTCTCTCCCCACCCCTTCCCGCCCTCCCCCTCTTTTCCGCTCCCCTCCCCTGAGAACAGCCAACACCGCCATTCCCTGCCCCTCCCCGAGCCCCGGGCCCACGGGGACGGTCACGGGAGCTCCTCTGCGGTGCACCTGCCTCATCGTAGGCACCCAGCGGGCCTGGCTCCCAACTGAGATGCTGCAGGCTGAGCTGTGCAGTAACGGGGTGCTCGGCCTGAGACCCCGTAGAAGAAACAGAGGATCTGAGAGAATACACGCAAAGCACTTAAAACAGGAGGCCCTCCTAGGAGGCCATGGCCATGGACACTGGAGTCAGCTGCCCTGGGTTCGAGTCCCGACTCCACCATGTGTCCGCTGGGTGACCTTGGATCTGTCTCTTGCCCTCCCAGCTCACCCATCTGTAAATGGGAGGATAATAAAGGCACCTAATGTATCCATTTGTCATAAAAACCAAATAGGATCATAGACTGAAAACTCAGAGCACGAGCCCACGTGCAGTAAGCCCCCAATAAGCATCAGCTGTGCCGTTCAGCAAGGCGCAATGCAAGGAGAGCCAGGTTCTGCTCTTGCCCCTGTCCCACCAGAGCTCCAGCCCTGGGCCTCGGTTTCTCCAGCTGGGGACTGCGAAGGTGAGGCTCCTAAAGGATGCTATCCTTACTGCTGAGTTGTCTTCCATAAGCCAGGTGGGGGGCAGGCATGGGGACCTCAGGGGATGTGGGAACAGCCAAGCGTGTGCCAACCGCGATGTCAGGCAGCTCACTCCTCCCAAGCTCAGTTGGTCGCCTGTCTGGTGACTGTCCCCTCTCAAACAGTTCTGTGAGCTGTGGGAAGCAGCAGAGGCCTCAGGAGGCCCTCCTCACATGGGCCTGCTCTGTGCCAGGCCTCCAAGGCAGCCACCCCTGCAAGGTGGCCGTCCCCAAGGGGCTGGGTGCCCGCTCAAGGCTGAGGCAGGAATGCAGCTGGGCTCTGCACCCCAGCTGGACTGCAAGGCCCTGTCCACAGCCACTGCTCTCCTGCCTCCTTCCCTGGCCCTCACCCTGCCCCTACCCCCAGAAGTTCTTTCCGAGTTCCTGGGAGAAAGCCAGTGAACCTGGCATGTGACAGTGTTTGGCTTTGTCCTGTCAGAAGAGCAATCTTTTCTTCTCCTTGGCTGTACTTTCTTTTAATGACTTTTTGGCTCAGGGCTCAAGCTGGATCAAAGACTCCCCGGTGGGGAGGACAACAGGACAGTGTGTTTGTTGTGAGAAAACCATAGAGGTGAGGCCTGTGGCTCAGGAACTGGAGGAGATAGGTGGGCACAGGAGTGGGACGACTCCAAGCTTCAGATGGTGGTGAGGGGCTGGTATCTCCTTCCACCAGAGATGCAGAAGAAGAGGTGAGGACAAGGAGTAGGGAGGAAGAGAAAGGCACCCTTCAGGGTAAGGTGGGAACAGGATGGTTTCCAGCATGTTTGCCATGACTGGGCAACCTCTGGACTGGAGCTTGAGGTCCTAGTGGACCTCTGTCTTCAGGGCAACCTGAAAGATCTGCTTGGACAAGGAAGAGAATTCAGGTGGGGTGAGGAGCCTGGAACCACCCCTGTGAGCTTCTGACCTCCTTTGCCTTCCTCTGTCTCACACAGGTCCCCACCCCTGCCCCCCAGGCTGTCCAGCTGGAGAAGGCTGGGAAGGCCCCCTTGTTTTGGGGTTCTTGGCAGCAAAGGAAAGGGAAGCTTTTCTCAGGAGCAGCTGCACCAAAGCTGGCCCTCGAAGATGCTAGGAGGGAAAGGGTTTGGGGCCTGGAAAACGCTGGCTAGTGGCAGCCTGGAGCAGCCCGGCAGGGGGAGACCCACGCAGGTGGTAAACAGGAGGGAGGTGGCCCATCCCCGGGGAGCTGTTGCCCGTGCGATGATGAAGTTGTTTTGGAGAAGGGAGCAGAGGCTGCTGTTGTGGAGGCCCCGGGGCCCCAGGGAGCTGGAGGGAGCTAGAGGGAGCTGTGTGTCGCACAGGGACGGCCTTGCTGGAGCCTGGGAGTCTGGGAGCGTCTATGTGACTGGCCTGCGTGACTGCGTGCACACACACCCCTGCACACACCCTGGACACACACCCCTGCACACTTCCTGCATACTTCCTGCACGCATACCCCAGCACATACCCTGTGCACGCACGCCCTGCACATGTGCCCCTGGACACACACCCTGCACACACACCCCTGCACACTTCCTGCACGTATACCCCAGCACATGCCTCTGCACATACCCTGGACACACACCCCTGCACACACTCTGCACACACACCCCTGCACACGCATCCCTGTACACAAACACACACCCCCTACCTATGCCCCTTCAGGTCCCCGCTTTGCCACAGCTTGGCTCAGGACTCTGGCATATCCCTTAACCTCCCTGAGCCTCGGTTTCTCCATCTGCCAGGTGGAGCCAGGGCTCTTGCCCTACCTCTGGGTTATCTTGACGCTTGACTATTAACTGCCAAGGTAGTCAGTCATCCTTACTCTCCCCGGTAGTGACGGAAGCCGCACCTCAGCGAGGGTAGGGAAAAGCCCCAAGGACACGGACCAAGTCACAGCACCTGGACTTGAATCACACTCTGACCCCAGAGGTCCTGTGTACATATACACGACACATCCGTCATCCATCCGCACATGTCCGTATGTGTAAGCACACACACATGGTGGTGAGAGTGCCCACCATGTTAGGTCCTTTACACACACTCACACTGAGCAGGTCACACCTCCCCGCCTCCCTAACATGGTCGGTTGCAAGTATAAGAATCTAGCTAAATCCCAAGTACAGTAGTTGCTGTACAAGGACCCTGGGCATAGGGGACTTCTGGGTGGTTCTGCAGCTTTGTGAGGTCATCAAGGACCCAGGTTCTTTCCATCTCTCTGCCCATCAGCCTCAGTGTTAACCTGGTGCCACCTAGTCGCAGGATGGCTGCTGTAGCTCTGGCCATCATGTCTGCATTCCAGCAGGAAAGAAGAGGAGAGGTGCCCAAAGGGAACTCTCCTTTCATACCCGCCCCTTTTATGAAGAAACAAAAGCTCTCGCAGTCCCCACCTCCTCCCTCCCCACAGACTTTCCCTTATATTTTATTGCCTGGAACTGGGTCATTGGCCATCTAGAGCGACAGGGGAGGCCAGGAAAAAGAGAACCTGGCAAAGGGGCACAGGACCATGAGTGAGGCAAGATTTATCCCCCGGGGCCCCAGCACTCTGCTGTTTGGAACCAAATCAGGATTCTGATGGCCAAGAAGAGGAGGGGAAGGACCAGGTAAAATGCCTGGCATTTGTGCCCCTTTGGCCATGAGCTCCACCTCCATCCCTCCTCCAGGGGGCAATGTGAGGACAGAAGACACAGAAGGCACAGGCGGATGAAGTCCCTGGGGAGGAGGGAAAGGGACCCCAAATTCCAATGCAGCTGTACCCATAAAGGTAGTGAGCCCAGGCAGGAGCAGGCTTGTGGCGGAAGCCAGCTTGCCGGCAGCAAGAGAGGGCCATTTACCTGGTGGTGCCCACCCAGGCACCAGAATCTTGGTCATAATGTTCAGCATCCCTGAACCCAGACGTGTAGTGCTGGGGCCTCTGTTCCTTCCTACCATGCCACATTCAGCGGCAGCATGCCCGCCAGGGTCCCGCGCTCCTCACCAGCCCTCACCGAAGCGCCTGCCTGCCTGCGTGCGATGATGTCACCGGGGAGCCCCAGAATCCCCTTTCACTCCGGAAAAACAGGAAGTCCTTTAGAAGCCCAGATGCTCTGCTGTGACCCCGCTCCGTGGACCCCACGGCCCCAGGGACCGCGTGGAGCTGAGAAGCCCGGAGGGGGCGACACTTTGTAAAGATGGTTTTGTTGAGGTTGGCTGCCTGTCGGGCACATTCTGGGATAAAAGTGAGTCTGTCCACCCTTCAGCGAATACGGTCTGAGGAGGGACAGTCACGACTGAGCCCGGACAGTGAGGCTTGGTCGGCAGGATCCAACCTTTCCTCTCTGGGGACCTGAGACAAGCCTTTTCCTGAGACTTGCCCGCCCTCGTTTTGAGTTCTGCTGGGGCCCTGCGAGCCCTGTGAGCTCTGGTCCAGGCCGTGGGTTCCGGGAATGAGCCCTTCCCAACACAAGGCCGTGTCACCCCGCATGCCCAGCCTGGGGGGTCCCTGCACCTGCTTGCGCTCTCAGCTCCCTACCCGCCCTGCTCCAGCCTGGCTGCTGTCACCGGCTTCCTTCCTTCGACATGCTCCGGGCCCTGCCACCCACCTGCCTGACAGAACGGCTTCTTGCGTTCTGCTTGGCCCCGCAGCTCCCTTGTTCCAAGCATTGCATGGGACAGAATCCCTCCAGATCCGAGTCTGAGATGGAAACAAGTCCCCCTCGGTGCAGATCCTGGCCCCGGGATGCTGGCTGCGGGAGCCCCACACGAGGCCCGCTTCTCATGGGGCTGTGCCGGCGCAGGACCCCTCCCGGCGGTCTCCTCCCCACCCTTGGAGAGGCACACCAGCTGCAGCACGCTTTCAGCTCCTATTCTGAGAGCTTAGCCCCCCAGAAGTGCGTTGGGGTGTGAAGGACGCAGCGCTACTTCTGGGTGGCCCTGCCCTCGGAGACAGCCAGTGCCAGGGGAGGCTGGGCGGGAAGGACGCCTGTGCAGTAATTTAAGGAGAAGTCCCCACCGCGGGCGTGTCAGCGGCTGGCTTCCCCGTGTGCCGGGGTGATGAGGGGCCCTTGTCTGAAAAGGCCACCGAAGGCTGTGGCATTCAAAGGATTTGGTTCCTTCCACCCTGGCTACTTGCACACCAGAGCTGGGAGAGGCGGGAGGGCACAAGGAGGCTTTCAGCGTCCTGGGCCAGGCAGGCCCGCTGCAGGGGAGAGACGGGGAGTGCTGTGGGGAGAAGCGGGCTGATATCCAGAGCAGGCGGGGCTGGAGCTCGCATTCAGCCTTCACGACCAACTGAAGCACCTTCCCTGCACCGGGCTCGGGCTGGGGCTGGGGAGACCCAGCCCTGGAGGCGTGTTCAGTCCTGGAGAGGGGCTGGCAGCCACGGAGGTCCCCATGAAGCCCTGGCCCCCAGCTGGGGGCGATGGTGCCACCCGGGGAAGGTGGGGGACACTTGGGTCACTCTATCTGGCAGGGGTGGGTAGAGGCCAAGCACGCTGCTATCCATCCTGCAGTACACAGGACAAACCCCACATGGAATCATCTGAACCCCAAAATGTCCGTGGTGCGACTCTGGCCAACTAGGGAAATGGCTGGAACATGGAGCCTGGAGCCTGGGAGCTCCCAGAACTATACGATGTCCTGGCGGAGAGCCTGTGGCTCCTAATTGGGCTGCCATCGGATGGCTCTGGGGGTGACCCATGGTCCTTGTGAGGCTCTGGGATGGGAAAGCCTGCTGACCATGGCGATCCAGCCCTTTCCTCAGGCTCCCTGAGTCCCAGCAGGTACACAACTCTCCTCGTGCATCACGGGGTGGCTCGGGCTCTACTGGGCGGGAGAGACTCGGTCACGGCCACAGCCCCGGCAGGCTTCAAGCAGGAAGAACCTGGTGGTGTGTGAGGGTCCCCTTACCTCCGCAAGCTTGTCCCCTCCCTTCCAAGGCTCCCCTGCCCAGAGCGGTGAGGCCCGAACGTCAGCCACCAAAAGAGGGCAGAGACGCCAGGTCGGGGCCCATGCCTTGCCCCCACTCCCTGTCCCTTCTGAATAAAATCCACACCCTGCCTCTGGCCTTCCGGTCACCGTGACCTGGCCTCATCTACTTCTCGAACTACCGCTCCTCGTCCCTCCCCGCCCGCACTCCTCCAGAGTCCTGACCACAAGCAGTGTCCGCTGGCCCTGACCTTGTGCCCTTCCCTGTCCTCTGTGCCTGCCCTCGATGGAGCCTCCCCCTCCCCGCGTCAGGACTGACTACACCTTTCCTGTCCCCACGGCGACTCCCGATTGAAGTCCCTCCACGCGTTGGGCCGTGTCCAGCTGCAGAGACCGGGCCATGTTTCCATTCAGCACTTAACGGCCTTTAAACGTTATCGGGAAAAAAAAATAGCTTTAATAAACTTTTTAAAAACAACTTTATACTTGTTTGTATAAACAAGTATAAAAGGTATAAAGAAGAAAATACCAGCTACCTTAAGAGAACACTGCCGCTAGCACGCTGGGGAATATCCTGGCACGCGTCCTACAGGGCTCGGACACCCTACAAATCTGTTTACACTCTCCCAGAAATGCCATCTTTTTGCATCAGACATCACATGACCTGCTTTGTTCTCCATCAGTGTGACATGTAGAACTTTCCACATCAATACGAACACGTCTACCCAATCTGATCTCACTGCTGGGCCGTATTCCATCGGAGAGGTGGCTTACAATCTAATTATTCTGTTCCCTCTTCACGGCCATTTACATTATTTCCAATGTCTTGTCTTCACAAACCACACTTGGGTGAATATCTCTGTGTATCGTTCTTTGCTCATTTGTCTGATTACGTTCTTAGAGCTGGAATTAGTGGGCACGTTTAAAAGTGAGATACGTGTTTCCAAGTTGGCCTTTAGAAAGGTTGTACCAATTTATACTTTAAACCAACAGTAATAATACAAATAAATAACTACCATGTATTTAGCACTTTTTCTTGCCTGGCACTGTCCTGAGCACTTTATACGTAATGACTTATTTATCTTCCCACAAACCTGCCAGGTGGGTGCTGTCGTGCCCATTTTACAGATGAGAAAGGTGAGGCCCCAGGGAAATTCATGGCAGTGCTCCAGAGTTAGTAACTGGCAGAGCATTAGTATATGAAGAAGCCCATTTCCCCCACTCTCAAATACTCAGAGAAACATTTCTAATCTTTCGATCATCTAATGGGAGGGGAAAAAGGAAAATCTCACTGTTGCTTTTGTTTTCATTTTTGTTACTGGTAGCGTTGGGTTTTTTTTTCCCCCAATTGTTTATCAGCCATCTTTTTATGAATTAGTTTTTCACATCATTTCCCATTTTTCAACCAGGCCAGTCATCCTTTTATTGATTTGTGGTAACACTTTACATACTACGGAAATCAGCCCTTTGTCATCCTCTGCCTTATCCCCCGTGCAGACAGTGAGGGTCTCTGGGGAGCGGGTGTACGGGCCTCTCTGCCTGCCCCCCGGTGCCTGCCCAGAGCAGGCTTCCAGCAGTGAGACTCCTCGTCGTTCAAAGGGGGCTCTGGGTGTTCCCAGTGCTCGACATTTTATCCTTGACTCTTCACTCCTGGTCTGCCCCTTGGCCCGAAGCATCTCCCTCTGTCCGCGGGGCAGGTTTTCCGGAATGCACATTCATCTCTCTTGGTGCCCAGGTGGCCAGGTGAGGCAGGTGTAGTCTCTGATCACAGACGAGGAAACTGAGGCTCAAGGCGGCTTCATAACATGCCTAGATTGTCACAGTTAAGACTGACTTTGAACCCCCCGCTTCCTGGGTATAAGGTTTACCTGCTCCATCCCTGACTGACAAGCCATGTTGAAATAGGCCAGAACCTCCTGTCTCCAGAAGACGGGGACCCCTGGGGACCTGGCTCCCTGACACACCCCAGGCGCCCCCACCACTGTCACCCAGCAGGTGGCCCTGAGCCAGTGCTCCCAGCTGGGGCTGAGCTCAGGGCGGGAGCTGAGGGAGGGCGAGCGGGAGGCACAAGGGCCCCTTTGTGCCTGTTGCTAAGGGCCTGGCTGTATTTACTCAGCCTCGGTAAACAGGAGGTGCCTGGAGGCCCGCTCTGTTATGACAACTTAAAGAGCATTTTCTTTCCTTCCTGAGGCTGCTCAAGCCCTGGACGGCTCGAGGTAGTTCCCCACATTGGAGGGGCTTCCCCAGGACCGAGTTATGGTGTCCTTGCCATGCAGGGACAGGGCTGGAAGATACCGGAGAGGTCACTCAGCTCAGCCCCTTGAAGGCTCAGGTGGAGACACTGAGGCCGCAGGCAGGAGTGGGGATGAGTGGGGTAGAGGTCTGTGGCCCAAGGTCACAGAGGAGAGGCCGTCTGAGACAGGCCTGGCAGCCAAGAGGCTGTCTTCGGCACGGGGCTGATTTGGGAGGTGTCCACCTGTCCCTCACACACTGGTCATCAGCACTTGGCTCAGATGGGACTCCTCACCACCCTCCCACCATCCCTAGGGTGGGTGGGGAGTCGGGGGAGGCTGCCCGGCCACTCACCCAGAAGTCCCCAGGCCCAGGCCCACAGAGGTGGAAAACAACCCTAACCAGAGTCATTTTTAAGGGTCTTAGTGTCTTACCAAACCAAGACATATCAAGATAGGGTTAAAAAAATCAAGGTCTTGTTTTGAATGCTTGCAATCAATCAGTAATGGCTTTTCAAGCCCCTTCCGTGGGCAGAATCCCAGGGGTAGCTGAGAGCTAGGTAAAGGATTTCTTTTCTGCATGTACATGCTTCGGGGCCAAGGGGGGTGCCTCCAGTGAGGAACCCTCCCTGGTGGCCATAAAATGAGCTTCCTTTAGCCCTGTGGATATCTCAGTCATGCCTAAGGCTGTCACCTCCTTTGCAGAGAATGTCAAAGGGCTACCTTGAAGCCCTCAGTGCACGAGAGGCCTCCCGTGACAGGCCCAGCCCATGGTGGCCAGCAGCCAGGGCTCCTGTGTGACCTTCAGCCAGTGCCACCCTCCCTGGCTCCCTTCCTCTAGGAGAAGGGCAAACTGTACTCTGGGCTCTGCCTCTCTGGCCCTGAGGTCCCTGTTAGGCCTCACCTCACCCAGAGGACCCAGAAGGGCCAGGGGTGGGGTTCTGGGGGCCAGAAACTGATTTCCAGGGATACCCATGACTCCTGGGCAGGTGCCCAATGGGCTTCCACCAGGCCAGGTGCTCCTCCTGGCCCACGCCCCATCCTCCCCTCCTGCCCACACCCCAGGCTCCACAAACAAAGGCCCTGTGTACCTTGGCCAGCGGGACACTCACACAGGGAATCCTTTGGGGAACAGAGTGGATTTCCTCAAAGGTGGGGGTGGGCCATCCTGGGGAGGCCTTCTGACCCAGGGTCACCCTCCCCTGGCAAACAGCCCACAGCTCAGGGCCAGGCCCTGGGGTTGCTGTGAGCCTGGCCAAGTGTTCTTTAAAGGGGCCAGCCAAGGCTTTCTGCCTTACAGGGGAAGGTCTGGTCACACGCTCCCTGGCCTGAGGATGGCACATTTGAGCTGCCCCACAGTGCAGCCAGCCCTGGAGTCAAGGCTCCTCCCTGGCCCTGCTCTCACCCCCCTTCCACCCCAGAATGTTGTTCCAGCAGAAATGTATCAGTGAGGACTTCGGAGCCAGCCTTGGCCAGGGGGTGGACAGGAAGGAGAGAAGGCCAGATTTTGAGCACTGAGCTCCTTCCTGTACCCAGCCCCGTGCCTCCAGAGCTGGCCATTATTGTCCCCATTTACAAATGAAGAAACCAAAGCTCACGAGGCCCCAGGTGGCATAGGAGAGAACTTACAGTTGTGCCTGGCGATGGGCCTAGAACACTTTTGCACCTTGTTCTCAGCTGCTGCTCTCAGAAGGAAGCAAAGAGCCCCGCTCTGCCCATTAGCCACATGACATGGGCATGTTACCCAGCCTCTCTGAGCCCCAGGTCAGTGAATAGCACCCATGCTCTAGAGTGGGTACAGTAGGTGAAGTCACATGTTTTGAGCACTTACAACAGCCATGGTGTATCATAAGCATTACGTAAGCTTATTGGACGATGACAGCGAGAATAACAAAGATTACAAGATGAAACTCTTGGTGAAAGTAAAACATCTCAGGCCTGTGGAATCTAGACATTTCTCTGGCTGAGGCACCTTTGGGGCTCTAGGATTCCGGGAAGTGGGGGCCTCTGGTCATCCTCTGAGTTAGTGCCGCCTGCAGTGCTCTAGGCTGGGCTGGCCCCTGGGCCGCCGTCTAAGAATTCTCCAAAGGCCAGGTGAGCTAAGAGCAGCCCTCCTTGGCCTGCCCCTGCCCCTACCTCTGCCTGGTTGGGGCACTAGTTCGGGCCTTTTTCTTCTGGGCTCTCAGTCCTAGCAGGAGCTGTGAGGTCACAAATCCGTCAACATCGGTCCCTTTGACACAGGTTGGTTTCTTTGTATATGGTCCTGTGCGGGATGTGGAGCCACTAACAGGGGACACAGCAGAGGTCCCAGGCCTCAAGGTGCTTGAAAGTGAAGAGCAAGCAAACCTGTATACATCATCACCATGAGACTTCTTTTAGGGAGGCGGTAAAAGAGACTTTGGTTCCAGAGAAGAGGAGGCCCCAGACCAAGGCAGAAGCACCCAATGCCCTGGGCTGGTACCACCATGCCCATTTCAGAGATGACAAAACTGAGGCTCAAAGTGGTAAAGGGACTTGCCCAAGGTCACACAGCTAGTAAGGGGCAGAGTTGCATACCCCAAGTACTCTAGCAGTTCATGTTGCTTCTAGCAGCCAAGCCTTGATCCATTTGACCCTGAGTCAAAGGCCTAATGGTGACATGTCCTCCTTTTCTGGAACCTTCTTTCTGCAGAGGCAGAGAGGAAGAACTTCTGATTTGTAAGCCCAGAAAGGAAGCCCCAGGGGGAGCTGGCTTTGTGGCCCTGAGGACCTCCCTGTACTGTCTCTCTAGAGGTGGTGGCAGTGAGGAGAGAATGAAGCCCCAGGAAGCGGGAGTGTGCAAGCATGATAGGAGGCAGGGTGCAGTCAGCCAGGGGAAGCACAGAGACAGGGACACAGGGCTGTCTGTGCCTTGACTGGCTACACGACCTTAGCAAGTCACATCACAAGAGTGACAACCACTATTGATTGCAAGCCTACAATGTGCCAAGCGCCATGCAATTACCTCACTGATCCTCACGGTAGCCCCAGAAAGACCACTTCCCCCTTTCAGAGACCACAGAGGGTAAGCGACTTGGCCCAAGCCACAAAGCAGATGAAAACCTGGGTCTGGTTTACTCTGGAGCCTCTACTTTTAGCCCCAGTCCTGCCCTGGCTCACAGCACCTTGACCAACTCTCCGAGAGAGGGCAGGTGCAGGGGAACCTGCCCCAACCTCTGCCAGAGGACTCTGGAAAAAGAAAAGAAGTAGAACTGGGTGCTTGTAGATAGACCAGACTTTCAGGAAAATACCAGCGCTGGGCTCTCTGGGGATCACTTGCTGGGACCATCATGCTGAACCACATCCTGGATGGGCACTGGGACATTTGCCAGGTAAAATTTGAATGGGATGGGTGCTGCCAATCATCTTGGAAAGAACATTCATGAAAAGGGAGTGTCACGGAGGTGGGGGGCAGGGCAAGGAGGATGGAAGGATTTTCTCCTCTTCTTGGACTCACATTTTTAGCTGCAGGGCCTAAAGTGGTCTTGGTGATGGGTGAGATCTCCTGGATCACGTGGAGGCAGCTGGGAGTTCAACACAAGTTCGTGCCTCTGTTTCCCATTGCGGGTGGTTACAGGTGCCCAGAGTGGTGAACAGTGTCTGGGACACCGGTACCAAGAACAATGACTGAAGAGCCCTCAGCCTCCATGCAGGGCATCTTGCTGGCCACTCTAGGGAGGGGGAACAGCTTGGGGAGAGCCATGTCTCCATGCCTCCTGGGGCCTGGAGCACATCAGCAGTGACCTCAGCAGAGAGCTAGGCCAGAAGAAGGAGTTTCAGCAGACTCCAGAGAAGAGGGCAGACCGCGCCCCCTGCCGCAGGGCAAGCTTCCAGAGAGCACACGAGGTAGGCAGTGTCCAGGAAAACGTGCAGAAACAGCAGGAACCCGTCTGAGGTGGGCTGGTTTCCAGCAAGGGGACAGTGTTATGTGGGGTTCCAGAGCACTGAGGTGAGGAACGTGGGAGTTATAAACACCACACCAGCGTGCTGTCACAGAATGTTCTTTAGATAACAAATCACCCCCACACTTAGTGGCTTCAAACAACATTCTATGACTATATACCCCAGTTCTGGGGGTTGGCCAATTCCCACATGGAGCCTATCGTGTGGTTACAGTGGTTGGGGCTAGAGCCATTTTGAAAACTTCCTCGCACCTGTGTCTGGTGATCAAGGCTGCCTGCCAGCTGGAACCTCAGCAGGGACCGTTGGCTGGAGCTTCTGCACGTGGCCTCTGTGTGGCTTGGGCTTCCTCACACCATGGTGGTTGGATTCCCAGGATGGGCATCCCAACAGAACTGGACAGAGCTCGGTCACTTTCTCAAACCCAATCTGTGAAGTCACACAACATCCTTCTGACACAGTCACAGGCCTGCCAAGATTCAAGGGGAGAGAACAGAGACCCACTACTCAAAGGGGTGAGTGTTGGAATCACGTTGCAAGAAGAGCCAGTGGGGTGGGACGTGTGGTGGCAGCCATCTTTGAAAAATACAACCTGCCATCTTCAGTAGTGACCCAGAGACCATAGTCCCTTCTTTGTGGTGCTGACATTCTAGTTGGAGAACACAGCCAAATCGGTACACTGAATAAACAGGTCAGCCAAATAAATAGGTAAACTCAAAGGCATATCAAGCAGGGGTAAGTGCTAAGGGGAACAGTAACGTAGGATAGAGGACTAGAGAGTGTGGGGGTTGGGGGGTGACATATATGCCAGTTGGCCATATAAATGTTGGCTATGGGAAGGGCTGGGGACAGAATTCCAGGAAACAGATCAGCCAGAGCAGAGGCACTTGGGCGAGCGTGTGTCTGGGGTTCAGGAAGCAGCCCGGAGGCCAGCAGGGCAGGAGTGGAGGGAGAGGGAGAGGAGTGGGAGGCAGCAGGAACAGGACGTGCAGAGCTGTCTGTCTGTCTCTGCGGGGACTTTGGCATCCGCTCAGAGCAAAACCGGGGCCACGGAGGAGCCATGGAGATTTCTGAGCAGAAGCAGAGGACTTCTGACTCCAAGAGCAGGATTGGGCATTAAAGAACACCCAGCCCAATTCTCCCATGCCCCAGCCTTTGCTTGCATGCCTTTAATGATGGGGAACTCACCCCTTTGTTGTTTATGGGGTTTGCTTTCTCATGAATGAAAATAAACCCCCAGTATCTTCCCCTCATTATGGCCTGCCTCTGGGACCACTGAGTGGTCCCTCTCTCATCCCTTGATCTTTCAAGAGGGGATGTCCAACTCTGAGTCTTCTCCACATTGGACCCTAAGCAGTTCTTCTACTAATTCACATGCATCTCAACCTCCTCACCATACAGGGCAGTTATGTCTGTCCTTTTTCCAAAGAGGGATTGGCAAAATATAGCCCAAGAGCCAGATCAGGCCCTCAGTCTGCTTTTGTAAATAAAGTTTTATGAGAACACAGACACACCCACTTGTTTACTTTTGCCTATAGCTGCTTTGTGCAGAGTTGAGTTGCCGCCCCAGAGACGGTATGACCCGTGAAATTTAAATATTTATTATTTGTCCCTTGATAGAGAAACTTTTCTGACCCCTGTCCTAAATGTGTGTGCTGTGAGCACTGGCTGCGATGCTGAAAAGAGATCGTAAGCGTCAAGAGCAGACTCAAGGAAGCCCATAAGAAGGGCGGACTCTTAAGCAGTAAAAACATCCCAAAGCACAGGATTATCAGACTTTTCTGTATATTTGTCCAACTCAAATATTAATTTACACAAACATAATATTTTAAAATTAGAATTCATATCTAGTTCTCTGCAAAGGTTTCTAGGACATCTCTGGTTGAATAAATACAGATTTCTGTGTGTTTTTTCATGGATTACCAGCATGACAGAGCCTCAAACCTTACCTTGAGTCTCTCCGCTCGGCCTGTAAGGGGCGCAGTTGTTGAGAACAGAGCCGGGTAGTATCCTGGGGTGCAATTAAAAACCACAGATTCTTAACTCTGAAACATAACAACATTAAAAACCGCAGTGGGCGTGAGGCCCACAAAGGGCTGAGTGTTTGAGGCTGACCGGCGGGGACTGGCCAACCATGTTTGCACCAAAGAAAGAGAGAAAGCCTGCACCCCACCAGCCAGGCCAGCCTCCCTAGGAAACTTGGACTCTCCCTGGATTTTCCAAAGCAGAGTTTTTTTTTTTTTCAGTCACTATGGTCATGAAGCATGAAAAGAAAGCCCTGAATTGTTTCCCAGGAAGAAAGGGAGAAAAAGAAAACACTAAAAACATTGCTGGTTCAAAAACACATGCTTTGTCCTTCGGCTGCCCTAAAGAAAACAAACACGCAACAGAACTTAGAAAATTAGACAGAGAGGCTAAAAAAGTGAAGTCTTTACTTCTCATTGACAGTACCTTCCACAATCTGCACCCCTGGGTAACTAAACGGTGTGACCTCACTTGACCTCTTGCCCTGGGTTCTGGGTCCATGTCCGTAGAGTAGAAACCCGAAGGTCCTCCCCTCAAGGGGCTGCAAGGTCTCCATGAGAGGAAAAGGTGGACGTTCCAGGGGAGTAACCACCAGGCGTCCCAAAGCGGGGCTTTGAATGGAAGGAGAGCCGAGAAAGGAGCAAACGACTTCCCAGGCATGGCTCCCCTTGGTCACTGCCGCCCACACTGGGATGCAGGGATACAGGACATGTGTGGTGTCCATGCATCTTCTGAAAGCTTCATTAATGAAATCTATGGGTGAAGAACTCAGAGAGAGAGGTGAGTGCTACTGAGGATACAAGACTGAGGACACAAGTAGAAGGTCAGCGTTTGGACCTTGACCACAAGTCAGGGGCGGGGCAGAGGGACCATGGATGCCTCCAGCCCCAGGCCCTGCCCTTGGTTCAATGAGAGGCACTCTGACCTCGCAGCTCACCTTCCCTGAGGGTTTTCTGGGCACCCAGATGGCTCTCTGCTACTACCTAAATATTCCCTGTGTTGTGGCCCTGGCAGGAGGCCGGGAAGCTGGCACTGGACCAGATCCTCTTCCTGCCACTCAGGAATGTGCCCAGAGTCACGTTTAGTGTGGAAAAGCAGCTGCCTCGCTCAGGCCTCCCCAGCCTCAACCCCAGGTTGAGATCATTTCCTTTTCTCATTTGTTCTATGAAAAAATCTCTCCTAGGTTAGTGGACAGGCAGGGCTGCTCAGAATGAGACTCCCTCTGGGAAGAAGCATTGAGCAAATCAAAGAGTAGAATGCAGAGCTCTGGAAGGAGCTGGAAGAGCCGAGTTCCAGATACCTCGGGAACTGGCTCTGACCTGGGCAGGCTGCCCAAGCCCCCTGAGCCCCATTTCCCCCCTTGAACATATCGAACTGACTGATCTCTAGGATTCTAGTTTTTCCTAAAAACCACAAGTAGATGTGCAGTGTAAATGTACCATGGCAGGACCAACTGGGAGCCCCAGGATGCCTTGTGAGAAAGCCAACCAGCTCAAGTGGCACAAAAACTGTTACATTTATCCATGAATCACAGCTAAGCATTGATCCATTCACCCAATCATGCTTCCATTCTTCCTCCTATCTTCCCTTACATTCTTCCGCCTTTTTATCCCTCCTTTCATCCATTCAACCAACCATCCATCCATCTACCCATCCACCCATCCATCCATCCATCTATCCATCCATCCATCCATCTACCCATCCATCCATCCATCCATCCATCCATCCATCCATCCATCCATCATCCATTTCACCCTTTCTTACTTCCACCCATCCATTCCATCCAACTACTCTTTTATCTATTCAAGCTTTTTCTCTTCCTTCCTTTCTTCCATCTCCGCACCCTTTCTTCCATCCACCCAAACTTGAGTCTTCCCTCCCTCCCTCCATCTACCCATCCCTTGTCTTTTTTTCTTCTTTTGCTGCCTATTTACTCATCTGGTTTCCACTACTGTCCTCAGACTAAGGCTGAGCACTAATTCATTCATTCATTCATTCATTCATTCACTTACTTGACAAAAGCTCTCTGAGCATCATGGACCTGACTGTGTTGTTGGCTCTAGCACACACAGCAATCAGTCTATCAAAGTCCCTGGCTTCCTGGGGGCTGCATTCTGATGATGGAACCCCTGCTGCATAGTCAGGGGTCAAAGAGGTAAAGCAACCTACCCAAGGGTATGCAATCAGCTGGAAGCCAGGCCAGAGCAGAAGCTGAGGCTCCGAGGAGCGGCTCCTCAGGGGAGTGAAACTGGCCACCTCTACAGGAAGACTCAGGAAGCTCCACGACTGTTCCAGCTGCTGGGTGACTCAGCAAAGGGCTTTTCTGCTGCAGCTCAGGATGCAGAAATGAGGCAGGAGAGGACTGCAGGGACCTAATGGGACAGCCAGGTGCCCGTGACCAGAGCTTCCACTGCCCCTCAGGAGGCTGCTTGGTTTCCTCTTCCTCTTCCTGCTGGAACCTGCCCCCTCCCACTCAGCCCTGCCTGTCTCCTCTGCTTCCTGCTCCCAGCCCTGAGCTCCCCCCACACCTTCCCTTGGTCCCTCAGCAACTGCCTGTCTCCTTCGGCTGAGTTTGCCCCAGACTAGCTGCAGGATTTCAGAAATGCCATTTGGCCTCTCTGAGTTCTCGTCATTTCCTTCTCTGTAGAACAGGGCCACCTGAGCTCATGGACTGGAGCAGGCTTTGTGAACCATGGCAGACCCATCAGGGGATGCCGGGCTGAGCAGAAGCTGGGGCCGGTGCAGTGTCAAGCCCCAGCCATGATCATAGGTACAGTTCTTGACCACTCACCATGTCTAGACTCTTGCCAGGCATATCCCACTTTATTTTTTTTTAAGATTTATTTATTTATCTTAGAGAGAGAGCACACATGTGAGCATGTGTGCACATGTGCCAACAGAGGGAGAGGGAGAGAGAGAATCTCAGGCAGACTCCCCGCTGAACACAAAGCCCAACTCAGGGCTCAATCCCAGGACCCTAAGATCATGACCTGAGCTGAAATCAAGAATCAGCCACTAAACTGACTGAGCCGTCCAAGTGCCCCAGCATTATCCCACCTTATCTTCACAACCAGTCTACAAAATAGGCCCTGTTACTATCCCCTTGTCTGCAGATAAGGAAGCAGAAACACAGACAGGTCAAGTAATTTGTCCAAGGTCACACAGCCAGTATGAGGCCTGGATTTGAATATCTAGCTCTAGTCCCCACATACTTCTACACTGTGCTATGTTCTCTCAAGGCTCTATCGTGGGCGCTGCCAATAAGGAGCAGAACCATACTAGCCACGGTGGAGGGGTGTGTGGCAGGAGCTGAGCATGCTCAGTATGGAGAAGAGATGGCTTGGGGACAGGGAATCCTTTCATCCCCCTCTTTACTTGGTTAACTCCTACCCACCTCTTAGGACTTCACTTAAGGGTCTCCTGCCCTGATCACAGTCTTTCTGGATGCTTCTGGGGCACAGGTGATCATCTCTGTCACAAGTGACTATTTCATTGCATCTAGCACCTTCCTGCACCAGGCACGGGCTAAGTGTTTGACATTTTTTTCTTTCTCTGAATCTTCACAGCCCATCTGTGAGTACTTGGCTTGGCTGGACAGAGGTCTCTGATGGCAGGAGCAGAGCCAGCTTAAGAGAAAGGGAGGACATATTGGAAAGCCCCCCGGGTGTCTTAGAGAAAACTGGTCTTACAAAGAATTACAGTCAGACACTGGGAAGATATCAAGAGCCCTTACAAGTCCCCTATATCTCTGTCTTATACCTGGAGGTCACAGCATCTTTGAACTGAGCTTCTCTTGTGGTCCTGAGACCATGGGACAGAAGTCTGCTCAGTGTAGGAAGAACTCTCTGTCAGAACTATTCAGACATACAAGGGCTGCCCTGGCAGACAGCAATGATCCAGCCCTAGAGACGTGGAAGCAGTGATGGGAAATGTGTGGAGGACTTGTGCCAGCTCTGACAGGTATCTGGGCTCAGGCAGCCTTTTACAGGCCCATTCCATTTCAGCCATTCTGGGCTATGACATCCAGAATCATATTTCCAAATGCTTCCTCAGTGTCTTCAGTGGGATGTCCAATGAACATCTCAAAAAGGACATAGCCGAAACTGAGCTCTTGCTCTGTCCTCCCGAGCCTGCTCTGCCCCCATCTTTCCCCATCTCAGTTGAGGGCAACTCCATCTTTCCAGTGGCTCAGGCCAAAACTTTAGTCATCCTTGATGCTGCTCTTTCTTTTCCATCCTACATTTGATCCGTCTGCAAATCCTATTGGTCCTACCTCCAGAATCCGTCCAGAATCTGCCTGCTCCCTCCAGTGCTCTGGCTATAACCTGGTGCAAGCTTCCCCCACCACCTGGACCTCCACTGTCCCTTTCACCTCCTCCCCAACTCCTCCCTGCTATTTCTCCAGCCCAACCTCTGCATTGGCTGTTCCCTCAGCTTGGAGCACCTCTCAGCTCGCCAAACCTCATGTATCCTTGGCTGAGTCTCTCAACCCCTTCACATCTTTGCTCAAGGGGTCGTTTTCTCAGTGCCCCACTGTAACCTCCATCTTTAACATTGCAACTGCCTCCCCACTTCCCAGCCCATCCTGGACAGTCCCAATTCCTCTTACCCTGCCAGGTTTTTTCCCCCTCTTTCTTTTTCCATAGCATTTACCACTTTTAACATACTATATAATTTCATTATTTTATTATTTATTATCTGTCTCCATCCACTAGAATATAAGCTTTATGGAGGTATTGACTTTACTTTTTCTGCTCACTGATATATCCTAAACATCTAGAACAGTGACTGATCTGACATAGGTGCTCAATTAATACATATGATAATGGAAAGATGGGGCTACAAGCAAGTCAGGAGCTAGGAGACTGAGGATGCCCCTAGGAGCTGGTCAGGGAGCTTGCGGCCCCTTCTCATACTGGGCTTGGGGATCCAGGCAGACTCGGCCCAGCTTTCTTCTCCACCTCCCCTCCTTCCCCTTCTTCACTCTTATGAAAAGTGGGTTATACACTGGGGAGGGACTGGTTCTTAACTACATCCATAAAGATCTTGAGTGTGTTAAATAAAAAGCCTCCTGAACTGTGCCAAAATTTTAGGTTCACTTGAGGGGTTTTTCTGGGGGGAAGGCATTTACCCCACATTTACCACTTACTGACATGCTATATAGTTTACTTATTATGTTATGTTTCTAAATTTATTATTATTCATCAGGTTCTCAAGGGGATTTCTGATTCTGAACTGTTGAGAACTACTTGTCTCAATCATCTTACTGTTTCCCATGTGGCCACCAGGGTTCCTGGGCTCCCAGACCTAGGAGTTGCTCACCAGGCTCCCCTCAGTCTGTGACTGCAGCCTTCACCCAGCTGGAGAAGTAACAGTCGGTACTATGGACCACAGTGAGTCCCCCAGACTCTCCTTGCTCTGCTCCCAGCCTGGTGGCTCCCAAACCCCCATAGACCCTGCCCTTCTTCATCTCAAGTCTTAGCCTGAGCTGTGCCCCCTTAGGATTAGCAAGACCAAAATGGTGGCTAGAAGGTTGCTGTGGTGCTCTCCGTGGTCCTGAACCACCTCACTGGTCTCTGCTCTGGATGAGATTGTTTTTTTGAGAAATAGAGGTGGAAAGAGGGGAATTGTGTGGCCCCACAGGACGCCTCCCCATGCAGTTTACACTTATCTTTCCTGAAACCTAATTCTGCTTCTTTCGCTTTTATTAAACCTTCTTATCTTTGAGGTCTTGGCTGAGTTGTTACCTCCTCAGGGAAGTCTTCTTGGGCTCTGCAAAACTGAGGTGATCTTCTCCTTTGTGTTCACATAATGTCCTGTACTCCCCATATTCCGGTGTGTGTGGACCACCTGTCCAAACCCCATCAGCCAATTTTAAGTTCCTAGTCTGTCTCCCACACATAAGCAATGACAATAAATTTTGGTTAAACAAATAAATGAGTTAATGAATGAAATGAACGTGTGGTGGGCAGTCTGGGGAAGAAATGCCCTCATGTTTGTTCCTACCCTTGATTAAGCCAAGACTACCATGCCAGACTCTCTGTGCTAGTATGGTGGAGAGAAATAAAAGGTTGGCATGGTCCTTCCCCTAAGGAACACATGACCTGGTGAAGGAATTAATAGTGGTTGATAACCTGGGTCCCATTTTATAGGTGGGAAGACTGAGTCCCAGAGAAATGATGCAATTCTTCTGTAACAACATAGTTTAGAAGTGATGGAGGCGAAACCTGGACCTGGTACCCACCCCTGCCATACCATCACTGCCCCCTCTAGATTGTAGTTCACAATTCTGTGTAATGAAGACATTGGACTAAATCTATCTTCAAGGGAATTTTCCAGCCTATCTTATTGTTTGGGTAATAGCTTGGGCCACAGAGCTTGCACAAAGAACAGCCTTTGCTCCAATGCATAGTTATGGCTCCAAGTCATGTTACAAGGAACAGGGTATATTCCATTACCTGGATTCTCTTGCAGTAACCTTAAATGTCTACACAGTCAAGGATCATGGGAAGTGAAGGTAGACATGATATGACCCAGCCTGGTCTCAATCTGGTCAGGGGCCAGAGCTCCAAAGAGCCAGCCCACATCCCACTTTCTGGGATGGACTTATGGGAACTGGGTGCAATTCTATTGTCGCCAAACTGGGAACCTTCTCCTGCCAAGTTCTGAGAGGCGGGGACCATAAGCCTATCAGTTTTCACTTCTTGGAACTGTCTCACATATCTACCACACAACCACACAAGCCCCACGTCTCTGCTTCCAGGGCAGTCAAAACCAGAGTCCTAGGAGGCTTTGATGATCAAAAATGGGCTACAGTATGCAGAGTTACTCAATAAAGGCTGTTTGCTCAAGGGACAAAGGTCCACAGAAGAAAAATCACATAAGTACCTGGGGAGGTGAAATGTAGGAGATTCCCTGTTAAACCAAGACCTACCAACCCTGATGGGGGCAGCTTACCTCCTGCTGGGGACTGAAGCTCAGTCTAGGAGGAAGGGCAAGGGCAGAGGGACGAGCTGAGATGGGCAGCGGGACTCTGCCAGGACAGCCTAGAGGAGGTTGCTAAAGGCTGTCTTTGTGACCTTCTTACTTCAGCTGAAAATCAGGGCTGTTGAGAGGCAAGCAAACACGGCACCCCAATAAACCCCACCTACCACTCTATGTGGGGGAAGTGGAGGCAGTGGTGCTCTCCCCAGGCTCCCATTCTTTTCCCACGTCCTCCTGGCTCTCAGCAGCTGGCCTGTTCTCTAGGGCTGGCCTGTCACATAGCTTCTCGCATCTGTGATGTCCTCACGTGCACCATGACTGCTGGACTCACAGCTAAGCCCAGGAGAGAGGACCTGGGCAAGTCAGGAGACCTGTGTGACCTTGGACAAATCATCCAAGCCACTCCTCTGGCCCGATGTCCCTGCTAAAAAAAAAGGGACGAGTTAGATATTCTCTGAGGGCCTTTGGAGCCAGTCACACCAGGGCCTCCATCCTAGATTCTGAGGGGGGAGGGCTGGGTCTCCACAGAGAGGCCGCGCTGGCCCCAAATCTGGAAGCAGTTGTAGCTGGCCGCCCACGCACAGGCAGGCAGGCGGAAGGCAGGGTGCTGCAGCCTCGTTGCCAAGCAGAGAACTTTCCACTGGGTCCAGGTTTCCATCACCATGGCAACTACCAGGGGGTGGAAGCAGAATTCCTCAGAATTCCAGGGAGATTATATGGGGGAGGGAAGAACAAGAAAAGAAGCCCTGAGCAGGCCCTGAGTGGGCAAGGCCGGCACCCAAACGGGCCCCACATTTCCTCTTTGCCTTCCTTGTTCCCTTCCTCTTTCATTGTTTCTCTCTGCATCTTTTTCTCCTTTTTTCTCTAAATCCCTCTTGCCCCACTCCTCTTTCTGAGCCCTCACTCTTAGGAGCAGTGGCTAACATTTGTGGAGCAAGGACGATACACCAGCCACCATTTCAAGTGTTCTCCACATGTGAACTCACATAATCCTCCACCCTGTGCGGTGGGTTCTATCATCATCCCCATTTTACAGATGGGGAAGTGGAGGCCCAAGGAAGTTAGGTGACTTACCCAGCTCACACAGTAAATGGCAGATTCAGGAGTTTGGTTGGACTCCAGTGACGACATCCTCAGCCACTATGGTGTCTGGATGGTCTCCCTGGTCTGAAAAACTCCAGGTGCTGCTAATGAAATTGAGGGTGGGGGAGGCAGACAGGGGACACAGGTTCACAGGTTAATCCTCTGGAGACACCCCCAGGGCCTTCCCCACATCCCCCTTCCCTCTGTTAGCACCCCACACTGACCTTCCTGGTTGACCACACCTCCCTGGCACTATTGGCTGAGTTCCCTGGCCCCGGGTGACTGCTCACTCTCTCAGGGCCAGAGATGGCATTGGGAGGTCCAGGAGGCCAGAGACCTGGGTGTCATTTCCAGTACCCCCTCATTCCTCCTGGGGTATCCCGGGGAGAGGGAACCTGGTCTAAGGAGTCTGGCCTATGCCATATCATGACCCTACAAAAGAATTATGTAGAACTCCAGGGGATGCACTTCTCTCCTGAAAACCTCCCTGGCCACAGTGAGAGGCTGATTTGGTAGTCATATATAAAGATACTGTAGCACCAGCCAATATAGCAACTCAACCAGCTAGTCACTTGGCATGACCTCCATGGTGAGTCACTCAATCAGGCTCACAAAAACCAAAACTGGGGCGCCTGGGTGGCTCAGTTGGTTAAGCATCTGACTTCTGCTCAGGTAGTGATCTCAGGGTCCTAGGATCAAGCCCCCACAGTGGGGAGTCTGCTTGTCCCTCTCCTTCTGCCCCTCCCCCTGCTCATGCTCTCTCTCTCTCAAATAAATGAATGAAATCTTAAAAAAAAAAAAAAAAAGACCAGAACAAAGTAAAGATTAGGAAAGACCTGCTTCAGCCCTGGGGAAAGAGAATCCCCTATTCATGACTTTAAAGATGGCCGACCCCTCTCCAGGCTGACTCTGCCTGTTCTTCGCTTCCCCTGGCTTCTGCATACTTCTGGCTCATTTTCCTCTATCTACTACCTTTGGTTGGATTTTTGTCTTCAGGTCCCTCAGGGACTGTCCCACACTCTATCCAACTCTCCAGACCAAATTTCCAAGATCCACCTTGAATCTCTTAATTGCTGGCACCCTGACTGGGCAGAGCTCCGCTTCCAGACCATTCCATTGGCTGCTGACTTGGCTACTGATTAGTTGCTCTTAGTCTCGTGCTTCCGTCTGGTCCAATCAGCTGTGGCCAGGGAGGTGGGGTCCCACATTACTGAATATTGTTGCTGAGATGATGATGCATTTCCTCATGGACTTGAGCCATTTGGGATTGGGGATTCCTTTCCCTGAGCAGCCACCTCACTAACTTGGGGGCCTCATGTTCTTGTTGAAGAGTTACTTCTCTACTTTACTATGGCCATGGGATTCAGGGTTTCTGTTGCTAGCAACCCAAAACACCTCAGTGGTACCCCCATTTCACAGGTTTATGGTGAGATTGAATGGTCAGATCTCTCCAAGCTCAGTCACAACTTTACAGAACTGAAGTGAGTGGATCCAGAATGTTGCCTCAAGAAACTTGGAGGTCCCAGTCCTACTCATGAGCCTCCTTCCAGGGGCCGGCCAAACTGTTATGGAAGCTCGTGTTTCCCTCTGTAGTCATTGATGGCTGTGTCCTTGCCCCCAAGATCCTTATGCTCAGAAAGACCAGAGAAATTAACTCATCCAATCCCTCCACCATTTTGGTCAAGGGAGGGACAGACCAAGTTCTGAATGCTCAGTCCTAGGCCAGGCTCCCCATTTGAGGAGCCAGGTTTCCATCACCCATGCAGGTAGGGGAGCATATCTGTAGTCAGAGGCCTCTCCAGCCCCCACGGGGCTCACCACAAGTCTCCAATCAAGCCAGCCCTACAACCATCTCCCTGACTCCTGGAGCCTTGTGATCAAAGGGACGGTGGCTGTATCTCAATGTATTATTTATGTCTCTCTGTGTGGGCAGGATGTACCAGCTCAGCACTGAGTACTGGGAAGGATGGGAAGACAGGGCCATCATGGGAGGCAGAGAACCTTTCCCTCCAGAGCAAAACTGGACCTTAAAGAACACCAAGCCCAATTCCTCCATCCCCTCAGCTTCTGCTTGCACACTTCTGATGCTATGGGATTACCCCTTTTTTGTTTTATAGGGTCTTCCTTGACATGAATGAAAATAGCCTTCTGTAACTTCCTTTCATTCTTCCTTTTCCTCTGGAACCACTGATCGGGCATGTCTACCTCTCTGCACTTCATCCCACCCAATTCTTTTACCAATCCATATATGCCTCAACCTCCAGAATCCTGACGATACTGGTGATTCGTGTCTGTCCTTTTTCTAAAGCAGGGGCTGACAAAACTATGGCCAAGGGCCTAGTCTGACCCACCACCTATTTTTGTAAATAAACTTTTATTAGGATGCAGCCACATTCATTCGTTTACTATAGGCTATGACTGCTTTTGTGCTACAGAGCTTAACACATTTACTACCTGGCCCTTTACAGAAAGAGTTTTCAACCTCTATCCTAAAAGCATCAGTGGTCCTCTAATTGGCACAGGAGACCCCCAGGATGGCTTGATCTTCAGGATTGACTCCTTCCTTGCCCCGGTTTAGACCCAGTGTGTGGCTGCTTGGTGCACCCACACAAGCAGTAGAGTGTCGGCAACCATGGCCCACTATTGGCTCCAAGAGAACCTACAGTCAGCAGAAGTGCCCAGGTCACTTTTGCACAGCCTGTTGCTAAGGCCTGTTGCCAAGACAACCTTCCCCAGCTCTTGAGTTCTACAGACTTGCATTACCTTCCTTCATTTCCCTTTGTTGCCCTTGTCACAAGCTCTTGCCTGATAAAAAACATTTTGAGCCCTGAATGTCTCATCCATCTACAAGCCAGCGAGCTCTGTGGTTTTCATATATATGTCCAGCTTCCTTTTTTTGTATTCATCCAAATTATTAAAGTCACTAGAGATCTCCTTTCCAGGTTGTTATTGCTCCTTAGGCATCATTCAGCTATCTGCTGTGACTTATCTCTGCCTACAACCTGCAAGGTTCCATTTGACCATCTTATCAGTAAGGATATTGTGAGGCATTTTGTCAAACATTTGGCTGGGTTTCTGTTTTCAAGAACTGCTGCTCATCTTTTAGAAAAGAGAATTACAGGATAGAAGAGACTTTGGAAATCACCTAACTGATCCTCTTTTCTCACAGGTGGTGAATCAAGGCCCAGAAAAGTGGCTGGTCCAAGATGACAGAGGGAATTGGTGGTAGAGCCAGGAATAGGGTGCTCTTTGCATGACATCTTGATGATTCAGCCTGTATTAGTAGACTCACTGCTACCACACAGGCCCACACATGTAACCGATCCCTACAACAGAAGTTATTCTGCTCACACTAGTTCTGAGCAGGCATTCAGGGCGGTTGGTTAGCTGTCCTCCTCACTGTCCTTCAGAGACCCAGGCTCCTTCCATCTTGTGGCTCAGCCATCCTGTGGGGCCTCATCATAGTCCTCCTCCAGCTGACAGGAGGAGAGAGAGACCTGGCCCAGTCAAGAAAATTCTACTTCTACTTTGCTAAAAACCCCAAATGATTTTTTTTTCTGGCTTTCATTACTCCCTTCATTCTTCCCTTGAGTTATTCCTCCAGACCTCAGCCATCTCTTGGCCCCTTGTGTCACATGCTCAGCCTTTATGCCCATCTACGAGGGGCCTGATCTGGAGATAGGGCTGTCATCCAAGTCACCAGGCAGAGGGAAGCTGGATGAATGGGCAGCTGGTGTGGGTCCAATAATCACCCATTCCAAAAGGAGGCCAGGGGGCCTGTTTCCCCCCATCCTGTGGCAGGAGAGAACAGGAAGTCACAGCTGGCAAGTTCACAATTGGAGTCTGCCCACACAGAATCCCATATCCTCCTCTCTGGATTTAAATGTATCTGGTGTTGTCGTGAAAGAAGCAGCTCCTACCCTGATGAGACCCTATCAGGACAAGGGGTCCGCCAACCAGCCCTGTAAGAGGTGGCCATCTTTGTCATACTGCCGCTGTGGCTGGATAAGACTGTAGAGCCCTGGTCCCAATTCTTAACATCCCTCATCCACCAGGCTCCTTCTCTGCTAGTAGTTTTCTGGAAATCTGTATTGGTAAAGTCTGGGCCAATACTCTTGGCATTCAAGGCCTTTCCCCTCAGAGCCATCCCCACCTCATCTCTCTCTACCATCTCCTCAGGCCATGCTCCTTCCTGAGGCAGTGTGGCATCATAGGTCTTTGTAGTCATGCAGTTCCTGGTTCTGCTGCTTTCTAACAGGGTGGACAAGTCTCCCTATGACTCAGTTTCCTCATCTGTAAAATGACAAGTAGTTAGCAGGGCCATTGAATGGATTAAGTGAAATATAGAGAAGTAAAAGAGTCTAGCGCGGGGCTTCCCCTATCTCACCTGGATTCCCAAGGCTTCCTCTTCCTTTCTGCCTAGCCAGCCTGCCGCCTCCAAGCTCTATCCACAACATCTTCCAATGACTACTGGACGTAGAGCTTCTCTGACCAACCCATTCCCCGGTGATCTCTTTGCTGTGGTATTAATTGATAGGGAAGAATTATATATATGCAACCTGATAAAATGCAGGGCTTCATGTGAATCAGTCTTTGCATGAAGTTGTACTCAAAGAAAGTCTGGCAACCAAAAGTAATTTTAAAAGACATTTCAATCCTTCTTTTTAATTATTGGAAAAGAATCAAATTCATAACCCATAGCAGACTTCTCAGTAGCTCCTTTTGGCACTCCTAAGGTCTCTGCTCCCTGGTGAGCTGTAGCTCCTCACAAGCCTTCTCTACAAATTCTTCCTGGCCCCACTCTTCTGTTTTTTTCTTCCGTTCTCTCCCCTCTAGTTCTTCATTATGGACAGTGCTTGGGGTGAAAAGGAAACATGAACCCTCATGGATTACTAAGTCTTGTCCTCTTCATATGTATTTGGGTTTTCCATGGGTATCTCCCTCATCTAACAGTAAGCTCCAAGAGAAAGGGACTGTGCATTTGGGGACTGACTTTTAATTATTTTATATTATTTCAAGCAGACAGAAAATTCACAAGAATAATACAAGGTTCTCCCTTCTATACCTGACCAAGATTCACCAATTTTCACCAAAATTCACTGATTGCTCCATTTGTTTGCTTTCTCTCTCTCTTTCTATAAATATATGTGTTTATTTATAATACATATTTATATATAATATATAAAATATATACATAATCTTTTATATATCTTATATATAAATATATTTACATTATATATTACAATGTTTATATGTACATTTTATACGTATAAAAATATTTTTTCTTAAATCATTTGCAAGTAAGTTGGAGATATTGTGCCCATTGACGTCTAATAATTCTGTGTGAATTTACTAAGAAAAAGGACATCCTCTTATGTAACTACAGTACAATTATAAAAATCAGGAAATCAAACATTCCAGCAATATACTATGATCTATCACACAGTTCATATTAGAATTTTATCAACTGTCTCAATAATGGCCTTTGTAGTTATTTTATTTTCCCAGTCCAAGATCCAACCCAGCACCTTGAATTGCTTTTAGTCATCCTATTTCTTTAGGAGGAAATGTTTTATATTTAATAGGGTGTTTTTCTGAACCCTTACCTCTAGCCAGCAATGCTAACACAATGCTGTGACCTTAATAGCAATTCAGTAACCACTTTGAACTGAATTAGAAATACAAGTTTTAAAAGTAATAATTGCAGTTTCTCACATCCTATGGCAAACACTCTTGGTGTTACGTACCCAACAGTCATTCCACCCATCGCCCAAACTTGGGTTGATGGATGTGGTGATGGTTGGATGGAAACATGGGTGGATGGATGAGTGGATAGATGGATGATGGAAAAGATGGTGGGTAAATGGGTGAATAAGGAATAGTTGGACAGAGTGCTAGATGGATGGACAGATAGGTGATGAGTGGATGGGTAGATGTATGGCAGATAAGTGGCAGATGGCTTATTGATATGAGTGGTTAATGGAGGAGTCAGTGGGTTTGTGGATGGATGATGGATGATTGAGAGTATGAATAGTTAAATGGGGGGATTGGTGGTTGGATGTTGTTTGTGCCCAATGTTCACAGTGATATGCTTGGATGAAGTCCTTGGATAGGAGTCAGAAGTTCTTGGTTCAGGCTCCAACTCTACATTCTAGGCTAGGAGTCTTGGAGCACTCCTTCCCCACTCAGGACCTCAGCAGCATCAAATGTAAATAAAACAAGTCTGCTAGACTAGTTAACTTTTTGATCCCTTCTAGTCTGGACCAACTCTTGTCTCAGAAATGTTATATGATTTCCCCAAGGCCATGGAGCTAATGCATGATGGAGCCCAGATTTGGATCTGGACAATCTGGCTCTAGTCCATGCTTTCTAAATATTCTGCTTTCCTGCTTCTATTGAGACATCAGAAGAAAGGCTCCAAGGCCAACCAGGGGCTCCTTGCTCCCAGTACCAAGCCCCCCCGCCCCCATCCCATCAAGCTGCTGTTCCAAGGAACTGCTCTGAGGCCCCTGCATCAGGAAGCACCTGGGCTTATTCCACATTTTTCTGCCATGCCCAGAGGCCAAGGGATGACACAGGTGGCATTTTCCACAGGCCCCTCCCTGCTTGTTTTCCTCTCAGCTCAGCCTCTCCATTCCCTGCCTGTCCCCATCCCCAGCGCCCTCTGTCACACCCTCACCCCCACACTCAGCAGCTTGCAAGACTTCCTGCCTCCTCCAGGCACCAGAGAAACTAAGGAGAGGTGCTACAGCTCTGAGACCTGGCTCCTTTCCAGTCACGTGCGAGAGGAAGTATTAGCGCCTACCCACATGGACAGGAATTGGGCTCCACTCCCATGGATACCAGGGATGCACAATTTTCAAGGTGCTTCAAGATGAGTGTCACTTACCTCTTGGATCGTACAACAGGAGGCCCAGCAGGTGCTAAAGATGACAGCAAATGGGGGCACCAAAAATAAATGAGGAAAAATAAAGCATTTTTAAAAGATTTTGATATATATTGCTATAAAAGCATTATTAAAGTAATAATCATGAAAAAAATCAGAATTCAATTAGACTATAGTATTTTCAGTATTATGACTTGTGAGGTGGTGGTCAGCCCCTGAATCTCTTCCAAACACAGGGTCTCAGAAAGTCTTCATGGGGGCCTCCCTTGGGGAGGTTGGAGCAGCAAGACTGACAGGCTAAGCTGACCAAGGCAGGCAGAGCCGAGTCCTGGGCCCGTGCTTCTGGCATTTCCAGAGTCTGCTGACCTGAGACCTCAGAGGAGCCTAGAGCTGCCTCCCCCAGCCTCAGTTCCCTGCATCTCAGCTTCCCTAGGCTCACCCACGGGTCAGGAGTGGTCTCCCCACTCCCAGGTACAGCTCTCTGAGCCACTGTGTGTGTGTGCGTGTGACACGTCCAAGGCCACAGAGCCAGTTCCAGACAGAGCTGAGACTTGA
Source organism: Ursus maritimus (assembly GCF_017311325.1). Classification (NCBI taxonomy): domain Eukaryota; kingdom Metazoa; phylum Chordata; class Mammalia; order Carnivora; family Ursidae; genus Ursus; species Ursus maritimus. Next base: position 12,466,450 of record NW_024425008.1, read on the forward strand.
ACCTTATGTGGTAGGAAATGAAGGGCCCGTGCCACCTACGTCATTTGTACCAGCGCAAAAACAGGAGCCTTTACTGAGAGCTGTCCCTGGCAGTGACCCAGGGGCATAACCGGGCCAACAGTTTGCTCTGAGACTTGAGGTTAGAGGAGAAGGTCACTGTGTTACGGCCACCCCCTTCTGCAGACATTATACAGCCTGCGGTCTTTATTCGGAAACTATATCTAAGGCATCTGCATACTATGTACTCATTCCTCACGCAATCCACTGACCCTTGCTGAATACCAGCCCTGGGCCAGGCCCCTCGAGAAGACGTGTAAACAAAGAATTCGCAACCCAGTGTATGACTGGGTCATGGCTTGTAAGTGCCCTGGGAGCACAGAGACAGAGTGACTCATTAATTTTGCCTGAGGAGGTTGGAGAAAGTCTCACCAGGGAGCTGACATTTTGAGCTGGATCACGAGGGACGAGAAGAGGGGAAGTCAGAGGAAGAAGCTGTGTTTGTTGAGCATGGTATCAATCAGGGTAATGCGAGGCACCGTAACAAGCAAACTCCGAAATGGACGGTGGTCAGACGTGTTAGAGATTTATTATTTGTTCACATCAAGTCCAAAACTCTGTTTCTGACTAGCCAGTGACTCTCCTCCACGTGGTGATCCAGCGGCCCCGCCCCCGTCCACACTGCAGCTCCCATCCACACCTCGCTCGTGCGCATCAGACGAGCAGAAGGAAGAGAAGCATGGACAATCATATGTGGGGATTTTAAGGGCCTTACGTGAAGCGGCACACACACACACGTTCGCTAGCACACAGGCACGTGGCCACACACAACTGCAAAAAAGGGTGGAAAACGTTATCTCAGTCTGTGCCCAGGAGGAAGGAACGGGTGTGTTGAGCAACCGTCACAACACTTTTAATTGTGCCCTTTAATAGTGTCACTCTTATCAACAACCCTGTAAAGTAAGGCATTATTATCATTCCCATTTTACAGATGAGAAAGCTGAGGCTTGAAAAGATTCTGCAATCAGCCCCAAGTCAGAGAACTGGTGAGTGGCTGAGCTGTGCTCAATGCCAAGTGGGTCTGTGTGAGTCGGAGGCATGTTCACTGGCCCAACACCACCAAGCGGCACCGATCTCCAGGAAGGAGAAAGGACGGAAAACAAACACGGCGGTGAATGGAAAGGACTGAAAAAGCAATGGACAATGAAACAAAGGAGGCAAAGAGCGCGACAACCAACCAGCCAGGGGGGAAGAAGAGAGAGGAGAAGATGCAAAGCGAAGTTCATGAGCCTCTTTGTAGTTCATGCTGTCACCCATAGGGGACACGCCATGGGTACCACAGGCCCCAGCAATCTCACCTATGAACCCAGAAAACTCTTAAATAAAATACTAGCAAATAAAAACCAACAGCACATTTAAAATGGCACATAATGACTATTTCACATGTGCTGGAGGTATTAGCCAATGCAATTAGATATGAGAATGCAAGTAGACACACAATAATCAGAAAGGAAGAAAAGACTATCTGCTTGCTGATATGACTATATATATATATCTGAAAAAGTGAAAAGAATATGGAAAAACTGCTATAAACAGTGAGAATTTAGTAAAGTAGTAAGATAATAAAATCCACATGCATGGGCCGCTTGGGTGGCTCATTGGGGTAAGCATCTGTCTTCAGCTCAGGTCATGATCCCAGCATCCTGGGATCGAGCCCCGCATCGGACTCCCCATGCTTCTCCCCCTCCTCTGCCCCTCCCCCTGCTCATGCTCTCTCTCAAATAAATAAAAATCTTTAAAAAAACTCAACACACATAAACCAGTCTTCATAAATATAAAAAAATTATAAGTTAGAAGAAACAGAAGAGCAGACTCCATGTAAAACAGCAAAACTTGAAATAAAATATTTAGACATAAACTTAACAAGAAATGTGTAAAATCTATAGGAGAATTTTTAAAGTTCCTGAAATGCAAATATGTACACTTGAGCAAATTGATGTGTACACCATGTTCTTGGTGGAAAAGTTCAACATTGTAAAAATGTCAATTCTCCATAAGTTGATTTATAAATTTAATGGGATTCTCCCCTCCCAAAATACCATCTTTTTTTTTTTCTGGAGCATTAAATGTTGATTATAAAATTCACATGTAAGAAAACTAGTAAGCATAGCCAGGAAAAAAAGAAAACTAAAAAATAAAAAGAGTAATAAGGAGTCCTAGCCTTATAAGATATTAAACATATTTTCAAGCCTCTCTAATTATAACTGTGTAGTATTGGTGCATAAATATGGATGTATCTAATTCTGGTGCATGGATTGAAAATCCAGGAATAGACCCAGAAGATGAATATGTGATAAAGGCAGCATTTCAAGTAAGTGGGGGCAAAGAAGGATATTTCATAAGTCATGTGGAACAACTGGATAGCCATGCAGAAAAAGATAAAATTGGATCCAGACAAACACTGTACACCAGGAGAAATTCCATTTAAATGAGAAATCTAATTGTAAAAATGAAAACAATATGAATAATCTTTATAACCTGGGATTGGAAAAACATTTTTCTAATTAGGACTGGAAATCCAGAAGCGATGAGGGAAATGGTAAATTTAGTATATTCAAAAAAGCTTTTAAATGTGTTCTTATTTAAAAAAAAACCCATAAGCACAGGGGAAAATGCTAAACTGGGGAACTATTTTTTAACCTACATCACAAAGAGTTAATACCCCTAACAACAACGAAGTAGAAAAATAGGTGGAAAATGTGAATAGACAGTTCCCAGGAGAAAAAAGTACAAACAGCTACTGAAACTATGAAAACAGAAAAATGCAAATTAAAACTAAAACAGGACACCACTTCTTACCTATCATATGGGCAAAACTCCAATATTTAACAACCCACTCTGTTGGAAAAGCCTTAGGGCAACAGGCACTCTTACATAATACCGAGAGGAAAGCAGAAATATGCAATCTCTAATGAGAATTTGGCAATATCTAGCAAAATTGCATATGCTTCTCCCTTTTGATACAGTAATCCCATTTTTAGGACTCTGTCCCAAAAGCACACTGAAAGAAATAAAAAATGATATAGAGCACAGGGTCATTCATTGGTGTATTGTTTGTAAAAGCAAAAAGAAAAAATGGAAATAGCTCAAACATCTATCAGTAGGGAATACGTTGAAAAGATTATGTCCATCCGTACAATGGAGTACGACGCAGCTTTAAGGGAATGAGGATTATCTCTAAGCAATGCTATGGAGCAATTTCCAAGGCACATTGCTAAGGAAGGATATAGAACAGAGTGCGTTTGCTACTTTTTGTGTAGAACAGGGGGAAACACACATATACACATATGTAGGTATTTGTTTATATTTTCAAAAAGAAATAATTGAAAAACTCCCCCAAACTAATAAACACAAGGGGGGCGCCTGGGTGGCACAGCGGTTAAGCGTCTGCCTTCGGCTCAGGGCATGATCCCGGCGTTCTTAGATCGAGCCCCACATCAGGCTCCTCCGCTGTGAGCCTGCTTCTTCCTCTCCCACTCCCCCTGCTTGTGTTCCCTCTCTCGCTGGCTGTCTCTATCTCTGTCAAATAAATAAATAAAATCTTTAAAAAAAAAAAAAAGATGCTGGGGTCCACGTGGCGTGCCTCTAACTTAAGCCAGGTGCGTAGCTTGAGTTACTGGTCTCAATTCGGCCCTCTCCCCTCACAGAGTTCTAAATCTGCACTGCCTACAGCCTCGTGGTGGGTGGAGGGTAGTTCCCACCCTTTGACTTGGGCTGGCCCCTGTAACCCTGTGACAGTGGCATGTTCGTGGCCGTGCAGGGGGCAGAGGCTTCAAATGCATTCGCCCAGCTGCACTCACCCTGTTGAGCTCTGGTGATCGCCCCGGAAGAACGTGTTCCTTCAGTCTGAGCCCTAGAATGAGACAGGTGGGGCAGGTCACACGCCCCCCGGTAGCCCCTGGGCCAAGGAAGAGGAACAAGGCTTGAATTCAAACAGCAGCCGGGACCCGGAGCCCCGGGCCTGGCATCTGGAAACCAGCCCAGCCTAGCGGAGGGGAACTGCACTCGCACACCTGTGAACATGGTCATAATTAATGGCCATCTGAAGCGACTGGGTTTGGGAGCGTTGTTTTTTGGTTTGGGGCTTTTTTTTTTTTTAAGTAGGCTCCACACCCAGGGCAGAGCCCAATGTGGGGCCCAAACTCACACCTCTGAGATCAAGACCAGAGGTGAGATGAAGGGTCAGATGACCAACCGACTGGGGGCGCCTGGGTGGCTCAGTTGTTAAGCGTCTGCCTTCTGCTCAGGGCGTGATCCTGGCGTTCTGGGATCGAGCCCCATGTCAGGCTCCTCCGCTGGGAGCCTGCTTCTTCCTCTCCCACTCCCCCTGCTGTGTTCCCTCTCTCGCTGGCTGTCTCTATCTCTGTCAAATGAATAAATAAAATCTTTAAAAAAAAAAAAAGATATGACCAACCGACTGAGCCACCCAGGCACCCCTGGGAGTGTTTTACCATTATCGTGGTAATAGCTGCCTAATATGAAAAAATAAAGAGCGCGCTCGGTAAGCTGCAGCATCAGCAGACCTGGCTCTTAATCCAGCTCCCCCATTAACCGTGGGACCTTTAACCTCTACGAGACTCGGCCGCTTCCCCTATTAAATCTCTGCTTATTTGAGAGTACGTGGCCAGCTGGGCCCACTAATCCCATGATCTCTCCGGCCAGTGACCCCCTAAGACCCACCTCTGTGGCTTTACAAATGTTGCCCCAACAAGTGACAGGTAGGGAGGGACTGTTTAAAAGAATTATAAGCCCTTCGGAGCATTTGTTTATTTGATCTTTTAAAATCAAGCTTAGAATTTTCTGCCAAAAGAGATCACCTATTTTGAACTTAATACCTCACATAAAAGTGTTTTTGAGAACTGTTTGTGTTTCTGAACGTGTATTTATTTAATCAAATAATTATCTGTGGGTATTTTTAAATGTTTATTTGCTCAACCGAAGATTTAATCTGCATAAAAATGGCTGAATCATGTGTTAAGAACTCTGGAAAAGCATAGAAGAAATGCTACTACACATTAAAGGAGCAAAAACACAGACTATAACTGGGGGTGAGGACGGGTTGACCCCAGGGGGTTGGAAAGCGGATTCATCTGAGTGCAGGAAGACAGTATTAGAATTTTTATTAATATCTTTATGCAAAAATCAGGAAAGAAATGAAGCCTTACAAATGTTTAATTTACAAACTGACCTCTAGGTTGTCCGGGCTCAGGTGGCCACGGCATGGAGGGGTTCACAGCAGCACCTCTCCCACTGGGGTTTCAATGCATGGTAGTTCGGCTTTTCCCAGGCCCCTGGATTTGCAACCGTCCACTTCTCATTAAGTCAACTCTCTGGAAGTGGATGGGTGGCTTTAAAAGACTCCGGTGAGGGATCTGTGGGCTGAAGACCGTACTAATCACGTAAGTGCTGAAGAAAAACAAGCAAATGACAAAGCCGACCCTCCTCTCTTGCAAGGACAACCCTTCCTTCAGCTGCACTGGGATCAAACCAGCAACAGACCTCACAAGCAATTGTCCCTCACCCCCAATCTGAAATTCCCAAGAAGACATATCAGAAAAAGTAGGGTTCTTTCCATCATTTTAAATGATAGCCCTTGCCCTAAGTCTATCTTGGGCCTTGAGACAGTAATCCCTAATAGCAGTACTTGAACATAATTTGTGGGCACTTAAGTATACATATATTGGAGGGATGTGCGCTCGCAAGTTTCTGCAGGTGGGGCGCCTGGGTGGCTCCGTCGGTGAAGCGGCTGCCTTCAGCTCAGGTCATGACCCCAGGGTCCTGGGATTGAGTCCCACATCAGGCTCCCTGCTCAGCCACGAGTCTGCTTCTCCCTCTGCCTCGTCCCCTGCTTGTGCTCTCTCTCTCTCTCTGTGTCGAATAAATAAAATCTTAAAAAAAAAAAAAAAAGAAGAAGAAGTTTCTGCAGGTGGAGGGCGTGATCAAAAAGTCGGGAAGTTATGGTGACAGGTGGTAACTGCGCTCGTTATGGTGAGCACTGAGTAATGTATAGAACAGTCGACTCTCTATCCCTGCACCTGAAACTGATACAACATTGTATGTCAACTAAATTTCAACAATAAAATTTTTTTTTTAATCACACAAGAAAGTATTAGCTGTGTGACCTTCAGAAGTTTCTTAACATATCTGAAGTTGGGTTTCTGCATTTATAAAACCTTTGAAAGTTTGTGGCATAAAGTTGTAAGTATTTTTCAAATGCGAACTATTCTTCTTATAATAAAAGGCTGGCAAAGCGAGGTGAGCACATTGGTATTTAATTGTATAATATCTATGCTGGATTCTGGCATCCGGCTTAGGCAGAGGGAGTACCTGAGGAACTTTGTATTTTACATAAGAAGAAAAAAAGTTTGGAAGCTGCTTCAAGAGGATCAAGGTAGGCATACGACATCAGGGAACTTGGGAAATGAGACCAGGACAGGCTTAGCTGAAGGGCGCTTCCTGGCTGGTTGGCTTAACCCCTCCATATTCTGATTTCTGCAAAGTGTGGATAATGATTGTACCTACTTCGGAGGGCTATTACAAGGAATCCATGAGTCAGGAACACCGAAAACAGGGTTGGCTCCTGGTAAATGCTCCCTAAGAGTTGGTTACATAAGTGGCAAGATCCCACTGGATTTCAAGTGGAAATACTGACCGTGAATACACCGCATGCCAGAAGCATGCGTCACACGTGTGAGCTGCTGCAAAGACTCGGACACGACGGGCAGCTGCCAGGCTGGGTGCAGACACTGGGATTATAATCCTTGGGCCCTCGCCTGCAGTGGGCGGCACATGACATCACGTATTCTGTCAAACTCCACGCTGGCTCCTGGGATGGTAGAGATGAATACAGTTCGGATCCCGTCGCAGCTCCCAGCCTGACGGTGGTGGCAGTGATGGCAACAGACACGACAGCCAGTGGCATAGAAGCTGGGGCCAGGGAGGGCCTGGCTTTGAATAAGCCTTCCATCCGCTTGTCTGCTTCCCTCTGGTTTGGATAACTCTCCTCCTGACCCGGTCTCCCTCCCCCACTCCCTCACCTGGAGCTCAGAGCAGCAGCCCCCCAGGGACCCTGCAGGAGCGCTCTGCCCTTTGCTACCCTGTGAGAGTCACCTGAAGTCAGCGGAAGGCCGTTGGTCCCCAAGAGCAAGGGATACAAGACACAACGGTGTTCCAGTGCACCCGCCTGAGCTTTCCCACATGAAGATCTATTATTATCGGAGTGGCGTGGGCTGGAAGACAATTTGTTTTACAGGAGCCCAGAGGGCTGAGTGTCCTATTCCTTCCATCAAAATAATAACTAAGCAATTAGTAAATAAAGAACGGAATTGATTCTGCTAAAGACAGGCGGTTATGTGGCCCGTGGGCTGTGACGATGGGAATCACAGGATGGAGCGAGCAGGAGGAGCCCAAAGAGGACAGAAATCCTAAGAAGCTGGGATGGGAGGGGAAGAAGGTTGTGAGTAGGACCCCCGGCTGCTCTGCCCGCCTCCGGTCCAGAACCCTGTGGGTGGCTGTCCACGGACCGTCCACATAGCCCGGCACACGCTCAGGCTGGGGCCCCGTGTTACGATCTTCTCATCAGCGTGGATCTTGCAGGAGGGACGGGGGTTCTCTGTGGGGCGGCCAGACAGGCCCAATTCTAAGCCCTCCGGATGTAGCTTCAGGACCTGTCTTTGCGCTCTGTCCTGGGTGGTGACACCCCTGTGTTTCCAGTGTCCAACCCTGAGCCTGGCTCAGAACAGGGGCTCATCAAATGTTTGGTGAGATGCAGAAACAAATGCATACGCACCGGCTCGGAAACGGGAGGCTTAGTATAGTATTATTAGTATGGCAAACGGGTTAACCACACGGCCTGGAGCCATGGCTCTGTCGTTTCCTAGCTGCAGGCCTCGGATATTTCCCTAATGTGCCGCTGTTTCCTCATCGATAGACTGGGAGGGGGGTTAAATGAGAACTAGAAGACAAGTCTAGAAAAGGGCCTTGCAGGCGGTAAGCACTAGCCATCACGCTCAGCAGGACCGAGGAACGCGGGCGTCGCGGCAGGCACCAAGCACCTCTACCACCTGGGCCTCGGGTCACCACGTCCTGCCCGTGCGTCCTCTATGACAGCTCTCGGGCACGAGCCACCTCGCGACCTCACCACCTTCCCTCACCCCTCACCCACTTCCTGACCTGCAGGCCTCCAGGCCTCCTCCTTCCATCTCAGTGGCATCGAACGCCAGGCAAGGGATGGCCAGATCATCCAAGGACTCTCTCTTCGCATCGTGATCCACGGACCAGAAGCGTTGTCGTCACCTGGAAGCTTGTGAGAAATGCCGGCACTGCCACCCCATCCCAGAGCCGCTGGATTCCAACTAGCCCTCCAGCAGGATCCCGGGGGGTCGCAGACACGTCAGAGCCAGAGAAGCAGAGTAGTTCTCCACCCCGACTGCATATTAGCATCACGGGGAGCAGCGGCGTCAGAACCACGGGGGTGGCGCTTGGCCATCAGTAATTTTTACAAGGCCCCCAGAGTTCAGAATCAGTGACTGGACAAATGCTTTCCCCTAATAGAGAAGCCTACCAGGGTCAAATCTAGGCAGAGGCAGGACAAGCCATAGAAAACAGGCTCCCTTCCTCCTGGTGTGACAGTGTGACCATGTGAGAGCTCAGCCACTGTTGGAGACCCCATGGGAAAGATCATGGATGAGATACTATCCTAAGTTGTTCCTGTTCTGGGGAGGGAGACAGTTGAGTAAAGAGCCAACAACAAGGCAGTGTGGGAAGGGCTGAGGTCTGGGCACAAACTTGGGGAGCACAGAAGAGAGAGTGAAGGACCTGCCTGGGGAAGCCTGGAAGGGAAGTATGGGGTGGGCAGCTTCTGAGCCTTGTCTTGAGGGCCTGGGAATTCGGCAAACGCAAAAAGCAAAGAACATTCCAGAAAGAAGGAACAACATTGCAAAAGCAGGAGTTCACAACTGGGCTCCTTGGTGAGTGTGGGGACTGGAGAGAAGCTCAGAGGGGCTGGAGCCTAGAGGGTTTGGAGCACACAGTCTGGTGAGAGAGGAGGGGCATCTGGACTGTATCCTGAGAACACCACCCACGCTCGGGTAGGAAAGAGCAGAGAGGACCACACTTGACATTTAAGATCACTGGCAACAAACACGAGAGTTGATGGAAGGGGACCAGCTGGGGGATGGGGACACACATGAGACATGAAGAGGGCGTGACCCGGGATGTTGGCAGAGGGATGGAGAGGAGAAGCCACCTACAGGTCCCATCTCGGGGGAGAAATCAGTGAGGGATGCATGGGGTGGGGACAGCCAAGGATCCAGAGCAAGGATCTCAGTTTGAATCCTGGTTACTTACCCCCTTCCTGTGCCTTAGGTTCCTTATCCATAAAATGGGACTAAAAGTAGTACACCCACCTGGAGTTAGGTTTCAAAGATTAAAAGTATTAATACAGGCGGAGCTCTTACAACGCTGCCCAGGAGATGGTAAGTGCTGGCTTACGGCAGCGATGACCAGCTGAACAGCAAACAGTCATGCTCCTCTCTCTCTGCGTGCTGGGGAGCACCTGGCTAGCTGGGGACCATATTCCCGGACACTCTGGGCTTGAGATGGGGCCCAGTGATTGTGTTCTGGCCAACAGAACGCGGGGGACACAAGGTACACCACATCCTGACCTGGCCAACGAAACCTTTCTTCCTCCTCCTGCCAGTGTGGACGTCAAAACTCCGAGTGACCTTGGGGAGTCTAAATGATAAAAGACCAGAGTTCTCGCCACCCCCCCCCCATGATTTTAACTCAAATCCAATCCTCTGTCATTTATCTGGCATCATGGAAGAAGCAGCTGTTCCCCCAGAAGTTAATTATCCAACAAAGAAAGTGAAACACGTCAGAAGAACTAGGCTGGAGTTTTCATCTCTGATTTTAATTGCATGACCTTGAGCAAGCCACTTGATCTTTCTAAGCATTATCCAAAAAATGGGGATGAACTCCCTGACGCAGCTGTCGAGAAGATGAGATCAAAGCCTATGGGTATAAGTTCTTTGTAAATTTATATAAGGATGATTGATTTTCCTTTAAGACACAAAACTTTAAAATGTAATCATCCAGTGTACCTCATTGAAACGATAGCTCTAAGAGGTAACTTAAAATTTCGATGGCCCAGAATCATAAGTCAGACATAGATTATTGTCCTAAATACGACTGGGCAATTCCCTCTGAGCTTGAGGGGTTTGCGGGCTGCTTGCCCCTTCACTGAATGACCCCATATTCCCGTATAATTGGAGTTTGATGCATTTCTGACTTGCTACTACTCATCTTAGGGCTATGGTGAGCAACAGAAACCATATATACGTGCAGCATATACGCACAAATATGTCCATAGAGGTGTATGTATGTATATCTATTTACATACGCTTATATATAAGATATGTATTTATTACCTTTATAACCATTTATTTATTTATTTATTTGTAACCTTTGGGCCTATGATACAGACCAACATTCAGCCATGATTACGAAGACCGAGCATCAGCAGCTTCCAGGGTCTGCTTTGCTCCTGAATTCCTGGTACTCTTACACCCCTTCTCCAAAACTCAGCCCAAGGGTAACCCTAGAGCCCAACCCCTCTGGTGCGTCCCCAGGGCACCTTTTGCATTCCCCCCTCAGCACGCTGGGCACAGCAGAGTCTACATTTTTTTTGGTCTTCTCTGCTGCTAAGTTTAAGCATCTTGCAGGTAGGAGCTGGGTCATCTGCATCTTCAACCTGGACCCAGCACAGGCACCTTGTAGGCGCTCAGGAAATTCTGGTAAAGGAAGAGCTCGTAGAGCCAGTGATTTTGGGTAGTGATGGGGGCTATAGCACCTCCCACTGAAAACTCCATTTCTTTTCATTTTGAGTCACATTTAGATCCTGCACTGTTCCCTTTGTTTCAATTACATTAGCTAATTAGTTCAATGCTGACGATTTTTCTTGGACATTTTCCACCAAAGATATAGTTGGTTTCCAGAAATAATTTAGGTGCACACTGTGTATCCCATTTAGGAGACAGTGAGAATGGTTTTGAACAGGCTGGAGCTGGGAAGAAAGAGAAGGGGCTTCTTAACAAGACAGGTGGTTGAAAAGGAAGGACACCTCCCGTGCCAGGTTGTCCTTTCCAAAGATGGCGCAACGGTAGGTCCCACCTCACATACGTTTCGGCAACCTGACCTTGACACTCCTCCTGGGAGAGGGGGCACCCGTGCCTGCTCCCCCTTGAATCTGAATGTGCTCGTGTTTCTTTGACTAATAGGGGTGGCTGGTTACACTGCAATGGTCACTGAAACACACACACACACACACACACACACACACACACACACACACCCTGCACCACAGAGCCAAGATTCCTCACTTCGCATGGCCATGTAGTCCCTCGTGCACCCAAAGACCCACAAATGCTTAAGTTCAAGAATACTCCAGAACCTACCTCTCACGGGCATCTCGAACCTGATTCATTTGACCGCTGACATTATCTTCCAGCCCCACTTTATAACCGACACATACAAGCATACACTCGAGAGAACATTCTCTCTTCGAAGAAAATACACAAATAGCCAGTGAGCACGTGAAAAGATGCTCTGCGTGGCTAGTCATTAGGGAGATGCAAAACTACAGTGAGGTACCGCCCTACACCTACTAGGACGGCTACTGTGCAAAGACAGACAACAGCAAGGGTTGGCGAGGACGTGGGATAACGGAACGCTCGTGCACTTCTGGGGAGCATGCAAACTGGGGCAGCCACTGGAAACAGTATATAAAACAGTATGGAGGGTCCTCAAAAAATTAAAAATAGAACTACCCTACGATCCAGCAATCCCACTTCGGGGTATATCAAAATGCCGCTTTTTGGTATATCAGAAAGAACTGAAAGCAGAGTCTCAAATAGGTGATCAGTCCATACACGCACGTTCATAGCAGCGTTACTGGCAACAGCTGGAACATGGAAGAAACCCAGGTGTCCTCTGATGGATGAAGAAATAAACAAAGTGTGGCATATACATATAAAGGAATATTATCCAACCTTACAGAGGAAGGAAATGCTGACACATGGTACAACATGGATGAAAGTTGAGGACATTGTGCTAAGTGAAATAAGCCAGTCACAAAAAGACAAATACTCTATGGTTCCACTTACATGAAGTGCTTGGAATAGCCAGAATCATAGAAACAGGGAGTAGAATGGCGTTTGCTAGGGGCTGGGGGAGGGGGAGTGAGGGGTTAGGGTTTCATGGGGACAGAGTTTCAGTTTTACAAGATGAAAGAGTTATGGAAATGGATGGTGGTGGTGACTGCATAACATTATAAATGTATTCAATACTGCTAAACTGTACACTTTAGAAAATGGTTAAAATGGTCAATTTTATGTGCATGTATTTTAACATAACAAAAAGTGAAAAGAAAGAAAGAAAGAAAGAAAGAAAGAAAGAAAGAAAGAAAGAAAGAAAGAAAGAAAGAAAGAAAGAAAAACATTCCCATCAAGTCAGGTTGAACCAGAGTTCTCAGTGCTCATAACTCACCATGCCTCACTCACCCACTAAACCTGTACTCAAGCTGTGCCCGTGGCCTAGGACCTTCTTGTCTTTTTAGCTCTTCCCAAACACTGTTCATTGTATCAGTTAAGAGTAAGCAGGGCTGGGGGCACCTGGGTGGCTCACTCAGTTGAGCATCTGACTCTTGATTTTGCCTCAGGTCATGATCTCAGGGTCCTAGCCGGGAGTCTGCTTGAGATTCTCTCTTTCCCTCTCCCTCTGCCCCTCCCCACCCCCTCAAATAAATAAATAAATCTTAAAAAAAAAAAAATAAGCACGGCTGGTATTCAGCTAGTTTCCAGCTGGTGTGTATTGAGATAGCTGGACTGTCGGCTGAAATAATGAAGTGCGTCCATACTATATGGTAAGTACCTGCCGCTACAGGCTCCCCTGCTACTCCCAGCCCTTCACCTGTTCCTCTAGCACTATGGCCAGAGTTTGTTCTGATTGGTCAGTGCGCATGCCATTCTGGTTGTTAAATATTTTGAATGGCACCCCTGGAATTAGATTCAGCTGCATATAACAGGAAAAAGTGGGTAGACTTAAGACAGAAGTTCATTTCTCTCACACAGAAAAGTAACGGGATAGGCAGTTCAGGGACATCATAGTGGCTCCACAGTGTCGTAAAAGACCCAGGCTCCCAACATGCACCATCATACTCAGGGCACATTTTCTGTCCACCTCAAAGTGGATGCTGGAGTTCCAGCCTTCACATCAGCATTCCAGTCCAACAGAGAAAAGAAATAGGGGCGAAGGGACTCTCCTCCCATCTGAGTCAGATTCTTTTAAGCAGGCTTTCCAGAAGTCCTACGTAAAACTTGTGGCCAGTCCTACATAAAAGTCATACATAAAAGTTCTTCACCAGAACTTAGTCACGCAGCCAAACCTAACAGCAAGGAAGGCTGGAAAATGTAGTCTCAATGTGGTTATTAAGAAAAAGGGGCAGAATGAATAGTGACAGGCAGTTAGTACTTTCTGACTCTCTTATCCTTTAAGGTCTAGTACAAGATGCCCTTGTGACATCAGTCTGCTAGGATATCTTTAAACACACGTCATTGGAACCACAGTTTATATTCACTGTTAAACACTCAGGGGTCTATGTAATGATACTTATAGTGTAGCAGCAGTAGTAGTTACCATTCATTGGGCCCTACAATGTACCAGACACTAAATACTTGACCTGCCTAATCTTATCTGATCCTCGTAAAATCCCTATATGCAGCTATAAACTGTCATTACCCCCAATTTGCAGGTAAGGAAACTGAGGCCCAAATGGAGATTCAATACTTGCTGGAGGCCACAAAGCTTTTAAGAGGTGGAGTCAGGATTAGATCCATGAGCTTGTTAGGACAAGAAACCAAGTCACTCACCTCTAGCCCCCAGCACAGCGGTCAGCAAAGAGAAGACATTAAAAACAAATAAGGGGGAGGGTGTGTCTGGCTGGCTCAGTCAGGGGAGCATGTGACTCTTGATCTCCAGGTCGTGAGTTCGAACCCTACGTTGGGCATAGAGCCTACTTAAAAAGAATAAATAACTATTTTTAAAACGAATAAAACTGTGTGGGTTGATCCAGTGATTAACTCAGCATCGAGATAGAAACAGGAACCAGAGCAGGGACTTAATGGAAAACCTGAGCCTTCTCCAGTTACAGGAAACCTCAGAGAAATAGGCAGGACTCGACACTCCAAAAATCAGATTGGCAGGGACCATGGAATGCTGCAGAGCTGAAGCCCCAGACCTGCCTCTGCCCCCACTGCGGGGTCTTCCAGCCAATGTCCCACAAGACTGTTCTGTGCTCTAATAATGACCCAGGGCGCCTTCCTAAGCAAGCAAACATTTCCATTTGATGCCCAGTGTACTGCTTGTTTGGATTCCTCTAAATTTTTATTGTTACTTATTGAGCAATTGAAACGTCAACGAAGCCACCTTCTACGGCTCAGACATACCCAGGCAAGTCGCTGAGGATTTGCTGTCAGTGGCCAGTAGATTGTTATTTTTACTATTATTACTAGTTCAGCAGAAAATATTTCATGCAGGTTACAGATGCCTCTGAGAGCTGTTTTCAGCTTTTCTCATGACAGTTCTATAGACTTTAGTACCAGCCTCGGATACCTCTTTCGTAGTGCAGAGATGTCTGGAAAAGCAGGCGTGGACCTCTCCTACAGCTCTTAAAAATATATTTTTTATTATGAAAAATGTCAAACATATACCGAAAGATTAGTTTGCACCATATGAAATTGCCATTTTGAAGGTCAAAAATGGTCAAATGTCAGCAATTCTGTATGACTCAAATTAATAGGGTCATATGACCCCCACATCCCCGTCATCACCCCGCTACAACAATCACCACCTTCGTTGCTTCTAATCCTCCACGTCCCCCTCTTCACCAGGGGTGACTTTAAAGCACACTCCAGACATCTTATTACTTCATCCATAAACATTTCAGGATGTAATCCTCAACAATTAGGACTCTTTTTAATTATAGTCCCAATACCATCTTAACACCCTTCAAAAATTAAAAAATCATTCATCAACATGATTAAATATCCAGTCAGTGTTTAAATGGCCCCCAATCGTCTCATGAATGTCTCCGTTTTTATTGTCATTGTTGTTTTTTAGTTTGGTAGTAAGACTCAGGATTCAAATAAAGTCCATCTGTGATAATTGGCTGATATTTCTCGGGACCTTCTCTGTTAATTTATAAGTTCCCCTTCTGTTTCGTTCAGTGGTGTTCTCCCCCCTTTTATTCTTTTTCCTTGTAATCTTTAATTGATGTAACCTATAACGTTTTGCCTACAGACAAAATCTGGCTATATCTCTGGAACCGGGAGTTCCCTCTAGAGGCTTGATCAGATTCGGTTTGAGTTTTGGCAGGAACACGGCCCAGGTGGTGTTACGGTCTTCCATGAGAAGGACCTAATTTCCAACTGTCTATCCTTTTATGATGTTAGCTGTCATTGACGATCACTGCCTAGATTCATTGTCTTCTGAGTGGTTACAAATTGGCCTTGGTGACAGGCAGGGGGTATGTTCAGTTAAGGGACCCCCCTTATCCCCCCTTTCTCCTACCCTAAGTGTGTTGTTTGAGAGAGAATAACGGGTCTGGATGCTACGCTTCCTGACCACCTCTCCCCTCTTCCTCCCTACCCCCATCCCCGGGGGAGATGCACCATTAATGGAAGGCCAGGGAATTAGAACAAACCTGGAGTCTGGGCCTAGCCCTGCTGATGCCAGCCAGGCTCGGTGGTTGCTAGGATACACGGCTCCCAGTGCCTCCTTGGAGTCACTTCCTTCTAGAGTGGCTCACAGACACTGGATGGGCTGGCTGTGCAGTGGGGAGGGGAAAAGAAAGACAGCACCCAATAGACAGGCGTGCCAGAAAGGGAGAGGCCCGGGCCTCTCCTGGAACTCTCCATGGAGGTGAATCCTGACCACGCGTGGTGAAGGCCACTCTGGATTTTAAAAGTGTCCAGTCCTATCTTCCCCTGACACATTTCTTCCACAATATGTCCTTCTCTATTTATTCAGAAAATAGAACATGAATGAATGAATGAATGAATGAATGCTAACCCTCTCTCCAGCTTGTCTGCCTGATCCACTTCTGGTCCACATTAAGGCTCAGCAAAGGGTTGTATTCTCGTCCCCAAAGCATCCTTCAGGCTCCTGTGTAGACTAGGACCCTGTCTCCCTGTGCTCACACTCAGACAGCTTTGCAGTTAGCTGTTGAAGTCCCTGTTCCCCTGCTGGGCCTCATTCTCCTCTGTACCCCCGGCAAAGCTCTTTGCACAGGGCGTTGTGAAGATCAGTTTGGATGGGTGAGTGGAAGTGATCTGCGTGCATGGCTCCGGAGACAGAGCTCACCATCACAACACAGCTCATTCTGCTCAGCATCAAAGCTCTTCTTTACGTACAAGTCTGCGACAGGGAACTTCCACCCAGGACCCGTGGTGAGCAGGCCAGATGCCTCTTCCACAAGACCACCCTTCAGCACTGAACTTCTCTCCATCTCCCTCCACAGCAACCACCAAGGAGGAGAGGGAAACAGTCAGACATTGATGTTTTAAGTCACCAAGCTGGACTCCATAGAAGCTTCCCTAAGGTCAGAGGTGTTGGTCCTATGAAGCACTCAGACACCTGTCCCTGCACCCCTCAGGGCTCAAAACAATAGGGCACAGGCCTGAATGCCAGAGAGCTCCCGTCGAGGGCATGGGTTGGACTCCAAAGGTTTTCTGGGTCTGAGAGTATCCATCCCACCTTTTCCTGGTGCAGGTGAGGGGACACCAAGGCCTAGAGAAGAGGCTTCCCAGGATCACTCACAGAATCCGTGCAGAGCTGGGACTAGAGCTCGGAGAGAGATGGGGAGAGACAGAGAGACAGAGAGAGAGGAGGCAGCAACACGCCAGCATCGGCTGTCACAGTTGACCTGCCGTGAGCCAGCTCACGGGGATTTAGGCGCGACCATCCCTGGGGTGGCAGGAGAGCTGAAATCCTTTCTGACATCTCAGGACTGACCTCCTCAAATCCCAGCAGCAGCTTTTCCCCATCGCCACCCAAGCTTGCTAGGACAGCTCCGCGGACCAGTCTGGCCCTGACAAGCCAGTCCAGGGAAGGCCCCTGCCAAAAACCACCCATCTGACTGGAGAGCTCAAACCAAACACAGCAGTGAGCAGTGGCCATTCATTCCCCCAGCGGGCATGGGGACTAAGGGCTCTGGAGCCAGCCTGCCTGGGTGCAAGTGGTGCTTTTCCCACTCACCAGTTCTATGACCTTGGACCATCGGTTATCCTCACCCAGCCTCAATGTCCGTGAGGAGTGAACGTTTATAATATGAATAAAATCACATTCAAGCCTTAGCAGTGTCCGCCTTTTAGGGAACATTCTGCTAACGCTAACCATTTTCATACACGTCCACGTCCTGCCAGGCTCTGGGGATGCGAAGGAGAGCGAGCCAGACAAGGCCCCTGCACGCCCCCCACCCCCCACCCCCCGCCCCGGGCTGGCAGCCCTGCAAGGACATCCCAGTGGTGGAGGAACTGGGGCAGAACATGGTCCTGGGAGGTTCTGTAAAATGGTAATGGTGCCGGGGGTGGGGGGAGGACGTTAGAATAGGAACCCTCTCCTCCTGCACTTGAGGAGGGTGACGCCTGCCGACACGATGTCTCTGCTCTATTCAGTGACAGAGCCTGGGCCTCTGTCTGCCCAGCGTTTTGCCCCACGCGGGCCTTCTCTGCCAGCCGGACACCAAGGGTCTGGGAGCCCGGGGTGCAGAGGCTGTGTTCCCAACCAATGGGAGCCCACGGAGGTGATGTAATGCTCTGCCTCCACCATCATTGGCTGCCCTTCCTGCCACTCCTGCGCCCTCTCGGGGGCGGTGCCTTTCGCCGCCCCAGGTTTTTCCGCAGAAGGGGGTCGTTGGCCCGGGGAGGGGCGGGGGTGTTGGGGGGCGGAGGACTGAGCCGGGAGCCCGGTCCCTCCCCGATCCAGTCGGGGTGCTGGGGGGGTGCCGCCTGGAGCTTTCGCGGAGCTTGGAGCTCCTGGGGGAGCGCGGCCGCGGGTTCTAAACACCACGCTCCGTCATCTCCCGGGACAGCGCGAGCGTCTAGGCGTCTGCGGGCGTGCGAATCCCGGGAGAGCGCGGGGGAGAAGTAGGCACCAGCCCTGGCCGCCCGGAGACAGCCGGTGCCCGAGGGAGGAGCGCTGGGCCCAGAGTGCGGGGGCCTGGGTTCAGCAGAAATAAAGCATGACCATGGGATGAGTCCAGAATGTGGGACCTGCAGTGGGAACTGCTCACGACTTGGGTTTGTCTTGGAAATCACTGTGCTTTTTCAAAAAAGATCATTCAGATGCCCTGAAGGAGAGGGACCGAAGCAGCTTTTACTTGCCCTTCTCTGAGGATGGGAGTGGAGGCACCAGTACTAGGGGTACCTGTGGGGAGACCCCTGAGGGCCCCTCCTTCCTACCCTCTGCCCCATGAATCCAAACGGCAAGCACAGACACCCAAGGGCCCTGTCCTCCCCACAACCCTGGGAGGTCATCACTCTTATCCCCATTTTACAGATGAGGAAACTGAGGCACAGGCAGAAATGTTAGGAAGCCAGGGCCTGACTCAGAGCTGTCTGACTCCAAGGCCAGTGCTCTTGAGCTCACACAGGTAACCATCCTGAGAGTGACCCAGGCTGAGGGGAGGGTTCCAACCTGGGTATGAGGGACAGCAGTGGCCTTCCTGAGGATAGGGGGATCTGCCTGGATGGGAAAGGGAGAGCCTACCTTGCAACCCCATTTCCAGCTGGAGCCCCAGAGTCAGGATAGGGGAAGCATTTCCTCCCCCTCCTCAGCAACAGAGCAGAGGCCTAGGACCCCCTATCCCCCAATTCTCCAGTTTCATTCCTTGGTATAGAGGCAGTAGGCCTCCCTGTTGGCCCCTCCCAGTGAACTAGCTCACTTCTCGTCTACTTCCTACCTGTGCTTTTGCCAGAGTGGGTGTGCAGCTAAGCTAGGGTCCCAGCTCTGTCCCACAGAGCATCCTCACAGGGTCTGAGACTGGGATTCTGCTTCAGCCTCGGCCACCTACCGGCCGTGGAATGTGAGCACAGTGTTGGAACCCCTCTGGGCGCCCCTCAGACTCCTGGGGAATCACACCCAGGAGCAGGTGCAAAGGGCTCGCACCTTACGGTAAGCATTCCACACAGGGAGCCTCCTTGCCTTTTCAGATGCGAATCTTCGGGGGACAGTGCACCAAAGGTGGGGGCTGGAGACCAGGACAGGATTGCAGAGCCTTCCTGGACTCCCCACCCTCCACTCGACAAACAGAGATCCCCCAGAGTCCCTGGGGGAAGGTCTTGCCCAAGAGTCACAGTGGTTGGGGCAGTGCTAGGACTGGGGCTGGCTTCCAGACTCCCAGCTCGGGCTCCTTCCAGGCCTGCAGGTCTCCCCACCCCCAGCAGCACTGGCAACTCCAGCAGAGGGGGAGGCCCATCTAAGACCCCCCCCCCAACATTACCTATCCTGACTCTGGCTTCTTATGTCATCTGGTCACAGGTAAGGCCTTCTCTCCTAGAACAGTAGAATGACCAACCCCTTATGCCATCGCACAATGGACACACAGAAGATGTTTTGTCCACTTGAGCTGCTGTAAGAAACTACCACAGACTGGGTGCTTATAAACTTATTTCTGACAGTTCTGATGGCTGGGAGTCTGAGGTCAGGGAGCCAGCCTGGTCCAGTTCTGGTGAGGGCCCTCTTCTGGGTTGCAGAGAGGGTAAGAGAGCTCTGTGGGGTCTCTTTTATAAGGGCACTAATCCCATTCATGAGAGCTCCACCTTCATGACCTAACACCTCCTAAATGCCCCCCTTTTTTATTTAATTTAATTTAATTTAAATTTAATGCCAGTATAGTTAACACACAGTGTTACATTAGTTTCAAGTGTACAATATATAGTGATTCAACGATTCTGTACATTACTCGGTGCTCATCATGGTAAGTGTGCTCTTAATCCCCATCAACTATTTCACCCCACCGACCCCCCCCCCATAACCATTAGTTTGTTCTCTCTAGTTAAGAGTCCAATTCTTGGTTTATTTCTCTCTTTTTCCCCCTTTGTTCATTTGTTTTGTTTCTTTAATTTCACATGTGAGTGAAATCATATGGTAGTTGTCTTTTTCTGACTGACTTATTTCACTTAGCATAATACTCTCTAGCCCCATTCATGTCCTTGCAAATAGAAAGATTTCACTCTTTTTTATGCCTGAGTAATATTCCATCATAGATGTATCACATCTTCGTTATCCATTCGTCTATTGATGGACACTTGGGCTGCTTCCATATTTGGCTATTGCAAATAATGCAGCAGTAAATATAGGGGTGCATATATCCTTTCGAATTAGTGTTTTCATATTCTTTGGGTAAATACCCAGTAGTGAAATTACGGGGTCAAATGGTAATTCAGGTTTTAATTTTTTTGGGAACCTCCATACTGTTTTCCACAGCGGCTGCACCAGTTTGCATTCCCGCCAGCAGAGCACGAGTGCTCCTTTTTCTCCACATGCTCGCCAACACTTGTTGTTTCTTGTGTTTTTTGATTTTAGCCATTCTGACAGGTGTGAGGTGATATCTCATTGTGGTTTTGATTTGCATTGCCCTGATGATGAGTGATGCTGAGCATCTTTTCATGTGTCTATTGACCATCTGTATGTCTTCTTTGGAGAAATGTCTGTTCATGTCTTCTGCCCATTCTTTAATTAGATTGTGGTTTTGGTGTTGAATTGTATCAGTTCCTTATGTATTTTGGATACTAACCCTTTATCAGATATGTCATTTGCAATTATCTTCTCTCATTCCAGAGCTTCTCTTTTAGTTTTGTTGATTGTTTCCCTCACTGTTCAGAAGCTTTTTATTTTGATGTAGTCCCAATAGTTTATTTTTGTTTTTGTTTCCCTTGCCTCAGGAGACATATCTAGAAAAATGTTGCTATGGCCGATGTCAGAGAAATTACTGTCTGCTCTCTCTTCTAGGATTTTTTATGGTTTCAAGTCTCACATTTAGGTCTTTAACCCATTTTGAGTTTATTTCTGTATATGGTGTAAGAAAGTGGTCCAGTGGGGCGCCTGGGTGGCACAGTGGTTAAGCGTCTGCCTTCGGCTCAGGGCGTGATCCCGGCGTTCCGGGATCGAGCCCCACATCAGGCTCCTCTGCTATGAGCCTGCTTCTTCCTCTCCCACTCCCCCTGCTTGTGTTCCCTCTCTCGCTGGCTGTCTCTATCTCTGTCGAATAAATAATAAATAAAATCTTTAAAAAAAAAAAAAAAAGAAAGTGGTCCAGTTTCATTCTTTTGCGGGTAAGCTGTCCAGTTTTCCCAACATCATCAAATGCCCGCCTCCTGACACCATCACATGGGGGGTTAGGGTTCGAACATACGACTTTGGTGGAGGACCCAAACATCAGTCCATTACAGAAGGCATGAGTGAGGTACCTAAAGTCACCAGTGGGCAGAGCTGAGGTGCAGGTTCCAGGCGTTTCTGGAAGTTCTTGCTCAGCATCAGAAAAACCTCAACTATGAGATAACCTTCCACCAGGATCCACTGAAAATGTGGGAGCAGCTATGGCCGATGGTGGGAGTTTCAAAAGCCTGACCACTGGCAAATAGGACAAAATGGGCAGAGGTAACATCCCACCGGTGGGCCTGTTTGTCCGTGAACCTGGCAGACGTCCAACCAGTCAGCTCATCAGACAGCGTCAGGCTGGTGATCAGACAGTTGGGTGATCAGACCCTCCCTTAATCCATCATTCAACACCCAGCCAAGTCAGCCTGCCCTGGAGGCTTCAGGGCTGCTGGCTGGAGGGTACTTTGGGGGTACCTTCAGTTCTTCCTTTAAATAAGAAATTCTGGGCTGCTCCCCCATCCTCAAGCACCTGACCGTGTTTCACCTCCAGGTCTTCATCTTTCCATTCCCTCTGCCTTTCCTGAGCACTGGACCGGTTCTCGGTGGTCACGATGATGCTGCATGACAAACCACAAAACCCCGTGGCTTAAGAGTATGTATCTCTTTAGTGTCTGAGCGTGTGGGTCAGCGGGGACAGTTCTGATCTTGGCTCTCTCAGGCACGTCTGCATCTGCGTTCAGCTGGCTGAAGAGCTGTGGGCTGGGCTCTCTCCCGTGCAGGGACCTCAGCTGGGACCACCCAGCTTGGCTCGGCTCCATGTGGTGTCTCATCCTCCGGGAGGCTAGGCCGTGCTGTTCACACCGAGGAGGCCGGGGTCCAGGAGAGTGAGGTTTCAGCATGCAAGGCCTCTTACGGCCCGGGCTCAGGACTGGCGCACTCCCACTGCGTTCTCTCCACCAAAGCAGGCACCAAGGACATCCCAGGGGCTGGGGGGGTGGGGAGGGAGCAGCTGCAAAGTCTCATTGCAAAAGGGGTATATACAGGGAAGCCATTCACTGGGGCCCTCCGTGCAGTCAGCAGCAAACACAGACTATGCCCCTCTTCCCTCTACTTGTTGGTCTATTTCTTGTTCCTCAAGAACTTTCTCAGTCTAGTTCTTTATGTTTTTTAAATTTTTTTACAGAGAGAGAGAGTGCACGAGAACGAGTGGAGGGGAGGGAGAGAGAACCTCAGGCAGGCTCCACGCCCAGTGCAGAGCCCAACATAGGGCTCAATCCCATGACCCTGAGATCATGACCTGAGCCAAAATCAAGAGTCAGAAGCTTAACTGACTGAGCCACCCAGACGCCCCTCAGTCCAGTTCTTTAAAGCTTTGCCTGAACACCACATTAAAGCCCCCAAGTCTGTCGTTGTCCCCACGGCTGTGGGTTGACCTTTCTGGCTGCCTCCACTGCTAGGTATGAACGCCAGAGCCCATCAGCTGCATTACAGTCCCCTCCACATCTCAAAGCCAGAAATGATAGCAGGTGGGGCTGCAAGCTGGGAGGCCAGCCTGGTGTGGAAGTTCTGTGAGTCTTGAACTCCCCACCCGCCTTGGAGAAGTATACTATCTGAGACACCCTACCTTGCAATTAGTACCCGTGTTACCTTGAGCAAGTCAGCGCATTTCTCAGAGCCTCCCTAATCCCCACCTCCCAGGATGGCTGGAAGAGAGGGTGGCTGACGTGGATTGGGCCCCAGGGCACGCAGCAGGCATGACACTTGGCAGCTTCCTGTCTTCTCTCTGCCCCACCCCCACACACACCCTGGTTGCAGCAAACCCAGATTCCCGGCTTTTCCTAGCGTGATGCAGACCCGTGCAATGACTTCCTGGGCAGGCTGGGCCCTCTCTGTACTGTTCTGCTGGGCTCCCATGGGCTCCGTGCCCATGCATACGTATTTGTCCTCGTTTGAGCACGCTGCCTGGCTGACGGAGAATCACATATGCCAGCTTCCTCTCCGCTCTGCCCAGCTGCCCCTCGCCTTGGCCATATTGTTCTATCTCCTCGCTGCCCCCCTCCCCACCCGCCCTCTTCTCCCCAGCTGATGCTTCTGCAGAAACGCCCAATCAGGCCATCAGGGCATTCCCTGGGGGCCGCCTCCGAAACCCGCTCCCCAAGGTTGGTCTCAGGCGGCTCCGCATTATGTGCCCACCACCACGGCGCTCCCCCCCCCCAGAGCCTCGCCAGCGCCAGGCACTCCGCCAGGCCTTCCAGGTGGCATCGTGACTTGGAGAGGAGGGTCTCAGGCTGTCCCAGACGATGCTCTGCTGCCCACCCTCTCTCTGGGTGCCTATTTCTGCTTCTATTTCTCCTCCTATTCTGCTCTATTTCCGTTCCTATCTCGGCTATTTCTGAGCCAGCTCTGTGTCCTGTCCACCACCACCCCCAGGACGTGTGGGGCCCTCAAACCCTGAGCCTGTGAAATCCTGACGACCAAAAATGATGAGTGTGCAGCAGGGTGGCTCAGGGCTGAAGAGTGCAAGTGCTGCTGGATTTGGACAGTCTGAATTCAGAACCTCTGTCACTTTCCAGCTGTGTGACCTTGGCCAAGTCACTTAACCTCTCTGTGCCTCATCTGTAAAATAAGGATAATAATAGTACCTACCTCTAAGAGCTATTGTAAGGAGTGAGTGGATTAAAACAAAAAGCTTTTATTAACTGGTTGAGTTCATGTCAAGTGCTCAGAACCATGCCCGGTACCCGGCGACGCAGCTGTTACAAACAGGGCCGATGCTCTGGAAGAACAGCTAAGGGTTTTGGTTCCAGAGACACCCAAAGGGTCTGGGCCTGTGTCCCGGCTCCCTTACCTCCCAGCTGTATGACTTCGGCCAGTCATTCAAACACCCTGAGCCTCAGCCCCCTTATCTGTACAATGGGGATGAAAACATTCACCATCCGGGGCATTGTTAGGAGGGGTCAATGAGATGGTGCGTGGAAGTGCCTCGCGCAGAGCCAGGCATGGCCAGTAGGCCCTCGGCGACAACTTGTTAGATGACCGGAGGATGGGAGGAACTACCCCACCCCCCATCTCGTTCAAGTCATGATTTGAACCCAGGCCTGCCTGATTCCAAAGTGAGTCCCTAGCCACTGCCCCTGGTCAGTGTGCAGGGGTAGAGAAAGTGCCCCTCAGGTCTCATGGATGATATCTGGGGTTGGCTGTCACCAACCTAGCCTACCAGGGGTTGCAAAAGAACCTGAGTCCCGAGTGAGTGGTAGAGGCCCCAGCTGGTCCTCTGAGATATCTTCTGGAGGGCATGGAAAGGTGTTGCTAGGTTAAGTGAAATTATCGTGACCTCCACACACATAGCACCTCCCCGTGCCAGGTATCATCTAAGTGCCGGACATCTGCGGCCCATCCCTGGATCCTCACACCGGGCGACTGAATAAACGCTGTCATTGTCATCATCCCCATTTTGCAACTGAGGGAACTGAAGCAGAGAGAGGTGAGATCTGAATGCAGCGTTGTATCCCGTTGTATCCCAGATCAGAACAAGAACATTGGTGGAAAACCTGGAAATGCGGAGAAAATCTGGGTCTAGTAAACTATAATGTGCCCGTGTTCATTTCTTCCCCATGATGAATGCATCATAGTAACGTAAATGTTAACATCAGGGGAAGCTGGGCGAAGGGTATCGGGGATCCCTCTTGGTAATTCTTTTGTAAATCTAAGTCTTTCAAACTGAAAAGTTTAAAAATAAAAGGGGTTAAGTGACTTGCCTGAGGTCCCATGGCTAGTTAGTAGCAGAGTGAGGATTAGGTCCCCAAGTCACCTGCTACAGAGTCCATGCCCGTGACCACCACATTCCTCCGACCACCACTCAGAAGGCCACTGTCACCTGCCCTCCCAGCTCCCACCCAGGGCTGCAGGTGCTCACAGCCGTTGTGCCAGTGGCTGGACACACCTTCCAGAAGGGTCGCTCCCCAAGACAGTAGGGGGTAGTGACAAGTGCACACACCTGGGTCTGTGTTCCATCCCTACCCTGCCCCATCCTCGTCCCAGGACTTGGGCTAAGTGACTCCTTCCCTTAGATTTCTTCTTAAATTATCCAAATCCTGACCATCTTCTGATGCCCGGTCCAAGCCCCGTTTTCTCCCTGGTGTCGTTCCTTCTCCTTGGGTATCCTCTTTATGTACGGAACAAAGGAGCTCCCGTCCCCCAACCAGCCGGCTATATTCCTTGATGTCCTTGACATGTCATTTATATGCTCTGCCCCCTCAGAGGCACCAGCAGGGCCCCTTCCTGGAAGACTGAATGCCAATTAATGGGGCCCCACTCCCAGCCGCGAGGTTCTGACCTCTTCCCTCTGTTCCTGGTCCTAGGGGTGATGGCAGCTTCCTGCGGTTTCTACCGCAGCGGTATCCGAGTGTCCCCCTTTCACTCCAACGCTCCAACACCTCTTTCCAGAATTTCTTCTATTACATTCTGTTGGGAAAACAGACCCAGCAAGTGCTGTGTGAGCCTCAGGGCAGCCTAAAGAATGGAGTCACTTCTTCCCAAGGAAGAAGCCAACCCCAGTGACGACGACAGCTGTGCCGCTTTTATTTTTTGTTGTTGTTGTTAGAACAACTCGGCAAAATAAAATTCCCGTTCATTGTTGGACAACATTGTTTCACACATACAACAAACATGAAAAAACAAGCAAACAGCAAGTTCATGTACAGGAAAAGGGAAAAAAAGAAACCTTTTATCTTCGGCCCCTTTTTAATCATCTCATACAAACCAACTAATTATAGTACAGCTAAGTACATACACAAAAAAAGTTACTGCAATACTCAGAATAAGGTCATTGTTGTTTTTGTTCTTTTTACAACTTTTTTTTTTCTCTTTGAGATTATAATGAACATGGTCACACCATAAATAGTCAGAAGTAGGACAGAAAACACTCTGAAGGTAGGTTTTGGAGTTAGGCTGGCTTGGGGTTGAATCCAAACTCTTTACAAATTAGCTGTGTGACCTAGATCTGGTTTCTTAACCTCTCTGAGCCTCACTATTTTTCATCTGTAAAATGGGAATAATCACACCCACCCCTTAGGGTTGTTGTAAGAATTCTATTCGATGACATCATCCCTATGTGGCTCTTCTCACAAGGCCTGGCAATAAGGGTTCAATAGGCAGGAGCTTTTGTTGTTGTTACTGTCGTGATTGGTATTAGAAGAATTCTTACAATAAGAGAAAGGGTTCATTTGGTCTTCATGCGTCACTAGCAGCCTCCCATGGAGAAAAACTCCACTTTGTAGCTGTATCAGATTAGCTACTGTTGTATAAGAAAATTACTTCAAAATTCTGTGACTTGAAACAACAATCGTTATTTTTCGTACGAAGGGGGTGGCCGGGATTGGCTGACATAGACTGCATTGGCTGGATGGTTCTACGGGTCTCGAATGGACCACGTAAGTCTGAAGCTGGCTGGCTGGCTTTGCTGCACGTGCCTTTCATCCTTCTCCAGGGATCACGAGGCTGGCCTGAGCATGTCCTCCTTGGGCATTGTCAGAGCGGCAAGGGGGTGAGCCCCATCTGGGAAGTACTGGTCAAGGCTCTGCTTTTGTTCTCATCTGCTCACATCCTGTTGTCTGAAGCAAGTCACAGGGCTGAGCCCAGAGTCAGGACTGGGGAAGTGACCCCCTGCCCACGAGAGGAAGGCACTGCAACGTTGCTTGGCAAAGGACGTGGATACAGGGAAGGGTCAAGAATTGGATCCCTTAATGCAGTCAAATCTACCACAACCCACCCTGATGACCCCAATTATTCAGGTCCTTCCCATATGCAAAATTCACCACCACAGCATGAGTCCAAAACAACCAATGGCATCGAGCTCGAAGTCTACTTCCTGGTGATCTGCATCAAGTCCAGGTGTGGCTCGTCTTGCTTCAGACACGGATGGGCAAGTATCCGTCTCCCACACCTCCAATATGCAGTGATGACCCAGGAACAGGATGTCTGCAATCAACACTGCCATTCAAACAGGGAAGCGGGGAGGGCCATAGCAGTCGCCAGTCCATGGCAACCCTGACATCCTGCTGGGAAAACGTCTCTTGTTACCCAGATCCTGAGGGCAGGTAACGTTCCCTGATTGGCCCCCAGATCTGCTTCTGGGAGAGGATCCCATCTGCATGGCTCTCCATGGCTCCTGCTCCAGCCACTTTTCTGGCACCCTCCTGGGTCACTTCTGAAGGCACCGTAAAATACATCCCTGAAACAATCACACAGCTTCCTACCCTGAGATCTGCTTACATGTTTAACAGTTTCTCTTTTAACTCAGGCTGGGAGTCCTTTCGTCAATATGACTGTTTCTAAAGACATTGTGGGTTCCCTAATGTCTTTGATTCCATTCTACTTGCTGTGCCAAAACCATATCGACAGAATAGATTCTAACTTCTCTATTGTCCTTCTAATCCTATTTGCAAACTGACCAGTTATTTTCTAAGCTCATCTCTTTTTTTAGTACCTTACCAAACACAGCCATAAAAGCCAACTGATGCTTTCGATATTCTGCCTGGAAATCTCTTTGTCCGAGTCCAAGAGTTCATTAGATACGCTTGTTATTTCCCAAGTTACTGTAAACAACAGTTTGACCAAACGACTCAGCACTGTCTAATGTGGGTTGCCATTTTTCCAGCCTCCAATACCAATTTCCTTACTGGTTTTCTGTAATGGTTTGCTCATCCCCACCATCCAGTCGCCAAAACCAATGCTGTCTATTTTAAGTTTGGTCATGGCAGCACCCTACTTCTGGGTACCCGTTTATGAGTCAATTATTGCCCCATAACAACATATCCCAAATCTCAGTAGCTTAAAATAACAATGAAATGTATTATTTCTTACATGTCTGTGATGACTCACAGCGGGGTTGGCTGATCCAGACTGAACTTGACCGGCTCTGCTGGTCTCAGCTGAGCTGACTTGTAAGTCTGCAGTCGGCTGGGGCTCAGCTGATCCGGGCTGGGCTCAGTTAGGGATGGCTGTGTGCCACGTGTCTCTCATCTTCCTCCTGGGACTAGTGGGCAAGCCTGGGTCTGCCCATGTGCAGGCCATGGGAGCGGCATAAGAGAGCAAACTCGTTCCTGCGAGCCCATCTCCAGTGTCTTCTTGAGCCACGTCTGTGATCATCCATTGGCCAACGCACACAGCTGAGCCCAGAGTGAAGAGGAAGGGAAGGACCTCCCACCCACCATAAGGAGGACACTGCAACTTCACACGGCAAAGCCATGGACACAGGGAGGAGTCAAGATTTGGGACCATTAATGCAACCCACCACCATGGTCAAAGGCAAACAGTCATTTCCAATTCTTTGCACCCGCTTTCTCCTCTTCCTGGAGCATCGTCCTTATAATTGCTCCACAAGCTAACAGCCTCGTTTTGCAGCTGAGAGAGAGGAAGACCGGGTGGAGAAGCGAGGTTGCTTCCTCAGGATCACAGCAGCTAATCCGTGGTAGAGCCCACCTTTGAATCCAGGCCTGTTTGGGCCCATGTTTGGTGCCCACCAAATGTACAGGACATGAAAAGCAAATCATTTCTGGGATGGTTGTATCCACGGGGCTGTTGAATTCTAGAACCCAATTCTGGCTGACAAGCAGGGAGAAAACCTGTTTATTGGGAGGAAGCTGGAAGCATACAGTGGTGAAGGAAAAGCTGGAGAAGCAACAGTGATTCCAGAGAACTCTGCCAGAAATGGGCTTGTTGGGGCAACCACTGGGAGGGTGACTCAAAAGCCCTTTGTCCCTCAGCCTAAGAGTCAAGCACCAGAGAGGCCAACTGGCCTACACTGAGCAGGGCGCTTACCTTTTGGGTGGGGCACTCTGACAGGCCACCAGGGACCTCATGGATTGTGGGGAGGGGGTTGCTTCTGAACAGGAATCCTGAGTGAAGTGACCCCAGAAAGGAGGAGGGAGGGGTGACCTGGGCTCAGCAGTTGGGTGCTCGGACCTGGGAGCTGGGCTATCTGGGTTTGCAGTCCTGGCCTCACCTACTGCAGCTCGCCCCGAGCACCAGGCAGGTGTCCTGGTCGCTGGGGCAGCTGTGACTCTCTCCTGGCCTGCAGAGACTCACAGCTGCCGGCCGTCCAACTCCCCGGACTCTCGGGTTCTGGATGGCGGAGCCCGGGGAACTCAGAGGATGCGGTGCTGCTCGGTCGCCACCGTGGGAGATACCCCAGAGAATGGGACAAGCTCCTTTTCATGTCTCCCGGTCTCATGTATCTCAGCTTTGCCGCTGGGGCAGCAAACTTGGCCTCAAGAGATCCTGTTTGAGTCTTAGCTCTGCCATTGCTCGCTGTGTGGACCTGGCCACGTCACTCCGAGTCTGGGTTTCGGCCTCTATCCAGGGAGAGGTGCCTTTGCAAGCCCCTGCTTCTGCCACTCAGAGCTCCCCCTGAGCGCTGGGGCCAACTTTTCCCCTCCGATCGTGGCCTCGCTTGTTTCAGCGATGACCAGGTAGCCCCTCAGTGCCACCCTCTGTGTCACCAGTGTCACAGCAGGCCAATAAAACGCTGGGTGCCCACCTCTGTGTAGGTGGGCCCCACTTCGTGACACCCCGGTGTTACCCTAGAGGGAAAGGAGGAGAGGCCCGTCTTCATCCTCCTGCCCTGGCACTACGGCTTCGGAGTCTAAGACGGGCACCGGGCAGGGGTGGCGGGTGCGGTGGGCAGAAGAGATGGGGCCAGCTCACCCAGCGTCAGCTGTCCCAGGCAGTGCGTGACCGGTGCAGAGAGACACCAAGGGCAGGGGAGCTTCAAGGGACCCCGGGCTCACGGCCGCTCTCCACAAACCACGGGGCAGAATGTGCCCCCGGCCCCGCTGTTCGCTCATAATCTCATGATCTCAAGGAAGGAAATCGGGTTAGCCTGACAGTCTCATCTTTTTACAAAGCCGCTTGTTTCTCGTAAGGTTTGTTCCGTTGCCCTGCGTGACCCCAGAGTGTCTGCAATTAAGTTAGCAGAGAGGACCGTCAACCATTCCAATCATGGGATGGGGGAAGGAACTTGGGAGTCGCCCAGTCCCCCCCTTCATTTTTTTAACCTTTAAAAGAAAAAAAAAAAGAGTAAGCCAGACAGCAGGGTTCAAATTCCGGCCCCACCACTGGGTGGCCTCAAGCATGTCATTTAACCTCAGTGTGCCTCGGTTTCCCTATTTGTCAAAAAAATCATTGTCGTCAAGTAATGATGTCAATAAAACATGTCGGGTCCTATTAGTCCCAAGTGAGTTAACACACGGGCATCCTTGGAGCAGTGCCGGGCACATCTCAAGGGCTCCCAAGTCCTATCCAGTGCTTGGTCCTCGGACCAAAGGCGAGGGCTTCCTGGCGGAGCTCCGTGCCCACCTGGAAGGGGCCAAAGGGGTCAGTCACAAGCACCCCAGAGGACCTGACCCAGGACAGGGGCTGTCCAGGCCCTTGTCCTCGCCACCCTGCCTCCTCCCCAAGCACCTAGACCCCTGCATTGTGACTCCTAAGCTGTCCTGTGGGGCCTTGCCCTCAATCCCATGCCCTGGTCTCCACCAGCCCAATTTCTTCAGCTCTTCCTTTCTCCTCCCTCACCGTCTCTCCTCTCCAGCCAAGAATCCCCCTTCCCCAAGTCTCATCCCAGCTGCTAATACCTTCCAAAAACCCGGAGTCTGCACACCAGGACGTAACTGACTTGCCAAGAGCCCCACCGAAGACAATATGAGGAAACCATTCTGTGCCACGCTGGAAAGTGTATGAGGGTGTTTTTCAAGACTCTCGAGGTCTCTGGCGTGAAGTTGAGGGGCCGAGAGAAGGCAAGGGTAACATGAAAGCCCCAGGCAGGGGCTGGGAAACTTAGTCCTTTGGGCATCAAGCTGCTATAAAATGTTGTGATTTTATGTTATGTTTGTGTCAGTCTCAGGAGCAAGAGCCTATGAAGAGAAAATTCCAGTCTCTCTTGAAGAAGAAATTCAGAAAATCAATGTTTCCATCAGTTTAGTTTGCTCACTATTGAAATGAGAGATGAGGGTAGACCATGGGTACTCAGGGGTTTATTTTGATACCTCGTCCTGACTTATATATTAAGACAAGAAGCAGGAGAAATTAAAAATGGCTGACCTACATTTAGGAAAGCATGAATGAGAAGACATCCCGTTTTTGGCTGTCCAGCCTAATACCACCCCCTCTTCCTTTAGAAGAATTTCTTCTCTCTCATTGTTCCTACTCTTGATGGGAGAATGATTCCAGGCACAGGACCCCACCTCAGAAGCAAAGGGGACATGTGCTCCTTCTCGGGGCTCGTGCCCTCAGCTTGGCCATATGGGCCGTCTCTCTTGTCCTCAGGTTATTTACTCCGCCATTTTGCTGGAAATGGAAGTCACCAACCCCAGCTGGCTGCTCTGAGTAGGGGAGTAGCCAGGCCGTGTGGCTTCCTGCCCGCTTTGCCATGACCAATGCGGTGACCTCCGGTGTGTCGCTTAACTTCTCTGGGGCTCCATTTCTTCCTCTGGATAAACACACAAATGTTACAATCATGATTTTGAGTAAAAGAAGCTGACACAAATAACATGGACTGTCTGAGTCCATTTGCTGGCCGTTCAAAACCAGACAAGATTAAACTTTATTATTTCGGGCTGCGTACGTGCTGGCCAACTAGAACGAGCAGGAAATGATCTTCATAAAAGCAGAGCAGGGAGTGCCTGTAGGACGTGGGAGGGGGTGTGAGTGGGAAAGGCCACTCGGGGATCCTGGCATCATCACATTATTCGTTCTGTCTTGAGCTGGGCTGTCTGTTACACAGGCGTTTGCCTTACAATTACTACAATTACAATGACTCGTGACACGCACATTTACTTCCTTTTCTGGATGTCTGCTGTGATGATAAAGAAAGGGGCGACATGTTTGAAGAGCCTCACGAACAGTGAAGTGAGGTATGCATACTAGTGAATTACCTCTTCCTGCCTGTCCTTTTTCTCTGGGTGCGCCATCAAGAATGTCCAACCTGGAAGGGACCACTCTAGTTGGCCTCCTGTGTCTCATTCTACAGAGGAGCAAGCTGAGGTCGAGAAGGCAATGACATTATCTCCTCATCCTTCTCTTCTCCTGTCCTCACAGGGTTTCCAGCCCTGAGACCCGCGCTCGGCTGGAACCAGAAGCTCCCTCCTTGCCTCCGGCTGCTGGTGTGTTATGCGTGAATCCAGCCACCAGCTCAGAATTCAGGGCTAACAGAGCGTTTCCTCTCCTTGGGAATCTGTTTCCAGTGGCCTCCCTCTCTTGCTGAAAAAACCACGCGTAATTTCCTCCTGCCCATGACTCCCCCTAGATGCGCTCAGCCTCGGGAGTAGTAGAGGACTTTATTAGTTTTTTTAAAAACCCGTACACGCCTTCCCGAGCTCATATAAACCCTTCTGAGCATCCTTCTACAAACCACTCCAAAGGAATAAAAACTGTGCTGGGGAGAGCACCGAGCCTACGGCAGGTGCGACTAAGATTCTGGCTCAGACATTACGAGCTTGCAAGAGGCTTCCAGGTCTCCTCATCACCTCGACAGATGTGGTCCTTATTTCCCTTTGAATAAGTTGCCTCCAGCTTGGAGCAGCTGGGAACTTTACAAGCCCTCCTGCTCCCAAGGCCGTTTATTTGCCAGAAATTAGCAGTGACTAAGATACACCAGCCTCCCTTTGTTCTAGGCGGTGGGGACCAGCTTGGCTTGCATTTTTCGTTTTCAGTGTTGCTCAGAGAGCTGTGGACGGAGCCCTCCAGAGGCCCCCACACCTGGGTTGGGGGCTGTTCCTTCCTGACATTTTCCTGTGTCTTCCTTGCCTTGCTCAGACTGATGAGGGAGGTACTGTTGACTTTCCATGACATTTGTTCATCTTTGCTTCTCCCCCATTTCCCTCTCACTCATCTTCCAGAACAAGAAAGAAACAGAGTGGGTGGACTGCAGGCCGTTTTCACTGCTTTGTCAAAGACTGGAAGCTTTTCCAGAGACTGGGGAGATTCTCCAAATCTCTGTCCTCTAAGAGCAGAGGAAAGGCCACTCTAGTCTGTGGCCTTGTCACGTGTCCACTGCTGGGCCCAGCAGGTGTGTGGTCACAGCAACAGGTTCACCACCCTAGTGAAATGAACTCTGTCTAATGGACGTCCATGTGAGAGGAGCCCTGCTCTGCGGCTTACAGGCTGGTGAAGTTTGTGCAAGGCATTTCACCTCTCCGTGCCTCGATTTGTGCATCTGTGGAATAGGTGTGACAGTGCACACCAGGTATGTTCCACGGGGTGATATGAAAGGCAGTACCAGCTACGACATTCGCAGGGCCCAGAGCACAGTCAAAATCAGGGTCCCTTCCCAGACTAGGCTGCCACATACCAGAGTGTAAGTTGTGCACTGCACAATGGGAATGGCGCTCCCCAGAGCTGTGCACTGTGCATCCTTCCAGGGAGGCTGGAAGAGGCAGACCTGCTTCCCGAAACCACTGGTAGATTCCCAGAGTGGAGAGCAGTGGGCTAGCGCCTCCACCCCCATACTATAACCTGCCGAGCCCACCAGCTTCCGCTCCTTAAATAAAATCTCACCCTGACCCCTTCATAGCTGGCAGTGAAGGGAGAGTTTCCATGGGGCAGGGTACCCGGTCCCTCTGATTGTTGAGGGCCTCTCTGAGCCTTCTTAGGGTTCTCGTTGATCACCATGCTCCCACAGGCAGCTCTGGAGGGTGGGGTGCTGCACCCCTTTTACCATCCCTCCCATTAAAACCCTTTGCCCATCCAAGATCAGACTGAAGCCCTTAACCCAACTTTGTTAGAAGGCTGGGACGACAGAGGGGAAGTTAGCAGATGTGTGCAGCTGGGGGATCTGTCAGGCTTGCTAGCTTCGGCTCTCTCCAGGGGCCACAGGCCCCATCCCAGCCCCATGGGATTCTGGGACAGCACAAGGAACTCACCCACCACCTGCTCCCTTTCCCTCCTGCCTTGGAAACCTTCGCTCCCAAGGGAGGAGCCTGCAGGGAGCAATCCAACTTTTGTTCATGAGGGAACTTTCTCACTTCAGTCCAGAGAAACAGAGGAGCTCAATATGGGGGAAACAGACTGTCAAAATTCTAAGCAACCTGCCTCCTGCGCCTCTTGTTCTCGCTGCCAACATTTTCCTGAAGTTTCCATCTCAACAGGCCCCAGGGAAGGAGCATTGGCATTTGGAGTCAAGAGACCCCAGACTGGGGGAAGAGGAGGGCGCCTGGGCGGCTCAGTGGGTTAAGCGTCTGCCTTAGGCTCAGGTCATGATCCCAGGGACCTGGGATGGTGCCCCATGTTGGGCTCCCTGCTCAGCGGGGAGTCTGCTTCTCCCTCTCTCTCTGCCCCTCCTCCCCGCTCCTGCTCTCTCTCGCTTGTTCTTCCCCCCCCCAAATAAAATAAGTAAAACCTTTTATAAAAGAGAGCAAGAGAGACCTCAGATTGGGGGTGCCCCCCGGATTGGTGGATTCAAATCTCAACTGCTGTGACCCAGCTTGACTACTGTGACCCCCTGACCTCTGGTGGTCACTTCACTTACCATGCTGGCCCTCAGTTTCCCCATCCATAAAGTGGGGACAGTAGTGGCCTATCTCACATTGCTGCGGGGAGGATCCTGGGAATGCCGGGGGAAAACTGTTTTGTATCTTAGTGTTAAGATCACTGCCATACTCTGCCCTGTTCAGTGTGGATATTTTAGTTTTGGTTCTCTTTGGAATTGGATGTTCCAGAGCAGGGCGAGCAAGGCTCAAAAGGCCACCAGTGGTTAATAGCACTTTGTTAATGCTTCCCCTGGAGAAAGCAGCTTGGAATGGCGAATGGCTCCCCTCCTGTCCCTCTGGAGAGGGGAGAAGGCCTGCCCTGAAATTTGCACAAGAAAGCCTCTCCCCCCAGCCCGGAGCCGTGATGATTAGTCTACTGGTGCCAGCGGTGCAGTTGGCTAGGTTAGCAATGCAAGTTCAGAGCAACCAGCCCTGTCCCGTTAGCACAAACGAGGGAAGACATCGGAGAGGGAAAGGAAGAGACAGTGACCCAGGCGCAGAGAGACAGAGAAGTCTAGAGAGAAAGACTGGGGCATCCAGGGAGACACACACAGCGTCAAAAAGAAACATAGAGAGGGACTGGAGCGCTTGGACACTGGGGACGAAGACGACAGTAGAGCTGTAGGGGTGGGTCTGTCAGTGAATGTTAAAAAGAAAAACAAAAATCAAAATTTGCTTTATGGCAGGCCTATTGCCGTCTGCTTCAGCGTCTTAGGCACGATTACATGCGAGGTCCAGGATAGGTAATCTGCTTGGGCAAAGATTTTAAGTATATAGTATAGATACATAGATAGATATATAGATATATAGATATAGTCCCTCTGACAGGGTCACCCTCACTCTCTTGCCTTCCCAAAGGTTTCTGGAGTGGGACTGACGGTGCCGGGGTGCAGCCGTGGGTGTTCCCCGCTCCAGCCCGAGGACCCCAGCCCACCTGGCGCAGCAGAAGCCCCTGGGAGCTGCCTCCCCCATGGAATCCCGCTTCCTCCGAGCTCCATCAACACACTGCAGAGCCCTGGCAGGCCTCCATGGGGTAAAGGGCAGGGTTCCCTCCTCCTTGGTCAGACTTCCCCAGTCAGCCTGGGGTTCCCAATGAACCCTCCTTACTCCCAGGCAGCGGGCTCAAGGGCCACATCCCTGGGGCTGAGTCAGGCTCTCTCTCCTGCCCATGCACCCTCCCCGTGCGCCTCGGGCTCCCCATCTCTGCAAGGTGATGGGAACAGCATTACTGTCCCGGCGGTGAGGAGGCCACGACTTCCTGTCCGAGGCAGTGAGCACAGTACCAGCACATAGCGAGCGCTCGGGAACTCTTAACTAGTCTGGCGCGTGGTGTCTCAAAAAGACCCAGGGCAGAGAATCCAGAGGTGTGTGTTACTGTCTGACTTAATCAAGCAGGTCACTTCCCTCTTCTGGGCTCTTTTTCCCCAAATGTGGAATGAAAAGACTGGACTGAATGGCAGCGGCTTTCCGACCTTTTGGATGGCAAATCACAGTGAGAAATAGATTTTGACATCGCGGTCCAGTGAACACATAGGTGTTTATGGAACTGAGACACAACTGGCAGGAGGCAACTCTCTCCCTGACCATGTGCTGGGCACGCAGACATTTCCTGCTCTATCCTGCGTAAGGGGCCACCTCTATGTTGATTTTGTGGCGACTGGTGGGTCACGACTGCAGTTGAAGAGCACCAGGCAAGGGGTCTCCGAGGCACCAAGAGGCTCACCCTTGAGGGAGGAGGAGGGACCCCATCAGACAGGACTTCGGGCCTTCACCACCCACCATTCCCACCTCACTCAGAACAGCGCTGCTCTTCCGTGTTTTATTCACTGGCCTTCCCCCCACAAGACTTAGTTAGGAAAAAGTGTTCTCTGGTTAGACTCACAAAAAAATGAGAAAAGATTAAAACCAACTTGGACTGGCAGCCGTTGGGTGATTTCAATCTTCGATGTCCCATGATTCGGAGGTTTGAAATGAATTGGACAAAGTGAGTAATTGTGAAAACAAAATAAAAAAATTCTTGGGGGGGAAGGGAGTTAGAATTATTTCATCTGGAGAGAAGGACTTACTAATGTATTTCAAGTAAATACATAATTGTTATGCATTAAATAAAATAATTACCTTTACCAAGTGACTTCTGATGTAGGAAAAGACATTAGGGTTCAAAGCCGATGGTCAAGAAAGAATTCTTGAGACATCTTTGGTGCAAACGGGTGATATTATTAAAGCCCGGGGACAGGACCCGGGGGCAGAAAGAGCTGCAATGGGATCATGAGGAGTGGTGGATTATATACTTTCAAGTTGGGAGTGGGTTAGGGATAGCATAAGTCTCTAAGGAATTTTGGAAGCAAGGTTTCCAGGACCTTGAGGGGCCTAGCTATTGTTGGGAAAAGGTCACTTATTACTGCCTAGTAAAACCTGAGTCATGAGACCCTTCAGATGTGTATCAGTGGGCCATACACTTGGGGGATGATTGCCAACACGTATCTCGCGGGGTTTAGAGATAAAGGAAGTTTCCAAAAGAATTTTTATATGTTAAAGTAGACTTACAGGGTCCTGGGGGGCAGGGAGGGCGTTTTCGGGCTAGGATTGCCTTTTGCCCTTAGCAAAGTGTCAACATCGAGGCAGTTGAGTCCCGAGAGGAATGTCCCTCTGCCTGTTTCAAGGACTTGTCGGTGGGCTGTGGGTAGTAGGGAAATTTAATAATTTTTCTTCTGCCTTTGCTTCCCACATCGCGTTCTATGTCCCAGACATTTACATTACTCAATGTGATTCTCACCACGAACTTGTGAGGAGGGCTGCTTGGGCCCATTTTATAGGTAAGGTCACTGAGGCTCAGAAACACTCAGAACTTGCCCAAGATCACACAGCCATGAAGAGCATCTTACTCTCCCAAAAGGAGAAGCTAGGAGGATGTTCTCCTGAGCAACAGAAAGCACCATGGTAGCCCCACCCCGAAGAGGGCTCGGTTGTCTCCTTCATAAGATAGAGGACTCCTACCTCTCAGGGTGATGACGAGGATTGATTGAAGTAATGCAAATGCCTGGCTCCTAGTAGTTGCTCAGTAAATGGGCGCTCTTGTTATGACAAGCTAAACCCACAGGGGGGCTCAGTCCGTTGCGCATCTGACTCTTGATTTCGGCTCAGGTCATGATCCCAGGGTCGTGGGATGGAGCCCCACATCAGCTGGGCTCCCAGCTCAGTGGGGAGTCTACTTGGGATTCTCTCTTCCTTCTCCCTCTGCCCCTCCCCCCACCCCGCACACGCACACCAACTCTCTAGCTCTTGCTCTAAAATAAATAAATCTTTAAAAAAAAGAAAAAGCTAAACCCACGGAACCTGCGAACACCACCAGCACTCCTGCAACACAGACACTCGCAGCATATGCTGGTGCTAAAATCCCGCTCTACGGCTCAGTTTCCAAGAAAAGGAGACACAGGAATCATGGTGTCTAATCAAATAAATATCACAGTGAGGCTGCTTGTACTGTTTTTCACATACAGCAGAAAGGGTGTGTCTCCTCCTCCCTCCCCCTCTCCCCTGCAGATAATACCACTCCCCTAACCCCTTGCCGATGATAAGAACAAAGAGAGAAAGACTTTCCTTCCAAAGCAGAGCTCCAGGGCTCTCCACATCTCTGAAACAGAAGCCACCATAGAGATCACCCCACTGCAACCTCCACCCAGCCCATTTTACAGGCGAGAAGACTGAGGCAAAAGAGGTCAGGGTGAGCCAAGGTGACACAACATGCCTGTGGAAGAGCTGGGTCCAGAACCACAGGAGCCCAGTCTCAGGCATTCACAACGCCAAAGATGGGCTGGCTTTCCTAAGCATCATGGGTTTCCTGACATGTTCACTTTCACCCCGGTCTTAAGCTCACTGTCCCCTGACTTCCTAACAGTCTCCAGCACAAAGGCTCGGCCTGCAGAGAGGAGCAAGGCAGACCCTCCCCTCCTAGCCAAAGTTGTCAGTCTGCTTTTTGCCACCTCACCACCAACTCCACACGTGGACCGTAATAACCATCAGTCCAGCCACACACACAGAGATGCAGGCGTGTTTGCCATTAATGCATCCTTCTCTGCCAGATGGTGAGTTTCCTGCGGGCGGGGGCTGGGTCTTTCCATCTCTCTGGTCTGACGCAGGGTACTGACTTCTCACAGTCTCTGCTTCCTCTATACTTCACAAGAATGATGGGAAAATTAAATAAGAGAAGAGACAGAAAGAGAAAAGCACAGTATCTAGAACCTAGTAAAAGCTTAATACATACTAGTTATTATGATTATTATTTTATCGATTTTTGTCATTATTTGTATCCCTAACACCGAACATATCACGGCGACTGTCAAAACGTAGACGCTCAGTAACTTTGTAGGAAATAAATGTGCCGGGGGGGGTGCCACTGACTCATCACCTACCATCTACAGAAGTTCTAGGAAATACTTGTATCAGTCAGCTATGGGTGTGAAATGCCATGTAACAAACCAGCCCCGAATTCAAGGAATTGAAACGGCCCTCATTTGTCCTCACTCCAGTATTTGCAGGTCCACAGGAGCTACTCTGCCCCCCACATGTTCAGGCTGGGGCCCAGGAAAAGGGGCAGAAGGTACCAGGGGAAACTCCTCCCAGAGATGGCAGGAGGCCAAGTGGAAACACACACAGTATCTTCTGGCCTGAGCTGAGAATTGGCTCTCTGGCATTTTTGTCCACTTGCCATTGGGCAAAAAAAGTCACAGGGTCAGCCTTACGGCCAGCTGGACGGAGAAATTTCTGCTTCTGTGCGGCTACAGCGAGGGGGCAGTGGGGGGGTACACAAGCACAGGCAAGGGAGCGCTCATCAGCAGTCATCCTGCCACGGACCCATTGAGTCCGCCTCTAACTTGCAGCTGCCCGAGGGCTGTTTTCCTGCAATCCATACGTGGGAACCACCAGAAGGATGCGTCCCCCCACCAGGATCTTGGGGAGAAGAAGAAAATCTCAGACAGAAAATGAAATGCATTTTGAAGCAGTTTGCAAGTATAACGCGTAAAGCATAAACAAACAGGCTGTAATTCCTCTCATTTTGCCCTCCGCAGTTAAGAATGTTCGTACAAACCCTTCCTAACGGAGCGTTTAATTGAAGAAGCTGAAAATGGATCTGACAATGTGTTGTTTACGAGCAAATTTCAGGGTCTGGAAGTAAGAAGAAAGGATAGTTCAAGCCCACGGATTATCTTTCCAGTTAGGATCAAGCCTCCGTTTTTACCTGACAATGCCCCTTCTTTCAGGAATGCCCCACCTTTGCTTCTCGAAGGGCATTGGGCCCAGTCTGATGGTTGTGGAGAGAGTCAAGAGGGCAGGAGCCACGTACACTGACCGATGGGGAGATAGAAGCAGCCGGCATCCTGGGGGTCCCTGCACCTTGTCGCTGAGGGCCACCCTCCATCCTTGGAGTTTGTTCCTCTCGGGCCTCCCTGGGGGACAGTGCTGGGAGGAAGGGCAGAGGAAGCAGAACTGTCGGATCTAGGGATGTAGAAGGAAATCTGTTTCTGCTCACTTGCCGCCGCAAAGACTGTTTACCTCCTGGTCTGTGTTTTTCTAGGAAATGGAGACCAGCAGAAGGAAAACGCCCTTCTGAAAACATTTCCACGAATTTACGCCGTTCAACTAGAGAGGCACAATCCTTCAGCGAAACCTCTGGGGTTTCACGTGGTCAGGATGAGGCTGGCCTGCTTCTGGAATCCACAACCACGTGGGAGGCAGCCTGCTCGATCCACGATGGAAGAACGTTGGCCATGCCATGAGGGCACAAGGGCCACCCTCAGCTCAGCAGAGCCGAAGAGAAATGCACACACATCCCTGGGGTCCCTCAGTAAAATTCAGATCTGTCTCTCATCAGAGGGACGAGCAAGAGAGCACAGTGGGGTGGCATCATAAGACCTGGGTTTAATGGCCCAGGGCTGCTAGTGCAGGGACGTGTGACCCTGGACAAGTCACCGAGGCTGTGAGCCTTAAGGTCCTGTTCTGAAAGTGAGTGACAATCTCCAACCTCGCAGGGCTATTGTGAAGACCACATGAGGAAAGGAGTAGGAAACGATCATTTCGTCTCCTTCCTGAACAGGGCAGGGCCGCAGCCTGGGGACAGGCACCCACAGGCACAAGTGTCTTGCTGGATTGCTTCTATGGGATAAGAATAGGTTCTAGGAAAGCTACCAAGCTAAGCCAAGGGCTGATACTTGGAATTCATGGAGCACCTGCGAAGCCAAGGGTACTTCCTGGAGACCAGAGGAGAAACCTTGGGCAGTCGGGGCAACACACAGGAGGAGGCTTCCAAGGAAGGCTTCCTGGAAGAGGAGGAAGTGCCTTGGAAGAGAAGTAGATACTTGGCCAAGTAGTACTTAGCAATTAATAGAGATTTAATCTGCCTATGTGTCTAAGTACGATTTAGATAGTGCTGAGTGCTTTGATTATACAAAGTGCTACATACTTAGTACTTAGATAAGTAGGGCAGGCTCTCCAGGTAGGGAGAGTGTTATGAGCAGCCTGGAGGGCGGATTGCCTGCAATGTGTTTGGAAAGGCCCACTGGATCAGTGTGCTGAGTGGAGGAGTACAGAGCAGTGAGTGGGGAGGGGGGGTGGGGGGTGAAGAAAGAAGGAGAGAGAAACAGATGTCAAGGAGCCTTAATGCCAGGATGAGGGGTTGAGAGTCTGTACCAACTAGAACTTTTTTAGGAACAGATGATGGAAAAGCCAAGTCAAACCAGCTTAAGCACAAAAGGGAAAGTATCCGTTCATACAGTTGAACTGTCGGGGGGTTGGGGGAGATGGGCTTCAGGTAAATCTTAATCCAGGGTCTTCCTGGCTCAGCACCACTCTCCCACGGTTGGCTCCTTTCTCCAAATAGGTTTTCCCCTCCAGCCCATTTATGCTGTCAGGTTCAAGTCCAGAGGGGAAGATGGAAGTCTCTCTCACAGACCTTGAAGCCAGCATCTAATTACACGCCACTCGTCTGTCCCTCCACCTGTCCCTGTGGCCAGGTAGGTCTCTCCCCAGCACTGTAGGTCACCTCCCCACACTCATCCTGCCAGCAGTGGGGAATGACATAGCAAGGGACCCACCAGGGCTGCATCCCTCGGGCTAGCATGACACATGGGGAGGGGAGAACTATACTCACGGAAGTGGATCCAGCATTTAGGTAGTGGCTCCATGGCCTCCACAAAATAGAAAATTAGCTCAGTCCCCACTCCTCCACACCAACCCCACGCAATACTGGGGACGCCTCACTTCTCTTCAATACTGGATCCTCACTTCTCAGGTCCTGCAGAGAAGCGGGGGATGGGACAGGGTAGAGCTGGGATGACCTCCGAGCCCAGGAGGGAGCAGTGGTTCCTGGCCTTGCCTGGGACCCCAGAGGCCAGTGGGCTCCATCAGGCCCCCTCCCCCACCTTCGCATCTTCTCTTCCTTTTAATCCAGCAAAAAGCTTTTATCTTTGTTTTATCTGCAGTGGAGACGGAGGATTTAGATCTTTTGCATTTCAAATGTTTATTCGTGTTTTAATTTAAACCCCTAGAACTAATTCTGGGGACTCCGTGTGCCACGTGGCCCCCTGAGATCCTGAATCCTTTTCTCGTCCCCATCCCCTGTCTCATCAGACTAATGTGATACAATGGGATTTGTATGTGAGTGCATGTTTTTAAAAGGAAAAAAAAAACCAACAAAAGCGTTTTTGAGATATTAAACTGTTTTTTTAGTCTTTTAAATTTTGGATGGTTTCCATGGTAACTGGTAGGTTGGCTTCCTTGTTCTCTCCAATCTTCTAGAGAAGCCAAGGCAGCTCTCGGTAGCTTCTCAAGTAGATTTGGATCAAAGTCCCAGAGTCCAGGCGTGGGAAGGGGGAAGCTGCAGCCCCAGTGACAAGGAGCTGCCCCCTGGGATCCGGCCACCAGTTAGTAGGAGGGCTAGGGCCGGAACGAGTGCTCATGTTACCCCATTCCCCTTCCCACATCTCCCTAGGGCTTGGGTCTATCCCCTCAAGGTCCGAGAAGTCCACAGACATGCTGGAAGCCCAGGTCAATTCCCTGCAGAGTGCAGCAGGCATGGGAGCGGGGGTGGAGAACAGGGCTTTGGCCTGCCTGGGCCTTCCTCGTCCCCACCTTCGGGGAGCCTGTCTGCATGCTTAGACACCCCCCCATGCTTAGACACCACCACCACCACCACCACCACTGCCTGGGCTCAAGCAGGGCTATCTTGGGCTCTTCCTCCTGGGAGCCGGGACAGTCACCTTCACTGTGTCCCTGGGCTCAGCTGGTTCTCCAGCCTTAGCCCTCAGAGCCCCCAGGAGAGCCTGGGCAATGACTGTGATCAGAAGTCTGGCTGTCCAGCGGAGCCTGTTCTGGGGGTGAACCCCCCCCGCTTGTTCACCATTTCCCAGCCCGAGTCCCGTGAGTCCCTGTTACTGGCATTTCTGCTTTCCCCTCATCTTCTAGACCAGTGCTTGTCGACTGTTGGTCGTGACGCACAGGGTTGTGAAGCCAGCCAGGGTCCCCACAGGAGACGGAGGGCCCCCTCAGATAGGGGGACTGGGACTGTTCGCTGGTGTGCACAGGGTTAAGGAAAGCCGGGCGGGATGCTGAAGCGCCCCAGGGCCAGAGACAGCA
The DNA here is from genome assembly GCF_017311325.1 of Ursus maritimus. Taxonomy (NCBI): domain Eukaryota; kingdom Metazoa; phylum Chordata; class Mammalia; order Carnivora; family Ursidae; genus Ursus; species Ursus maritimus. The sequence goes on from NW_024425008.1 coordinate 12,510,099, forward strand.
CCAGCCCCCAGGCCCAGCTGATAAGGTGCCCGAGCTGCAGACTGTCCACAAAGCCATGTCCCTCTGCCAAGCATCCCAGGCCCCGGGCCACAGCCTCTGCTGACTCATCGCCCAGCCAGGACCCGCGCCCCTCCGCCCTCAGTCTCCGTGGTGCCTGCGTCTGGCTAACCCCAACCAGAAGCCCAGGGCAAGGGGGCCGTTCACGCAGTGGGGATGGGTCAGCCTCGACCCGGGCGCCAGGCCTGGGTAGAGAAGGGCACAAATGAGTCTGGGGGTAAGTGGGGAACAGCCAGCACAACAGGCTCCCTGACTCCGCCCGGCAAACCCCTCCCGTTGTGTGCGGGGCTGTCTGGCTGTCCGTGAACTTCTCCCAGGTGTCAGAATCAGGATGCCCCCGCCCCGAGGCCTTGCCACCTCCAGGGCTAGCACCGGCTCATCTTGAGCGAGCGTGGCCGGTGCCTCACGCAGGGTGGGTGCCCGGTGCGTGCACTCCAGGAGAGCTGAGGACGGCGGCCTCGGGATTCCAAGGCCTCCTGAAGGAGCGAGGCCTTGCCTAGCCGCCCCTCCTCTGCTGGCCCTTGCGAGCTCCTGCCCTACAGGTCCCCTCCATTCCAGGCACAGCCGTGGCCTTCTTTTCTGTCTCCTTCAACCTGCACTGGCTAGAAGGCTGGTTCTGAGCTGGCCTCCACGACGGGAAGGCCATGGACAGACCCGTGTTGCCTCCATGGGCTCTCAGCCTGGGGCACAGGGAGGAGGCAGGGTGGGCGTAAGGTGGGCATGGGGAGCGTTGAGTTCTAACCCAGCTAAGGCCACACACACCCCACCAGGGAGTTCCTTACAGGAACCTCAGTATGTATGTCACCTGGCCAGTCAGGGGACACGTTCTCCCACCAGAAGCTGGAGAGCAGGCCACAGGATGGGGAGTCCTGAGGGGAGCTGGTCCAAGGCAGGCCTTTAGGATGGTCATGGGGCAGGGCTCAAGGAGAAAGCAGGCTGGTCAGGCCATTTTGCCTGAGGGGGCCCTCCCTGCCCAGGAGGTAACCAGGGCTCCCAGGCAGGGAATCATCCTCTGTGACTTGCTGGGGTACAAGGTGGTGGCTGGGCTATCAGAAGGCCTGGGTTCTGCCCTGCTCTCACTACCTTCTCCCTGTGTGACTTTGGTTGGTTCTCCTCCAATGTTTGGGACCTAATTCTTCACCTGGTAAATGAAGAGCCTGGACCAGTTATCCCAGAGTTATCCCAGCTCCGAAAGGTAGGAAAACCAGACCCGGCCCATCCCACAGGCCTCTCTCCAAGGAGGACTCTGGAGAAACCCCATATGGGGTGGGTTTTTCTCCCTGCAAACGTGTTTGGCAGAGGGGAGAAGTGGGGTGGAACTGAGGCCACTTGCCCGGACACCCAGGCCAGGAAGCCTGCAGGCCCGCCCAGAGCAGGTGAGAGTTCAGGATGTGAGTGGGTTTTTCCCTGAAGCCTCTCAGGCCAGAGCCGAGGGAAATATCAGCAAGCTGGCAGCGTGCCGCCTGAGTCAGTCCAGCACTGGCCTCATTCGAGGAAAACGAACTGCTGGAGGTCAGGAAGTCTGGGGTTGGGCAAGGTGCACGCACGGGTGCGAAAATGTGTGCCCTGTGTGTGCCCGTGGGTGAGCCAGTGTTCACAGCTGGGCAATACTGACGTTCATCCGATACACACCTGAGAAGTACCGTCATGGCCTTCACAGTCCTAAAATACTTTAGAACACCCTAACCTGCTGGTGAAAATTAAAAAAAAAAAAAAAAAAACCACTGGCCCAAACACCCAGGTGCCTCCTTGTTGCCTCAGTCCCTCCCTGGCTCCCCGGCACAGATGAGCCTCCGACTGAAGGGTTACCTCCCAGCCCTGCTCCAGCGAAGGACACTGTTCCAGCTGGTGGAGGGAGAAGAAGGCCCTACCTGTTCCATATCTTGATTGTTGCCCTGAGTGTGTGTGCGTGGCTGTAAGAAGGGTTGTATCTGCAAACTCTGCGAGTGAGTTGGTCTCACAGAGAGACTGCCCCTCCCCTTTCCACAGCAGTTGGATATAAGATGTCCCTTCTCCTTATTTTAGAGGAAGATATCTGAAGTTTGGGGCCAGAGAACCCAGTTCCCAGCCCAGCTTGGCTCAAATAGTGGCCCGTCTATATAGTGGAGTATTATTCAGCCATAAAAAGGAACAAAGCACGGATACCTGCGACCAGATAGATGAAACTTTAAAACATTACCCTGATGAGAGAAGCCAGACACGATAGGTCCCAAACATACCACTTACCTGAAAGATCCTGAATCAATAAATTAGAATGGATTAGTGGTTGCCAGGGGCTGGAGGAAGAGGGAATGGGAAGTGATTGCTTCACGGGGACAGGGTTTTGTAGAGTCTTATAGAGGATGGCCAGGGAAGGATTCTTGAAGAGGAAACATCAAAGCTGAGACCCAAAGGCTGAGAAGGAGCCAGTCACCCTACAGTGAAGGGACAAGCATTGTGGCCAGAGGTCAATGAGGTTACTCAGGGGCCAATGATGCTGTCTGGAGGGTCCAAGATGGCCTCACACATCAAGCACCCTGGTAGGGGCAGCAGCAGGAAGGCTTGGCCCAGCAGCTACATGTGGCCTCTCCAGCATGAAGATCTCAGGGCTTCCAGAATGTTCCAAGGACAGAATTGGAAAAACCCAGTTTCTTAAGGCATGAACCCAGAAACTAGCACTTCCTTTCTACTGTATTCCATTGATCAAAGTAGTCACAGTGCCCACTTAGATTCAAGGGGGTGAGACAAAGACCTCATCACTCAGAGGGAGGAACGGCACAATTTGACAGACATTCCCTACTGGTAGATGTATTTTTAATTACTCATTAGATTTCTTTAATGGTTATAGTTTGTTTTAAATGTTCTACTTCTTCCTCAGTCAGTTCTCTTCTCTAAGAAATTGTCCCTTTTACTTAGGTTTTCATATTTACTGGCATCAAAGTTTTATAGGATGCTTTTAAAAAAACTCTCTGGTTTATTTGTGGCTATGTCTCCCTTTGTGTTCCTAATATTTTTTTCATCAGCCCTGCCTGAGATTTCTAGTAACATTTTTTTTACTTGAAATGCCAGAAAATTAACTTCGATTTTAAAACTATAATAATTACACATTATAGTAATGGTGAAATAACATGGAAGAAAGTCAACGAAACAGAAGAGGATACATCATCTGCAATATGAGAAACTTCCAGGATGACATTATCTTTCTGTAATGTTCTCTCTACTCTACTTCCTTGATTTAGGAGAAAAAAAAATTGTGGTAAGATATGCATAACATGAAGTTACCATTTGAACCATCTTTAAGTGTAAATTTCAGGGGCATTCAGTACATTCACGTTGCTTTGCAACCATCACCCCCATCCGTCTCCAAAGAACTTTCTTATCCTGCAAAACTGAAACTTCACCCACTTCGCAAGGATTCCCCCTCCCCCCTCCCTGGCATCCACCTAGAAATTCTACCTTCTCTATGAATTTGATTACTCTAGGGACCCTCTGTTAGTGGAATCCTATAGTATTTGTCCTTTTGTGACTGGCTTCTCTCACTTAGCACGATGTCCTCAAGGTTCATTTCTGTTTTCGCATGTGTCACCGCTTCCTTCCTTTTCAAGACTGAGTAATATTCCATTGTGTGTATACACCACATTTTGTCTACCCACTCCCCACTGAGGGACATTTCCACCTTTTAGCTGTTGTCAATAATGCTGCTATGGACATGAGTGTACAGATATCTATCTGAGTCCCTGCTTTCGATTCTTTCAGGTATATACCCAGAAGTGGGATTGCGAGATCATAGGGTAATTATATTTTTAATTTTTTACACCCTGCCATACCTTTTCTAATAATCTTTTCAAAGAGCCAGCTGTATGTCTATGTTGATCTTCTTTTTGGTATCTTTGTTTTGTGTTTCATTTTGTATTTTGTACCTGTGGTTATCTTTGATACTTTCCTTGTGCTCTTTTTGGGCTTATTCTATTCTTTTTCTAACTTAAGTTGGATATTTACCTTATTTCTTCTGGACTTTGCTCCTTTTCAATTATAGTTATTTTAATGCGATGCATTTCTATCCTGTATCCTACAGTTTTGAGATGTAGAATTTTGTTTTCATTCATTCCTAAACATTCTCTAGATCGTCATTACGATTTCTTTTTAAACCCATGCATTATTAGAAACGGACTTTAATTTTCAAAACAAATGGGTATTTTTAAAGTTGTGTTTTTTAGGGGCGCCTGGGTGGCTCAGTCAATTAAGCGTCTGCCTTCAGCTCAGGTCACAATTTCAGGGTCCTGGAAAGGAGCCCCACATCAGGCTCCCTGCTCAGCAGGAAGCCTGCTTCTCCCTCTCCCTCTGCCTGCGGCTCCCTCTGCTTTTTCTGTCTCTCACTCTGTGTCAAATAAGTAAACAAAAATCTTTAAAAATAAAAAAAAATAAAGTTGTGTTTTTAAAATTTTTTTATCCACTGCATTGTTATGAGATAACATGGTCAATATGAAATATTTTTAAATGTTTGTTGAGATATACTTTATGATGTAATTTATAATCAATCTTAATTCTCTAATATCTTCTTTAATAATTTTATTGTTAGCATTCTTATTTTATATTTGTATTTATAATTATATGGTATAAAAGTTAATCATTTAGTAATATTATTAAGAACTAATTAGTATTTATAATCTGAAATCTCTACGTGCTGGATAAAATGTTCCACATAATTGCGAGATCAAACTTGGGAATTGTGTAGTTCAAATGTATTATTGTCTGCTTGATTTCCTAATTACTGGAAGAAGGCTATTAAAATCTCTGTGATGACGGAGTTGTTATTCTTGTTGTCGATTTTTGTTTTATACGTTGTTCTGCTTTGTCTGCCTCAGTTCCTATGTATTCAAGCTGGAATGTTTATTCACCGGCACGCTGTTTGGCAGTTGTAGTTACTAATGTTTCTTCGAAAAGCCCGATGAACCTTCTCCAAAGGTAGAGACTGAGCTCTGAAGATTGTAGGCATCAAACCTGAGAACGAATAATTAGACTACAACCCTCTCACTCTTTNTCCCTTTTTTTTTTTTTTTTAAGATTTTATTTATTTATTTGACAGAGATAGAGACAGCCAGCGAGAGAGGGAACACAAGCAGGGGGAGTGGGAGAGGAAGAAGCAGGCTCACAGCAGAGGAGCCTGATGTGGGGCTCGATCCCATAACGCTGGGATCATTCCCCGAGCCGAAGGCAGAGGCTTAACGACTGAGCCACCCAGGCACCCCATCTCACTTTTTCCCTTAATTGGCTGGCTCTCCCAGGAAGAAACGGCGAGAAAAAAAGAAAAAGAAAAAAAAAAGCGTGTTCTGAATTCCTCCCTGGTTACAGGTGGGCCGCCTGAACGGGAAGGCCCAGCAGTCAAATGCGAGGCTGAGTTAAAGGATTTGCCCTGTTTGAGCAGCTGCATCCAGGCCCCGCATTTCCTTCCAGAACCCTTCAAAAAAGATCAACTTGCTTGAGATTCAGCCAACCACTGGGTCATTGCCTACTTCTGGGGCTTGGGGAGGGGTCTCTGACCTGGAGTAGGAATCAGGGCTTGGGAGCCCCGTCGAATGACATGTTCCAGGCGAAGGTGGAGTTTGGCAGAGAAGAGGGAAGGCAGGATGTGACCGGGTGGCTTTACTTTCCATGGTGTTAGACAAGTTTGGGCTAGGTCCAGCCGTACTAGAGAGAAGGGCATTTCTCAAGGGTTCGTCAGAATTCCCATAGAACCACAGGGGTCCCAGAAGAGAAGGAGCAGGAAGAGGCAGGCCTCTGCCAGGATGGAAGGTAATGGGATGTTCCCAGAGAACAAAGAGAGGGCCTCACCACTGACCTCTCCTGCCCATGGTCAACATTCTCTCTTAAGATTGACCTTTAACAAGAACGGGTCCGCCATCATTCTCCGGAGAAGACCCAGCCTGTAAGTGCCCAAAGATGCTACAGACCTTCCCATGTGGGCGCACCAAGGGAGAACACCAGCAGAAGCTTTTAGGCCTGGCCCCGCTGAAGGTCCAGTAGTCCTGCCCATGAGCTCCGGGAAGCAGATACCAGAAGACTAGACACTGGCAGCTCTCACCAGGACTTCCAAAGGGATGAGGAGTCGATGCCTCAACGGAAGGTCTGTGTGCTTTTAACAAAGAGAGGAAGTGGCAATTCCCAAGAGCTGGCATGAGCTGGATCCAGTGAAGGAAACTGTAAACCTGGCCTCATTTTCTCCGGTGGTAACGGAGTTCACGACACACAGAAGAAGAGAGCACGTAAGCACCTTCCATGGGGTAGCCACGTGCTAGAGGATTTCCGTCATCTCATTCACTCTTACAACCACCTTGAGGACACTGAGGCACAGAGCTGTCACCTGCCAACTCGTGCCGCTTGGGAAAGCAAGATTTGAGTGCAGAAATCTGTTTGAATCCAGAATCTGGGCAAATTTTACTATATTGTGTTGATTAGGACACAGTGTTAAGAGCAGTCTTAAAACAACAACAAAACAAGTACATATTAAGCCTGAAGATTTAAGGAGGGATGTGTGGAAGCGGAGAAGACGAAAGGTCTGCAGGGTGGAAACAGGATGAGACGCGGGCGTTAGCTCCACAGGCTGACGCGGAACCGATGGGCAGAAGCTAAGAAGAAGAGCGCAGCCTGTTAAGAATGTTCTCACACTTAGAACTGCGCAAAAGAGGGGCGCCTGGGTGGCACGGCGGTTAAGCGTCTGCCTTCGGCTCAGGGCGTGATCCCGGCGTTATGGGATCGAGCCCCACATCAGGCTCCTCCGCTAGGAGCCTGCTTCTTCCTCTCCCACTCCCCCTGCTTGTGTTCCCTCTCTCGCTGGCTGTCTCTGTCTCTGTCAAATAAATAAATAAATTCTTTAAAAAAAAAAAAGAACTGCGCAAAAGAGGATGTGCCAAATGGCCTTTATTAGGGGATTGGTTAACGAAGGTAGGCCGTACTGATATAGACAGCTCCTAAAAATTATATTCAAGAATTTAAGTATATGGCGGAATGTCCAGTGTAACAAGTGAAAAAGAGAAAAAAATTATGACTACATGATTCCATTTATATGAAATGTCCAGAATAGGTAAATCCGAAGACACATGAAGTGGACTGATGGTTGCCACGGGTAGGGGAAAGGGAGAACAGGAAGTGACTGCTAATGGGTGCTTTTTGGGGTGATGAAAATGCTCTAAAATTCAATATCGATGGCCACACAATCTTGTGAATGTATTAAAAACCATTATTAAAAGGGTGAATTTTATGGAACATGAATTGTATCTCAAGAAAAAAGCATGAGGAACAAAAAGATGATAGTATGTATGTGTAAAGAGTACAGAATGTGTAATTGTATATAATAAACAATATTATGCTTAATTTTTTAAAACCGTACCTACAGATCCCAATTTTGTGAATTATATCTCTGCATCCATATGGTGAGAAAAAATTCTGGAAGGAAATACTAAGAGTTAACTATGTTTTACAGGTAATGAGTGATTTGATATTACAGATTTTATATAATAAACACTTCTTTTAGAATCAGAAACATACTTTTGTAAAAAGGGGACTGGGCGCCTGTTCAGGTAACAAGCTCCTTGTCATAGTAAGTATTCCCAAAAATTTGAGAGTCACCAGATATGGATATTTGCACTGAGCGTTTGACCTACAATGTATGATCTAGTCCTTTTTTCTTTTTTTTTTTTTCCCCCATAGGCTCCACACCCAGCATGGAGCCCAGTGTGGGGCTTGAACTCAACAACCCTGAGATCAAGACCTGAGCTGAGATCAAGAGTCAGATGCTTAACTGACTGTGCCACTAGTCCTTTTACCTGAAGTATTATTTTATAATTAGTTTCTCATTTATTTTCTATTTTCTTTTTATAATCCATTATCTCAAATTTTGCCTCTGGTACCGATCTCTGTGGAGGGAAAAGAAAATTATTTTCCTATAAAACACAGTAATTAAAAAAGAAAGTCACAACTTGAAGGGTATACTAATACCCAACAAGGGGAAGGAAATTAGTTTAAAAGTAAACCGTCCGTGTTTATAGGCTGCCATGATAGCAAGATGATGTCACAAAATTTAAGAAATTGTCTTGCTCGTGGAAGAAGCTCCAGATTTCTCCCTTTCCTCTTTGTGAAAGTGAAAATAAAACTTTAAAATGAGACATTTCAAGTACTATCTGCGTGTGTAAATACACTCGCTCCAAAGGTTGCTGACACCCGGGCAGAGCATAATTCTTATGAGGAAAGCGGCCACCGTTTTTTTAGACCCACGTTCAGGGATTGTCAATGGGAGAGGCGGGCCGGCGGGCTCCTCTGCCCTCATCTGCTCTCCCGCGGGGTTCTGGAGCATGGGCTAACTCCTCCCACTTCCCTGGCAGAGGGTTGAGGGCAGTGGGAGAGAAGCTCCAAGCTATAAAAAACTTTCAAGTTTTATTTCCTTCTAAGGCATCCTGAGTCACTGGGTGCTCCAGCCCCCAGTGCCCAGGGAAGTTCAGCTCCAATCGGAAATGTGTGTGTGTGTGTGTGTTTCCTGAACCAAAGCTGCTGAAAATCCAGATGACGTTGCCACTTGGACTGAATCTCTTGAAGGCAGAGTGGGAGCTTCCTATTTCCGTCCTGGGAGGAGGATGGAAGTCACTTAATGATCAGTTTCTCTGACCCACGTTCCAATATGACATCACAGTCTAACAGCAAGCGTACCCTCCACTCCACCCCCAGCGCAGAGCTGCTGACACTTTAAAAATCTCATGTCACCTCAAAGCATACAGCACGCCCACTATTTTTCCTCCCACCCTTTAGGCTGCAATTTTTTTTTTTAGGTTTTATTTTTCATTTATTTGAGAGAGAGCACGCGAGGGGGAGAGAGAGAGAGATTGAGAGCATGAGCAGGGAGAGGGGCAGAGGGAGAGAGAGAAGCAGACTCCCTGATGAGCAAGGAGCTGATGCAGGGCTGGATCCCAGGACCCTGGAATCACAAGGGCTGGATCCCAGGATCCCCGGATTACGACCGAGCTGAGGGCAAACGCTTAACCAACTGAGCCACCCAGGCGTCCCAGCCTGCAATTTCAATTTGAACAAGTGATGCCAAGCTGGGTTGGTCAGAATCCCAGAAAGCCATTTCGTCCAATAATCTTATTTTAACCGCGGAGGAAACTGAGGCCCAGGGAAGCAAAGTGCCTGCCCATAGCTACAGAGGGATAAAACCAAAACTAAGACCCAGGCCAAAAATGTCAGGGCAGAGGGTTCTGTCCCCACGGCAGTATCCACATCCTTAATTCAGCTCCTGTATACAGGAGGGGCTGAACGCTCCCTGGAAGTGGGGCTCCAGCCTTCTGACCAAAGCAGCGGCTCTCCCTGTCATCTTCCCCCTTCTTTTTGGCCCTCTCGCTGCTTTTGCATAGAAATAAACAGGCAAGGCAACCTGGAAAAGATCCTTCTGGAAACAGAGGTGGCCTTTCCTGCTCCAGAACTTTGTCTAGGATCAGGGTCTGGAATAGGACTGATGAAGGGGAAGGTTTCAACTCCAGGGCTGTAAAGTTACATCCCATCCCTTCTCCTCGGCTGCCCCGCTCTTGCCATCGGCAGAGGTATGTGCTTATGTAATTTAAAATTCCCATCCAATTTTTAAAGTGCATTCACGCAATTCCTAAAGACACTTGGGATTAACACTGAGGTTAAAGGGCAATGAATCTTTTTATAGTGTGCGTTTTCCCGCATCGAGTGAGCACGGATACAGGAATAGGCCACGAGATCGTGTTCAAATGTCAGCTATTAACAGCTGAGCCGAAAACTAGAGCAAAGCTGTCGTGGGATGTGTCCGTGGTGCTTCTGGCCTCTCCTGCTCACCTACTGTCCTAGAGCCTGGGTGGAATTACATCTGGGGGCAGGTGTACCTTGTTCATGAAGCAGAAGGGGCTGGAGGCTATACGAGCTAAAAACCTACACAGTTCGCAGTTAGAGATGAAAGGCTGCAGAAATGTTTATTGAATACAGTGCCAGGTTTATAAATAAAACTTATTTACAATTTCCATAGAGTTGGTCCCCCATCAGAGAGGTGGTTAAATCTCCAAACAGTTTATCTCAAGATTTACAGAAACGTTCAAGTACATCTCCTTTCCAAATGGCCACGGTGAAGGGTAACTTCTGTTATCAGAACTCCCGCCATCTTTGCTACAGACGTGTCGAAGGAACATTAGAAGAGCTGGAGAAAGAACACACACTCCACCCATGCCGATACCTTCTTACTCCGAGGGATACGGACAGCAAAGGGTTTCTGTCTCCTACAAGACAACTTCGGGGGATTGAAAAAAAAAAAAGGAAGGTACTAACTGCCAGCTGAAGGGGATAGGTTAAGACACATTCGTGGAATCTCGTCACTGCCGAAAGGATAGTGTATTTCAGATATACAATAATTAATTCAGATGTTGAAAATAATTGAACAAAAGAGCAGACTTTTGACCAAATTTACATTCTTTGTTTAGGAAGAAATTCCCAGTATGCTGAGGGGCTAGTAATATGTTGCTACTCCAACGGGCCACAGCGGCACTAGGGAGGCCTACTGGACGGCCACTCGTCACAACACAGGTTACAGGTACAGTCAGACATGCATTTATAAAGAGAATATAAAAATATGTACAGTAGCTCATTTTCGATGTAAGTTGCCGAAAGACACCAATTAGAGTGTGCAAAAATTCATTTGTCTAAAAATCAGAAAAAGCCTTCCTTGGCAACAGTGCGTCAAAAGCCCATCTGAAACTTCAAGATGCATTTGCCTTGCCCAACACCTACCCCCAACAGATGGAGAACAAAACTATGAAAGTTTGCCAAGTACTCAGCAGTTTCTTATGGCAAGTCTCAGGCTCAAGCGGGATGCCAGTTAAACTAGTCACTTTATATATATATAAATATATGTATATATTTATAGAGCAGTTAGAAGTACGGGGCAAGAGTGTACAGGGAGGTGCTAACCAACTTTAAGGGTATGGACCCAACACCCAGCTATTTCCTCTCACGAACACATGCAGCCTGCAAACACCCCGCCTGGGCTGGTCTTCCCCTCAAAAGCCAGAGGCGAAAGGCTCCCACGGACGGGGCTGCCCTCTGCACCGAGCAGGGACTCAGCACACCCTGGGGGAAAGGCTTCGCCTCCTGTACAGGATGCGGGCCATGTGAAGAATCCGGTTTCAAAAGCAGTCTTTTTGGAAGGACTGTGGGACCACTGCAATGGAGCCCACCCAGCTTCTAGAAAAAGACTTGACAGAAGAGTTAAGACAGAAGGCAAAGTTTTAAAAAACAAGTTAAATGACCCCCAACTCTCTTTGAAACTACCAAGAAGCCAACGGTCACAGGCCTGAGATGGGTCAACACTTGGCCTCCTTGCAAGAAACATCCAGGAGCCCTCGGTCCTCCCTCTCTCACCTGAAGACCCTCCGAGGTGTTCTCAGGTGTTCCGTCCAGATTCGGGGAATTGTGAAAGTCCCCTCCAGCTCCGTGTCTCTCCTACAACCACCCAGTCTAAGGACCAACGGCAGGAGATGGGCGGGCTCCTCTCCACTGCTCTGACCTATCCCTCTGGCAGGAAATTGAACAAGCTGCAAAATGCCAGAAAGACAGGGAGTAGGAGAGGGAGAAGCCAAGGGTCTCTGTAAATCAGCCCTGAATGCACCCATTTGGCTGCCAAGAGCTTCTTGCCGCCTCGCCAGCAGCCTGCCGCGGGTCCCTGGCAAATGAAAACCTCTCACAGAAACACTCAAAAAACCCAACCCTTCTTCCTGGTGCGATACAAAACGCACATCCAGCCTGCATTTCAGAACGAGTTCTGCCCTAGATGCGGTATTTCTTTAAAGGGGTTTTTAAAGCACACCAATCCCACTGCAAAGACCAGTACCGGCATCTCCGTTTTGGTTACAGGTTTATAATTAGACACAAAATCCCCTCCAGGCGGGGGGGGGGTAGCAAAGTCAACTTTGAGGGGCAAAAAACAGGAAAAGGAGGCTAAGGGAAGTATCATCATAAATTAGAAATCATGACTCAAAGGTGACCGGTAGTGTCTTTCAGGCATAAAGACTGGCTTAGAAGGGACTACTGCTTCCACCACACGGCGAGGATTGAATTACAGACAGACACACTCAATCATGTCTCTTGCACAGATGGTCTCAAGTAGTTACGTAAAACAGGTAAATCAGCAGCACGACTGAGAAGAACCCCTAAGTACATGCTTGAGAAAAAGTGGTTTTTTTCCTTAAGAAGAGCGCCACTGCCTGAATAATCATTAAGTTACCAGGGTTCACTCCCCCCCCACCCCCCCACCCCAGTGAAAATACAAGTAGACCTACAGGGCCATAGATAGGATGAAGCCAGTGCTGTCTGCCCGGTTCGAGGCAAGGTCTCAGGCTGAGGTTGGTGCTGGGATGTCAGGAGGGAGGGAGGGCGGGAGGGTGACGAGCCCAAGGCTGGGCTGCGGGCTTTTAAAGGTACTGACCTCTCCTCCGACTGCCTTGTCCCCGTTGAGATCTCAGCTTTACAAAGCATTTAACACCACTTTAAGTTAATGGTCTTTTTTTATTGGAAAAAAAAAAAAAAGACTAGCATTTACAACTTGGAATGGACGTAAATTATAATTTCTTGATCAGCAAATGTTGATGGTTGTGCTGAGGTCCACGGCCACAGCCTACTCTGCCGGCTCCAAGTCATGGATCAGGAGGTTTTAAAAACAGAGAGTCCAGAGATGCTCCCTTGGTAAAGGTTTCTTTTTTTTTTTTTTTGATTTGTGTGAATGGTGACAGCCTGACACCCATTTCGCTCTAGGACAACGCGGACAACGCTAAACCAACACACGCAGCATGCCACCGGGATGAGTGTCACCGTCACCGGGGGTGGAGGCACCCGGAAGTACAAGGGGGCCGTCCTGCGAAGTGGGGCTACAACTAGACAGTTTATCCTTCACCCATGCTTCTGCACAGCATCCTGAGGTAAACCAATTTAAAATGTTTGTTTTCAGTAAACTGGCTATGACAATTTATACTAACAAATTGAACTAGAACCCATCTGAAGAAGTTTTAAATTTGTTTTTTCATTTTTCGTTTTTAATACAAATGCCTGACTGTGCTCAATTGTCAAGCTGCATGCATGAAAAACTGGCCAGCCCAAACAGTGTATTAATCATGAGCAAATGGAACTGCAAGGAGTCCACTAGGCGCTTCCTTATCATTAAGGTAGTACAAGTATTTATATCGTAAAACTCATGTGTAGCTTGATCTTGAGGGGACAGGACCACCAACCAATACATGCAGATTGTGTGTGTGTGGACAGAAGGTACTTTTGACATTCAGTTTTGCTATATAGAAACAGAATGAGTAAATGAACTTTTTTTTTTTTTTGCAAGAGGTAAGTAAAAGATTCAATTTGATTCTTCTAGAAGGGGGGAAAGGAGTTGAAAGTAGACCTTCATTTTGCAGTCATCATCTGTACGAATTCTGAAAAGACAAATAATCATAACTTTTGGTTATCTTCAAAAGCAGCTTGAATGAACACAACATCTCTACTCTGCACAAGGAAAATAAATAAAATCAGTGTCTCATGAAGCAGTTAACTTGTGCACAGATACTGAAGGGAAGACTATTACGAAGTAAGCTGAAGAGATGTAGTGTTTTTACCTTCATAGTTGACTTGCCCATCTCCATCAATATCTGCTTCTCTGATCATTTCATCTACTTCTTCATCTGTTAGTTTTTCTCCTAAGTTGGTCATGACATGACGGAGCTCTGCTGCACTGATGTAACCATTGCCATCCTGTAAACATCAAGCAGGTGCTACTGAGAGCAGTGGAGAGGGCTTCTGAGCGGTCTGACTTACTCGCGCCCTCGTCCGGCACTGCCAACGCTGCACATGGGGACAGGTGGCCCAGCTCCAGTGTCCCCCCCCCCCCAACCCACCAAGTGCGAGCCCCCGGTGAACACCGAAAACGCAGGGGCTTGGCCGACGCCACCAAACTGAAAGCAGCAACCAAGAAACGTGGTTCAGAATTCCCCACCCTCAGCCAATTTAAGGCTGCCGCAGTTAAGTCGGCATATTTCCAAGTCAGATCACCACAGAGGCCCAGGCAATTCGGTTTAAGCATTCTAAGTATTTCAGCAACGGTAGCAAAGAAGCCGTCCATAAGGACCGTCTGCAACACAGCCGCAGGATTACCTTGTCAAAGACTCGGAATGCCTCGCGAATTTCTTCTTCACTGTCTGTATCTTTCATTTTTCTAGCCATCATGGTCAAAAATTCTGGGAAGTCAATGGTGCCATTACCTCAAATTAAAAAACAAAAGCTCCCATCAAATAAACGCTCCAGTGATGCCCCCCGGTCACGATAATCCCCGAAGCCCGTTAGAGAACGGTTAAGACTCACTCGGACAAACCGATCAGTTATTTTATGAGGTTAAACCATTTGTGAGTCTCAACTGTTCGAATACTTCGCAGGGCAGTTTCCCATGATTCCTGTCATTCCAACTAGTAATCAGGGTCCAGGATAGCACTTTATGATGCAAAGGAAACTGCACGTGTGGGTTCTTGACCGCTAACGGTGCTTGTGCAGTTCAAGAGCAGAAAGCCCACGGCACCCTTCCACTCCTGATGGAAGCACTCGAGACCGCCTCCCCACCCCCACCCCGAGTGAGGGGGAGCCCTCGGACCTACCACTACGCCTGGGCTCGTGATGCTGGTCAAGGCCCAGAACTGGCCCGCCAGTACAACGAAATGTTTTTACGGAAGAAAAGGATTACGGGAGGGGGAAAAAACCGACTTTCTTATGCCACAGACCATAAAGTATCACATACAGTCTTCTCCAGAAAGCGTTTCCGGGCCACGTTCTGATAAGTCACCTAATCATTTTTTCTCCAACTCAGGATCTTTGTTTCCCCATTAAGGGCAAGGCTCGGAAGTGTTTCCATAGCTCAGACCATTACCACTTAGGAAACTGGGTCAGGAGTCTCTTGTCTGGCCGGTATTCCAAATACCTTCCCCTCTAAAGTTAAGAGTTAAGCGAGCAGCCCCAAAAGACAAGCCAGAAGATCAACAGTGTAACTTGAATTAAACGGAAAAATTAAATTAGAAGAAAAAAAGCCTTAGGTTAAATTATTCATTTTCACCAGTACCTTTAAATCAAAATATTCATTCAGAAATCCCTTTGGCCTCCAAAATTTTAAAGCATTATGATATTCATGCAAAACAAAGTAAATTATTTGAAGTGCTATCTCGTAGCCATGCAAAGAAGACATCCTTAGGCATTACATTTATCCATTACTACAATCTGCAGCCTGAGACAACTTCTCCTTCCTTGTCCCATACAATCTAAGGGCCTAATACACTTTGCCAGTCCCGGAGCACCATTTCCCAGGGTTCACAGAAAACGGGAGGTGCCCCCCCCTGTTCCCAGATGGCCAATCAACTTAGCAGTCAAACAAGAGGGAATTATGAGCTACCCCTCTTCCAGAACAACATTAATATGGATGAAAACGCTTTTCAAAGTTGCTCGAATGGGCTGAAACCACTTGTCAAAGAGCTCACCCAAAACTCCTGCTTCTAACTGTATGTGACCAAAGTCAATTCTACTTTATCACATTATGATACCGTATGTATTTAAATGGGTACTATCTAGCCAATCATCTAGAAAATAAATAGTCTAGATCCAAACTGCTTATTCTTACCTCATTTTTAAAAAATTTACCATGTTCTACAATGTTATAGAGTACATGTATATACGCGGTTTCCAAAAAGACACGGTTTTTCGAGAGGGGAATGCTCAAAAAATGGTTTACTGAGAGAAATGACCAATAAAAGGTCTCCTGTCCAGTGTTCTAGTCCAGAGGAACTGGTGACTAATTGGTGACCCCGTTACAGGGGACACTGCTTGTGGCTTCTTGGTCTGCACTTTATTCATCTTCCCTGTTAGGTTCTATCATGTACTCCCTACAGTCATTGAGCACTCCATGTCCAGGCTTTACATGAGCCTCAAAATTCTCTGTAATAAACACATCTTCAGCTCATGCTGTCCTCAATTCTACATTAACGTCTAAGAGTGCTCTTCTCCCACTTCACCTCCCACTCCTCTTGGAGACAGTAAGCTTTTTGAAAAGGTCTATGGCTATTTATTTTTACTTCCCCAAAGGACTCAGTGCAGACTCATGGGCCAGTTGATAAAAAAGATTGAGCTGTAGGTCATGGCAAGTAGAAAAGAACAATACACCGATCTGATCCAGGAAATGTTCTAGACAGTGAGCACAGCCAAAGGCAGGCCCATAATCTTCTATTTGCATTGTCAACGGCCGTCAGACAACCACCGAAAGGATCGCTGCGCATTTGCTTTGCTCTGGGGACCTGAAAGACAATCTTGTGACATGTCCGAACTTGAATTACACAACACTGGCACTCATTCATAGGTCTCAGCCCTCACCGTCAGCATCCACCTCGTTGATCATATCCTGCAATTCGGCTTCTGTTGGGTTCTGACCCAGTGACCTCATGACAGTTCCAAGTTCCTTTGTTGTGATGGTGCCATCGCCATCTTTGTCAAATAGGGAGAAAGCTTCCTTGAACTCTGAAAACAAAAGTTTACCCTTTAGAATGAATGTCTTTACCCAACCCGGCCGCAGTGCGCACTTCCCTCGGGCTTGCCAAAGCAAACTGTCCAAGTCTGCAAATTATCAGAAACTGCCTAGTCGTTATCTCCTGAAATAAAGACCACAATAGTCCTAGTGGACCAGCCTTCATTCAGCAGTCCATGAAGCAAACACTGCTCCTGGTAACCGGTTCCATGAAACCATGGTATTCTCACATTTTTAAAGAAAATTAAGCTTAAACACAATTAAATTAGGTCCTCAATCCGATCTGACAAGTGAAGATTGGTCCACATGTTCCCTTAGGGCCCCTTCCTATTAAATTGCTACAGCCACAGGAAATGTTGCTTTCACAGCAACAGGAAGGGGTAACTAGAAATGTACATTCCCAAGTAACCAACGTGTTCTGTCTATATGGCACTTATGGCATTTCAAAGGCATCCCTGGTTTCCTAAAGAGAAATCATCTCCAAAAAGTCCTCCAAGGAATACTAAAAGCTAGAATCTAAACTAACTCCCTCTGCAACTGTTCTAGTAGTCCTAACCCTCATTTCCACCCATTCCCATGTATTTTCAAATAGCAAGCACAAGCCTTCACGGTGAATTACGAAGAGACCTCTGGCATAAGAATTCTCAACTCCATCTGGGAGCAGCAGGCACAGGGCACTCTCGTGACATGCAAAGCCATGACCACCAGGAAGCAGCCAAACAGTCCAGAATGAAACAAGGATTCCTAGCTCCACTTCCTTTCCCAATGCCTCTGAAACACTGGCAAGGAATTAACACCTGACCTAAATATTTCTGCTTATTGCTTCCATTTAAATAAGTTCTTAGAAAACTGCTCAAATTATGGGGGGGGGGGAAGGGTCAGAGAAGTCACCCGAATGGAGTCATGCCTGGTTCTGGCCTACTGGGACTCCCTGAGGTCATCAACTTACCAGCAATCTGTTCTTCAGTCAGCTGATCAGCCTACACAAAGAAAGAAGAGGTTATAACTCAGTGCACAAGCATTGATTGAGAGCAACAGAGTTCTCTCAATTATACTTTTGATATTGACCTTTCAAAAATCACTCTTTAAAAAAAAAAAAAAAGCCAACCATCTGAAATTGTTAGCCCTTAAATGAGAACAACGAAAATAAAGGGAACAGTTTATGCTATTTTAAAAAACAAAGGAAGACAAAGAAGTGACAACATTTCACTTCAGGTTTTCTCTGCTGGGCCTGTGGCTGTGCGCTCTGAGGTCTAGAGGAAGGGTCAGTTCATAATTTGAAAAATGGCACCTCTAGTGGCAAAAGGCCACACCACATCGGATGCAGCGGCAAGCTCTGAGAAAGAAGAGCGCCACCTACTGTGCCAGGGACACTGCAGTCCCCCCCTTCCATCCGAGGATCCCAGCCTGTCGCTGCTGTCACCACAGCTAAGATCGCGGCCAGGGGCAGGCTTTTAGCGCACCTTGCGCATTGCTGTGGGCGCTCCAAAATCTCCAAATAGGCGTTACATAACGGCATTGGGTTGGATTAACAGGCTTTCATATCTATTTTATGAGATACAATTAAGTGGAAAAAATAAATACACAGCAATGGGTTACCCAACCAACTTCATTTCCATGTAATAAATGCTTTCCACTTAAATTAGGCAGTTATTTATTAAAAGCCTACCATTTATAATGGCTGATGCCCTCAAATTATCTTTGATAAAGAAGCCAGAGAAAAATGCAACCATCCTACAACTGAGCTGTTACAAAACGGCAAACGTTAAGTACACACAAAAGTACATAATAATTATGAGACTATACCATGTCTTTTCTGGAAAAAGAGCAACTACTAACTTTGCTAGAGAATACCCACTCTACCAATTTTCAGTATGACAGAAGAGCTGCTCGTAATAAACACACTTGACTCAGGCGGTGATGGCCATGAAGGTAATTCGCACCTGTATTGTCTGGTCTCTGCAACACCGAACCTGTGACCTGTGCCTCCAGCCAGGGGACTTCGAGAATGCAAGGAGAGCTAGTATGTATTTTTATTTTAATGAAGGACGCCTAATGAAGCCACTTACAAAGTAAGTCCTAATAGAAAGCTAACCACGTTATGTTTACTCTCTTAAATGAAAACTTTCCCAATAGGTGCGGTGTTCCAATATACTGATTTGGGGAAAAACTTATTTTTCAAATTAGAATTGGGTCTTCCTTCCTTTCTACCCCAGTCACCGGAAGGCGGTTTTCTTTATATTGAACGAAGGAGACACGGTGATTTACGTAACGCCAAGACAACATCTGTCTTTGTACAACAGGAAGCCCTGCCACACCTCGCACGAGAAGCTGTCACCTTACCGGGGAGAACAGTCCCACCTCACCGCAAAACTCTCTTGGTTAGAGAGCTTTGCGAGAGCATCAACCTGCCTCGACAAAGAAATACCCGCCTCCAAATCGGGCAAGGGTGCTCTGAACCTGTCGGGAGCCATCTCCCCATCCCGCCAAGCCAGAAAGCGCTGTCGGTGATGTCAGCCCAGCCCGCCCAGAGAGGAAGGGGGCTGTAGAAAACACACCCAGCGAGGCGCACAAGCGCATCTGGCAATCTAGAGGCTGCAGAGAAAGCGGAAACGTGGAGGGCATCTCCCTGCGGACTGCAAAGTGGCGAGGGGCCAGGCAGGGGTGCGTGCCCCGAGAGCAGGCGGGGTGCGGAGAAACGAGGCAGCCCCAGGGCGGGGGCACCGCCCTTCCCCGGCCAGGACCACCCCCCACTCCCACCCCCGCTCCGGGACCGCGCCGCGAGAAGGGGCCAAGCCCGCCGCGCGCCTCCCACCCGCTTCTGCTCCCCCAGGCGGCGAGCCGCACCGCCGCCTCCTCCCAGAGCAGAAACTTTGCGTCTCTAATGGAAACCGAGCCGCGCGCCAGCTCCCTCCTCCCCCGCCCCCCCCGCCCCAATTAGCGCGAGCCGAGTGCCTCCCGCGGGAAGGGACCTCCCGGTGTACCGAGGATCACGCACGCCTTCACTGCCGCACTGGGTGGGGGGCTGCAGGGGTGCGAAACAAGGGGACACGATTCCCGGCCACACCGCAGGGCCCCGCCCGGGCGCAGGGCGGCCGGCCCGCCGCTTCCGCCCTCTCCGCCCCCCACCCCTCGCCTTCCTGCCCCCACCCCACCCTTCCCCGGCTCCTTCCTTCCCAGCCCACGCCCGCGCCGCGCCCCCCGGGAGGGAGGAGGGAGAACTGCTCAGCCAGGGCGCCCAGCGGGGTCGCCGGGTGGGGGAGGAGGTGGACGCTGACTGCGCCCCCCAAGCCCCGGCCGGAGCAATGTGCGCCACCAGCTAGGTCGGGCCCATTCATTCTCCGCAGCCCGCCCGACCCGCCGCCTCCGTGCCTAGGGTGGAGGGCGGGGGGGGGGGGGGGGAA
>NW_024425008.1:12530139-12757400 GCF_017311325.1 Ursus maritimus
GGGGGGGGGGGGGGGGGGGGGGGGGGGGGAATCGAGTGCCCGGCCCCGCCCGGCTCCCCCGCCCCCCGGGGCCCCGGCTCAGGCGCAGCGCTGCGGGAAGCCCGGGTGCGGCGCGTTGGATGCAGTGGTGCGGGGCTGGGGGAGGGGGTGGATGCGGAAGGCCCCGGTGCAGCTGCGGCCAGAGCCCCTGCCCGCGAACAGCCCACGGCCAAGTCCAGCTCCAAGAAGGACCAAAATTTAAATAAGAAACCCTGCCGAGAAAACCGAAATGCAAACCCAAAACGCGTCCTTCTTAACTACAGCTGCTGCGTAACTCCCGGAAAAGAGGAAACCCCCCCCACCGAAAAAAGGGGGGGCGTGAACTAAAAATTTGGTAAGAAATCATGAGCAGGCAGCTGCTACGCCGCCGTTTACCACTCCCGACCTACCATGGTGCGAGCGAAGGGAAGAAGAGCAGAGGGAGCGAGGGTGGCTGCACCAGCGCAGGGGCTGTGACGGCTGGGGTACCTCCGCTGCTGCTGCTGCTGCTAAGGCGCAATGTGCGCTCAGCGCTGTGCCGCTGCCGCCGCCCGACTGCGAGTAACGGCACCGCTCCCGCGACGCTCCCAGCACCACTGCCGGAGTGCGAGCCTGCGCCCCGCGGTATATATACGGCGCTCCGTATCCCTCCGCCACGGCCGCTGCCGGCTCGCTCGGAGCGGTGCTGGGAGGGCCGGGCCTCGCCCGGTTGGCCCCGCCCCCGGCGCGTCCCGCCTCCCGCCGCCCCGGCGCGCCCGCCGCTAGCCCAGCCTGGGGCCACAGGACGCGAAGCGTTCGGAGAGAGGCGGGAGGTCGTGGGGCCGGGGCAGAGGCAGGTGGGGCGAGGAATCCCCAGATACTCTCATCTGGGGCTGGAGTAGGGCAGAGTGCTTCCATAGCCCCGACCCGGGGCGGCCCTGGACGTGAGAAGCTGTCCGCCTCTCAGCCCAGCCCCACCTCCACCTGTGGGACACCCCCCTCACCTCACATCTTTTACACCTTCTCCTGGGGCAGTCGGGTCGGGTCCCCAGGGTCCCGCGCCCTGGGGTCCCCAGCTGGCCGCCTTCCGTTCGGAGAGTTTCAGGAGGTCCTGGGTCAGGGGGCGGCTGCGGGGAGCTGGGAACAGAGAATTGACTGCACACCTTCCCCTGCCTTGGAGAGGGTCTGGAACGGCCATG
Source organism: Ursus maritimus (assembly GCF_017311325.1). Taxonomy (NCBI): domain Eukaryota; kingdom Metazoa; phylum Chordata; class Mammalia; order Carnivora; family Ursidae; genus Ursus; species Ursus maritimus. The sequence goes on from NW_024425008.1 coordinate 12,531,336, forward strand.
GCAGTTTTCCTCGGGCAAGAAATTGGTCAGATGTTTTTTCTTTTAAAAATTTGAAGCAATTTCTGAAACAAATTATATATGCTGAGTTGCTAAATCTGTGTCATGCTCATATGCTTAGCCAGTCTTCTTTTAATGTTTTCACGTTTCCACTGAATATTTTTTGTATGCCTGAATAATATCTCTCCCTTAACTGTTTTGTTTCCTACGGAAAATACTATTCATCCTGGCTCTAGTCTTAACTGAAACTAAAGTACCTGTGTGAACCTTCCATAGACCTTAAAACCCATGCTTTGATTTTTGTTTTTTTCTTAATTTTCCCGGTCCTGAGAGGGATCGGGTCTTTAGTCATAAAAACAAAGAAGGGGGAAAAATAGGCACTTAGAATCCCCTAGATTAGAGCTGGAACAAACAGCAAGTTCTCTCTACAATGGAGCTAGGTTATATTTTAATGTACAATCTGGATTCTGTTCCTTTCTTTAAAATATTTTATCTTTAAATTTACTAATGTTTTCAATTTTTCTGTAAACTAAAAAAAGGCAATTTCAGTTATTAATTTGAAACCAAAACTTGTTAAAATCTTGACAAAATGCTGCAGTTAGTTTTCTCGCCAAGGCAGCACACAGAATTTGATCTTTTGTTTACAGGGCCTGGGCAACAGTTGTAATTTATCATTTGTTTACTCTTTCAGAGAATGTGCAAAGTGTGTAATTGACAAAAGAAGCTAGAAAGGGCTTCCGTTGGTTACATTTGTTTCTGGCTTTGAAAAATTTGCAGAAAGATGTTTTTAAAATGAAAAATGTTCAGGCACATTGCAGATGCCACAAGACTTCTGGGATAACCTCTGTTGGAACTGTTCTTACGGCTGTTCCTTCTGAAATGCTGCAGAAAGAGTGAGAGAGGCTGCAGCAGCAAGCCAGGGAATGGTGTTGCCTTCTCTCTGCAGATTAAAAAGATATTATTTACTTCACAAATCCTCTTCCTCTTCCTCTCCTTCATCTTGTTCTTGCTCATGTCAGGAAACCTGAGTGGGAGAGTTGGAAATAAGGAAATAGAAGGAAAGGGACTAATACGAAATCATTTAAAGGGTATTCAATAATCTGGTGAGTTACAAATCTAATTGGACAAATACATCTTAAAACTGGTTCATTTCTAAAGGAATTTGTATTTTCTTCAGTTTTTTTCATATCGTACTTAGTGAAATACATTTTACATTTTAAAATACAGTACACGTTGTATAAGTACAGGTAAATAATGGCTTGGAAATGAAATGTGTTTAATTATTAAGGATTCATTAGTTTCTGTCTTCCATTCCTTATAATTATTTTGGTTAAATTCTATAATCTGTGATTTTGAAAATAATATTTCTCCCTGTCATTTAACCAAGTTCACTCAAATAAGAAACTTTGTAACTTTTTCATGACTTGCTAAAAACTGTGCATTTTAGAATCATTTTACCCATTATAGTAAAATTCATTATTCTGATTCTTTATATAATTTTACTAGCTTAAGTTCTCTTTTGATAATTCTTTAATGTATCAAAGCACATCTCACCTTTCAAGTCTACTGGGTTTGTAGTGAGGTCATGCTTTAAGTTTTTGGCTAGCTTGACACACTGAAATATGAGAAGTTCAGTGACTTGCCCAAGATCTTACTGTGAGTCAAAGATGGCGCATGAAACAGAGCATAGGCCCTTGCACAGGCACTCTAATATTAGATTATATATTAGTGAAATCAGTATCTGAAAACTTTAAACATACAATGTGAGGGATTTGCCTATTTCACGAAGAAGATTCTTTTACCTAGATGATCACTGGGTTTTCATTAAAGTCAAATAGACTCTTTTTATTATTTAAATTCAATTAATTAACATATATTGCATTATTATTTTCAGAGGTACAGGCCAGTAATTCATCAGTCTTATATAACACCCAGTGCTCATTACATCACATGCCCTCCTTAATGTCCATCACCCAGTTACCCCATTCCCCCACCACCTGCCCTCCAGCAACCCTCAGTTTGTTTCCTATGATTAAGAGTCTCTTATGGTTTGATTAGATTCTTTTTTTTAATAATAATATTTTTACACTTGATCTTAGCCAAAAAGCTGAGAAGCGATTATATCATAATTTTTTTAAAGATTTTATTTTTAGGGGTGCCTGGAAGGCTCAGTCAGTGAAGTGGCCAGCTCTTGATTTCAGCTCAGGTCATGATCTCAGTGTTGTGAGATCAAGCCCCATGTTGGACTCCATGCTCAGTGTGGAGCCTGCTTGAGATTCTCTCTCCCTCTGCCCTTCCTGCTCATGTTCTCTCTCTCTCTCTCTCTAAAATAGGTAAATACATCTTTAAAAAACAAAAAGAAAGAAAGAGAGAAAAGAAAACAACTTTTGCTGAGCACTGACTATGGCCAGGCCCTGTGCTAAACGCGTTTTTTCATTCTCCTGCCCATCCCATGAGGCAGGTATTATTATCCTTATGTGGAAATAGGCACAAAGAGATTCAGTGATTTTCCTAATTTAAGCAGTAGAACCCAAATATCTAGCTCCAAGCACTTTGGACATTACACTATAACTATTTCCTGTAATTTAGTAGAATTTATTTTTAATTTAATTTTCTTGGGGGGAGGAAGAAGCACAAAGATTAAGATTAAAATTTGTTTTTTAGGGGTCCCTGGTTTGTAGAGCATGTGACTCTTGATCTCGGGGTTGTGAGCTTGAGCTCCACGTTGGGTATGGGAATTACTTAAAAATAAAATCGTAAAAAAATTTTTTAAATTTGTTTTTTAAATAAATACTTCCTCTTTTTTTTTTTTAAGATTTTATTTATTTATTTGAGAGAGAGGGAGGGAGAACACAAAGGGAGAGTAAGAGGGAGAAGCAGACTTCCCGCTAAGCAGAGAACCCAATGTGGGACTCGATCCCAGGACTCTGAGATCATGACCTGAGCTGAAACCAGACGTTTAACCAACTGAGCCACCCAGGGGGCCTTAAAAAAAATACTTCTTATCCAAGGATTTGAAAGTAGAATGAGATCATAGGAATGTAGTAATAACTATATCTCCCACACAAGGAGCAGCGTATTTGTGAAAGAAAACTCAAAGCAAAACATTTACTTTGTAAGATGTGGCATATGTGTCGGCAATGGAATATTACTGAGCCATCAAAAAGAATGAAATCTTGCGCGTTGCAACAACATGGATGGAGCTATAGCATATTATGCTAAATGAAGTAAGTCAGTCAGAGAAGGCCAAATACCATAGGATTACACTCATATGTGGAATTTAAGAAAGAAAACAGATGAACATATGGGAAGCGGGAAGAGAGAAAAAGGAGACAGGAAAACAAGCCATAAGAGACTCTTAACTATAGAGAACAAGCTGAGGGCTGACAGAAGGAGGGAAGGTGTGGGAGGGGCTAGATAGATGATGGGGATTAAGGAGGGCACTTGTTGGGATGAGCACTGGGTGTTGTATGTGAGTGATGAATCACTGAATTATTTTTTTCTTTTTTAAAGAGTCCATTTATTTATTTGAGAGGAAGAGTGAGCAAGAGAGAAAGAGCACAAGCAGGGGAGGGGGCGGAGAGGCAGAGGGAGAAGCAGACTCCCTGCTAATCAGGGGACCTGTTGCGGGGCTCCATGCAGGGCTAATTCCCAGGACCCTGGAATCATGCCCTGACCCAAAGGCAGATGCTTAACAGACTGAGCCACCCAGGCGCCCCGAATCACTGGATTTTACTCCGGAAACCAATATGGCACTATACATCAACGACCTAAAATTAAAAACAACAACATTTATTTTGTGATGCTTTGTAGCTGGAAGACGTTTCTCATTTTGCAGAAGAGGCCTAAAGAGGTGAGGTGAGTGCTGCCTGTGGGACATTTAGGTGATGACTCTGTGCTGTCACAGAAAGAGAGAACTCTGAGGGCTCCCTAATCCTGGTCCTGCTCCATGCTGTATCTCCAGGATTTGGTCTTTTAGGTTTCTCTTTCACAAAACTGTCTTGCAGCAAAACCTGATGTTAAGACATCAATTAATACAAACAGGGGTACCTGGGTGGCTCAGTCAGTTAAGTGTCTGCCTCATGATCTCAGGGTCCTGGGATCAAGCCCCACGTCAGGCTGCCTGCTCAGCAGGGAGTCTGCTTCTCCCTCTCCCACTGCTCCACTCCCCCCAACTCATGCTCTCAATCTCTCAAATAAATAAATAAATAAATAAATAAATAAATAAATAAATAAATAAAATCTTTAAAAAAAATTTAATACAAACAAGTCCTGATTTTCACTAGTATATATTCAGAAAATACATTTACATATTTAGATCTGCCTCAAAACAGGGCTCTATTTGAGTATTTCTTGTACCCACACTCTTCTAGGCACCAGGAATACAGCGGATGATGGATAAATAGATCTCCTTGCCCTCATGAAGCTTACACTCTTTTGAGAAAATGACTCTGTGTGTGTGTGAGAGAGAGAGAGAGGGAGGGAGAGAGAGAGAGACAGAGAGAGGGAGGGAGAGAGAAAGAGAGAGTTGGTTTGATGATTTTTACAAAGTATCCAGTCTAAATTCATTCACTTATGTATGTACAGTCAGTGCTGCTTTACGGATGGTTTATTCAGTTAGAAGATTTTTCTCAAGAAATTTGTAATGCCAAACTGGAGCCTCTGAGCTATCTCACAGGAAAGAAGTCTTGTCTTCTCCCTCTCCATCATCCCCACAGCCCTCCTTCTCCACCCTGTAATACCTCAATGATTATCTACTATTTGAGATTCTCTACCCCACTAATCATCTCCATGAGCCGGAACAGATTCTTGCTGTTTGTATGTGGATTTACATTTCATTAAATGTTATACAGGACTTTTAAAAAAGCTTTACTATCTCTAATAATGAACAAAATACCTCCTTATTTTTCCATTTTAAACTTTGCTGTTACGGGGTTTGTGGGGTATAATCTCTTGCAACTGGCTCTTATAAAGGTAAAGAATAAAGGGAGAATTCTAGCATCACATTGAAATTTTAAAACATGTGACTATCAGAACACAATAAGCAGGTGTTAAGCCAAGACCTTGTGCCAGGAGAAAAACATGATCGATTTTAGCATATGTCGATTTAGTGCCCCATAATTTTAAGTGACTCATAACCAGACTAAATGCCCTGCAGTATGTTCCAGCTTGCAATGTTCACCAATATATTTAGTTAATGGTTTAAAGTGCAATATTTCCAAACGGCACCATCCACTTTGCACGTTTGCCCCATTCTTGTTTTTTTCAAAAAGGCTTTCCTTTGTAGAGGAGAGGACACATCTTGCCCTCCACAGGGCTGGTGCTTGTTTTGCTAGTAGCTGTGGTGATGGATTTGCACTCTTCCCTCGCTGGCCTGTTCCACCCTTGTGACCAAGGTCATGAATATGCAACATAGCAAGTTAGGGTCAGGGATAGAGAACAGAGCAAAATAATTGGCCATTAATAAGTCTGGACCCATGACTTGGGCTTCATTAGCTCTGTGCTTTCACCCACTGAGCTCTTAAGTCACAGGCAGCCAGTGGGTGTACAGACTTAGGGAACAAGTATATGAATTCAGATTCTAAAATGCCCAATGGGATAAGAGCACAGCTTTTTGTGCTGTGGTTAGTTACCCTAAACTCAAGCTGGTTGTTTTGTTTTGTTTTTTGTTTGTTTGTTTGTTTTAATGCCACTGACCTACTGAGAAATATATTCTCTAAGTCATTTTATTTTGGAAATTTTGAAGTCACCATTCTCCCTATTAATCCCAAAGTCAAGGGCACAAGTCACTTTAATCAACATCCAAACACCCACCCTCCTTCTGAGAGTGTGGGGGTCAAACCGGAGAGCTGGTCTAAGACATCCATACAATAGACACTTAGCAGCTTATAAATGACTTGACAACGATTCAGCTGAGGGATATGTGGCCACCGTGGTAAGCTGGAATCGCACGTTTTGGGGTGACTTTTTTTGCCTGAAGAGGAGAGCCAATGATTGGCACAAATTGGTACTTTCAGTGAGGTCTGGATATGGAGAAAACTGACCACAATGATTAATCATATATTGATTCTGATTGTGAATTATAACAAAGAATGGGCCTCACCAAGCGTAGCAGAGGAAAGGTCTAGTTCAGCGACTGTGGTTTGATTTTGAATCGTAACAGATAGCCTTGGTCCTGCGTTTTGGAGCCATGCTCTCCAATACAGTAGCCACTAGCCACACGTGGTTATCTAGATCAAAATTAATTAAAATAAAAAATTCAGAGTCTCAGTGTCATTAGCCACATTTCAACTAACTCAATAGGCCCGTATGCTGATGGTCGCCATATTACACAGCTTGAGACATGTCCATCATCACAAAAGTTCTATTTGGACAGCACCATTCTAAAGATTTTTTTTTTAAAGATTTTATTTATTTATTTGACAGAGAGACAGCCAGCGAGAGAGGGAACACAGCAGGGGGAGTGGGAGAGGAAGAAGCAGGCTCCCAGCAGAGGAGCCCGATGTGGGACTCGATCCCGGTACGCCGGGATCACGCCCTGAGCCGAAGGCAGACGCTTAACGACTGCGCTACCCAGGAGCCCCTAAAGATTTTTTTTTTAAGGGAAGAAACATCCATGTTTGCCTGAATCAAGAATGTTGAGGACCCCCAAATTTTTGATACCTAATCCATGATTCTTTGTTCATCCCAATGAGCTTGTCCCCTTCAGAGCCAAGCAGCATGTGGCCACCAGATTAGTTTCATTGTGTCATTTCTCCACTCCAGAACCTTCAGCGGCTCCTCAGTGCTCACAAGAGAGAAAATGCTAAGTCCTCACGCCTGGCATTCAAAGCCCTTCAACAGTTTGTGGATCTACTTTTTCAGTTACTTTTGTTATTCTATAAAAACAAATTCTCTGCTTCAGACACATTGGTTTATTCTCTGTTCCCTGAATAAACATTGTGTCCTCCCAACTCAATGCCCTTTCCATGCCATTCCCAGGGTCAGATGTCTGTCCATATCCTCACCACCTGTCTAAACCCTCCGGAACCTTCATGCCCAGTTTAAATCCCACATCTTTCCAACTTTGCTGATTCTTATAGCTCCGAATGAACTTCTTCTCTCCCGAATTCCACATCTCTTACCCATTTCTACCTGGTACTATCTTCTCATGCATCTTATCTCCTCATCCAGACAGTAGCAGAAGCCCCATGTTATACTCTTTGTTTTTTGCTTTTAAAGATTTCACCTATTCATTTGTCAGAGAGAGAGAGAGAGAGCACAAGCAGGTGGAGCGACAGGCAGAGGGAGAAGCAGGCTCCCTGCTGAGCGAGGAGCCCAATGCCAGACTCGATCCCAGGACCCCAAGATCACCACCTGAGCCGAAGGCAGACGCCCAACCAACTGAGCCACCCAGACATCCCCATGTTATACTCTTTGAACTCAGCATAGTACCTCAGTCAATAAATACCAATACATTATTTAATTGGTTAGTGTTGACCTCAGTTCACTCCTAGGACTAGGGAAGATATTAGACATGAATTTTCCAAAGTAGAGAGAAAAGGAAAAGGAAATCTTTGCTTTAACACTGAACTACCACCAGAAACCAGTCTCCCTAGTTTTGGTGGCAGGCCACATCTCCTCAGGAACCCACCAGACTGTTCCTGCCTTGCTCCCGACCCGTACCCTTCCACAGCCCTTCTGCAATTCTCTCCCCACTTTCACATAACCGGATCCATTCCTGGCTTCCTGTGATGGAGAAAACATGGCCAAAGGCAAGTTGTACTTGAATAGGAAAACTGAACTATCTGTTGCCCAAGTCCAGTGAGGATGCTTCTAGAGTTTTATTCATTCTAAGTAGAGACTCTGAGTCATTGGCTAATAAACCAACTCTCGGCATCACAACAGGATGAATGGACTGTTCGGTCACTGAAAAGATTTGCCTGCAAGAGAGTCTGCAAGTTGTACAAATGAGTATTGGTACGCCCCCCTCCCCCGCCTCCTCACATTCTCCTCCGTAAAGCAAGAGGATAGAAATAAATTTCGTCTTACTTCAGTGAAAGTTTATTCAAGGTTTTATTTCTATTAACCTTGACAAAGCAAACAGCTATTTCCCAGAAGAGGACAGCATTGTGAAATATCATTTGCTAGGTTAAATGGCTGCTTCCTTGGCTACTCAGCCACACAGACTCAGCTATGTCACCTGTAAAATGGCTATAATCATAACACACCTCAGGGGCTCTTGTGAGGGGGAAAAAAAGAGAGAAAACGAGAGGAAAAAATGTCAAATCAGTTGTAAACAATAAAACCCCAGACAAATATAAGGTGTGGTAGTTTATAATATCTAAAATACGTGTCAGCTAAATACGGCAAAGGTCAGGTTAGAAGTCAAGTCAGGACCAGTCAGGGAATCTGAGGCGGTCATTCTAAGGCTCGGCAGTGGGAAGATCCAAAAGGTCTCCCATCGCCCCCAACAGGCTGCTGCCCGGGGCAACAAGCCCTCTGGCCTCGCTCCCTCCACCAGGCCAATGGAATGCTGCTGAGTCATCACCATCGTGGAGAGCTGCCTAAGAGATTTGTGACTCAGAGAACTGATTTATCGTGTCGTGTTTCACTGCTCCAGCGCTTCCCGGCCACACAAATGTTCATAGTTGCACCTGTTTCACATCAAGTTTGAAACCTAGGAAATGACCCCCCAAACTGAGTAGCAGCAAAATAGACAAGCCATATTTTAAACGGCCTACCGACAAGTGATACAAAGAGAGGCATTTCTGATTTTCAAATCACAAAGAAAGGTAAGAACCGACTAAGGCTGTTCAGGGCTTTGTGCCTGTGGGAGCTTTGTATTTTGGGATGCTTTGAGGTTTGAGCACCGTTTCAGCCTGTATCTTGTGTACAGAGGCTCACACCGTGCTCTTCTTTCTCAACTCTTTTTTGCTTGTGAACATTTGCTAGACAGCCAGCTAGGTGAGGGGGCTAGGTGCCGCGGGGGCCAAGGAACGAGTTTTTCTTTCTGTGAAGAGCGCCGCGCTCTAGGCAAGTTCGGTCATACCTGTTTTCATCAGCTGGAGAGGAGAACCGAATTTTTAGGAACCAGCCTAAAAGTTGCCTAATGAGAAACGAAGATAAAACTACAATGATTCTTTATTAGCACTTGGCAATACCTCCCACAACTGACTTCAGAATGTCCTGAAAGAATTACCATTGTATAGCTACATTCCTTTTCATGTGTTGGTTACTCCTTTCAGAAAATGAGATTCTCTTAACTGTTTTGGGAAGAAGAAAGGGGAACACTACTGGCCTGAAGAAGACAAAAGTAAAGAAACTGATACAGCTTAACAACGGGAAAGTGTCAGCAATTTAAACTAAGGTCAAAGATTTTAAACCAGCTGTATAGATAAGACCTAGCACAGAGAACAATTCAGGACAGCCAATCCCTAAATGGGGATAACAAAGTCCAAAGCAAAGTCATCTCAAGATTTTCCACAGTCACTGGGACGCCTTGTGGATGATAACATTCCTCTGCTCCCCTTATTACAATTAATCTTTGATTAAAGTGTTTTTGAAGGTCAAAGGAAAGATCAGTCTAGTAAGGATCCTAAAGCCCACTCTGTCCCTAACTACTCACTTCTCAGAACTTAGTTTTCTTATCTGTAAAATGGAAAAGAGGGACCAGACGGACTTTCTGTGATTCCTCCCACATTTAGAATTTTATGATTCTAAATATTTTGCTTGTGAATTTTGTGAGAGATCTGTGCAGAATTCCATTAGTAACTGGGAGACCCCTGGAGATGTGGATATAAATAGAACTAAGGTCATTGGGGACTTGACTCAAGAGTTACATCTTTTTTTAAACAGTAAAAATTAAGATCATTGTAGAATTCCTACTTTTTTGAATGATAGTTGATTGGAATACTCGGAACAGACTAAGCCATGCCTACTCAAACTGACTGACTGGGGAGCCTGAGTGGCTCAGTTGGTTAAGTGTCTGCTTTCCGCTCAGGTCATAATCTTGGGAGTCCTGGGATTGAGCCCCTTGTCAGGCTCCCCACTCAGCAGGGAGTCTGCTTCTCCCTCTCCCATTGCCTCTCCCTCTGCCTCTCCCCCTGCTCTTTCTCTCTCTCTCAAATAAATAAAATCTTAAAGAAAAAAAATCAAAACAACTGACTGATCAATCGTGACACTTTTCCCCCCAAAATATAAAAAAAAAAAGATCAAAAGCTGGGTAAAGGACATTATCCCTTTATAAAGACCAGAAGAGCAACGTAGAAAGGGAAAGTGAGTGATTTTGTTTGAGTGAATCTGATTTATTATTTTTTTCTACATCTCTGCATTGTTGCAAGAAAACACACAAAGGGGAGCTTGGAAGTAAGCCTTGATATTTAAGAAAACATTAATAATTTCCCATAACGATAGTTCCTTAATTTAAAAATAAAAAGTGGAGATAAATGGAGAAAAAAATTGTGGTGTTGAAAGAAAAAACTACCATCTACATTGTAGACTATAAGTAAATATTGGTTGGTTGATTTTCTTGGAGCTCAAAATACTCTTACTTCGGGATTCTTCTACCACTGTCCCAATTACTGTTCATTCTTTCCTTTAATGAATATTTATTGAGCTCCTGTAGCTCAATAAAGTGAAATTCACTAAGCACAGAGAATATAAAGATGAATTGGATAGGCCCTACCCTTAGGGAGCTCGCAATTTAGCAAGCTAATTGCTGACCACCAAAAAGCCAGCAGGATTGGTATGTCCTAGGACTGAAGTAATAGGCCCAGAGGAGCATTTTGTAGCACACTGATTCACATTTACATGAACTTGGGACAGACTTTATAATAAACCCAACTTTTTATGCAATGGGGACTCTCCCTCCAGAAGTATTGCAAAGATTAAATGTGAAAATAAATGTAAAAGTAACTTTAAAAGCCTAAAGCACTGTACATAGAAGCAGATAGCCTCAATATGACATAATAAGTTCTGGTCTAACTTCTTCATAGCAGAATAAAATAATAGAACTGTAAGGAAATCTGGAAATCATCTAATCCAATCCTCTCACTCTCCAGAACAGAAAACTGAGGTCCCAGGAACAAAGGGACTTATGCAGGAATTCCCAATTTGTTAGTAGCACAGTCAAATCTCTTTTTCTGGCATCATGATCTGAATTAACACAAAGAAGTCACGGTATATATTTCCTACAATGTATATGTTGCCAAAGAAATATGATAGATTGTTTCTTTGGGCAGGTATCTTTATGATAAGTTGCTCATTTGGAAGTTCAGAGATTTGCTCACTTGGCAAACGTCTTTGGGGATGACTACTAGCCGCCTACAGAAAGAAAACCACAGCTTTTCTCCTTTTTGAACAAGGCTTTGACTAAAGGTTTGAGAAGCAGCAATAAACAGCTACTGGCAGCTATAGTCTTAGATCAAAGAACAACCCTTAACATGGGTACAGTAGAAACACCACTACTGGTTGTAAAACCTCAGGAAAGACCATCAACAGCATAACCTTAGAAACAGGATGTGAACAGAGAATAGTTCAGTCGCAAAGATCATTAGATCATCAAAGCCATATTGTGTCAAAATCACAGATAGAGGATGTTAAATGAAATGGCACGTCTAAGAAATCCACAAGACTTTATTCAGCTAGATTCTTAAGAGTACTGAAAATAACCAAGCAACACTTCTCTGCTACTTTCTCTGTAGGACACTGAAAATTATGTTCAGAAAAACGCTTTCCCTTAGTTCCCACACCTTCTTCCAGTTGCACAGTCAAGTTCCCCAAATACTTCAACCATCTCACACCTATAACGTCAGCTCTAGAAAGTGGAGTTATTTACTGGAGCAAAAAAACCCAGGCTTGGGAGACAAGACAACCTAGACTGTGTTCTGTGCTCTGCTACTAAATTGCTATGTGACTGTAGGTGTGTCGATCGACCTTCCTAGGTCTCAGATTTTTCACTTGCACAGCGAGGGCTTAGAGGTACCATCCAGCACTAGACTGTGGTACCAGATCTGGCCCAGCTGTCCCACTGAACCCCGTCCTCTGCCTAGGAGGGCCTTTCCACAAAGAAGTCACAAGGGGCTTTCCGTGGGGGAGGCTGCCAGAAGCTTCCTCTCGGTCTCCCGAGGAGCTCAGCAGCGGCCAGCCCGCGGCTCCGCGGTCACCGCCTGTTACTCTGCCCCGGTCGTCGGCCCGCGGTCCCCAGCCGGCTCCTGGCAATGTCCCCGGCGGCCCCCTTTGGCTCAGCCTGGGCTCAAAACCCGGCCCGCGGGAGATAAGGAAACCACAGGAGGGAAATGGAAATGGGCCCTTCTGAAACAAAGGTGCCCACGAGGGTGCTCCTCGGCGCCCGGGCCTCGCTGTAAACAGGAAGGGTCGGCTCCGTGGCAGTTTGAGTCGGGGTTTCGAGATAAGGGGAGCTTTTCTTATTTCTCCGGCTGCAACTGTGTCCACAAAACGTGCCGGATAAACAGCAACGCGCGCGGCCTCACTGAGCAAGGGGGGCAGGGCGGTAATGGTTGAAGTTCGCCCCTCGCTGGGTCACCGGCCACGGCCAAGGCATTTAGCATTGTTTTTAAAGCAGCTATTTGCGCCGAGCCTCTCCGAGTGGGAGCGAGGTATGAGCGTCGCGCCTAAGCCTTTCAAGAGCGCGCGGGCAGGCGGGGCGGGGCGCGGGCGAGGGCACTATATCTCCCGGCGGAGGAGCACACGGCAGGCTGACAACACAAGCCCCAAAATGCGCTCAGTTGCCGGTTGCTTAGTTGGCGCTGCTGAGTCTTCTTTCCTCGTTCAGTTTGACAAGGACGCTCTGATAGGCCAGCGCGACCCTGCAGTGGTTGGCCGGAAAGAGTCGAGCCGCCTGATTGGCCGCGCCGCACCTGCAATGCGTCAAGCCGCGGCGGGCGTGGAGGGCTCCGCGTGAATGGTCGTGGCTGGTGGGGCAGCCGACAGCGTTCGGGAGGGAGCGGCTCCGCCTATGGCGGCCATCTTTACTAGTGGCACCTTGGACGGCCCTGGACGCAGAGGGCTTTTCGCGGCTCTCTTTGGCCGGTAGAGAAAGGCTCTGTGACAGAAGTTGCCTTTGGGGTTTCTTTTTCCCTTTTTACTTTGCGGAGGGTGGTTTTATGTTGGCTCCGGTCCCGGGGATGGGGTGGGGGTAGAGTTCGAGTGCTCCCGGCTCGGAGCTCAGAGCAGAGTGGCCACCCAGGAAGGAGGGGGTCTGGCGAGAGAGTTTTCGCCGCCGCCTCAATAAAACCGCTTGCTTTGCGTTCTCTTGGCGTGCGCGGTTCCTCTCGATTTCTAGAGGCAAAAATGAGTTTTGCTTTCTGGGCATCTTGCTCGAGCTGGAAAGCAGTTCTGGAAAGCTCTCCCGAATACGTCATGGTTCTTGTTCACGCTGTGCGCGGTCCCGCCCGCACGGAATGCGTTTTTGTTTTTTAGAACTGTAAATCAAACAGCCGTCTTGGAAACAGTTTATCGGCTACAGAGACCGTGGCCTGCAGGGGCAAAACTGAGCTTGCCTGACAGACATGCTACGAGACGTTGGCTGAAAATGATTTTGATCCTATCAGTTTATTTGCCTTTTTAGGCAACTGCGGTGTTTGTGTGTGCATCCGGTTTTCATCCGTCTCTGATGTCCACCCCCGCAAAAAAGGGAAAAGAAAAAAAGCCCTCTTATCTTTGCATCAAAAGGGTTCGTTGTTCAGGACTCATCCCCCATTCGGTGAATGTGGGTGAAAAGAAGGAATATGTTTTCTGGATGAGTTAGAGATGGGGAAACGGAAAAAGCCACGGTTGTCTCGTTTAGTGGGAGGTGATGTCTTCGTTGGTTTTATTTGAACTGTGCAGGTGCAAATTCGGTGGAGTGTGGCTATCCAAAGGTGAACCCTGGAGCTGCCTTGGTATGGGCGTTGCCATGGCTACAGGGAGAGGTGGCTGGCGAATTGCGGGGCCAATGAACCCAGCAAGGCCAGGCCTCTCCCACGTATGAAATCTTCCATTCCCATCTCTAAGATTCCCAGATTGATCTATACAGGCACACATGGGCGTGTCAGTTTTTGTATCGGCTAGTACAGGTGTGTTCACTGCCTTGTGTGGATTTTCTGATTAAATGCTGCATCTAGCAGAGTGGTTTTGGTACCGTTTGGCCATACGTTTTGATTTGCAAGCTGTTGCCACTCTTACCTCATCTTAACCAATTTGGAACATTTAATTATCGGCTTTTATGCCTTTTTCCATAGGTAAACCATCACTTTACCAGAGGGTGCCTTCTGCCTGAAACTAACCTCCACTTTACTGTGTATCAGTATAATGCCAGAGCACCGAGTTCATGGACATTGCAAAAGGAAGAAAATTGCAGCTTTGCATAATCTCCATATAGCAACAGCCACTTGTGCTTCCGTGGAAGACTCAGTAATTCAGTGTTCTTTGGCAGCTGCAGTGCTAGGAGCAGCCACTTTGCTTGCTGTGTGAAGTATGGCAAAGGACTAAATCTTCCAGAACTGTGGTTTCTTCTGTAGTATGAAGAGAATCAAGTCTATCTCACAGAGTCCTTGTGCGTTTTGCATGAGATAGGAATGTGCCAGCACTGTGTAAATTATAGAACTGCTGATAATGATATTCAGTAACTAAAGCATTTATTGAATGCCCATAACTGTCTGACCTCATGAGAGGAAGATTTTCCTTCAAGATTTTCTACTTTGTGGGAAGAACAGATGGAGAAACTCAGATCCAAAATCTTAAATGGCATAATTTTTTCCCTTAATTGAAGGCATAGTATTAATATAGCCTTATTAGCATACAGTGCCAGATTTGAGGACTCTTGGGGTGACTGGCTCATCAGTTTGCCTAGGACTTTCCTGGCTTTAGCCTCAAAGGCCCATGTCCTAGAGAGCCCCCTCTTGTCCCAGGCAAACCAGGATATTTGGTCACCCCTGGACTGTTTTCAGTGCTACAAGATGGGAGGAGGAACAGAACGAGAAATGAAGATTCCTGCCGTATAGAGGCGACTAGGTTTCCGTGCAGCTGAAGGCCACTGGTTACAAGAAATGAGATAAGTGTGTGCTGACACCTGAAACTCATCCAAAGTCAAATTGATACTTTCATCCATCTTTATTCTTCCTTCTCTCAGTTCCCACATGTGTTTTTGTTGTTGTTGTTTTTATTTGATTCAAATCTCCATCTCTGGTAAAGACTTTATTGAACTTTTTGTCACTTTAGAGTGCTTAAGTTCTTTTTTATACCCTGGACCCCTTTGCCAGCGCAGTGAAGCCTACAGGCTGCTATGGTTTGTTGCCTATATTCATAATTGAAGGCATGCTACGTTTCACTTTGAGGGTAGTGAAAATAAAGATGTTCTGCTTTTCCATCCAAGTTCACATACCCTATGAATTGGCTCCATGGAGAAACCCTGTTCCTGCATTACCCCATTGCAGGTCTCTTTCTACGCTGTCACCTTTTACGTTCCTTCACCTTGACATTCCCACTGCCACCACCATAGTTCAAGGCACCGTTGCTGTTTCCCTAACTCTCACAAACGACTTCATTGATCTCCTACCCTTAGTTCCATCTTCTGCCCAGCCGATGGAGTAGTTTTCCTAAAGCACACATTTGACTATGTAATTTCCTCCTCAAACTTGCTTTGGTTTCCTGTGGCCCCAAGGATTAAGTCCAGATTCCTTAGGAGTTCCTTCAGGGCCCTTCGTAATCTGGCCTTTTCAGTCCTTATAACCTACTACTGTTGGCATCTCCTAGATTTGAGCCATATGAATTGTATTCAGTATTTGTGCTTTCCCCCTCCATCCTTTATTCACATGTTTCTCTTGGCCTAGAATTCTGATTTCCATCATCTCTACCTCACAAAGAAGGCTTACTTCAAATGCAGAGTCAGTGAAAATAACCACTTCCTCCCCTGAGCTCTCTTAGCACTTTATTTCACCCTCTTCTGTTACCACATGCTACTTTTATTGAGAATTTGATTATTCATTCCGTAAATACTTACCAAGTACCTGTTGTCAATGTGGCCCTGTACTAGGGACAAGGGGGATATGAAGCGGAACCGATTTGTACCTTGGTTTTGTTTTGTTTTTTTTCATTTGCAGAACAGATTTATTTATTTATTTATTTTTTTATTTTTTATTTTTTATTTTTTTAAAGATTTTATTTATTTACTTGACAGAGATAGAGACAGCCAGCGAGAGAGGGAACACAAGCAGGGGGAGTGGGAGAGGAAGAAGCAGGCTCATAGCGGAGGAGCCTGACGTGGGGCTCGATCCCACAACGCCGGGATCACACCCTGAGCCGAAGGCAGACGCTTAACCGCTGTGCCACCCAGGCGCCCCAGAACAGATTTATTTAAATGTTAATTTTGGTTAGATTTAGGGGACTTGGTGGAGATTATGGTGGGCTTCCTAAAACCATCCCCAAATCACAGATTTCACTGCTGCTTTTTCATTTTATTTCTTCTCCCACCTTCTAAAACTGACCTTCAAGGACTACCTAGCATCCTCTTAGACTGTCCTCCAGTAGTCCATTCTGTGTGGCATTAAATATTTCTTTCTGAAACTTGCCTCTATAAACCGTTCTTCCTTAGACAATTGTATTTCTTCTTCTTTTTAAAATTCCAATGCAGTTAACGTACAGTGTGATATTAGCTTCAGGTGTACAATATAGTGATTCAGTAATTCTATATATTACTCAGTGCTCCTCAAGTAAGTGTATTCTTAATCCCCTTCATCTATTTCACCGATCCCCCTGCCCACCTCCCCTTTGGTAACCATCTGTTTGTTCTCCCTAGTTGAGAGTCAGTTTTTTGGTTTGTCTCTTTTTCTTTTCCCTTTGTTCATTTGTTTTGTTTCTTAAATTTCACATGTGAGCGAGATCATATGGTGTTTGTCTTTCTCTGACTGGCTTATTTTTCATAGCATTACACTCTCTAGATCCATCCATGTCATTGCAAAAGGCAAGATTTTACTCTATTTTATGGCTAACATTCCATTGCATATATGTGTACCACATCTTCTTCATCCATTCATCAATCGATGGACACTTGGGCTGCTTACATAGTTTGGCTATTGTAAATAACGCTGCAATAAACATAGGGGTGCATGTATCCTTTTGAATTAGTGTTTTCATATTCTTTGGGTAAATATCCAGTCGTGCGATCACTGGATCATAGGGTAGTTCTAGTTTTAATTCTTTAAGGAGACTCCATACTGTCTTCCACAGTGGCTGCACCAGTTTGCTTCCCAGCAACAGTGCACCAGGGTTCCTTTTTCTCCACATCCGTGCCAACACTTGTTACTTGTGTTTTTTTATTTTAGCCATTCTGACAGATATGAGGTGCTGTCTCATTGTGGTTTTGATTTGCATTTCCCTGATGATGAATGATGTTGAGTGTCTGTTGGCCGTCTGTGTGTCTTCTTTGGAGAAATGTCCATGTCTCCTGCCCATTTTTTAAATTGGATTTTTTAGGTTTTTTGGTGTTAAGTTGTATAAATTATTTATATATTTTGGATACTAACCCTTTATCAGATATGTCATTTGCATAAGTCTTCTCCCATTCAGTAGGCTGTCTTTTAGTTTTGTTGGTTGTTCCTTTTGCTGTGCAGGAGCTTTTTGTTTTGATGTAGTCCCAACAGTTTATTTGTCCATTGGTTTTTAAAGGACTTAACATTTCAGGTTGGGAGATAATATAAACCTAAGAAATGCTTTTTCAAGGTAGAAGAAAACAACCTAGGATTTCAGAAGTGCAGAGGGAAAACTCATTTTACTAGATGAATCAGAAAAAACTTTGTGAAGGATGTGGCCTCCAAGCTAGCTTGGAAGTTCGTGACCTATATGGATGTACGTAGGGAAGGCATTCCATGTGGAGGGAATACGAGGAACAAAGCAAGGATGCTGGAAAGAACAGCATGTGTTGGGGAAGGAGAAGTTTAATCTGTTATTAAGGGGCCTCTTGAGAGATCAGGCTGGTGTCACATTGGTTAAGAGTAGACAGAGAATAGCAATACGCTCAGGTAAGAAGATAAGACTATCCTGTATGCATGGAATCCATTGAAGGGTTTTGACAAGAGACTGACAAAATCAAAGGTGATTCAAAAATAATTATGTGGCACCATAGTGGGAGGTGAATTTTATAGAGAGAGACTGTAAACAGGGAGACTGATGAAGGCAATAACAATGAGAATAATGGCAGATATTTATTGAGCACTTACAAAAATGCTATGCAATATCTTTATTTGTAGTATCTTGTTTATTGCTCACAAAAGTTGTATTTTTCACAAATAAGGAAATCTAAGCTTAGAAAGAATAACTTGTCCAGGTTCACCCATTGTGACAGAGCTGGAAGTTGAACCGTTCCTGTCTGCAGCAGCTGGTCCACGAGTTAGCTGTAATCTGAAAATGTTAGCAGTGGAATTAGAGAAGATCCAAGAAATGATGCTCTTTATAAGTAGTAGTATTTTTGTACTTTATGTTTCAGGTGAAAAATGAAAAGGCAACAAATATCACCATAGTTGGGCTAAATTCCTGGATTATCTTCTTAAATATTGATCTTACTGTGTATCTCCTACATACTCTCTTATAGTGAAGAAATAAGACATCCGTAAGCAAAATACAGTTGCTACAGCTTTGCCTCAGTTTATAAAAACTCATATACCAAAATGGGGAAAGGGTTTAGATGCTAGTTGGCCTTGGCCTTCTACTTGGACTCCTCAGAAAGCTCACAGAAGAAAGGAGCAACAGTGCTGGCTTAGCGGTATACCAAATTATGCTACCAAATAGACCTATTGGGGATGTCTCCTGAATGTGAACTAGAACTTTTTGAAGTATTTCCTTGGGTGAAAGATTTCTTGGGCTAGCCTCTGTTTAAAGATGTGTAATGGGTTTAGGGCACTGGAGGAATGGTTTCCCTGTGCTCTTGGTCAAGTCTGCGACCCCCACCCACTTTGCCTCCCTAAGTAAAAAAGTGGTAAGGAGAAAGAGCTAGTGACTGCCCTTGAGGAGCCGCTGGAGTGCTTGATGCCCCAATCACTGAAGATTATGAAAAGAGGAGCAGGGAGGGGGAAGTCTCATTTGTTCTGATCCCTTCATTCCCCCTCTCCCTACCCTTTATGCTTTCCATCTTTTTCTGATTGTAGATGGAAAAATTAAAGCCTGTATGTGTCGGAAATCTTGAGACCTAGGAAAGGCTCACCTTCAAAAGTTCTAGTGTATGTTTATAATACCTTGACTACCTTTCCCCCTTTGCCAATAGTCTCACAGCATTTTGTCTATGTTTTGTCATTCTGATTAGATCATAGTTTCCTTAAAAACAAATTACCTTTTTTGAAAAAGACCTCCCATCACCTATACCATTGTCCTGCGTTTAGTAGTCACTCAGTCTTGATTTGTCATTTTTCTCTTTTTTTCCCCCTGATTTATCTTTTCTACCCAACACTTGATGATTGCATTAAAAAGTTCAAGGATACTCTGGAAAAAGGTTATTCATTTAAGATTCATTCAGCCATGTGTATTGATTTCATTCTGCATGTCAGGTACCTTTGAATGTGAGTGCTGATTACTCTCTTCTGAGGTCATGGTTCATAGTCTTATTTGGGTCACCAGCACCTTCGAGAGTCTAATAAAAGCCATAGAAACCTCTCAGAAAAGCGTAATACATAAAATAATTCTGAAACCTCTGCCATAGAGTGTAGACTTTCCGACTCAATCAGACCAAAACAAAAAACATTTAAAAAAAATCCAGAAACCCTCTTCAGTGTGATGTGTTTAGGGTTTACCATTGTATGATCACATGATCAGTGTGTGTAGGTAACTACATATGTAAACATTCATATGCAGTTGCTCAATGATGTAGCTCCAAGGGAGCTATTCTAATACTTGAACTGTTTGGTTTTTTTAAAGATTTCATTTATTTGACAGACGGATAGCAAGAGAGAGAGCACAGCAGGGGGAACGGCAGGCAGAGGGAGACAGAGAAGCAGGCTCCCCGCTGGGCAAGGAGCCTGATGTGGGACTGGATCCCAGGACCCAGTGAAGTCTATTTTAAGTGGCAAGATGATAATACAGCACAAAGAATCTTCTACCTCAGTACCTGGCTGGCTCAGTCGGAAGAGCACGTGACTCTTGATCTTAGGGTTGTGAGTTCAAGCCCCATGTTGGGTATAGAGATTCCTCAAAAGTAAAATCTTTAAGGGGTGCCTGAGTGGCTCTGTCGGTTGAGCGTCCGGTTCTTGATTTCAGCTCAGGTCGTGATCTCAGGGCCCTCAGGTCATCACCTCAGGATCCTGGGATCAAGCCATGCTTCAGGCTCCATGCTCAGCCCAGAGACTGCTTCTTTTCTTCTCCTGTCTCTGCCCCTCCCCCTGCTCTCTCTACTGAATAAATAAATCTTTATAAATAATAAAATAAAATCTTAAAAATCTGTCTCTGAAAAGATCTGTAAATGGTACCAACAGCATCAGTATCATCAATGAACATTATTGAGGTTCTTACATGGGTAAGGGGCAGTGGGAGGTACCAAGCTTGCGAAGAATTACACATAGCTCTGCCCTTCAGGTGCTCACAACTAGACTATCACCTGTCTGCAGGCAAGGACCATGTTTTTATTTATGTTGGTTTTTGTGATGTTTATATTGGCTTGCACCCTCAATACACAACCATGTCTGGCATGTGATAGTTGCTAAATAAATATATGTTGAACATCTGAATCAACAGCTATTAAAATGGAGAGAGAGAGTCAAATAAAAGGAAAGCTTCTATTTTGTGATGTAGCTTTTTTTAATTTTTAAAAAATTTTAAAAGATTTTATTTATTTATTTGACAGAGAGACAGCCAGCGAGAGAGTGAACACAAGCAGGGGGAGTGGGAGAGGAAGAAGCAGGCTCTTAGCAGAGGAGCCTGATGTGGGGCTCACTTCCAGAATGCTGGGATCACGCCCTGAGCCGAAGGCAGACGCTTAACGACTGTGCCACCCAGGCGCACCGTGATGTAGCTTTTAAAAAGGAAAATATTACCTTATGTTCTTTTAAAACACCGTTAGAAATATTTCACACAATCATAATAATATATATAGTAAATGTAAATTAATAAGCCTAATAAGCCCTGGTGAATCCACCACCTATTCAAATAACTAGAAAATTACCAATACTGTGGGAAATACTTGTGTACTTCCAAATGTCACCCTCCCGCCTCCCCACTAGCCCAAACCGCGCTCTCAACTCAGGAGTATTTTAACTTTGAGATGTATAAATCGGAAACAAGGATTTACAGAAGGCAAATCTATGTAATTCTTTATTAAGAATTTATGGGATACCTGGGTGGCTCAGTCGGTTAAGTGTCAGATTCTTGATTTCGGCTCAGGTCATGATCTCAGGGTTGTGAGATTGAGCCCCCATGTTGGGCTCCGCGCTAAGTGGGGAGTCTGCTTCTCTCCCTTTCTCTCCCTCTCCCTCTGCTCCTCACCCCTTTCACGTGTGCTCTCTCTCTAAAATGAATAAATCTATTTTTTAAATTGTAATGTGTTAAAAATTCCTTTAAGAAAAAGAATTGCACATTTAGGAAGCAATTAAAAAACAAATACATTTAATAATAGTCATGTGGAAGATCATTTATTACAGGCCCTTTGAATATCATCAGAAAATAGTAAGCAAGGTTACTTCTATGTGCGAAATCCTGGGGACATCAGCACAGTCTACTACACACACGGGAAAGGCAGATACTAGAGTTCATTTTCTAGTGTCTTGGGTTGCCTTGCCTTCCCTCTTGTAAAATGATTTTTGAAACATCTTTTTTTTTTTTTTTTGAAATTTGCTTTAAATAGCTTTTCTATTTGTCTTATGTGTTTTCTATTTCACAGTCTCAACACTGTCTTTCATCAACTGGGGTATGTTTTTCATAGATGCTGAGTGCAACTCTTCCTGTGAGTTGTCAGCGAAGAGATTTTAAGTTGTAACACTGGTTATAGGTAAAGATTTACCAAAGCAGAACATAAAAATAAAGAAACGAACACAATGGCATTATAGCAACATTTATCTTCTCAAATAAGAATTCTTACACCAATGTTGACTAGGAGCATGCTTTCATATGATACACAGTATAGCATTTCATGTCTAGTAGCATAAACTTGAATTCCAAAGAAATATAAATGAAGAGGGTTCCTTTCCAGGACAGTTTTCCCTTCCCCTTAATCTTTGTACCATTGCAGTTCCATTGCAGTTCTATATGCAGCCATTCAAACAAACTGTCTTCCTTGTTTCTTTCTTTTAATTTTTTATTTTTTGACATAATTTCAGAGTTACAGAAAAGTTACAAGAATGGTGGCTCAGTCTGTTAAGCATCTGCCTTCAGCTCAGGTCATGATCCCAGGGTCCTGGGATTGAGCCCTGCATCGGGCTCCCTGCTCAGCCAGGAGTCTGCATCTCCCTTTTCCCTCTCCCTCCCCAGCTCATGCTCACTTTCTCTTTCAAAAAAAAAAAAAAAAGTTACAAGAGTAGTATAAAGGATTCTCCTGTACCCTTCCTCTGTATTTCCCAACTGTTAACATTTACCACATGGGCACATTTGCACGTGTTCTCTTGTGCTTGCTCTCTCTTATGGCGGATGTCATGCCCCTTTGTCCCTAAGTAGTTCAGTGCATAACTCAGAAATAAGGTCATTCTCTCACATAACTATTAGTACAATTATCAAAATCAGGAAAAGGAGGTAATACCGTTGTTTATTATTGTCTAATCTGTAGTCAAAATGTGTTGTCCTAATACTGTTCTTTATAGCAAAAGAAAATTCCAGATCATGCGTTGCATTCAGGTGTCACATCTCTGATCTCATTTAATGTGGAATCCTTCTTCATTTTGGCTTTGTTTTTCACAGTATTGACTGACTTACTGATTTCTAACCAATTGATATGCTGAGAATTTTTAAGTTAAGTATATTTCAAGTAACTGAATTAATCACTGTCAAGACCTCCGGGAAAAGGTTTAGGTGCTGATTATCTTATCTTACATTCATTAAAAAATAATACCCAAAGAAATGGTAGAGCAAAGGATGAGAAAAAGGAATTTAGAATTCTAGACATTTCCACCCCCAAAGTAACACAATCCACTGTTAACGAGAAAATAGAAAACAGGCGAAGACAGGTTAGATAATTCATCAGAAGCCCTCCAGCTCTCTTGCTTCCTGGATCTCTGTACTTTTGTCTATATCATATACGCTTAATGGAAAAAGTCATTATAAAACCCTGAAAGTAGTGCATTGATTTATTTTTATTAATTCCGTCTACTGTGTTTGGTTTGCCCATAGAATTCTGCCTGCTGGTGATCTCTGTTATTCTATACAATAGCTGTGTAATAGTTGATATTTGATTTATATTATAATGTTTATAATGTCATGCTTGCCATATATAGAATCTAAATTTATCTCAGGACCATGTACACAGGGTTTAGACAGCAGTGTGACAATTTGTGTAGGACACACGTGTAACGTGACCTTATTTATGTGCTTCACAGTAGACAAGGTGGGCTCCGATGGAGAGGAGCCTTTTAACCAGGTACCATTCTGAGCTTTCCACCAAAGTGTCCCAGCAGGATAGGGGACCAAGGGTGTCTCCTGCGGTGGGCTTGAGGGTAGATAGCCTAAGCGAGTCTACCCAAAGTGACACACCTCTTTGAAACTTCGTGTATTTCGTGTTTAAAGTTCATACACATTTTATGTTTCTTTTAATTAAAAACTTGTTGTCATCCCCTCCCACCTCCAGTCATCTAGGAGGACTTATTCTTCCTGTAGCTTCAAATACCGCTGTAGCTCACCACACCCCAGTTTGAGAAACACGTGGACAGAACTGTGAAGAGAGTTGCGGAATTCCAGGCTCGGGGTAACTCATGAGCGAAGCCCTGACAGGTGAAAGGCAGTCTGTGGAGAAGTGCAAAGTGGGGCTCTGTGCAGAGTAGTCATGTGGACTTGGATGCCACCATGAGGAGCTGGAGAGATACAGTGGGCAAGAGCACTGGTGCAGATTTAGAAGGAAGGAAACCAGGATGCTGGTTCTCTCTCTGCTACTCCCTTCGCCTTGTGGCCTTGGGTGAAGCGCTGAAATCTGGACTCTGGTTTCCTTTCCGGAGAAAGGCAATACCAGAATAAGCGGCCATAAGTTTCCTTTTGGCTGTAATACTTTGTGATTCATTGTGAGCTAGGAAAATACATTAGCTTGTTAAAGAGTCCCCATGTTTCATAATTTACAAATTTAAGCTGGTCGGTGCTCTTAATATTATTACTGGCCACCTGCTGCTGATAATACACAATATCTATTCAAGACAATGAGTATATTTATGCTTTTAAGAATTTCATGGGGGGAGGTGGGGGAGGAAAAGAATATCACTGTGAAATCTAGGCCTGCCATCTTATGGATCCTAAATGGTACTACCGAAATACAGGGAAGTATGTCAGGAGATGATTTCTGCACACATCAAGAGAATCCCTGCTCACATGTATGTAGCTTATTGCCAAAGGAGTCCATACAGTATTTTAAAATGTATTTTCTTTGATAATTCTTGGTTTTAACTGTCTCGTAATGAATTGAAGTAAATCTAAGAAAGCCCCTACCTCCAATTTTATTTTATTTTATTTTATTTTTATTTTTTTATTTTTTTAAAGATTTTATTTATTTATTCGACAGAGATAGACACAGCCAGCGAGAGAGGGAACACAGCAGGGGAGAGGGAGAGGAAGAAGCAGGCTCCCAGCGGAGGAGCCCGATGTGGGACTCGATCCCGAAACGCCAGGATCACGCCCTGAGCCGAAGGCAGACGCTTAACGACTGCGCTACCCAGGCGCCCCCCCTACCTCCAATTTTAATTGTTTATTGATCCCAATAATTATTTTCCGGGCCACATTTCATTTTCTAAATGGTTATTGCTAGTTATTTTGCTTTTGAAATTGTTTGGAACAAAAGAATGTTCTTTGAAATGGTGGTGCAGAAGTGCTGGCGTGCATATTTTATGAAAGCTGTGATTATCCAAAATGGTGAAATGTAACAGTCGTCCTTTTCTCTTTCGTATGGCTGAGAAATGATGAGAATAGATAGTTTTCCATTGCAACTAGGATGAGCATTTGTGGAATTTACTCCTTCCATCCCCTGCTGCTGCACCTCAGCATTTATCTTCTGTCATGTACAAAATTCACAGCACAGAACTTTTGTTCATAGTGAACATGGGGGAGTTAGACAGTAGCAAACATTTTCAACTCCTTAGAAACTGTAACTTTAAAATATCGCAAATAAAAGAGCAAGGATAAAAGACTGCATCCCTAGTAAATGATGGGATTTGTCTCTAGTTACACTTTGTTTTGTCCAAAACAGATCCAAATAAAATTATTCAGCCTCCCTTCCCAATAATATAATTTGAGACACTGAACTATCCTAAAGGTTGCTTTTAACGGGCATTCTGAAATTTTCTCTGGGGCAAAACCAGTAAATCTTCTGTTTAAGGTTGCTGATTTCATGAAGCTTTTTAAACTGCGTTCTACTTCCCACTGGTTTTCAATTTATTTTCAGTATGCTTCAGTATTTGTGGAGGTTTTAATCCCTTTCAAGTTGAAATGCGATTATTATAGTGCAGGAGAAGGCAGTGCTTGGACATGGCTGACAGTACAAGTGCTTACTTGCTGCAACTAATTTTCATCAGTATGGATCCTTGTATCTGAATCCAACATCAACAGCCAGTATCAGTCATGGGGAACTATAGCAGAGTTCTCTCCAAACCATTTTAGCAACTAGAGATGTTGGCTGAGATTACGTTCTTCCTGCTGCCTCCTGAAAGGTGAATGCTTTTTCTAATCATCTTGTGATTTAATTATCAGATCCTCTCTTTGTATTTTCTCTCTTCTTGTTTTGACTAAGCCCTACTGACTTTGAAGAAACAATGCAAAACGTTATGTCCACATTCAGTCCAATCAAAGTCTGTGACATGCATATTTTCTTGTTTATTTTGGTTATATATTTTAAGATTTTTACAAATATTTAGAATATTTTAAAACCCTGCTTAAAGTTAAAAGTAATTCTTTTGTAGTCTGACTCTAATGGTTTACTTAAAACGTATTTGAGAAAGAGTTTGGTTTTACTTCCAATTGCTCAATTGATGTTTCAGAATTTCTAAATCATCTATATTTGCTTTTACTCTTAAATGTGCTGTCAAATTATAAAATCAAACGACCATACCAAGTGCCAACAATATGTTTTCTAGAAATAAAATAATTCACAAAAATAAACCACTGTAGGAAAGATACTTCACAAATAAGTGTTTTGTGAGGTTTAAGTTTCACTAAAAAAGGTAAAAATTGAGATAATTCTAATGCTAAAACCTAGTTTTGGGAAGGAGTGTTTAATTCACGTGTTGAAACATAGGTGTATGGGTTACCTGTTAAATTTCAAAGTTTAGTTTACTTTCAGTCCTGCCACAGGTATATTCCGGTGGCCATAAATCTAAAAATAAAATTATTGCCAAGCCTTTCACTTAAATATGCAATTAAAATGTTTTTCTTTGGGCAATTATTTTTTGGAAGAATAAAATACCAGTGTAAAATTTAAATTGAGCCAACTGGTTTTATAGAGTTCCATGTCATAAGATATATTTGAAAAGCTTAAGTAGTATTGCTTAATAATGGAGTAAGTTGGCTAGAAAGGAAGTAAGCTAGATCATTGTTTCTATGAAAACTCAAGCATAAATTGGGGGTCATTGTTGGAGATATTGTAGAATGTATTTTTTCCCTGGAGGGGGGTTGGGCCAGATTTTCTCAGAGATTCCTTCTAACTCTGAAAGTCTAAGAGTTTAGTAAACTTCAGACTAATACTTTATGGAATTTACCTTAACAGTTTCAGAATGGGAGGCATTTTGGGGATGTTTAATCATTATTCTGGAAATATATCCTGAGTTGGGGCAATAGAGGAAAAATTCCTTTTCATTGTCATTAAAGGCATGTTGACGGTAGAGGGGAAAAAATGAGCTCCTGTAGCTCTGTAAATGCTTTATAAAAGCAGTTATCCATTTCAGGTTTCTCTTCTGTTTCTGCTGATCTTCAAGGCCTTTTAAATAGAATGCGAGGATCATTTCCTGTCATTATTGGGTTTTGGAGTTTGACCTTCCCCCAAAAATGACTGTCCTGTGATAACTGGCCATGTGTGGTGACCAGTACCCTGTAGGATCTAGATGATGATCAGTGGTGAAGATTTTCCCATTTTCATTCCAGAAGAAAAACCTTGTGATCAGAACGCTTTTTTGGGGGGGGGGAGTGCCACCTGCACAGCCTCCCACTGTCCCCCAGCATCCATCCAGTTGAAAAGGAAATCACTGTTTCCATGGCTGCCGTTGTTTCCCTGGCTGCCAGTGCCTGCCAAGGGTCCATGAAGCATGTTAGACCGTCAGGAAGGGGTCGTGTTGACCCTAGGTAAGTTGTGATCTGGTGGATTGTTTCCGACCAGTGGAAGGTGACCCTCAGCCAAACTATGATGTAAGAAAGGTTATTTTTTATACCATTCACCCTGGTTCCCATATTTTTTCCTCCCCGGTCACCCAGTGACAGCTTTCATCTTTAGACGTTCAGAGTCTTGATTTAGTATTCTTAACACACCCTCTCCTCCAGCTTGCTTTCTGGAAAGGATGTGTTATTAATATGCTAATGCAAATTTAAGTTAATGTCTGATCTCTCAGGGATATATGTATTTCAAACCTTTCTTCTTGTGCAATGATAGCATCAGCAGACAGCAGACATATTTGGGGGCCCCTGTGGAAACTGTGTCACAGTAAGCTGTCTCCCAGCCTGCCTTCTCTTAAGGTCTTAACAACCTCTAGTCTCATCTCCAGCATGCCCCCATACCTCTTTCTGTCATTCATTTATTCAATATATTTGCTCTGTTTACTCAATATAGGAAATACCTGTGGAGCACCACTGTGTGTCATGTACTAGGCTAGGCCCAGGGCATACCACAGTGAGCTAAAGAAGGCACAGTCCCTACCGTAAGGGACTTTAGAGTCTACTGAGAGGGTGGGACAATCATGTAATTGCATAGATAAATGTCAAGTTATAACTATGGTAAATGCTACAAAGGTGGCGGGGAACAGAGTGCTGTGTGTATACAGTAGGGGATTCGACTGAGCCAGAAGGTCCAGGACACCCTCCCTGAGAGAGTTTGGCTGAGTGGGGGTTAATGAGACAAAAGGAATGACAGGATATATTGGTTGCCCAGGATAGCCATAATATACCAAACCTTGGATTGCTGAAAACATCACACATTTATTGTTTCACAGTTCTGGAGACTAGAAGTCTAAAATCAAGATGTCAGAAGGCCCATGCCCCCAGTGGTTCTAGGGGAGAATCCTTCCTTGCCTCTTCTCGCTTCTGGTATTTGCTGGCCATCCTCAGTGTCCCTTGGCTTGTAGACGTGCCACTCAAGGTTGTCTTCTCCCTTTGTGCCTTCACATCATCTTCGCTCTGTATATGTCTGTCTCTGTGTCCAAACTGCTCCTTTGGAATAAGAATGTTAGTCATTTTGGGTTGGGACCCACTCTAATGACCTCTTTGTAACGTGATTACTTCTGCAGAGACCCTGTCTTCAATGAGGTCACATTCTGGGGTACTGGGGGTTGAGACTTTAGCATATCTTTCTGGGGGCCACAATTCAACCCATAACAGAATAAAGAATAGAAGAGTAGGGGCGCCTGGGTGGCGCAGTCGTTAAGCGTCTGCCTTCAGCTCAGGGCGTGATCCTAGCGTTCCGGGATCGAGTCCCACATCGGGCTTCTCTGCTGGGAGCCTGCTTCTTCCTCTCCCACTCCCCCTGCTTGTGTTCCCTCTCTCGCTGGCTGTCTCTCTGTCAAATAAATAAAATCTTAAAAAAAAAAAAAAAGAATAGAAGAGTAGAGTCTTCTAGGCAAGGGAGACAGAACACACCAAGGTCCTTGGGCAGGAGGAAGCATGGCCTGTGTGGTGTGGAGAGTGAGTGGGGAAGTGTGGTGTGAGAAGAAGCTGGAAAGGAAGTGAGATGAGTTGTAGGCCTACAAAATCCCTGTAGGGATTTTGGTCATAATGTAAAAGCATCGGTCAATAATGTTACTGGGGGATTTCAGNAGGAATAAGGCATGATCAGATTGGCACTTTGAAAAAAATCACCCTGGCTACCATGTGCAGAATGGGGTGAAGCAAGAACGGATGTAGATGTATGAGTGAAGAAGGTATATAATAGAGGAGGTGAGAGAGGAAGAGGCACAGAGGGCCTTGGGCATAGAAAGTCAAATCAGTGAGCCTCGATGATAGATCAGACGTGGCATGGAGAAGGAAATGGTCAGGGGTGATTCGTTCCTGGATTTCCAACTCCTTTGCTGAATGCGTGTAGGGGGCACTGAGGAAGAGCCTGGTTGGGGGGCAAAATTGCAGGGTGTTTGTGGACATGCGGGGCTTAGAGTGCACTGTGTAGAACTGTCAGGCATCTGTAGGTCTGGAACTGAGAGGAAAGGTCCCAGCTGAAATGAAAGTCCAAGTCATTGGCATGTGGGTGATATTGAAAGTTTTTTTTTTCTTTCTTAATGGGAGTGGCAGCTGAGGGAGAAAGAACATTTGAGTGAGAGAAGGGTCATTGAATGCACACAGCAGGAGAAGACAGAATAAAAAAGGTGGCCCTAGGTAGAAGAGGAGACATTTTCTCACTTAGCAGGACTCTTGGGGATTTTCCCTCTCTGGCTTTCCTGCGTGACAAGGCAAAGTGGACTCCCCCCTCCTGTCACAGATAGTCCTCAGCCCTGGGCTGATGCTACAGGCCGGGGCAGGTGTTTTCTACTCCCATGTTTGATAGAGTCTAATCTGACAGCTGCTATAAATACAGGAGGAACTGAAGGCCATGTCTTGAGTAATTCAGTTTTGGTAATCTATCAGTAAATCACAAGATACGTCACAGGATCAAAATAGATGATCATTTCCACTTTTAAAAATAAAACTTTGGATTTTCAGTCACTTCAAGGCACACCTTTTCCATTTTTCTTCTGAGGCAGTAAAGAAAAAAGTTAAATAATTTTTTTTTAATACCATGGTGTAGGCAAGTCCAACCCAGAACAAAGTCCATCTAGTCCTCTCTCTCCATCTGGGCGATGATTCATTTTGTTCTATTCATCCTTTCTGGCTCCTTTTGGTTTTTAAATTCTGAATTCCATTGGTCCTTAATATCAGACTTTCTGGGATGCCTGTATGTTTTCTTGTTCTTATGTGTCCCATTCTGCATTTCCTATATTCGACTTTGTGACCCAGGTATGCATTCATGGGCTGGCCTTCAGCTGTGCCTGCCTGGGCGTGTTGAAATTGCTGATAAGAAAGAGGGAGCCCCAGTCAGTTGGCAGCGCGGGAACACTCTGGTTCATACTGGTATAAGTGGGCTTAGGATTTCCATGAAAGTCTTCCTTTTTTGTAATTTTATTTTTGTCTTTTAAAAAAATTGCATAAACATTTCCCGAAGATATTCTTATTATAAAGGATTTTTTAAAATACAGAAGTATTTAAAGCAAGATGTAAAAAAAAAATTATTTTCCCAACATTCTCCCTATCAATTCCATTTGCTGTTTCCTAAGTAGGATTTGCACCTTTAATACGCTTTTGCCGTCTTTCTCTTGCCCCTCCTCCTTCCCTCTTATTTAATCACTGCAAAGGATTCCATACTATAAATGTGTCGTTATGTAATCAATTTTGTACTGGTGTTTTTCTTGGCTGTAATTGATAATGCTGCAGCAGTGTTATCCGTGCATTTTTCTCCTATGTGAATGCATTTCTTTAGGTTAGACTCAAAGAAGGGGTATCCTGGGCATTTAAATTTTTGGAAAATGTCTCACCCCACCCATCTCTAACCATGCTACTCGGGATCTCCCTGTTCTGGTTTGACTAGTCTTCCTAGCTTCAGGAATTAGGTGCCCAGGGTGCGGGGCGGGGTGGGGGGTTGGGGGGGTGGGGGGGGTGTTGGGTGGGCGACGTGGCAACCACTGCTGGCATATTCCCATTTCCTCAGAGAACCAAGAAAGTTGGCGAATGTGGCAAAAGCAAAGGATCTCAAGAGAAGCGCCAACACCTATGTTCTGGAGAGCAGAAATCTAAAATTCCGGGCTTTGAAGGAGAACACAGCACCTGCTCTGCCCTCTCAGTTTGTTTCAATGGAAATTAACTTCTTCTAAGGCTTTACCCAAGTAATAGAAATTTTGTATATTCTAGAGTTGGCCTTGATTTTTCTAAACCTGACACCAGAACTAGAAACAGCAAAACAAGATGAATTGATTTGACTAAAAAGAAATTTATAAAAACTTTCTGAAGGCAAGACAAACCAACATAAGCAAAATTTTAAGGTAAGAAAAACCTGAGACAATATATTTAATATATTTATGTAATATATAATAGGCCTACGTAAGAGCCCATATACATACATATAAAGAATTCTTACAATCAGAAAAAGACAAACTCTCCAATAGGAACATGGGCAAGAGGTCATGAGTAAGCAATTTATCAAAGAGAAAATACGAGGAACTATAAATCTTTAAATATAAATTGGCATAATACTTCTGGAGCTCATCAGCTTTAGATATTAAACCATGTATATTAAAAGTGTTTTTACTCCATTTTGATGTAGGAAAGACTTTAGGATTCGAAGCTGACAGCCAAGAAAGAATTCTTGAGACATCTTTGGTGCAAACAGATGATTTCATTAAAGCCCCGGGACAGGACCCGGGGGCAGAAAGAGCTGCAATGGGGTCATGAGGAGTGGTGGATTATATACTTTCAAGTTGGGAGTGGGTTAGGGATAGCATAAGTCTCTAAGGAATTTTGGAAGCAAGGTTTCCAGGACCTTGAGGGGCCTAGCTATTGTTGGGAAAAGGTCACTTATTACTGCCTAGTAAAACCTGAGTCATGAGACCCTTCAGATGTGTATCAGTGGGCCATACACTTGGGGGATGATTGCCAACACGTATCTCGCGGGGTTTAGAGATAAAGGAAGTTTCCAAAAGAATTTTTATATGTTAAAGTAGACTTACAGGGTCCTGGGGGGCAGGGAGGGGGTTTTCGGGCTAGGATTGCCTTTTGCCCTTAGCAAAGTGTCAACATCGAGGCAGTTGAGTCCCGAGAGGAATGTCCCTCTGCCTGTTTCAAGGACTTGTCGGTGGGCTGTGGGTAGTAGGGAAATTTAATAATTTTTCTTCTGCCTTTGCTTCCCACATCACCTTTGACCCAGAAATTCCACTTAGAATTTATCCTAAGGAGATAATGATGGATGTGCACAGTAGTTTAATTTATAGATATTAATTTCAGGCTTATTTATAATATTTTAAAAGTGGGATATAATCTACCAGAGAGAAGTGATGCATGAGTCATGGTACAATAAAATAATTGTAGTGGGGTCATAGAATGTCATTGATGTTGTAGAAATGATTAGCAGGCAAAGATCCTCATGGTATACTGTTAAATGAAAAAAATCAAACTCTGAAGCATCATGCACGTTGTGGTGCCCCTACTTTGTGTTCCCTAAAATATACTTATTCGTGGCGGAAAAGGCCAAAACTTTAATAGTAGTTATCGGGTTGGGGGGATTATGACTGATTTTCATTTTATTATTTTTGCTTGTCTATAGTTCTTATGTATTTCATGTATTAGGAAAAATTATTTTTGAGGAATTTTGTATTTTTTCATGTACCATTTCTTTAAAAAAAAAGATTTTATTTGTTTATTTGAGAGAGAGAGAGAGAGCATGAGTAGGGGGAGGGGCAGAGGAGAGACAGACTCCCTGCTGAGTAGGGAGCCCAATGCGGAACTGGATCCCACAACCCTGAGATCATGACCTGAGCTGAAGGCAGATGCTTAACTGACTGAGCCACTCAGGTGCCCCTCAAGTACTATTTCTAATTCATTGATCTGTCTTCATCTCTTTATACCTACATATTAAAACATTACCCTCTTTTGTAGAGTCTCCCATTTTGGTGTTACTTTCTGGGAACGTTTAGTGATAGAGGTGCTAAGTCTTGCCTTAAAAATAAGAAAGAACAGGGACACCTGGGTGACTCGGTTAAATGTCTGGCTTAGGTCATGATCTCAGGGTCATAGATCGAGCCCTGTTTTGGGCTCTGTGCTGGGTGTGAATTCTCTCTCTCCCTCTCCTGCACGTGTGCTCTCCCTTTCTCTCTCTCTCAAAAACAAAAATGAAAGAACAGACTTAGAGGTAAGAAAATAAAATACCTCAAACTTTTGTAATAAAATTTTATTATGATTTAGGACATGAGACACACTGTCTAATAAGTGGCTCACAAACACACCCCTAGAAATACTTTTTGAGAATATTTCTGGCTCAGTTTTAGTGACGCGTGGGTAAGTAGTAGGGTAGATACTCAGGAATAAAACAAATACTAAAGCTACTGTTTTAACTCCTCCAAATATTTATGGATTATATAGTGAATTAAGAATAATCAGAAGGGGGAATGAAACATGAGAGACTATGGACTATGAGAAACAAACTGAGGGCTTCAGAGGGGAGGGGGGTGGGGGAATGGGATAGGCCGGTGATGGGTAGTAAGGAGGGCACATATTGCATGGTGCACTGGGTGTTATACGCAACTAATGAATCATCGAGCCTTACATCGGAAACCGGGGATGTACTGTATGGTGACTAACATAATATAATAAAAAATCATTATTAAATTAAAAAAAAAAAGAAAAATGTTACCACTTTCAGTTGTGAACACTTCTTAAACTGGGAATTAGTTCACTCATGCAGTTTATTTATTTTTAACAATTTTATTTATTTATTTGACAGGGAGCGCACAAGCAGGGGGAGCAGCAGACAGAGGGAGAGGAAGAAGGAGGCTTCCTGCTGAGCAAGGAGCCCAATGTGGGGCTTGAACCCAGGACCCTGGGATCATGACCAGAGCCAAAGGCAGATCCTTAACCAACTGAGCCACCCAGGTGCCCTTCATGCAGTTTATTGTTAATTCACTTGATTTTATTTTTAATTCACCTTATTTTACTCAAAATGTTTTTTCTGCAAATTAAAATAGAATGCTCCTTTCGTAATGATATTTCTCAGATACCCTGAACGTGACGATTTGCTTCACGCCTGATTCTCATCTTTGATCGTAGCTGCCGAACATGTTTCCAGTGAAGACGGATTTGCCTAGTCAGGTCTTCCGAAGAAAAAGTGCCATACCCGTATAGATGAACGGTCCGTTTCGATTAGTTTATCACCTTGCGCTTGGTGAAGTTAATGGATATTTCAGATAACTAAGCACAGGAGAATGTTGGATACTCACTTATTCCTTCATTCAACAAGCTTTTATTTATTATCATTTTTTAGATTTTTATTTTTATTTTAGAAAGAGAGAGCATGCATGAGCGTGTGGGGGGGAGGGTGGGTGGTGGAGGGACAGAGGGAGAGGGAGAGTCTTAAGCAGACTCCGTGCTGAGCATGGAGCCTGTCGTGGGGCTCAGTCCCATGACTCTGATATCATGATCTGAGCCTCAACCAGGAGCGAGAGTCTTAACTGACTGGGCCACCCGGGTGCCCCCAACAAGCTTCTGTATGGCACCTGCTGTGTGCCAGGCACCATGAAGCTGCCCACCCCCTTTCCTTTCTTCCTTCATGCCTACCGCGTGCTGAGCACAGTGTAGACGATGACAAGACGACTTGGAGAGAGGCAAACTTGCAGTCAGGCAGAGACAAAGACGTGTGTGTAGCTGCATGGGAGAAGTTATGCTGGAGAACAGTGGAGGGGAAAAGAATACAATCAGAAATGGATTATAGAGGGGAGGAGTCTTGCTGACTCATGAAAGATGAGGAAATGCTCATCATGAAGGGACTTCATCATTCTGCCAGCAACATGAGAGACAGAGGACAGAAGCACTGGACTGGGGCCGGGGGACCATGTGAGTGACGGATGATAGGACCCTAGACAAAGGGAATAGCAGTGAAGGAAGAGAGACAAGAACAGACATAATATGTAAGAGAGAGACAGGAACACTGTCTTGATGCCTGGCTTTGAGATCTGAAAGAAATAAAAGGGGCAGCGGAGACTCCTGAGTCAGGAAGCCTTGGAAGTCACCTGGGAGGGTGGATATTGGCACTGTCCCAGGACAGGCTTGGTAGGGAAGAACAAACAGCTGGAGACACCTGCAAGCCTCTGGCTGAGTGTATATAGGTCTGAGGGCTGGGAAGAGGGGCCAGGGGAGTCTGGACCAGAAATCGATTTGAGAGGCATCTGTACCTAAGAGGCACACTTAAATGACAGCTGGAAAAAAGCCTGTTTTAGACCCTTAGATGCTCATTTTAATAAGTTAGTATGTTGACAGAGCCACTCTCTTTTCCATTATTTCGAATTATTTATCCCATAAAGGAATATCGCCCACAGCAGATAATCACAGTGCTGCAACTTTGAATTATATCACCGGGGGAGTTTGAAAATGTAGAGTCCTGGATCCCACCCCCAGGGGCTGATTCAGTAGGTAGGTGAGGCAGAGACATGTAATGTTCACCAGACGTCCACCTCTCAGCCCCGGCAGTGGCGGGGGTGGGGGGCGGGGGGGGTGTCATGTGACAGGTTCTGGCCAATGCATTGTGAGTAGATGTGCCAGATGTCACCTTGACTGTCTTCCCCACCTGCCACATCGCCAGCAAGAGGCCTGGTCTCCCTAGTGGAGCTACAGGAGAGAAGCAGCCTGCCTTCCTGAACCCCTGCTTCACATGTGTTTCCCTGGGGGACACTCAGAACCCCAGTGGACTTTGCGTGAGTGAGAAGTAAACCTTTCAAGGTTAAGTCACTGAGCTTTTCGGGTGTGTCCATTGCAGCAGCCTAGCCTCGCCAATCCTGACCAATACAGCCTGCCTTTCTGGGCGACCCAGAAGCCAGTTTATAAACATACTCTCTCGGTGATCCTGCTGCCGTGGGCCACTGACCACACTTCGTGATCAGTGACCAGAATCGCCTTTTGTGATAGCCTGGGTCTCGTGGGTACCTTAGAATTTTCTTTAACGTTAGACCTTCCACGAAGGAGGCTTGGCTAGCAAATGGTGTGCCCTCCGTTCAGAAATGTGAACGGCATATGTCATTGAGGGAAGCATGGTTCATTGGTATAATTAACGTGTCGATCAGGTTGTTGAGCATTCGCTACGTCCCAGGCACAGTATTCAGTGCTTTACCCTTGCGAGGTATGATTGCACACAGGTAGGAAGTGGTAGGGCGGGATTGAACCCGGTTTTAATTCCAAACTTGTGCTTTTTTTTTTTTTTTTAGTAATCGCTACACCCAACATGGGGCTCGAATTCATGACCCCAAGATCAAGAGTCGCATGCTCTACAGACTGAGCCGCCAGCTGCCCCTAATTTCAAACTTGTGCTTTGATTCCTATGCTCTTGTTTGCAAATTTTACTCCCCTAATGTTTTAGAGCTGGGGTCCTACCGTTGAGGGTGACCTTAGTGTCCCCACCAAAACAACTTGCGAAGGTTGTGGTAATACTAAAGGTCGTGTAATATTAAACAGTAAAAATCTTCTTGAACTTATTTTACAATTTTCAGCTAAGCATTTTCAGGCTTTGAGGACAGCTATCTAGCATACTTCCAACTTTCTTAGCAATAAGTGAAGATGTTCTATTTCTAAGGGCTGTGAAGGAAATTTGCTGTAGAGTTACAATTCTGTCTCTGGAGATCCCAGACTAATGCATTTGCATATCAATAAACCAAACTGATAGCACAAATTACTTGTAATAAAACCCTTCGCAGGTTTCTATGCATTGACCATATGTCAAAAACTCTACAAAATAATCTCTACAGAGAAAAACAAATATTGTATGATCTCACTTCTATGTGGAATCTAAAAGTGCCACACTCCTAGAAATGGAAAGTAGATAGTACATGCTTCCAGGGCGTGGGAGGGTGGGGGTGGGGGAAATGACATGTGGGTCAGAGGGTATAAACTTTCAGTTGTAAGATGAATAGATCCTAGGGATCTAATATACAGCATGGTGACTGTAGTTTACAATACTGTATTGTGTACTTGAAAGTTGGAGAGAGAGTGGATAAGATCCACTTGTTCTCACCACACACCTCTCAAAAAGCTAATTATGTGGGGTGATGAACTGTATTGTGGTCAACATTTCACAATATATACATACATGTATCAAGTCGTCACGCTGTACACCTTGAATGTGATACCCTGCTATGTGTCCCTTATCTTTCAGTAAAGCTAGAAACAGTCTGTGTAGTGCATCCTCTCTTGATTCTCAACGGCTCAGTGTTCTTGTCTACTTGAAAACAGGACTGTCTCTTCTTGAGATGCTGGGCTTAAATTAGGCCCAGGCTTCTCCCCATCATATAACCGTGCCCTTGCTGCCTCTCCTGGACAGGCCAACTCACAGACACAGAACAGGTGTGACCCGCTCAGGACCAGAGTTCAGTGGGTGGCAATGCAGGACTTGCGAGTGTTCAACAACAGTAGCACGTGACAACCACGGTAGCAAAAATACTTCAAACTTCTCAGTGAAAGGACCTGTTGTCCCAACAGACCATGGATGTGCCTTTTTTTTTTTTTAAGATTTTATTTATTTTTGAGAGAGAGAAAAAGAGAGTGTGAGCACGAGCTAAGGGGGAGGGGCGATGAACTGTATTCACCGGGAGGGAGAAGCCGACTCCCCACTGAGCAGGGAGCCCAATACAGGACTCGATCCCACGATCCTGGAATCATGACCTGAGCGGAAGGCGATCCTGGAATCATGACCTGAGCAGAAGGCAGATGCTTAACTGACTGAGCCACCCAGGCACCCCAGGGCTATGCTTCTTAAACTCTGTTAAATGTCAAACCATTTGATAGAGTCAAATGTTGATGAGCATTCAAAAGGGCTTTTTCTTACCAAATAGAAAACCTTGTTGCAAAATCTTATCTACAGTCTACAACGGTTCATAATTTTGTCAGAAACCTTAACGAAAATGTTGTCTGGGTTTATTTTTCTCTTTCACTTCCCCTCAGAAACGGGTAGCATGGAGGGAGACGTTACCCCGGGATACCATGCCTGGGAAAGTGATTTACCCTGTTGTGGCCAAAAAGGTTGGTTGGTTGGTTGATATAATTTAATGCCAAGTCTCAGAGCAGTTGAAAATTAGAATGATTACAGGCAAGCTCATGAAATGTCTCCAAGCATGATTTGCTCAGGTCCCATTTTCAAACAAAGGAGCCTGGAAGAAAAATGTCCCTGCAGTTCCAGAGCCCCCCCATCCAAGAACCCATGCCTCGCCTGCCGTAGGGAGCCACGGAGGAAGGAACTTACCCTGGGTGGGAAGTTCACTGAACATGCTGCGCTGACTATCTGAAAATTACTTGTTCCAAAGCCCTTCAGAAACCAGTTACCCTATTAGCTTGGCTTCCGAACAGTTACCTACCTGCAGCAAAAAGTAATTACAACTGTCAGCCAGCAAATAATTGCTCCAGTGTCTAAATGAATGGGGAAACTTCTCTGGAAGAAATTACTGTTCCTCAATGAGTCAGCCCAGCCATCGTCTCTGGTTTGGTTGCTGACAAATTGGGCCATCTGCCCACACCAGCGAGGGAAGGTGAAAGGGATGAGGGAGCTTTAATTGGTGGAAACAGGCAGCTCAGGGTCTATGCAAAGCTTATCACCGGAAGGGCTCTTCTGAGCTGTGCGAAACCTTTCCTGAAGACACAGACACGCTAGGCGAGTTTCAGGTCCGGAGATTTGGCCACTGGCTGCATCATAAAACCTTTGAAGCTCTGACTTTTCCTTTCATTCTTTGCCAGTGCTCACTAAATATACAAGGGTGTCCAGTAGACAGGAATCCCTGTGCCCACAGCTGGGTAATTATGTCAAGTGTTGTCACAGTAGACCTTTTGCAAAGGAATGAACGGGACGGGTTTGGCAAGGGCAGGGAGTCAGTTTGTAAAAAGAAAAAATTCCAGTAAATTGCAACAAGGCCTTTCCAATAAGACACAAAGGCCCCAGGTGCTCAGGACTCCTAAAGCACCCCACTTTCACCTCCTGAAAAGCCAGCCCTACTTTCTTCGGACCCCCCCCCCCCAACTAACAGCTGGAAGAAGTGGGAGACAGCAGAGCCTCCTGTGGACTGGGAGAAGAGGGGGGTTCTGGCCAAGCCATGCCCTGAGCCCGCAGCACCATCTTGGGTCAGCTCCTGGATTTTTCAGGCCCCCGTTTTGTCACGTGTGAAATGCAAGGAGTGATTACTGTCCAGGGCTCTCTTGCTTGGAAATCCTTCTCTAGATTTGGGGCACAGTTGGGCCGTGTGCTCTGGACACGGGCAGAATGCTGCAGGCAGCCTGCTTTAGGGACGAGGGTTTTGAGGAACTCTCGGGAGCTTAACTGAAAGGTTTTTAAAAGGCTCCTGTGTGCAGAGGACCAAAGGGCATGGTTAAGCCCTGTGGGAACTTACAGATAAATTGCTGCCAGTTCAGGAGTGGGGAGATTGTCAGGTAGGGGCCTGGCTCCGTGGTGACTCTGTGCCTACAGGCTGGGACCTTGTGCTAGTGACCAGACTTGCCTGACCTTGACAGTATCCATTATCCTCTGCAAAAGAAGATGAAGCGGAGACAGTAGACTGGTGAGCAGGGGGAGCCCCACCTGCTGACCCCCACCCCCCACTTCCTGCCTGGTCTTCCATCTCAGTCACACCTCATCTGACAGCTCATGCTTGCCTGCATACATACAGACCATCGTGTGGTTACCTCGCTGTGCACCCACCTGTCTTTTGTTCTCTCTTCAGCTCCAAGTTTAATATTAATATTGACTCATAATATTAAACACCTAACTTACCTGCGGACGCATTTACACATTAGAGACCAATGCTATCGGTTTAAAATGTGTTGCTAAGAGGACATGAATTCTTCCCTAAATAATTATGCCTGGGGTTAGTTGCATAAGACACAGTAACTAAGCAAATACCAGAGATAATTATTTGCTGATTATTAATTCAGTGTATTTTCTCTCTCCACCTTAGATTTACTTTACCGTCATATCTTTGAGAAATGTTAATGAAAGATGTAGATTTAACGTGCATTAAAGATGTCATTTGACTTTTACTGCATGGCTTAAAACTGCTTATCAGCTATCATGCTTTTATAAATAATTTTTGATGCAAAGATTAGAGAAAGAATTCACCTGTTTTTTACATAGCATTTTGTTCGAAATATTTTGCCCGCAAATTCTTACCTCTGACCCTATAATCCCCCACCCCCTTAGATATGTTTTGTTTTGAACATCACATTCCACATTCATTCTGTAAGCATTCAAGTGCTGCTCTTTGCTGAGCCCTGGGCCCAGCACCTAAGTGCTATAGAAATTGAGGGTAAGCACTTGAATGTTTTCTGTTTTTATTTCCCTTGGACAGCTCGTCCTTTTTCAAGATTTTAAACTCTAGGCAGGCAACTCTCCAACTGACATTTCCAGCCCCGTAGACCTCCAGGCCCACATCCCCACGCAGGTATTCTCTGCCATCTAAGACCAAACCCTTCCTCTGGGCTGCTCTGAGTCTGGGAGGCGTCTTTGGCTGGGCCTGGAAGTGTGTGGGGGGAGAGGGCGGGGGAGGTGTTCTAGGTTGAAGAGCGGCAGACAGAGAATTGGGAATAAAAGCGGTGTGGTGGCGCCACCGTCAGGCTCCTGTAAGCACTACAGGCAGGGGGAGAAAGAACCAAAGCAGTCAAACCTTGCGTTGGGTGGATGAAACAGTGGGATGACGTCAGTGTCAGAATGGACTGGAAGGAGACTGGAGGTAGGGGGACCAGCCGGGAGGATGCTTTAATGTTGCAAGTATAGTGTAACGATAGTATTGATTCAAATGACAGACCATTTCGATCCTTTTGGAGGAAGAGAAGGTCATGGGCCCTTTCAGAATAAAACAAAAGCTCTGGGTCTTCTCCCCAGAAAAATAAGCATACGTGTACAAAGGATTACGTGTAATTTGGGGGGGGGTGTCATGGGTCCCAGTGGGTGATGAAACAGGTGGATTTGGGATCCGCAAAGGAGACAGGGATAGCTCAGGGTAGAGGGTGGAAGTCAGTAGGGAGACTTGGAAAAGGAAGGAGTTCAAGGAAGAAGGGAACAGGCTATGTAGAAATGTGGAGGTGTGCTTTGGGCAGCGCACATGTGTCTGGAGCTGTGTGAGGAGAGGCCCGGCAGTGCGGCTGGAGGGGGAGACCTGAGTCATTTAATCTGACTGCATGAGGTTTCCTTTTGAGGGGCGCCTGGCTGATTCAGTCAGTGGAGAGGGGATTCGTGATCTCAGGGTTGTAAGTTTGAGCCCCACGTTGGGTGAGGAGGTTACTTAAAAAAATCTTGAAAAAAAAAAGAATTTTCCTTTTGAGAATAAATGAGCTCTTTGAGTTAACAAAAAAGCGGAAAGCATTCAAGTATTTCCCAATATAAATAATGGGAGCCATAAATATGCCAGTAATATTCCTAGAGGAGTTTGGGATTGCTGTCATAAAAACCCATACATAAAGAAACAGACACTAGATAAATTCCAAGTAAATCGTTTCATTAATAGTCATTATAAAACTTAAAAATTAAGCATAAGTTATAAGAATGAAGATCAGGAGAGAAGCTGACCATTTAAAATTATAGTTATTAAAGTAAGCTGCAGGTGAGCAGATACATCAAGATGTCTAGACTTGGAGAGCCTGGTGGCTCAGTCGGTTAAGCGACTGCCTTCGGCTCAGGTCATGATCCCAGGGTCCTGGGATCGAGTCTGGCATTGGGCTCCCTGCTCAGAGGGGACCCTGCTTCTCCCTCTCCTGCTCCCTCTGCTTGTGCTCTCTCTCTCTGTCAGATAAATAAAATCCTTAAAAAAATGTCTAGACTTATCAAAATCATTTTATGGTGTCTCTATGCTGCAAGGGGAGCAGTGGAAGTCAAAACACTATGTCCCTCCTGTTCCAGATTCCCTGCCTACACCACCCGGAGCTGGCAGCTGACAGAGTGGCGCCTTTTGACCCCATAAGCTGCAGTCGAATGGGAGCTCTTTGTGGTCTGATCTCCTGGGAGCCGATGTGTAGAAGTAGACTGCTCTCCCCGAAGAGATAAGGGGAAACAACATGGTTAGTTTCCAAAATACCCAGGGCCTTGGTCCTGCTCACAGGAACTCATAACTCTGACATTTGGGTTTGGGGGTTCCCAGTTCTCCCGACGGGGGCCAAAGTAACACACCTCTTCCAGAGACTAAGGTGGGGCACAGCCCTGAATCTTCCCTCAGTCACCCTTCCCAAAGGGTCCGGGGCCATTGGACAGGCCATACAGAGCCTCGCGCGGGTCCGGGCTGGGACTGGCCACCCTGTACCCATGAGGCACCATGGAAGTGAGCACTGGTCGTGACTTTCTCAGAACCTACACCCTCTATTCACTCTAACTGATGCTAGGTCTCTGCATCCAGCTTCTTCGGATAACCTGAAAGCCGACGCTGTGCGATGAATGATCTAGGCATTTCTGGAGACAGTGATTGATTTATCAAGGTAACTGTCTGTGGTAGTTTTGGAGGCCCCAGATAACCTTGACTCCGCAGGGGCTACGTAGCGTGGGGCCCACTTGGAAGGTATGGCATAACAAGCCCGAAAGCCCTCCACTCCCCGGAACTGGCGTCTGTGGCTTATGTATTTTCGCAGCGCTCGTCTCTTACCAGAAAACACCAAATGGCAGGAGAGGTGACTCCAGCCAAGGATCCAGTGTCTGGTCCTATTAGTGGATGAACCATATTTCTGGGTGAACCATGACCCTGTGTAGCCTTCCCTGATGTGGGTAATGAAGATGCTGAGATCCACACCATCCCTTGTCGTTGAAGAAGGGTCAGACAGTAAATCCATGAGGTCTTTAGAAGTGTTATTTACAATAAGAGTTGAAACAAAAGAAGTTTTTCCCCCCCTTGGTCCCCCAAAAGCAAATTCTCCAGAACTGCCTTGGTCTGTTCAGCCAGAGGAACCAGGGCTGGCTTGGTGGGGACCTGTCCTGGGTGAGGGGCTTATTCAGGCCTCAGCGAAGGGATGGGTTTAAATCAAGGAAGAATCATGTAGACAGGGTTAAGAGCCAGAGAAGCCATCCTGAGGATCAGGTCAGAGGGTCAGGAAGGCTGTAGGCAGGGACCAGTTTGGGGGACAAGAAGTGAAAGGTCAGACCAGACAGATGCTTTGTATGACAGATGACCTGGGAGGCAGTGGTGTTGGAGGGGGGGACCTGTCTTAACAAGGGGGTGACCATAGGGGTGAGGGCAGATTGGCCAACTAAGATATGCCAGAACAGACTGACCAGGAAAATTCTAGAAAAACAAGGTTCTGTGATATTTTCCATACAGAAATGAAATCCCTAAAATTAGAGTTTGGTGTCTCCTC
This sequence comes from Ursus maritimus, assembly GCF_017311325.1. Lineage (NCBI taxonomy): Eukaryota > Metazoa > Chordata > Mammalia > Carnivora > Ursidae > Ursus > Ursus maritimus. The sequence goes on from NW_024425008.1 coordinate 12,574,701, forward strand.
TTGCTGTGAGTATTTTGTATAACTTTGCAAAAGCCTGGTAAGTGCTGATGAGTTACATGGCTGCCCCCTCGTCCCCACCACAGGCTTCCTTCTGGTGGTGCTCTGTGTGGTCTGATCTCAAGTGGCCCGAGTAGCCGAGGGGCTACCCAGCCCCTGGGGCGTTAGCAGTGCAGTGTCCTGTCCTCAGACCGATTTTTTTCTGTGAAGATAACAAGCGTTTCCTTCTTGCCTTCCTCCTTACCTTTGAATGGTAAATCCCTTGTGCCAGACAAAACCTTCCCTCTCTGTTGGCACAGCTGAAATAACTGTCGATTTTGGGTCACAGGGCAGAGGGGGTTGAGCGAGCGGCAGGAAGCTGTGAGTTACCGGGCCAGCCCCCTTGCTGGTGCAGAATCTGGATTCCCACCGAGCCCATCAGCTGCTTCTGTCGCCTTCCCCTCACTCCCTGCTGCTCTTCTAGCCCTTCTGTGATTGTGGGAGCCCTTCAGCGAGGCCCCCTGGACCCTTTCTTTCCCTCAGCCTCACCTCCCTGTGAGTCTTCCAGCAGGGACCGTGTTCTACATGGAATGCCCCTCCTGGAAATGACATGGGGTTTCTAGGAGATTAGGAAAGTCCTGAGCAACTGTGCCAGGCATCTCGTCGCAGCTTAGCGAAAGAAACATGGAAAGAAATCAGACACATGGACGCCTTTAAGCCTCGGTGCAGAGCGCCACCATCACTTCTGGCGGTTCTAAAAGTTTGTAGGATGACGTGACACGGCAGGTTTTCAAATCTCGGCTGCCTCTTGCTAATACGCTGGATCCTAGAGATTCTTGCTTTGAACTCTGTGGACAAAGATGGTTCACCGTGACTTTTACAGTTACTCAAGGGCAGGGGACCGGATTTTCCTGAGCATTCTGACTCCGAAAGATTCACTTCTGGAAGGTTTCTCACAAGTCTACCAGCCTGGCACGGTGTCTCTGGCTGGCATATTAGAGATGCTAATTCAGCCTTCTCTCTTTATTACATGATTCTGTTTCAAAGCAAAACTCCCCAGTACTGTTCCAGTGATTGCTTAGAGCCTCATGTCATGTTATATAAAGTTTTACAGTAATTGAAAAACTAATGAATAGCACCCCAGGCAGTAAATAAATCACAAAGTTCATTAATTCAAAGCACCGAGCATCAATTTGTAGGGCACTACAGCGCAATGTAAAATCACATTACCTACAGTGTAAGAGTGGGAAAGCGGGAATTAATTTTATTTTAATTTTTAATGCACTTTTGACGGCTTGAAAAAGATGCTGAGCATTAACATAATTTAATATATACCCTGGCATTTATTAGACCACTGATTCATGAACAAATTAAGCACCGTGTGTTTTTTAAGTATTAAAGATTCAGGAGTGATAATTAACTTGAATGTCACAGAGGAACCCACTCTCAGCATATTCTGCAAAATCCTCCCATAGATCGTGCAGCCCATATGCTGTAGGGGGTGGAAGATGGCAGTCAGCCGCTTGATCGTCTGAACAGAGGTCGCAAGGTTTTATGGTTTCATTTGTTCTCATCAGTCCGTTTGCAATACGTGTGGGAATGGTGAAAAATCAGGCGACGCATTTGCCCCCTCGACTCTACCATCCAGTCTCACGGGAAGAAGATTTGTTTCTCAGGTTAAGGCCAATCACGCTCGGAGGTTCTGTCGGGGACACGAGCATCACTGATGATGCAGAATCAGGAACTACACCGGGCGTGTTGCTCAGTCTGAACAAGGGTCACCAACATGTGACCTCTCACCGCTGAGGTCTTTGAATTTGAGGGACCTGACTCAAATTGTGATTCTTTTAATGCAAAACCGAATTCAAAATAAGCAGCAAGTTGGGGGGGATTTTTCAGTAAAAGGAAGGAGACGTCACTCTAGGGGCCGAGTTCATTCATAAACCAATCAAGAATTAAAGCCACATACTGGATACTGTTGTGTTCGTTTTTTCCTAGTGGTAAAATGGGCGTTAGCTGAGGAATTCCATTCGGTTGGTACTGAAATGGCACATACGATTTCAAGTCGCTAGAAAAAGAATTTGTTATCTTTGAAATTGGTCAGTGTGTTTGTTTAAGGGCCTTTTGGCTCAAATTATCTATTTTATCTGGCTACACTGATCAAATTAACAGAGGATTGCCAAGTATCCACGAAGCACATCCATAAATTCTACTGGGTAATTACTATTTACTTAGGTTCATAATTTCCCTGCAAATGAATAACTTCCACTCAAGACTGTAATCCGCCTCACGTCGTGGTCTCTCTGCTGGCGTACCCTGCAGAGCCACTTCGGCTCACAGGCTGCAACTATTTATGCAAGGAATTAGTAATCAGAAGTTGAACTGTGTTTAAATGATCTTCAAGAAATAAGTTTGGGGCTGAACTGTCCTTTGGAAAATAACATTTTCCACACTTATCCGGATGAGTACTGAAAAAGGTATGGAATTGTCGAATCACTGTTTTGTGCACCTGAATATAACATTGTATGTCCACTATACTGCAATAATAACACTTTTTCAAAAAAGAAAATAACTAGGGGCATCTGGGTGGCTCAGTCGGTTAAGTGTCTGCTTTCGGCTCAGGTCATGATCTCAGAGTCCTGGGAATCGAGCCCCAAGTCGGGCTCCCTGCTCAGTGGGGAGCCTGCTTGTCCCTCTCCCTCTGCCCTATGCCCCCCATCATGCTCTCTTTCTCTCTCTCAAATAAATAAATAAATAATTTTTAAAAATGAAAAAGAAAATAACTTTTTTCTTCCTTCTATGAAGGTGAAAATATTCATTATGTATTATTCATAAAAATATAAAGCTGAATGTATATATTTCCCCCAACTCCACTACTCAGATGTTACCTTGTTTACTTTGGCATGCATAAACTTTGTTTTTCAAATATGCATATATATGTGGTCACACTAAGCCTATTGTTTTACAGCCATTTAAGAAACATGTCATGTATGGGGCACCTGGGTGGCTCAGTCAGTTGGGCATCTGACCTCTGGTTTTGGTGCAGGTCAGGATCTTAGGGTTGTGAGATCGAGCCCTGCATAGGGCTCTGTGCTCAGCAGGGAGTATGCTTGGGATTCTCTCTCTCCGTCTCCCTCTCCCTCTGCTCCTCCCCTTCCTTGCATACGTGTGGGAGCACTCGGACACTCTCTCTCAAATAAATAAGTCTTGAAAAAAAAAAGAAACATGTCGTGTATCATGACAGCTTTCCATGTTAACACCTATAAATCAATTTTATCACTTTTAAGTCTGCGTGATATTTTACTATATGGACCTTCAGGTTGTTTCTGACTTTTCATTATTTGTTATGGACCAAATTCTGTTTCCCCAAAATTCGTACGTTGAAGCTCTAATTCTCAAGGTGACTGTATTTGGAGACGGAGCTTTAAAGAGGTAAGGAAGGGTAAATGAGGTAACAAGTGTGGGGCCTTCATTCAAAATGACTGGTGTCCTTATAGGAGAGGAAGAAACGCCAGAGCAAAGGTCATGTGAGGATGCAGGAGAAGACGGCTGCTGTCTGCAAGTCGAAGAGGGAGGCCTGGGAGAAACTGACCCTGCCAGCACCTTGACCTTGGAGTTCTCGCTTCCAGAACTGTGAGAAAATAAACTGCTACTGTTTCGGCCACCAGCCTGCTGCATTCTGGCAGAGCAGCCTGAGCTGACTACTACGCTATTACAAACGTAATAGATGCACACTTAAGATAAATTCCTAGAAAAGGACTTGCTCGTCCAAAAGCACTCCCTTCACCTTCCCCTCTTCCCCTCGACTTGCCTGTAATTTTTTTTTCTCCTTTGACTTTTTTATACATATTACCAAATTCCCATGCAGAAGATTTCTACCTAGGTATCTTCCCACCACCACTGTATCATGTCTGCTTTCTGCACACATTGGTAGTTTCCATCTTTTTAAATCTTCACTATTGTTTATGGTCGTGAAACTTGCATTTCTTTGACAATTAATAAGAAGGACATGTTTCCACAGGATTATTTGCATACCTTTTTTTGTGAAATGCATTTTCATTTCATTTGCCTGTTTTAGGGGGAGAGTCATTTGTCTTATTTGTATATAACAGCTTTTTAATCTGTCTTAAGGATATGAATTCAGATGATCTAGTTCGTTTTTTTTTAAAGATTTTATTTATTTAGTTCTTTATTTTAAAGATTTTATTTATTTATTTGAGAGAGAGAGAGCACAAGCAGGGGGAAAAGCTAGAGAGAGAGGGAGAAGCAGGCTTCCTGCTGAGCAGGGAGCCAGACGTGGGGCTCAATCCCTGGGATCATGGGATCAAGGACCCTGGGATCATGACCTGAGCTGAAGGCAGACGCTTCACCAACTGAGTCACCCAGGCGCCTGAGCTTTTATTTTTTTAAGTAACCTCAGTATCCAACGTGGGGCTCGAATTTATAATGCCGAGATCAAGAGTCCCACTCTCTACCGACTGAGCCAGCCAGATGTCCCTGGGTGATCTAGTTTTTTTTTTTTTTAATGTGTTGCTTCATGTTTTATATTTGTTTTCAAGAGTTGTCTGCAGTTCAGAAGTTTTAAACTTCAGTCTAGAAAATCTTTCAACATGTTTTTAGAATTTCTAGCTTTGATGTCCTGTTTAGAAGGATATTATTTGCCCAAAGATTTTAAAAATTCTTCTATTTTCTTCTCAATGTTGCATGTTTTTTTTAACTATTTAATTTTTGATCCAACTATCGCTTATTTGCTATTAAGGAGAACTAGTGATATAATTTTTCTTCCAAACTAAAATTTATTTCAAGATCATTTATTGAATAATCCACACTCCATTCACTGATTAGAAATACCCTGCTTACGAGAGACCAGATTCTGTTTCTATAATCTCTATGGTGTTTTATTATGGCCACTGAGTTCTAAACCAGTGCCATGCCATTCAAATTACTATGGATTATTATATCAATATGTTTCACATCGGGTAGGGCAAATTTACTTGACTATTTTATTTTATTTTTTTTTAAAGATTTTTTATTTATTTATTTGACAGAGAGAGACAGCCAGCGAGAGAGGGAACACAAGCAGGGGAGTGGGAGAGGAAGAAGCAGGCTCCCAGCGGAGGAGCCTGACGTGGGGCTCGATCCCGTAACGCCGGGATCACGCCCTGAGCCGAAGGCAGACGCTTAACCGCTGTGCCACCCAGGAGCCCCTACTTGACTATTTTAATTTAAACGGTGTTCTCAACTCTTACTACAAGGTTATAAACCACAGTTTGTGATGAAGAAGGGTGCTGGTATCACCAATTGAGCCTTTCATTTTGTCTCTGCGGCACCCATACTGAAAAGATCTCTCTTCCATTGGCCCATCACACCGTCTTATGAACATTACCTGCTAATGTGTGTTTCCCCTTCTGGATCATGAGATCCTTGCAGGCATCTTAGGTGAGGTTCTCATCACTTAGAGATGATATTTTATCACCAGTGTAAAGCACAGCACTTAGCAAGCATTTGGAAGGTGTTCATGCTTTTTATTTTTTTTAATAAAAAATAAGGAGCTATTTTTTGCTCTCCATCTATTTATTTATTTAGAAGATTTTATTTATTTAATTGTCAGAGAGAGACAGAGCATAAGTAGGGGGAGCGGCAGGCAGAGCAGGCAGAGGGAGAAGCAGGCTCCCCACTGAGCAGGGAGACTGACATGCAGGACTCAATCCCATGACCCTGAGATCATGACCTGAGCCAAAGTCAGACGCTTAACTGACTGAGCCACCCAGGTGCCCCTGTTCTCCATCTTTTTTTTTTTGGTATCTTTTTCATTTATTTTAGTTGATTTTTTTTTTTGCATTGATGTATCATTTCATCATTAACCCCAAATTCTTGGATCAATTAATCCAAAATTCTTATGACTTGTTTTCAACACAAACATCTGTTTGTAAGTTGTTTGTAAAATTCTGATTTAAATTAGACCATCTTGGGGCACCTGGCTGGCTCAGTCGATGCAGCATGTGACTCTTGATCTCAGGATCATGAGTTCAAGCCCCACATTGGGCATGGGGCCTACTTTAAAAAACAATAATAAAAATAAGTAAATAAATAAATCGCCTTTGTTTAGTAAGCCTATCTTTGGTGATCCCATTCCAATAGATGTTATTAAACTCATACTATATTCTGTAGAAGAATCAATCACATGCTCTTGTAGATGGGCTCCTGCCGCCAGTGTCCAAGGAGATCGAATGAGGAAGGAAATGTTTATTATATTACATTTTGGTCAGGGCTGAAACATGGCTAGCCCTGTGTCTTATCTTACTTCTGGCAATGGCTTTTCATGGTCTTGTTTTCTACCACAGTAAATAAAGGAGAATCCAATCTCCTCTCACGTTCCTAGGTGAGCAATCCGGCTTGCTTTGAGAAAGGGAGCAGTGCAGACTAAAGAGGCAGGGGGATGGATCCAGGCGTGAGTGGGCACGTGCGTGTGTGTGTAAAGAAGTTAAAAGGAAGAATGTACACAATTGTACTTTTTTTTTTTTTTAAAGATCTTAAGTAATCTCCATGCCCAATGTGGGGCTTGAACTCACAACCCCGAAACCAAGAGTCGCATGCTCCACGGACTTAGCCAGCCAGGTGCCCCTACAATTGTACTTCTTGGATGGCAACAGTGGTGTCTATGTTGGGTACTTTCACTCCTGTACCAAACATTGAAAATTAACTAAAAATTTCAAAGGCTAGAACCCTAAGAACTAAGTGATAAAAGAAATTGGAAAAATAGGGGCACCTCGGTGGCTCGGTGGATTAAGTGTCTGTCTGTGGTGGCTTGGGTCTTGATCACAGAGTCCTGGGTCCCTCGGCGGGAAGCCTGCTTCTCCCTCTCCATATGCCACTCCCCCTCCTTGTGCCCTCTCGCTATCTCTTTCTCAAATAAACAAATTTTTAGAAAAACTTTTAAAAAAGAAACTGGAAAAATAAATATAACGAACAAACCTCAGCCCTTCTACCTAATTCAGGAGAGTGGTTACCTTTGGAGAGAGGGTGGATGGTCAGTGGGTTTGGATTTGGGGAGAGATCCATGGGGACCTCAATTTTATCCAAAGTATTTCATTTCTCCTATTTGAATAAGGGTTTTCAGCCTGGGCACTATTGACAGTTGGGGCCAGATAATTCTTTGTCGTGGGGGCTGCTCTGTGCATGGTAGGATGCTAACAGCATCCTAGGCTTTTATCCACTAGATGCCAGGAGCCCTCCCCAGCTGCAGCAACAGAAAATATCTCCAGACATTGCCAGATGTCCCCTGGGGAGAAGAGTTGCCCCTCCTTCCCATCTCGAGAGCCATTGATTTATAATTAAAAACAAGTGAGCATAAATAGAACAACTTAAGAAAAAGGAAGAAAATGTGACCATGTGCTAAATTAGAGGCGGGGGGTGGGGTGGCGGGGGAGAGTTTAGCACCTGATTATTTGCTGTATTATTCTATATCTTTAAACTCTTCTGGTAGACTCAAAAGAAAACGTATCTTTTCATTCTTTTTTTTTTTTTTTCCCAAGATCCAGATCTTTTGGCTTGCTGATAATTGACAGTGATGTTTCCTATCAACTGCTCTCCCCGTCCCACCATAGGCTGGACACACCCTTGCAAAACCAAGCCCCGGGGATGCGGCTCTTTGATCTGAGGCTTCGCACACTTAACCGTACAGAGATCTTTGGTGATTCATCCTCGGTATTGATTGCTCTGTGCTGGCTTAGTTTATTGATCCTTTCTGATTTCCAACAATCCATAACACTCTCGTTCATACTCTTCCCCCATCTAATCCATTCTTCACACTGCCACAGTGTTTTTTTCCTAAGACACAGATATTTGACTTTCCCTTGCTTAAAATCTTTCAAAATAAAATTCAAATTCCTTAGCCTCGTGCAATCCCGGGATGTGCTTCCTATGCAAATCACCTGCAATTAGCACCTCGGAACAGGGTAAGCGCTACGTGCCTAGTAAGATGGCTCTCACTTTCGATGCCAGCCACAAGTTTAGGGGTGCCCAGGGGAAGCTGCACTCCTGACCAACTGGTGTCAAATTCAGGGGATCTCTCAACCACCTAAGGTATGATACTTTGCTACAACAGAACTCTCAGGAAAGTGCTATAGTTGTGATTATAGTTTTACTCTAAAGGATAGAAATCAGGACCAGCCAAATGAAGAGACACATAGGTGAAGTCTGGGGCATCCTGCCCGTAGAGCTTCTGTGCACTTGTCTTCACGGTGTCAGGACGCACCACCCTCCCAGCACGCCGACGTGTTCATCAACCAGGAAGTCCATAGAAGAACTGGTATCTGGCGTTTTATTGGGGTTTCATTAGGTAGCCATGATTGATGGCATCATTGGCCATGCGATTGAACTCAACCACCACTCCCCTCCTTCCCCTGGAGGTCAGCTGGCTCAAAGCCCCAGCCCTCTAATCACATGGCTGGTCTTTCTAGCCTATCCACACCGGAGTCATCTTGTTAGCATAAACTCAGGTGTGGTCAAGGGCCCAAAGTGAATAACAAAGAATCATTTGGGAAATTCCAAGGATTTAGTGTTCGCCTCTGAGGAAGTACCTGGGACAAGGACCAAATTTTTTATTGTACATCACATGGCATCCTTTGTGAGGACCTGGCCAAAGCCTCTCTCCCTTCAGAGCAGCCACGTAGCCCTGGTTGAGGGTCCTCAGACACCCCTGGCTGTTTTCTCATTGGGGCTTCTGCACGTGTTATTTCTCGTGCCTACCCTGGTTTTCTTCTTGGTCTATCAAGTGAGCGTCATCATTTGTCAAGACCCGGGGGAGCAGCGTTACTTCTGCAGAGCCAGGCAACGTTAACCCCCACCTCCCCAATGTTGCTAGTGCCAGAATTATTTGTTGCTATGTCTGTATGTACTGTTGGCATGCAGTATAGTGACTTTGCTGAATACGGGTTTTATGGAGCTTTGTCTTTATTATTTGAAGTTACATTTGTCTTTCTAGAAAGTGTCCTCGTGTTCACCGCCATTTTGCCACCCAACTCCTCATGCTCCAGCTCCGGGCATCATATAAACACCCCTCTTGAGGGGCGCCTGGGTGGCTCATTCGGTTCAGTATCTGGCTCTTGATTTCGGTCAGGCCATGGTCTCACGGTCATGAAACTGAGTCCAGAGTTGAGCTCTGCTTCAGGATCTGTGCTCAGCGGGGAGTCTGCTTGAGATTCTCCCTCTCTCTGCTCCTGCCCCCACTCGTGCACGCGTGCACGAGTGCGCTCTCTCTCTCTCAAATAAATAAATCTTAAAAAAAAAACCCAAAACCCACCTCTCTTAGTCAGTGGTGGATGATCAATGAGACGACACAGCAAGGTTTACTAAATATCTAGAAATAGAAATGATTAAGTATATTGTGATTCCATTCACTGGACGAAATATTCTACATCTAATACATGTTTATGGCATTTGTGTAAAACTGAGAGATGCTTATATAGAAATATTAGGAGGAAAAGTAATCACAACTATGATGGAAAAAATATACCCACATATGAAGACACCAGAAAAGCAGAAAAGAAAGAAAGAAAAGGCCCATGTAGAAATACTCTGAAATAGTATTTGTCTTTGGGCAATGGAAATATGGGTGATTATTCTGCATTTTCTTCATACTTCCCTGCATTTAAAACTTTTTCTGTATCAAGCATGTACTGCATGCTTAAAATGGAAAGCATAGTTCTTTCTGCATTCCTGCACAGATGGGCAAAAGGTGAAACCAATATAATTTAGATACTTTCACCTGGAACTGGAAATTTACAGGGGGAAAAATCCATACTTCTGCTCCTTTAGGCAGTGACAGGAAGCAGTGAAAAGAGAGGTGTAGATTGGGAAGAAAAGGGAGAGGTGATACACTGGCCAGTCCTGCCTCACCCTTAAAACATGTGTGACCACGGGCCAGAGAGACAAACATCAACAAGATAAAGGAGTTTATAAATGGAGATTGAGGCCAAACCGTTCTTAAAATGTTACTTTTTTAGCCAAAGAAAGACAGCCTAAGTAGTGGGGATTTAACTATTTGCTTATTTAAAAATTATTTAAAAATAGACAGTTTATTGTTGATTTCTTTCATTATCAATATAACTATAAAACATATGCCATTTTCTGGAAGAACTCTTATGACAACAAAAGCTGAAAATCCTTTCAAGCCATTTTGGGAAGATGTGCTAGTTTGAGTAAGCGATCTGGGATGCCTGGGGGGCTCAATTCGTTAAGCGTCTGACTCTCGATTTCAGCTCGAGTCATGATCTCAGAGTCTTAAGGTCGAGCCCTGCATCAGGCTCCTCACGGAGCAAGGAGCCTGCTTCAGATTCTCTGTCCCTCTCCCTCTGCCCTTTCCCCCCTGCTCAAGCTCTCTCTTTCTCTCAAAACAAAAACAAAAAACAGCGGGGTGTGGGGAGCGCCTGGGGGGCTCAGTTGGTTAAATGTCTGCCTTTGGCAGCTCAGGTCATGATCCTAGGGTCCTGGAATCGAGTCCTGCATCAGGCTGGGCTCCCTGCTCAGTGGGGAGTCTGCTTTGCCCCTCCCGCTGCTAACGCTCTCTCTCTCTTTCTCTTTCTCTCTTTCTCAAATAAATAAATAAAATCTTAAAAAAAATAAAAAAGAGCAAGCTACCTAAGAAAATTCATTTAACCTTTTGAAACTGATGAAAATCACTACCCCCCCCTCAGGGTGCCTGACTGGCTCTTCAGTAGAGCATGTGACTCTTGATCTTGGGGTTGTGAGTTCAAGTCCCACATTGGGCGTAGAGCTTACTTTTAAAAAAAATCACTTTTTCCCCAAGGCTCTTAGGCAAGGCCCTTAGTCGGACCACAAAGCCCTCCTTATGGGAGAGTAAACATGAGTGAGGTTCCTTCTAAGGAGTATTCTAAACAGTGGCATCATTATCAAACCCTGTTGCTGACATCCTTCTCTAATTTCTGCATGACTTCTCGAAAACTTACACATTTTGGACAGTTTCTTGAGTACGTGGATTGTGATTAGGGACAAATAGGCTAGTTTAGCTGTGATCGAGGAACTACTGCCCAAGATTGTGTCCACATATTAAGGCATTTCCAACCCAAGACATTCCCACCCTCTCCAGCAACAACAATAACAGCAAAATGGAAAGCACATCACACCAATAAAGGGGCTCAGGCTCTTTTATTTCTTTGCTGATATCTCTGGTTTCCAAAGTCACATTTCCTTTCTTTTGCTTTATAGGGACCACCAGAAAACTCCTTGAGATCGAATGAGTTGGTAGACCTGTCTCTCCAGTTCGCCTGAGTCAGTGAGTGAGGATTCCTTCCTTCCTAAGATGAAAAGAGTTTGCTCTTACACATTTTGGTAAACCAGTTTAAAAGTCTCATTCATCGCTGAAACTAATTGGAACACCTCCAGAACTGTGGGATTACAACCTTGAGCGTGGAAATGGTTGCTGTCACTCACTCACTCATTCTGTATTACTTAGGACTCTTGGTTGTAAATGACAGAAAGTCAACTTGAATCTGTTTAACTGAAGTGGGAAGTGTATTATAAGGATATGGGGTTGTTTCCCAGAATCCAAGCATAGCTGTGAGGCTCCTGGGACAACCAGAATGAGCGTTCCCAAATCCCTGGGACTCTCTTCTCCAACTCACATCTGCTTTCATCTTTCTCTCTTGACAGGCATGTTTCCTCTGCTCCCCCACCAGCTCCTGGGCTATTCCATCTTGCAGTCCAGACGCACAAAGAGGTCAGTTTCTCTTCTCAGCTCTAGTTGCCAAATCCCTGGAGAAGAACTTTGCTTGGCCTGGCTTGGGTCAGAACTGGGTTGAGCACCTATCTACTGAAGACTTGACCAAGTCAGGTCACATACCTACCGGAGGCACGCGGATGGGGCCAGGACAGCCAGACCCCGTTGTACTCACACGACCACCACCACCTCCTGGATTCAGGAAAGAGGCTGCTCCTTCAGCAAAACAAAAGGTGTCCACTACCTATTCCTTTCTCTGTGATATCCTGGTCCAAAAGTAAATGGGAATTATGGAGGTGTTATTTTGCCAAGACACAAGTACTAAGCACCTACATACTTAGTGTCTCACTGCCTCTTGGCAGCCCTTTTCTTCATATTGTGTCTCCCATGACATTGCTTGAAGGCTGTTTTCTGTAGTTTTCAGTAATCCACTCATACCCACATCTTTTTCATTCTTCATGGCCAAACTGGCTGCCTACTCTGCTGAGATCTAGCTGAACAATATCTCTCGTCCAAGTCCTGTAACTCAAACAGAGCCCCTTTTCACAGATCTCTCCTGCACCATCTCCCCCCTCTTCCTTCACGTATCTTCTCCTCCTCCCAGCTTCAGAGAAAAGATTTACTCCCATCGATGTCTGGAGATGATCAAGATCAATGGGCCAATATGGGCTAAACGAGAACACGCTAGAAAGCAAGGTAGACGCTCTAGAGGGAGTAATCTCTGCCACAAAGACTAGAAGGACAGGTGGTTGGGAAGTACATTCTCACCCTTTAGTCAAACTCCATACAAAGTTCAATCATACTTTGAAACCATTTTTGGTTTATTGTAAGAAATCCCTGCCATAGGCACTGGAAATACCTAAAATCTGTAGAGTGAAATAATAACAATAACAAGAACAATAATAATACTAACAGTTAAAGTGAGCTGTTTCCATGTACTCTGGGGTGGGTTTTGCTATGCAGAAAAGACTAGTCAAAGTTTACTTTCAGTTTTGTTTAATGATACAGAGTTTGCAAGGATCCAGCAAACTGTGGCCATGGGTCAAATTGACCCACTGTTGATTTGTATGGCCCATGGGTTAAGAATAGTTTTTACATTTATAGATGTTGGACAAAATAGAAAGAAGAATATTTTGTGACATGTGAAAATTGTACGAAATTCAGATTTCAATGTAGTTGCCACAGAGACCGTATGTCCTGCTAAGTCTAAAATATTTGCTCTGTGACTCTTTTCAGAAAAAGTTTGCTGACTGCTGGTTTAAAAGGTTACTGTTTAATTTATTAAAACAACAAATTCAAAACCTTGGTGTGTTCTTAAGCTTTTAAAAAACCAGGTAGTGGTTACACTTCTGTGAAACCACCACCACCACAATCAAGATCTGGAACATTTCTATCACCCCCTGAGATTCTGCATGACTCCCATAGAATATCCCTCCCTCTGCTCCCACAGCCCTAGGCAACCACTGATCTGCTCTCCGTTACTATATATTAATTTGCATTTCCTAGAATTTTGTATAAATAGAACCATATGGTAAGTACTCTTGTACATGTCTGCCTGTTTTTACCCAGTGTACAGATTTTGAGATTCATTCATGTTGTTGTATGTATCAGTAGTTTGTTCCCTTTAATTGTTATGCTTCTTTAAAAAGTAAGCTTTTTAATTTTTAGTTTAAAAATTCTGTATTATAGAACATTTCAACATTTCATCATAAAAGGCCAAATTGTACGTGTACACGTTATTTTTCACGTACTTCAATACCTGTCAAATATTAATTTTTATAAAGCTAAGCAATTATACATACACATATTGTAAACTTTAAATTGTCTTTGATGTTCTGAAACTCGGCCTAAACTTATTTCAACTTAAAATCAGAGGTTTATATCAGTTACTCAATTATCCACTTTATTATTTTATTTTTAAAGATATTTATTTATTTGAGAAAGAGTGAGAGAGAGAGCACAAGCAGGGGGAGGCCCCAAGGGAGAGGGAGTAGCAGACTCTCCGTGGAGCAGGGAGACTGATGTGGGGCTCTGAGCCCAGGACCCTGGGAACATGACCTGAGATGAAGGCGGACGCTTAACCGACTGACCCACCCAGGCGCCTCTTTTGTATTTTTTAAAAGTTATTTATTTTTTTAGTAATCTCCACACCCACTGTGAGGCTCAAACTCATGACTCTGAGATCAAGAGTCGCATGCTTTTCCTACTGAGCCAACCAGGCACCCCTCGATTATACACTTTAAATTGTTCCTATAAGGAGGGTCTCTAAACCCAAATTCTCTTACACATTTGTAGCACAGAAAATATCTAACATGCCCAGATTCCTTCTGATTACAGAGCCGTTATGGTTTTGATTCTCCCAAACGTTCCATATTACTTGTTTTCCTGGAGTAGGAAAATATGAAGCACTGGCCAAGACTGTCACCATCTCAGCTACGCAAAGTGATCTGCTAAGGAGGCAGACGCTGCCCCCACTAACTAAAGTAACTTAGAGCCAGAGATATTGGTAGAACCTGAGTTTTTAAGGTGAGCTACCCCTACCATCATACCTCTCCTTTTTATAAACAATATGCAGAGGTCTCCAAAGCATAAAGGGTGTTCATTTTGGACTCACACAAGGTCTGCAGCTTTCTTGAGTCCACCTGTCCCTTGATTAGATTTGTAACTATTTGGTTTCTAATATATTTTCTATTTAACTCTAGAGATGTTTGAACTCCCTGGGATCCATAGAAATATATTTTCACTTATCTATTTTCACCTGCAAATACTAGAGTATGTATCTCTAATGTATAAAAGCTTTATTTTATTTATTATTTTTTAAAAGTATGCTTCAAGTCCAGTGTGAGGCTTGAATTTACAACCCTAAGATCAAGAGTCACATGCCCTACTGACTGAGCCAGGAAGGCACCCTTATAAGAACTTCAAAAAGTAACTTTAGTGCCATTGGTTCATCTAACCAAATTAACAAGAATTAATTGATGTAATCTACTAATACTCTGTCCACCTCTTATTTCTCCATCTGTTTCAAAAAGATGTTTTTACAATGTCTAATCAGAATCATAACAAGGCCAAATATTGTATTTGGTTGAAACGTCTCTAAAAGTCTTAATCTCTTGCAATCTTCCGTACCCTTAAAGCCATGGATTTTTTTTGAAGAAATTGGATTGTTTTCTGTAATTTCCCACATTCTGGATTTGGCTGATGTTTCTAGATGGTATGAACTCTAAATTTTCTTTATCTCCTATATTTTTAGTAGCAGGCTTGGTTAGATTCAGATTTTTTTTTTTTAAATCAAGAATACCTCATGGGTGGGTAAATATGTTCTCTAACTAGCAAAGACCTTTGAACCTGATAGGACCATCTGTTCTTTTGCATTGCTTAGTTTTTTTTTTTTTTTAAGAGTTTATTTGAGGAGAGCTAGAGAGAGAGAGAGAGCATGTGCATAAGCAGGGGGAGCAGGAGAGGGAGAAGCAGACTCCCTGCTGAGCAGGAAGCCCCATGTGGACCGGATCCCAGACTCTGGGATCATGACCTCAGCCGAAAGCAACGGCTTAACCGGCTTAACCGACTGAGCCACCCAGGCCCCCCGCTTAGGTATGTTACATGGTAAACTGAAGTTCGGTCATCTCACGTGGCTTTGAGTTGGATCTGCAGTCACATCTCACATAATAGCTAACTTTTATCAAGTGCTTCCCATGGGTCAGGCACAACAATTAGGCACCTTACTTAAAATGCTCATTTAATCTTATGAACATTTTGCAGAAGAGGAAACTGAAGCTTACAGAGTTTGATTACTTTGACCCAGTTAGCGATAGTGTGAGTTCAGGAGTCGAACCAGGATCCCGGCTTCTGCTACTTTCAACTTTCAACAATTCCATTTCGGGGTCTCTGCATTTTCCCGGTTCTCACGGAGCCTTCGGTTATCAATTACAGGAAAATGGCTCCGCCCCGCTCCTCCCTTCCCCTCCTCGCCCCGCCCAGTCCCGGGTCCTGCCCGGGGGAGCGCGCGGATAAAAAAAACCACACTTCCCAGAGTGCACCGCGAGCGCGAAGGCCTCACTACCGGCGTCCGCTCGCCGGCGCCATTTCTGTAGAGAGGAACGGCAGTGTGGCCTGTGATCATGGCGCTGTTCCCGGCGTTTGCGGGCATTGGTGAGGCTCCCAATAGCGGCAGCGCCAGGAAAGGTAAGCACACAAAAAGGACGGAGAAGGCACTCGGCGGGCATACAACGGAGTTTCTCGGTCCTAGATCTCGGCCCTTGCCTTGGATTTGTTTATCCATTTGTATCCCAGAGTTCTCCGCGGCGTTGCAAAGCCTTCTGGGAAGGGCTCCTGGCCTGGTCCTGGCTTCTACTTTAAGTTGTAGAGCAATGGACGGAGAGAAAGAGACCGAGGAGAGCCCCTGGGGCTGGGGCTTCGATGTTGTCATGCCGTTGGACCTCATTCTTGCTCTGAGCCTCAGTTACTTCACTTGTGAAACGGAGATAATAGTACTCCACATCTCAAGGAGATTCCTGATGCAAATGCTGGGTGTTCTTATTACATGTCTCTTCCTTTCCCGTTTTACTTATTTCTGAACTTTTAGTGGGTTCATAGCTTTGGTCAGACCTAAAGCTAGGGATTAGGATCCAAAGCCTAATCACAGTTTCTCTCCAGAGGGGCACAGGTGCTGGGAATCAGAACTGTTATTGAGGGTCCCCAGGTGATGGCATTACATACTCTATTTAGCCTTAAACATCCTCAGGAGATCTGCATTATTAAAAACTGAGACAGGGAATTGTCATTTAAAGTAATTAATCCTAGATCAGAACTTATGTGGCAGAATCCAGTTGTGTCTGGAACCTCTGTTACATCCTCTCACAGTTCCTACACTTCTTTTCTGGTAATGTTCTTCATAATTTTGAGTAATTTCTGATATAATTAGTGCAAGTTTTGGTTATCCTTTACTAGACTCTGACCTCCATGTGTTCAGGGACAATGTCTATACGTTGTAGCATACTGAGATCCGAGCACAGGTCCAGAGTATAGATGTTCAATGAATGCTGAATATACAGACCAATAATAGGCAATGTGGGAAACAAAGGCAGAAGAAAAATTATTAAATTTCCTTACCATCTACAGCCCGTTGACAAGTCCTTAAAACAGGCAGAGTGAAAATCCTCTAGGAACTCAGCTGCCTCAATGTTAATACTTTGCTAAAGGGCAAAAGGTCCTGGAAACCTTGCTTCCAAAATTCTTAGAGACTTAGGCTATCCCTAACCCTCTCCCAACTTGAAAGTACATAACGGGCCACTCCTCGTGACCCCAGTGCAGCTCTTTCTGCCCATGGTCCTGGCCCTGTGCTTTAATAAAACCACCTTTTTGCACAAAAGGCATTGCAAGAATTCTTTCTTGGCCCTCAGCTTCGAACTCTTGACGTCTTCCCTACATCAATAGGTATTTTTAAAAAATAACAGAAAAGGTAAGATGTTATATATGTCACGGGTGAACTACAGGAATACTGACTTCTGGTGGGAGTTTCAAAGTAGGTTTATTTAGGAGATAACTTTGGTGATGGGTCTTCAAGAGGATGGACTTTAGACAGATGGAGATAGTGGAAGGGCATTCCAGGGCCTTCAGAGACATACAGAGAAGAAATCATGTGACCTGTGCAAAAAATTGTAAATAGTCCAGTTTGTCTGGAAATCTAGAGGCGTAAAGGGGAAGCCTTGGGAAATACTGTTGGGACTGGTGGTGAGGGAGGGTAATGACTTGAGTAACAGGCCGGGGGTTTATCCTTTATTTGGGTAGGGTGAAATGGAAAGTTTATAAGGGAGTGTCGCCCTTGTCATTTATCTTAACCAGTATTTATCGGACATTTTCTGGGTATTCAATGGCAGGATAATGTTTGTAGAAGAGTTTTTTGTTTTTTTTGTTTTTTTTTTTTTAAAGATTTTATTTATTTATTTAACAGAGATAGCGAGAGAGGGAACACAAGCAGGGGGAGTGGGAGAGGAAGAAGCAGGCTCATAGTGGAGGAGCCTGATGTGGGGCTCGATCCCATAATGCCGGGATCACGCCCTGAGCCGAAGGCAGGCGCTTAACTGCTGTGCCACCCAGGTGCCCCTGTAGAAGAGTTTTTATGAAGCACTGTATTTTAAAAAATTTAAACATTATCACTCAATGAAACTAACTGTAATTCTTTAATGTCATCTAATTTCTAGTCAGTGTTCAGATTTTCCAGGTTGTCTCAAAAGTGGCCTCTTAATGCTGCTTCAGGTCAGGATCCCAAAAGGATACAACATTGTATTTTGTGGATATATCTCTTAGGTCTCATATGAAACAGTTTCTGCTTCCCCTCCATTTCCCCTTGTGATATATTTGTTGAGGAAAATGGGTCATTTGTCCTGTAGACATTTCCCACCAGATCCTCCTGGTGACATTTAGCATGCTTCTCTATCCCAGTATTTCCTGTGAGCTGGCGGTTAGAGCTAGAAAGTTAATTAGATGCAGGTGTAATTTTTTAAATTGAAAATACCTCGTCAGGGTATTTGCTGTTGACTCAAGTCAGGAGGATGTGCTGTCTAGTTTTTTTTGGGAAATGTTAAGATTGATCAGTGATTTCATGGTCAGTCCTGCCTCATCCATTACGAAGCTGCCCATCAGTCTTTCACCTAATGATCTTTGCAGTCATTATGACTATTGCTTACAGTCATTATTTCACTGGGGTCACAAAATGGTTTTTTTCTAATTTTAACTTTCCTCCTATATTAGCATCAATTATTTTATAAACTTTCTGTCAACACTATTGGGGTACCCTGAAATAGAATTCAGGCAGAAAAGACAGGATGAATGGTTGATTCTTTCCCTTTGTCGGCGTTCAGAAAATGAGTTGGGGTTCCCTGCAACTTCTAGAGGTCTCCCTCCTCATTATGAACTCTCGAATTTTTAACACTTGTATTTCAATCCATTGCAGATACTATTTTTCTAATGCCCGAATTGTCCCATCTGTGGCCGTTGGGAGTCTAATTAAGTTTGGTGTGTGTCCTTTTGATGTTACCCAGATGTCTTCATTGCTTCCTTGTTTTCTGGCCTAAGAGGTAGCCAGAGCTCATCACTTACATGTTCCGTTGGGGCTTGGAACTGGCTCTTTCTCTAAAAACCATGGTTTCTTTTAGTGAAAGGTGGTGTGGGAAGGTTAAAACCACAAGCTGGTGTCAGGAGTACTAATTGCACTGGGTTGTCATTACTTCTAGACATTTCGAGTGGTCAAAACCAGGAAGAGAGAAATACATCATGAATTCACCATGATATTTCCAGGCCAGATTTAAGATTGTGAGATTTTTATTTAATTTCTTTTTATAATTTAGTTTGTAATTTATATGTACATTTATAATTTAATATTTATATTTCTTTCCTCTTATGCTAAAAATCTTAGTTCCTGGTGCACCTGGCTGGCTCAGTGAGTGGAGCCTGTGACTCTTGATCTTGGGGTTGTAAGTTCAAGTCTTGTGTTGGATGTGGAGATTACTTAAAAATAACATCTTAAAAAAAAAAATCTTAATTCCAGTTCCTAATACCACCAGTACCATTGTGTATATGTTCAAAATAACAGTAGTAATATGATGAATACTAAATAGTTTAATATTTTTTTGTGGTTCTTTTTGTCCTTACGTCGTATCCTGCAGCAGATAGATCATCAAATGACTGTTTTAAAGGCACTTGAAATAATTCTCTGTGTGGTTTTGTCAGCAGTTTGACATAACAGTTATGTATATTTTCAATTTTTAGGGGCTGCTTTTTTCTTCTTTTTGAACTGACCCTGTTTTATAGTGTTGTGAAACATTTGCATGGTTCTAAGGTTGAAAATGTAAACCAGGTATATTCAGAGAAAAAAAGGCTTTCCTTTCTGTTCCTCCAGCCTGTTACTTTCCTTTCTCTGTGGGTTAGAATTTTGATTAGTCGATGACAGCCTTCCACTTTTTTCTCCCTTAATATGAGTAACTACATTTCTTTCTCTTTCTTAAATGCATACTGTTCTGCATTTTATTTTATTTTTTTAAAGACTTCTTTATTTGAGAGAGAGCTGGAGCAAGCAGGGGGAGAGGCAGAGGGAGAGAGAATTCTGAAGCGGACTCCCTGCCGAGCGCAGAGCCCAATGTGGGTCTGGATCTCAGGACCCTGAGACCATGACCTGAGCTGAAATCAAGAGTCGGACACTTAACCAACTGAGCCACCCATGAGCCCCACTGTTCTGCATTTTTAAAATTTTTAATTTTATTTATTTTTGAAGGGTTTATTTATTTTAGAGAGAGAGCATTGGGGGGGGCAGAGGGAGAGGGAGAATCTTTTCTCTTTTTTTAAAGATTTTATGTATTTGAGAGCCCCGGGGGGGGGGGGCGGGCAGAGGGCCAAGCGGACTTCCCACTGAGTGAGGAGCTGGGTGTAGGGCTCAGTTAGGACCCCGAGGTCATGACCTGGGCTGAAGTCAGATGCTTAACTGACTGAGCCACTCAGGTGCCCCAGAGAGAGATAAGCAGACTCCCAGCTGAGTGCAGAGCCAGACGGGGCTTGATCTCCTGACCCTGAGATCACGGCCTGAGCTGAAATTAAAAGTGCCCCACCTATTTTGCATTTTAGCTGAAATCCCAGAGATAACTCTATAGCCTCTGCACTCTACGGTATGCTATCTTCCTCATTTCTTTTGACTGATACACAGAACTCCCATCGTGTGACGTCACTGGTTTATTCAGACAGTTCCCTATTAAGAACACTGAAATTGTTTCCTTTCTTCTCCCCTTACTGTACTTCTTTTAACACATGTTACATTAGTTTCAGGTGTACAACATAGTGATTGAACAACTTTATACCTTATGCTATGTGTACTCCATGCATAGCCATCATCTGTCACCATGCACCACTATTACAATATCATTGACTATTCCCTATGCTGTGCCTTTTATTCCTCTGATTTATTCATTACGTCACTGGAAGCCTGTGTCTCCCACTCCTCTTCATCCATTTTGCCCATCCCCCGGCAACCCATCAGTTCTTTGTATTTATAAACGATTCTGCTGTTGGTTTATTCAGTTGTTTTGTAGATTCTACCTGTAAGTGACATCATGTGGTATTTTTGTTTCTCTGACTTCTCTTAGCATAATACCCTTTTAGGTCCATTCATTTATGTTCTCACAAATGGCAAGACAACCGTCCTTTTTTGGCTGAGTAATATTCCATATTATTTATATTTTTATATACATATCACATCTTTTTTACGGGTTCATCTATTGATGGACACTTGGGCTGCTTCCGTATCTTGGCTATTGTAAATAATGCTGCAGTAAACATAGGGATGCAGACATCTTTTCGATTTTTGGGGGGTAAATACCCAGGAGTAGAATTATTGAATCATATGGTATTTCTGTTTTTAATTTTTTGAGGAATCTTCATACTGTTTTCCATAGTGGTTGTACCAGTTTGCATTCCCACCGACCGTGCACAGATGTTCCCTTTTTCCACATCCTTGCCAACACTTGTTATTTCTTGCCTTTTTTGATTTTAGCCGTTCTGACAGGTGCGAGGTGATCTCTCGTTGTGGTTTTGATTTGCATTGCCCTGACGAGGCGTGATGTTGAGCATCTTTTCATGTGAGAGAGAGAGAGCATGAGCAGGGAGAAGAGGGAGAAGCAGGCTCCCTGCTAAGCAGGGAGCTTGATGTGGGACTCGATCCCAGGACCCCGGGATCATGACCTGAGCCGAAGGCAGAGGCTTCACCGACTGAGCCACCCAGGCGCCCCACACACTACATCTTTATCTGCTCATCTGTTGATGGACGTTTAAGTGCTTTCATACCGTGGCTCTTGTAAGTAATGCTGCCGTGGGTATAGAGGTGCGTATGCTGTTTTGCATTAGTGTTTTCATTGTCTCAGGATAAATACCCAGAAGTGGCACTGCTGGATCGTACGGTATTTATATTTTTTATTTTTTGAGGAACCTCTGTACTGCTTTCCACAGTGGCTGCACCAGTTTGCATTCCCACCAACAGTGCACAAGGGTTGTTGTTTCTTTTTCTCCACATCCTCACCAACACTTTTTTCTTGTTTTGATTTTAGCCGTTGCAGCAGGCATGAGGTGATAGCTCATTGTGGTTTTGGTTTGCATTTCCCCGATGGTGAGTGGTGTTGACCATCTTTTCACACGTCGGTTGGCCATCTGTATGTCTATGGAGAAATGTCTGTTTAGGTCCTCTGCTCAGTTTTTAATTGGATTGTTGTATGGGTATTGAGTTGTATGAGCTCTTTATGTACCTTGGATACTAACACCTTATTAAATATATCATTTGCAGATATCTGCTTCCATTCAGTAGGTTGCCTTCAGTTTCTTTCCTTGGATTTTGGATGGTTTCCTTTGCTGAGCAAAAGGTTTTTCGTTTGAGGTAGTGCCAGTTGTTTATTTTTGCTTTTGTTGCCCGGCCTGATGAGACAGGTCCAAAGAAATATTGCTAAGACTGATGTCCAAGAGTTTAGTGCCTACGTTTTCTTTTAGGAACTTCGTGGTTTCAGTTCTTACATTTAAGTGTTTAACCCATTTTGAATTTATTTTGTGTATGGTAAGGCAGTGACCCAGTTTCATGCTTTTGCATGTAGCTATCCAGTTTTCCCAACCATTTATTGAAGAGACTGTCTTTTCCTCATTGACTGTTCTTGGCTCCTTTGTTGTAGATTAAATGAGCATATAAATGTGGATTTATTTCTAGACTCTCTATTCTGTCTCATTGATCTACGTGTCTGTTTTTGTGCCAGTACCGTACTGTTTTGATTATTATAGCTTTGAAGTATAATTTGAAATCTGGGAGTGTGATACTTCCATCTTTGTTTTTCTTTCTCAAGATAGCTTTGGCTTTTGTGGTTCATACAAGTTTTAGGATTACTTTGTTTTAGTTATGTGAAAAATGCCATTGGTATTTTGATAGGGATTGCATTGGCGCTTGTAGATTGCTTTGGGTAATATGGACACGTTAGCAATATTAATTCTTCTAGTACGTGAGCATAGTATATCTTTTATACCATTTATTTGTGTCATCTTCAGTTTCCTTCCTCAGTGTATTACAGTTTTTGGAGTGCCAGTCTTTGACTTCCTCAGTTAAATTTATTCCTAGTATCTTATTTCTGATGCAGTTGTACATGGGATTGTTTTCTTAATTTCTCTTTCTGATAGTTTGTGATTAGTGTATAGAAACACATCAGATTTCTGTATATTTTTGTATCCTGCAATTTTACCAAATTCATTTATTCTAAAAGTTTTTTCGTGGAGTCATGAGGGTTTTCTGTATATAGTATCATGTCATCGCCAAACAGTGACAATTTTACTTATTCTTTTACTAATTTGGATGCCTTTTACTTCTCGTCTGGTTGCTGTGGCCAGGACTTCTAGTACTGTGTTGAATAAAAGTGGCAAGAGTGGGGGCGCCTGGGTGGCACAGCGGTTAAGCGTCTGCCTTCAGCTCAGGGCGTGATCCCAGCGTTATGGGATTGAGCCCCACATCAGGCTCTTCAGCTATGAGCCTGCTTCTTCCTCTCCCACTCCCCCTGCTTGTGTTCCCTCTCTCGCTGGCTGTCTCTATCTCTGTCAAATAAATAAATAAATAAATAAATCTTTAAAAAAAAAAAAAAGTGGCAAGAGTGGGCATCCTTGGCTTACTCCCGATCTCAGAGAAAGGGCTTTCAGTTTTTCACCATTGAGTATAATACTGGCTGTGCGTTTGTCCTATATGGCCTTTATTATGTTGAGGTATATTCTCTTTATACCCACTTTGCTGGGAGTTTTTATCATGAATGGATATTGAACTTTGTCAAATGCCTTTTCTGCGTGTATTGAGGTGGTATGATTTTTATCCTTTATTTTGTTAATGTGTATCATGTTGATTGATTTGTGGATTGTGAACCAACCCTGGGATAAATCCCACTGATCATGGTGTAGGATCCTTTTAATGTACTGTTGAGTTCAGTTTGCTCATGTTTTGTTGAGCCAGTTAACTCTTAAATTCATTAGCTTACCCCTGTTCTCACTGCCACTTCCCAGTTTTGCCCATCATCACCCCCTGGATGGACCACAGCCTCTTAAACAGTCTCCCTGACTTCAGTCCTACCTTCACTCCCGGAACCGCTCTCCGCACTGTAGGTGGAATGTTAAAGTGCATTTATCTAAAAACACCGCGTGCCGTTCACTGGTGTAAATGCTTTACAAATTTTAACTCACTGAATCATAACCCTATGAAGTTGGTACTATTATCTGCATTTTTTTTCTTTTTTAAGATTTTATTTATTTATTTTGAGAGAGAGAGGGAGACAGAAAGAGAAAGAGAAAACACAAGCCGGGGGAGCGGCAGGCAGAGGGAGAGGAGAAGCAGGCTCCCCGCTGAGCAGAGAGCCTGATGGGGGGCTCGATCCGAGGACTCTGGGATCATGACCTGCACCAAAGGCAGATGCTTAACCAAGAGCCACCCAGGCGCCCCTATTTGCATTTTTGAGGAGGAGGAAGTGGAGTCACAGAGCGGATAAGTAACCTGTGTGTGGTCACGTGGCTGGTGGGCCTCAGAACCAGGATCTGAGCTCAGGCAATTCAGCTTCAGAACGCCTGCCCTTGAATACTACTCTTCTCTGCTGGTCTTCGGAATCCTAGGTCTGACTTTGTCCCTCTTGTTCAAAGCTCTTGAGTGTCTGTTGCTCCTAGGGTAAGCCCAAACTCTCCAGCTTCATTTTGCCCCTACTTGCTCTTCCTCCCTGTGGTCCAGACATAACAGCTTCTTGCTGTTTTCCAGAGCCCTGCTTTTCCACTTTCAAGCCTTTGTACCAGCCGTTTCTTCTGCCTAGACTCTCCCTAGGAGCAGATTAACCTCACCCCTTGTCCTTGAGGTCTTAACCGAGACGTCCTCCCAGGCAGCTTCCTCTGACCCATACCTGGTTAGGGTGATGTGCTCTCAGAGACCCTGTGCGTTTTCTTTATCTTGACGTCTGTCACATTGCGTGTGACTGCCAGTGTCTCAGTGCCGTAGGGTCAGGTTGGGTTTGTCTTATTTGCTGTGTGTTCCTAGCTCCTAGCACAGTGCCGGGCTTTCAGTAAGAAAAAAACCAGAAACATGCTGAGTGAAAGAAAAGAAAGAGACCCTGAGGCTGAGTATTTTGTGAAGAGTTGCACGACCAGTAAACAGTAAAGCCAGTATTTGAACACAGGTCCTTGTGGCTCGGAAACTTGTGTTCTAAATCACACTGTGATATTAGAACGTTGGGGTTTGGACTGTTTAAACATTACTTTTGGGATCCCTGGGTCTCTTCAAATTGTAGGTTAACTCCGTAGAGAGGCTGACTTTGGCTGGGTGCTCTGTAATCACCATCTTAAAAGCAGTTCTTAGTCACGTTTGCTGATGCTTTCTGTACAAATGTTTGC
The DNA here is from genome assembly GCF_017311325.1 of Ursus maritimus. Classification (NCBI taxonomy): domain Eukaryota; kingdom Metazoa; phylum Chordata; class Mammalia; order Carnivora; family Ursidae; genus Ursus; species Ursus maritimus. The sequence continues at coordinate 12,599,842 of NW_024425008.1, forward strand.
GCGCTCAGTTTCCTTGTCAGAAAATAAGATTTCGATCAAAATGAAGGGCTTGGCTCGCTCTTATTAAAGGAACAATTCCCTTCCCTAATACATATGCTAATTGATTACACTCAACCGTAGACATACCTTTTGAATTATTCCTGGAGGGGTGGTGCTCTCCGGAGTTCAGGGAAACCAGTAATCAGTGCTATTTTGTTGTAATGGTAATGGGGAAGGGGTGAACTGGGATATTTTATCCAATCGTGATTAAAAAAAAATTTTTTTTAATTTAAACCGATTCATGGCGATTTCTTCATCCCTCTATCCAGTGGAATTGAATTAAAGCATTTTCACTATCGATGGTGAAATAGCATGATATGATAAACTTATAAAAAGCATGTTAACTTACGGATGATTCACTATATAATTTTCTGTAAAATTACACATGCTCTGGTTTTTCCAGATACCTACCTGATTTTTGTTAGGCGGGAGTTCTAAAGTGGTTTTCTGCCTGATTCTTCTACTCTTCCTTTCTTAGGGGTGTGTGTGTGTGTATCTGAGTGCTGATTTCCAGGCAGGTTCAACCTGTGCTTACTTACTAACCTGACGGACAAAAGGTTTGTCAGCCAGTCACCTCTATCTAAACCCTAGGCGTGTTGTATCCTGCTCGTCCTCTCTGTACTGTGTTACGTCCTGCTTGGTACTGACACAATGATCTAAATAAATATTTGATTTTTATCAAAGGAACTTATAGATCTTGGGAGCATGTAGGTAAATATAGAAAGAAAAAAAAACCTTTGCAATCTGATTAATATAGTATCCTTTAATCTCAAACAGTGTTCTCCAGGATTCCATGTAATCAGAATTTAATAATCTACATGTACTATGTAAACAGTTAAGGTTATGATTCAGTATAAATTCCACGTGAGCAGAGACCTGGCCTGCCTTATTCACACTACCCCCAAAGCCTGGGATGTGCCTGGGCACATAGTAGGTATTCAGTACTGTATTCTTTAATGCTTAAATCTCCATTTACAGTGAAGACTGGAAGAATGAAAACAGTTGTATTTATACCTAGATAATGGTATGCTTTTGCTGATCTCAGATTCCTTCAGTTTAGTAAATTAGGTGCTGGGGATACAAAGATACGAAGTTATGGCTCAGATCCTCAGTCATTTTATTTATTCAAAAATATTTACTGATTCCAGTTACTTTGTGCCAAGGCACTGTGCTAGGGGTCGGGAATACAGGAGTGAGTAGTCATGACCTCTGCCCTCATGTTGCATTTAGTTTAGAAAGGAAGGAATAGGAGGAGGGCAGGTGAGCTGGAAACTTGGATGCAAGAATTGTAAAGCAATTTGCTGTATTTGTTTGGCTGGCAAAATATTTTTCTTTGTCTTTTTCTTTTTTCCACTCTCACTCCCTACGGTGTCAGAGTAATCATTACTACTCTGGGCCCTGTGAGAATTTGAGTTGTTGACCTTTGCCTAAGAATAAAGTAGAAAGACTGCCATGCAGATAATGAGATTATGACGTGGACATTGCCACGATAGCCCGGTGTAGCAGGTGCAGGGAGACTTCCGGAAAGCCAGCGCCTTAGCTGAGGGAGTGAAGAGTAGCGCCGTAGTGCGGTGGAGAGGCTGGACGGAGGGCACAGGTCCGGGTTCAGGTGTGTGCCCTCGGCCCGCCCATCACCGAACTTCTTTGGGCCTCCTGCTATTGATCTGTGACCGAGGGGGTGGTGGTCCGTCTGTTTTCCGGAGAGCCTTCTCCGAGCCACCCCCTCCCTCCGGACCCCCAGGAGCAGCCCCGCTTCTGCTCTTCCGCATGCTGGGCTTCTCTGAAAGATTTTGTTTGAACGGTGTTTTCTTTGGCTAAGAAGAGTTTTAAAATCTCTAGACTAGATGATCTCCAAAATTCCTGCATGCCTCTCATGCCGTGATGGTTACTTCTGACGTTCCATGTTCACTGCTCATGTGCTACCAGAGGGGGAAAAAAAAAGCAGCAGCAGTAACTTCTTGTCAGGTGCAAATACCCTCTGCTCTGACAAAAGGTCATTTGATTGAGATGAAGGTCACAGAGAAGGTCAGTGATGATTTGGGTTGGAACTGTAAGCATTTTCGTTCTGTATACCCTACTCTGTTTCCACAGTGGGTCTCATGGCGAAGTCTTAATTGCTTCCTTAAAACGCTTGTTCTTGTACTTTCTGAAGGACTCTGAGAGTCTCACACTTTGTTGTTTTGACATTTGGGTTTCCTTATATTTCCTCCAGGCTGTCCTCACTATCCAGAGTGTTTATGGAAAAGTATACTGGAATCGTTTGAGAGCACCTCTCCTTGCATATCGTTTGTTCCATCTTTTCTCCCTTTTCCTTTGGTCATGAGAAAATCCAATTATTGTGGAAATAATCACGATCTCTGAGCAGCAGGAACCATTGTCACATACCTCTTGCTAGGAATTGGACCCAAGGGAAGGGAACCAACCTCAGAAAGACAAAGACAGTGGAAGAAAGATTGCCTGAACAGTTGTTTAGCTCTCACTGGGCATGACCTTACAAATTACTAAGTTCCTTTGAGCCTTAGTCTCCTCTTCTATACAGTGGAGCTCATAATACCTCCCATGGAGGAGGGTTTTGGTGCTTAAAAGGGGTAGGGATGTAAAGTGCTTTACCTGGTGTTTGGCCAGCAGTAGGCACTTAATGAGTTAGAACCCCTCTCTTCTTTCCTTTTTTTTTTTTTTTTTTTAAGATTTATTTGAGAGAGAAAGCACGTGTATGTGCGCGTGCGCACGTGAGCATGGGTGGGGGGAGGGTTGGGTAGGGGAGAGGGAGAGGGAAAGGGAGAGGGAGAGAGAATCTCAGACTCCCTGCTGAGCACTGGGCTCCATCCCCTGACTCTGAGATCATGACCTGAGCCAAAATCAAGAGTTAGGCGCTCAACTGAGCCACCCAGGCTCCCCTCCCTTTTCTTTTAACGTACCTTTCCTCCTTAGGCATTTTCCTGCCTGCCTCCCTCCCTCCCCTCGTTTCCACAAATAATGTATTAAACTCTTCCTGACGCATGCCAGGCGTCGCTCATGGATACAACAGGGAGTCCACCAAAGTATCTGTCATCACGGAGCACACGTTTCAGCATCTCCTCCTCACTAAGATGCAGGAATCATCAGGGACTAGAAAACAGAACATGGAAAGCCCTCTGCCAGCACAATTCTAAAAAGGCAACCCAATTGAGAAATGGGCAAAGGATTTGACTATTAGTGTTCAAATACGAATGACCAATAAACACATGAAAAGATAATTCACACCATTTCCACCAGGGAAGTGGAAACCAAAAGCACAGTGAGAAGAGACATCACACCCAGTAGGACAACCCAGCAATCTACAACACAGACACTAACAAGTTGCCAAGGATTTGGAGAAGTCAGAATCTTTATATGCTGTTATTGGGAATGTAAAGGGGTGTAGCCAATTTGAAAAAACAGTCTGGCATTTCCTTAAAATGCCGAACATGACCCAGCGTTTCTCCTGGATGTCTAGCCAAGAGCAGTGAAAACATACGTCCATATAAAGACTTATACATGAATGTTGACAGCAGCATTGTTCGTAATAACCAAAATGAGGCCCAAGGGTCCATCGGCCGATGAATGGACAAAACGTGGGCTGTCCATACAATGGCATATTATTTGGCAACAAGAAGGAATGGAGCACAGATATATGCTACAGCATGGATGAACCTTGGACACGTCATGCCCAGTGAAAGAAGCCAGTTACAGAAGACTGAATTGCATGATCTCATTTATATTCAGTGTCCCAAACTGGCAAATCTGGGGAGACAGATAAGTGGTTGCCTGGGGTGGGGGAGCCGGCAATGAGTGATGGTAACTGAGAATAGGTATGGGGTTTCCTTTGGGGATGGTGAAAATGCTCCAAGATTATTTTACGGTGACAGTTGCACAATTCTGTTGTTTGTTTGTTTGTTTTTAAGTAAATTCTGTGCCCCACGTGGGGCTCGAACTCATGACTCCAAGATCAACAGTCGCATACTCCACTGACCGAGCCAGCCAGGCGTCCTGTACGATTCTAAATATACTAAAAACCAATGGTTGTACATTTTAAATGGCTGAACCTTATGGTATTTAGATTATATCCCAGTATGACCGTTAAGAAGAGCAGTTACCCTTCTGTCTCCCAGCTTCATCCATGTCACGGGTGCCGTGGCCCTTATCTTAGAACAAAACAGGACCACATCCAAACCCCTCCTGGGGCCCCCTTGCTACCACCATCCACCATCCCATGGCTTTTTCCTTTCCCTGACAGTTAAGACTCCTAAAAGGTTAGAAAATAAGTAATTTAGAAAGAGTTCATTCCAGAGGAGTTAGGAATTAATGGATAAGCAGAAAGAAGAAACATTTTGGACATTTAATCTCACCACCCGGAGATAATCGTTATTAACATTTTATGTCATTTTAATGTTAGCAAAGTTGATACCCCGTGTTTTTATTTTCAAAGAGGAGTGCTGGTATAAGGAAAGGCTTATGTTAAGTTACTGAGAACGAAATATATTTTGAAGAAAGATATCTTAATCTTTTGTAGCAGTATTAAACATGGAGAGCTTCTGTGCGTGATTTGATTTTTAAGCTTTTCGGAATCGTCTGCATCAGATTTGAGGTTATTAAACCCTAGTGCTTTGGACACATCCCTGCTTCTTAGAGTGTATGGAGTCTGGGAAGCCGTGTTGCTTTTCAAGCCACACTTGCTGCGTTGGCTTTTGCCGAAGCCGCAGCCTGATTGTGCAAGAGGATTTCAGTCTTAAATATTTTCGAGTGTGTTAAAGCCCCGTGCCCTGTGGAGTAAAAATCTCACGGATTCCCTTCGGCTTCTGCGGACCGTCTGGCTGACCCTGGCCGGGATTTAGGGTGTCAGCTGGTAAGGTGGAGTTCCCGCTTCCGAAATCACATTGAGCTAATTTCACTGATCTTTTTTTCCTGCCCTTTTGCTTGTGCAGAATTAGACTGGCTGAGCAACCCGAGCTTCTGTGTCGGAGCCGTAGCCTCTCTGAGCCAACAACCTGAAGAGGCCACTGCCCTGCTGTCTGAAGGGTCGCCGCTGACGAGGTCGTTTTTCTGAAAGATGGGTTTTTAGTTTTAGTCCGTGTGTTGTCTGTCGCTGGGTTCGAATAACGCTCCTCAGAAAACCCCGTGATAAAAGAGCGAATTACAACTCTTTTTTTTTTTTTTACTCGAACTAATGAGGCGCTCTTTGTTTTCCCTTACCTCACTCATAGATCTTTCCTCTTTTCCCCCTTTGCATTTCGTAGTGGCAAGCGCGTGACCCAGCGCCAGTAACGAGGCCACCAGGGAACTGGCCCCATGTGATTGTTGAGTCACTTGACTAACCCCCTTAGTAGCCTTTAGAATATTGTAACTCCGATGTTCCCTCCGTTGCGTGTTCACCATTTTTGGAAAAACAGAAGCTGGTGTGATAGAACATTGGATAAAATCTCATGAAAATTTTGGGGACAGCAGAACGGGGTCCATCTGTACCAAGCTTTGAAAGAAGCTGTGGTAGAGCATCGGATTGAGAAGTGAGCCCTCTCGCAGATACGGACTAGGTATTCTCACTAAGATGAGGAGCCCTGGGAAGGCAGTCCTCCGAAAGTGCAAGAAACCTTTGGAAATGGACGCTAGTTGGTGCCTGAGAGAGAGTTGTCTGTAGATATTTCAGTAATGCAGAAGGGCTCATCATAACCTTTAAAAACAAGGACCGGAATTAAACCCTTTTTTTAAAAAAAATTTTTTGTCATTAAGCACGTGCTGCCCTAATATGTGGGACTGAAAATAAATCCTTTATAACATTGCTTCAGAAAAAAGCGTATTTGCTTATAATAATATTTTTTTATTATATTATGTTAGTCACCATACAGTACATCCCTAGTTTTTGATGTAAAGTTCCATGATTCATTACTTGCAAGAAAATACTATATTTGATAAAATAACTGGTAGATTATTTTCATTTAAAAATGTACAAATGTGAAAGCCTAGGTTTAGACGCTATTCAAATTAGAATTTCTTCACCTACTATTGTTTTAGATCTAATTCTTTTTTTTTTTTCCTGGTTGCGGGGGGAGGTCCAGCTCTTAAATCCTTAAGGGGAGTTGTGATCCAGGAAGGCACTGTATAAATATACGGCCAAACAGTAAGCCCCTGTGGGCATTTCTGGAATCCCCTTTTACACATTTGTTCGCTTATTTACATAGTCTTCTCCCTCCTTCTCTTCTGAAAATAATTCTAATGTTGATTTTCCCAAAACAGGAGTCCTCTGAAATCAGAGCCTTCAGATGAAAGTGATGTTAACAGAAAGCCCAAACAAACAAGCAGAAAAAAGAAGAAAGAGAAGAAGAAGAAGAGGAAGCATCACCACAAGAAAACCAAGAGAAAACGTGGGCAGGCCAGTAGCAGTGGTTCCGAGCCGGATAGTGAGCCTGAAAAGGACAGAACTTCCAGAAGCACTGGGGACGCTAGAAAGGAATCCGAGAAACCAAGGTGGGTTTTCTATTCTCAAATACCTGTGTCTTTCCAAATTTTGAATTTTTTTTTCCCTCAGTTGTTACCACAAATGAGACATTTGAATGACTAGTTAGCCACTCAGTCAAATGGAGTTCAAAAAAAGCCCAAACAGAGGTCTACCATTGGGTCAACATTAAAAAAAAAAAAAAAAAGACGATGACGCAAACTTTCATTAAAAAAGCTATGGCTGTGATTTTATTTGAGAAATGTTATTTAGACACAGTAATGACGGTGTCAAGATCTGATTGAGACAAAAAGTCTTTAGGATTTTGAAAGATGACTGATGGGCCATGCCGTGGGAATTTGGACCAGTTTGCTACCTAGTTAAGGGTCCTGTCTGTGAGGGTCAGAGTAAGAGGAATGTCTTATTTCTCTTCCATAGTCTCTCTTCTTTCGATCGCTCTCATCAGGCCGCTGGGTGGACACACACGCTTTGGTTAAGGGTAGCGTAACCCTTAAAATCATCATCACTCTTGTCCTTTTCCTACTTCACATTTCTTTCCAGCACTTTCTTCCACTGTGTGGAAGGTGCGGACTGGCCCGTGACCACAGTATTTCCTTTTCTGGGGGCTTTGCTTCTCCCCACATCTTGCTCCCCTGTCACCCTCGAGCCTGTTGCTGCCATCGTTCTAGAGCGATGACAGCGCAGGTGCTCACTGGCGGCTCCCCGTCTCTGCCTCGTCTCCTCTGCTGCCCCACGGGGGGCCCTTCTCCCTCACCTACAACAGGTGGCACATGGGAACTACCTGAGTCGTTTCTCATTTCACTTTTTTCTTCTCTTCATATGGGCTAGAAGAGAGAAAATTGAAGTCCCTGTGCAAGCCATACTTAAATTTATTGCTGTTAAGATTTTTTTGACTCTTCAGGCATTACTTGCTTAGAGTCCCATTATTTGCTTAGTGAGATCTCTGTGGTGCAGTGAGTCTGGAATCTGACCCACAGAGTCACCATCAGACGGCGGACACGGAGTCCTCCCGGATCCTTCTGCCACCATATCCGCGGAGAGCCTTGCAGGCCACCGTGGCGCAGGGCGTCCAGACGGAGTCAGCCATCTCTGCGTCTCGGGTACTCTGTCTGTAACCCAGGCTTGCTCTAGGAGGGGAGAATAAAAAGGTTCTGACTGTGACCGAGGTTCTGTGGGCAGGAATCACTCCTGTCTCGCTTGCCCTCGTGTCCCCTCGGCGGTGGGCACAGGGCCCGATGCATAGTAAACACTTGGTACATTTCTGTTGGGTGAATGAATGAATACATTATTGATATTTTTGCTTTTCAGTATGTCTTCAACATACATTAATCATTATTTCTTCTGAAAACTCACTGTTAGCTACCAGTCCTTTTTTTTTTTTTTTTCAAACAGTTGAGGAAAATGAGTTTTAAAGGATTTTCTGAACCCACACAGGAACTACCATTAGAACTTGGAAGGGAGTTATTTTCAGCCTGTGCTTAATCACATCGGAGGTGAGCTTTAGAGCCTCTGGATTGTTCTGTGATCCAGGTGGCATATTTAAGTTCACAGACACTTTTCAGAATGTCCCCATTAAGATCAAAATCGACTGTTCTTGTTCTTCTCTTTTACTTTCTTACTGTGAACTTCTGTAGTCTCTTCCTGGGAAGATGACCTGGAGGATTTGTTTCCATGGAGACCAGAACTAAGATATTAGTGAGTTGTGAGAGTATTTCTGTGGTGTCAGGAAAGTGGGTTCGCGGGGGTATAGCGCACCCTATAGGAACTCTGTTTTAGGGTGACGGAGGGACGACTTCCCCCAGGGATACAGCATCGCAGGGACCTCTGTCTCCTAGAGTGAGCTCTTCACCTTCAAGGGGGAGGCACATCCTTCCTTTGGCGCAGCCCAGACCACATCCTGCTTCCTGACCTCAGTACCCAGTAGGAGAGGATCAGAGCTTGTTGACTCCCCAGGGGTGGTCTGCTCCCTCCTCCCTCTCCCTTTCCATTTCTTTCTGGAATGCATCCATCTCATTCCTTCCCTTTGCTGCCCCTTACAGAGAAAGAAAACAGAAAACTCTCCACAGATGTTCTGTGGGGGAATGTGTTAAAAATCACCCTGTATTTTAACCTATTCAGCAAACAGTGATTGAAAGCTACTTTGTGTCCCCGAAATGCCATTCCTCTGTATTCCCAGCCAAGGGTGATTTAGAAGCCTTTAGAATCTTTATTTCTATCTGGGCAGAGTCAGAAAGCAAAGATGGAACAAGGTTCAGGGCCGTTTGGACCATATTGGCAGCTTCTCGCGCCAGCAGCATGAAGACCTCATTTTCTTTAGAGGAGGGAAGAGGTCAGATGCCAGAAAAACTCTCCCTCCCCCTCTTGTTTGACTCCTGGGGAACTGGTTTCAGTTGTGCCTCCGCTGGAAGTCTGCCAACACTAGCTTGGTCCAGCGGGGTGAGTAGGGGTCTTGTCTCGCAGTGGCTCTCTCTGGCCCTGGTGTGGAAGAGGAGGTCCGTCCACACGGGCAGGACAGCGTCCACAGCGCCCAGGCTGTAGAAACGTGACTTAGACCAAGCCTGAAGATGATATGCGAGACCGAGCCATTCGGAGCTGCGGCTTTGCTGCTGCTCTTAGGTTTTGAGTGGAATAATCTGAGCACTTTGAGATGAGTTACAGGCTAAGCAAGGGTGACCCACTTGATTTTTTTTTTTTTTTAAGAAAACTTGCTTATAAGTATATTTGAAATTCTAGTTACAGTCATTTAATGGAATATTTAAAAACAACACCTAGGGGCTCCTGGAGGACTCAGTCGGTGAAACGTCCGACTCTTAATTTCGGCTCAGGTCGTGATCTCAGGGTTGTGGGATTGAGCTCTGGGCTCCGTGCTCAGCGGGCAGTCTTCTCTCCTTCTCCCTCTGCCTCTCCCTGCGTGCTGTCTCTCTCTCTCTCTTTCTCTGTGTGTCTCTCTCTCTGTCTCTAACATAAATAAGTAAATCTTTAAAAAATAAGATATGAACATATTTAAAAATAATAAAAATAATAAAAATAAAAATATATAAAACATAAAAAAGAACTCTTGTGTCAGGTTAATTTTGGAGGTAAGGTGACTTCTTGGTCAAGTGCCACTTAGCGATGACAGTTTTTGCTTCATGTTTTAAAGCTTCTTCCACAGCAGGAGTCCTCTTCGTCTGTGGCACGTGCCCGTTCTACGTGCCTCCGTGTGTTTGATGCTGTGCGGAGCATCCGTGTTGAAGTGTTTACCTTTCATATTTCTGAAGAGGTGGACAATGTGACTAGAAGATTTCAACGCGCCTCTCCCTCTTTGTCCCTCACCTCCCTGTGTCCCACAGTCAAGAAGATAACGCTGCTGCTGATACTGGGCATCGCTCTGTGTGGCTTGAGGACGTTCAGGCTCTGACAGGAGAAACCTTCAGAACAGATAAGAAACCGGATCCGGCCAACTGGGAGTATAAGTCTCTCTACCGAGGAGACATAGCAAGGTACGTGTCACGGTGTCTTTCCTGATCTTCACTGGTGGGAAGTGACTTCTTTCTCTCCCGAACCCTCTCCGCGCGGTCTCTGTCTGCCCGGCTCCCTTCTGGATTCTGATGCCTGTCCCCCATCACTGAGCTGTTGAGGCACGTGTCTTATGTCACACGCTGGAGCGAAAGTTCAGGCCTTGAAGTCAGGATCCAGGTGTGAGGAGTCTCACTCACGTGTCGTGCCCGGCCTCGTGCCGGGCGTCGTGGCTTTTTAGTAACTACTTGTTGAATGAACAAATCTAAAAACACCTTTAAAATAAGTAGTTGTGACAAACTTATCCAGAAACCATTTGGTCTGATCTATATGCCATTTTAACAAGTCGCAAAAGCTTTTTATTCATCTGTCCCCCAAGTAAGCCTTTTTAAAAGTGACATTAGGTGGTAATGACTTTTCCAAAATGCTTCCAGCATACGTCACCAGATAATCAAAGAAAGAGGCGATGGTATTCACTTCAGTAATTAGTTTGTTAAACTTTCCTCCTCTAACCTGTCAAAAATATTTAAGTATTTATTAAATCTCTTAGGCACTGAGTAGTTTGTAAGACACTGCTGGGAACATAAAGGACAGTACCACACAATCTCTCTTTCCAGACAGCTTACAGGTAATGAAAATTGAAGGTAGAGAATATTGGAATGTAAAGCCAAGAGGAGACCATTATCGTTCTTTATGAGCTGATTACTTTTTAAAATAAATTTCGGTCTCCATTACATTGCTGCACCTCCACATTTTAACTGTCATTCATCACGACGCTGTTCCTCACCGCATAGGCGGTTCCAGCTGAGATTTCCTTTACGACGTGTGTATATCCGTGGTTTTTCAGTGCGTATTTATGTCTACATGCAGTCTCCTAAAACCTCATGGCTGAGAGTAACCGACTATTAAAATATATTCATAGATTTTTGAATACTTTTAATACTCCTTAAAGTCGTGTTCGGTTTCCCACGGCCCCGTGGTGTGGTGCCCCAGACGTGGTAGGACCCAGGAAAAGATGGGAGGCCAGCGAACACTGAGCCCCAAGTGCGGATTGTGAGCCCGTGCTTCTTAGCCTGTCTGAGCCTCACAGCTGCTCGGTGAGGAGGACGGCACTCTTGGTTCGTGAACACGGAGAAGGAACCTCAGAGAGGGTAAGCTGCCAGGAAGCCGCTTTCTCGGGGAGCCTGTGTTCCTCCAACCTCAGATGTTCTTTTCCTGTCCACAAACAAAGATGAGCTCGGTTGTGTGGGAGGATGTTTTCCGGATTGGGAAACGGAGGACTCTGGTTCTCATTCTCACTTGGCCGCTGACTGAGCATGTAATTCCACGTGAGTCACTAACCCTGTCCGAGCCTCTGTTTCTTCATTTGTTACCTCCTGCTGTGCCTTACCCTCCGCTGGCAACAGCGCTAGGAATTAGAAATTAGTTTGCAAAGATAAAGGGTTATTACTTATTCATAGATGAAAAAGGAAAAATATTCACAATGACTGACTCTTAAATCTCCGCTAATGAGTGGCCCAGACCTTAGCAGGAGAGTAACAAGAGAAGTTTACTAATCTAAACTGTGAAGATGCTGGCGGAAGGGCTGGGGCATTGCTGTGATTTCCCCGCGGATTCCTAAAGCTTTGGTGAGTTAGGTGATTAACAGCGGTACTGCTGTCAGCATCCAGATCTAGGGAAGTATGGATCCCATGGCACTGTGAGTTGGTCAGAGGACAGGGGGTGTGTTTTGTCAGGTCGCGAATTTCCACACTTCTCGAGGGGCACTAACAAATCAGGAGCATTGAGAGGACTCGGCTGGCACCGTCCTGTGAGGACCAGATGAGGCCTGTGGGCATTGGGCCTATGACAGCAATATGGTCAGTGTCTTTTAAGCTCCAGTGGACCATCTTTTGGAAGGTGGATTGACAGTGTTCTGTGTAACTCGGGAATGCAGAACCAGGATCAATGAGTGGAAGTTCCAGAAAGTGAGATTTGCCTTAGTATCAAAGCAGATTTTCTAATAGTGTGAGCCTCCCGGCAGTGACCTCGTATGCGTTAGCGTATTGTGGTGAGCGGGGCTTAGAGTTCGTGGGCAAGAGTCTTTTTCTTTAGCTGTACACCAGATGAAATGGTTGGCTTATGTTTGGGAGCCAAATCTTATAAAATAATAATAACTTTAGTTTATCTAGTGCTTACTCTATGGCTAAGGACTTGAAATATATAAACTTTTTGATCATCCCTGCTATTCTGTGACACAGGTACCATTATTATCCCCATTTCACGGATGAGAAAACTGAGGCACAGACAGGTTTTGGAGTTTTGTTTTAAATAACTTGGTCAGGGTCACCTAGTTAGTAGATGATGGGGTTGGAATTTGGACCGAGGTAGACTGCCACCATGACAGCATGTGTGAATTGAAGTCATTGAAGGAAAGGCAAATTTATTATTGCCCAGCTCGCTCTGGGCCTCAGAGCCACTGAGTGAATTCAGGGCAGAAGTGTGTGCTCAATTTAAATATAGTCTTTTCCCAGGCCCTGTCCCTCTTTCTTTTCTTTTCTTTCTTCCCTTCCCTTTTCCTGTAGCTGAATTCATTTAAATTAAATGTCTATATGGTATCATTCACTGGACCTCTGAAGTGGGGTTCCCTTCTTCTGGAATTATTCAGGTAAGACCAGCTGACTATTTGATAAGGATTTTACAGAAAAAATGCCTTCATTTGGGGGAATATTGCATCAAATTACATCCTAGGTTCTGCCCAATTAAGATTCTATGATAAATGATAAATTAGATAAAACCCAAATGTCCAACAATAGAGAAATGTTAACTAGATGAGGGCTTACCCTCCAATGGACCGATTTCAAAGCCAATAAAAATGGTATTTTCTAAAACGAATGGTATGGGGAAGTGCGTGAAAGTAGGGAAGAAAGCCCGAAGCTGTGTATCAACTATTTTTAAAAAGAGGTGTGTATACACATATGAACACATGTGCACACGTATCTGAAAGCAGGCGCTTAATAATACAGATCAGGAAGACTCTTTTTTTCTCCTTTATCATTTTTACGTTATAAAATGCAGCTGTTTAAATCAGCTTTACCAAATGCACGTTTAAAGTCAGAAAACTCTGTAAACGTTTTTTTAAGAGATTATGTGAATGTTGAAATACTGTTGATTTTTAGCAAAAAAAAAAAAATAGTAATTAAGGGGAGAACAAAACTAGTTCTACTTACAGTGTGTTCCTTACAGAACGATGGGCGTGTTTAGAGCTCTTGAAGCACTGTTTTGTCTCCTTACCCCTCGTAAAAGTTGTTTTGACTCCTAAACGGATGGGGGACAGATTGTCGTGAGTTAACCTCGGAGGGTCTGGGGGAGAGGATGGAGAGAGGAAGGGTTTGTGTGCGTGCAAGAGCTGGGAGGGTGGCTTCTCAGACACCTGTTGACTCTGGGGAAGCAAAGGACGTGCTGGGCCTGGACCAGGGGGAGGTGGAGGCAGAACTTTCTGGAAGATGATGGAAGATGGCAGCTGCTTTCTCCTTTTTTCCCCCCCGACAGCATGAATTTATGGAAACTTAAAAAAATACAGCATAAGTTGAAAGAATTTTATAGTGAACGCTCCTATTCCCACCCTCTACGTTCTACCATTAATATTTTACTGCCCTTGCCTTATCACAGGTCTGTCTGTCCATCCGTCCTGCAACCCATCTTATTTTTTCGGTGCCAGCCTCAGCATACTGCCCCCTAAATACTTTAGCCTGCAGTTAAATACTTTAACTGCAGTTGAAGATTTGTGTAGTTTTTTCTTTGGACTTAAACTTTACGTACAATGTAACACAAATCTTCACTTGCTGAGTTTGGACACATGCATACACCTATATAATCCAGCCCTGTCTGAAAATACAGAACATAGCTGTGACCCCCCCACCCCCTCAAGTTTCCTCCCGCTCCCTCGCGTTCAGTCCGCACCCCACCTCCCCAGGGGCAGTTACCGTTCTAATTTTTTTCCATCCTCAATTAGTGTTGTCTCTTCTAGAATTCCATATAAATGGAATCCTATAGTACGTACGCTTCTGGGGCTGGCTTCTTTCAGTCAGTGTGGTGTTCTCAACATCCCGCCCCTTGGCGGCATTTGTCGGTAGTTTGTGGCTTCTCAGTGCCGGTCGCGTCCCGTTGTGTGGCTGTACCGGTGTGTTTACCCGTTCTCCTATAGGTGAGCCCCTGGATTCTTCGCAGCGTTCGGCTGTGAGCCATAGAGCTGCTGAGAATATCTGTGCACACGAGTCTTTGTGTGGAAATGCAATTTCCTTTTTCTTGGGGGAATGCCTAGAATAGAATTGCTGGGTCACAGGGTAAGTCTAAGTTTAGTTTTTTTCAAGAAACTGCCAGACCTTTCCCCAAAGTGACTGTACCAGTTTCCGTTCTCACTAACAGCACGTGAGAGTCCTGGTTCCCCAGCAGATTGCTCGCTGGTGTTCAGCATTGTCGGTGTTTAATTTTAGCCATTCCGGCGGGTACGTGGCATAGCTCCTTGTGGTTTTAATTTGTGTTTCCCTCATGATTAATGATGTTGAGCACTTCTGCATACGCCGATTGGCCCTTCATGTCGTCTTTTGTGAATTCCGTCCAGATCCTTTGCCCGTTCTTTAATTGGTGGTTTGTGTAACATACGGAAGAGTGCACGGTCTCCCTTGGCCTCCATGCACGGGTTCAGTAGTCGTGAGTGTGATTCCAGAGACACCTGCACGCTCCATGCAGGCCTTTTAGAACCCAGCCTCTCTTCCCCTAGAGTAGAAAACAGCCACATGTAATTTTATTCAACACACTTTTGTTTCAGGATTAAAAATACAATCTTAGCCCTCCCCGTTTCCTTCTTAAGTGGGGACACAGGACTATATTGAGGAAAAGGAACCAGTGTAAGAGACAGGTGACTCCATCTCACCCAAGGTTCCGGTGTCCTTAGGAATAATGTAAAAGAGGGGATGAGGATTTCCACCTTGTCTGTTACGTATGATTGTGACCATCAGTGACATAATGTGTGGAACAGACTTTACAAAACTCCAGGAAAATAGAAATTACTAGAATCTGGAAGGCAGGCATGATCTCTGTTAACAGAGAATTGGTGTTTAGAGGAATAAGTCAAACACAGAAAAAGTTAATTGCTGATTGTCGTATTTCTCTAAATAGAAGCACTCGGGAGGTAGGGTGAATTTGAACACGCAGTTAACTTGCCTCACAAGAGCTCAGGTCTGCTGAGCCCAGTGGTGCAGAGCTGGTGCACCTGTTCCCTCAGTAACTTTCTTTCTTTTTCAAATACAAGGTACAAGAGGAAAGGAGACTCCTGCCTGGGCATTAATCCTAAGAAGCAGCGTATATCCTGGGAGGGGGCTTCCACAGAAAAGAAGCATTCACACAAGCATGCTGAGCGCTATTTTACGAAGAAGAGCGTAGGATTAATGAACATTGACGGAGTTGCCGTTGGCGGTAAAACCGAACCTCCCTCATCTGAGCCAGTCTCGTTTATCCCAGTGAAGGGCTCGGATGATGTGGTTCCACCCGTTACGACCTGGTTGAACCCTCTGGGGATTTACGATCAGTCCACCACACAGTGGTTACAAGGACAGGGTCCTTCAGAGCAAGAAGCAAAACAGCCAGACTCACAGACGGACAGAGAGAACGCACTGCTCAAGGCCAAGGTGGAGGAGTTCAACAGGAGAGTGCGGGAGAATCCTCACGATACCCAGCTCTGGATGGCGTTCGTGGCTTTTCAGGTAAGTAGCGCTGTCCCGGTTCTCTTATTTAGAATGACTGTCCCAGTTTGGGGCAAACCGATTCGCTCTGCAGCTGTTTTCGAGCCCCTGGGAGGAACCCTGGCCCTGGGCATTTGAAGATCCTTACGTTGTCACTCTTGCCCCGAGCTTGCTTCCAGCCCAGGAGGAAGCCTGCCATGTGAAGAGTAAGCGCTTTCATGTGTAATTTGGGGGCCGGCCTCTAGGGAGCAGGAAAGGGCTTCTAAAAGAAGGTGAAATTGAAACAGGATCTGGGAAGAAGGGCCCTTGTTCACTGGGTGAGGGGTGCAGGGCGCAGAATGCGCAGAATTGGGAAGAGAAGGCGCTGCTCCCCCGTCGACCCAGCTGGGGCTCTGCTCCCTTTCTGAAACACACAGCTTTGTCTTCGTGCAGTTCTGTTTTGCCCCACCTTTGGCTGTGTTATGGGTAAAGTTGGCTCCTGAGAAGCAGTACTCGGGGCGGCGTGCTCGCTCTTGTCACGTAACTCATGACGGAGCGCAGACGGTCAATCAGGTGAAGTCAACACACGCTCGAGCGTAGGGGGTGACAGCGGCACCCGAGGAACGGAGTTTGCACTCAGGAAGAATCGTGACTAGCCAGTGGTCACCAAGAAGGGCCGAATGACCATTCATTCTGGGAGGCGCTGGACAGCGGTGCTCGGAAGTGTCTGTAGCGGTGGTGGGATTTTGAGGCTCCCTTACTTTCGTGTGTGAACTGACGATTTTGTCTCAAGGACGAGGTCCTGAAAAGCCCCGGCCTGTATGCCGTGGAGGAAGGCGAGCAGGAGAAGCGGAGGAGGTCTCTGAAGCTGGTGTTGGAGAAGAAGCTGGCCATCCTGGAGCGGGCCATCGAGAGCAACCAGAGCTCCGTGGAGCTGAAGCTGGCCAAGCTGAAGGTGTGCGCCGAGTTCTGGGAGCCCTCCACGCTGGTCAAGGAGTGGCAGAAACTGATATTTTTACACCCCAACAATACGGCCCTTTGGCAGAAGTACCTTTTATTTTGCCAAAGCCAGTTCAGCACCTTCACCGTATCGAAGATCCACGGTCTTTACGGCAAGTGCTTGAGCACTCTGTCTGCGGTGAAGGACGGCAGCATCCTGTCGCACCCCGCCCTGCCGGGCACCGAGGACGCGATGTTTGGTAAGAGGCCGAGCGCCAGCTCCGCGTGTGTCGGGGGACTTACGCTTGCTTCTGGCTCCAGTCAAAAACGAAGATTTGTTTTTGGTTTTATTTTAGAAACGTCAAATTGATAAAATGCATTTAAACAAAGTATTGGGACTCCTTTGGACTAGAACCGACTCTCCCTTCTCCAGCTTCTTGGTGGGGGTGAGGAGGGGGCCTCAGAGCCAGTAAAGGTAGTAAGGTTTCCCTGGCCTAGAAGTTCCAGCTTTTCTGCTTATTAGCCAGGGAAACAGTTAAGCCTCGGCTGTTGTGGCTGTCCGTGGCCTTCCCTGTTGAGATGTCTGTCTGCTCATCTCACCCGTTCTGGGATCTCGGGCGGTGGTGTTCGTGGGGATGCCCTGATGGCAGGGCATCAGCGCACAGAGGCAGTTATCGATATTATTATACCGTGAACATTCCTGGTGTGTCCCGAAGGAGCCTAGAATGTGCACTTTGTCCAGTAATGAGGTACAGAAGGCGGCTTGTCACGCAGGAGCTGGAGATCATCAGTCTTGACCTGAAGCCGGGATTTGCCCTTCACTGGTTCTGTCGTGACCTTGTGACCTTGCATATTTCCCTAACCTGCTTGAGCTCCAGTTTCTCGCTCGGCCACAGCGATATAATACTTGCTTTATACGGTTATCGAGCACATTAACAGAGGTTGGCCCGTGGTGAGTGCAGCTCCGTGTCCCACACACAGTAGGCGTTTATTTGGTCAAAACCTTGCTATTTCTGCTAACCTCTAAAGATATGAATATATTGCTCTAGAAATAATAAGCATTTACGACACTGACATAAAGGGCCTCATATTTGGTATCGTTTGTCGTATGCTCAGGTAGTCTGGTGTTGTTCAGTCAGTCCGAATCGCACCACGGTTCAGACAAGCCGGAATTTTCATGGATGGAACCTTGATTTGTGTGCATTGGCCTCCCGAACAGATGATGAAGATTGCTGGTGAATAATGCCATCTAGTGATCCATCGAGCGCAGATCTTTGCTTTCTGATGAAAATCTGTACCATCCTTTTCCTAGAATTTTTCTTGAAACAATGAGCTTTGAATATTTGATAACTGTTCAGACCAACCTCTTGCCTTATCTTTATGCAACATATATAGTTTTTGTTAATATTTGGGTTCCACGAAGGTTTCTTATAAGAATTGGAATAAATGTACTTTGATTACAGTTCTATGGTGAGTCCTTTTAACAAGGACACGTATTATTACAGCTTTGAAATAATCGCAGTTAACTAATTTGAGAGAAAAGATGTTCTCGGTGTTGAAATGCATGTTTTTAGAAGTTGTGTCCTTTCCCTTGCGTGTTGTTAACCGGGATTCTCCCTCTTGCTCTCCCTGCTTTCAGCTCTGTTCCTTCAGCACTGCCACTTCCTGCGGCAGGCCGGCCACTCTGAGAAGGCCGTCTCTCTGTTCCAGGCCATGGTGGACTTCACCTTCTTCAAACCTGACAGCGTGAAAGACCTGCCTACCAAAGGACAGGTGTGGGTTCTAGTTGTGAGACCGACCTCTCCCTCCCCCTTCTACCGCCCTCCCTCCCCCCTCCCTTTCTCCTCCTCTCTTTCCTCAGGGCAAGTGTGGGTAATGGGAAGTGGTGGTAGTATTTTTACCACCTTTGTATCAGTCCTGCGGAGAACTGGGGCTCGGAATATGCTGGTGATCTAAGAAAAATTCCATAATGAAGGTAGTGGAACTTGGAGAGATGAAAGATCTGCTCCCCCCAGTATAAAGACTCACTGTGTCCCCCCCCCTTTTATTTTTTCTTACTTATGGGCCTTGTTTCAATGCTAGTTGTCCCCACCAGGCAGAGAAACAGTGGCCCTGCCTTTTGGAGCACGTCTCACTGTCTCCTCCCTCTGTGCATTCTAATCTGGGTCTTAGGTCCTTTCCCAGTTAGCATTTCCGCTGCGTGAGACCTTTGCGGGAATTGCAAACGATGGTGCACGTTGGCACTTTGTCAACACTGATCCTGATCGGGGAGGTGTCATTTAGATGACAAGTGAACATTGCCCATATATGTGGTATAGAAGCAATAAAAAACGTCATCATAGAGCTACCCGTATAAGAAAGCTGCCTTCTCCCTTTTCCCTTGGAAGAAATCTCCGTTTCCTACTTTGCAAAGGGGTCTGGTGGAAGATGGATAGGATATCTGAGTTGATAGTGAACTTACGTCTCGGGAGGCTGAGATCTCCGTCTTGTGGAATGTGCCTGAAATGCCTTTAAAGACTATTTTTATCATCATTATTTTTATCTGTTTTTTTCCTAGATGAAATTGGGTTAAAGAATATTGGTTAATATTAGTATACCTGTTTAGTAGTATAATGAGCCAGATAAAATTATTTTAAGACCGGGTGTGCTATTTTAAGAATATGGCGGGCTTCCGAAGTCAGTCTTGGCAGGCTCTGGGGCCCTGGGTGTGTGGTTGCGGGGTCACGATCAGAACGGCCCTCATCCTGGCCCTTTGCTGACGATCACGGAGTGTGATGAGAACAGTTCCTCGTGGGGAGGACACTGCCCGGGACCGTGAAACGTCAGGAGCCACTCCCCCGCAAGTGTCAGCAGAGCTTGCTGCGTGATCTTGAGATTTTCAGTACTAACAGCACGTGTAGTTTCAAAGCATTTACAAGACAACTTTGAAATAAAGCTTTTTCTTTTTCCATATCTTTAAAACTGAGAGACGTTGTTCCTGGAAACAGCAGTATAGCATGAGGAAGCCGAGTGTGGTCTGTGTTTCTGTGGAGTAAATAAATCAGTTCCAACTATCACACTTGAAAAAAACTACACTTCTTTTTCTCGAGTGCACTTTCTTCCCTCCCTCTTGTAAGAGCAAGACTGCGCAGAAGGAGTGTGGTCTTTCCAGCTCCCCTTCCCGAGGTGGCTGCCAGGCACTCGGTACGGGGCCGTGTCCAGACCATAGCCCTGTCCCGCCCTCCCGGGGCTCTCCTGGACGCAGCCCTCTTGCAGGCGTGCGTGCAGCGCCCCGGGCTCAGGCCGGACCGTCCTGCGGCTCCTGGCCCTCAGCATGCCACTGGGAGCCTCGTCATCTTCTAAAGGTTTCTTACAAAAGCTTTCCTTGAGCAAGTGGTTGGCTCACTTTTAAAGTCCTTGTTGTCGAGGTGCTTGGGTGGCTCCGTTGGTTAAGTGTCTGCCTTCGGCCTAGGTCATGATCTCAGGGTCCTGGGATCAAGCCCCGAGTCAGGCTGTCTGCTTCATTCTCTCCCTCTGCCTGCTGCTCCCCCTGCTTGTGTGCACGTGCTCGCTCGCTCTTTCTCTCAGATAAATAAGTAAAATATTTTAAAAAAATTAAAATACCAAAAAAAAAAAAAAGTCCTTATTGTCCATTGATAACACGATTGCTTTCCTGTTCATCGCTGTGTTCACGTTCTCCTCTACGGGGAATTACTTGTTGCGCTGAACTGGTCACCACACAGCGGACGTAATGCCCAAATGCATGAGAGCAGAGGTGTGATCACAGGCTTTAACACGCAGACCTTTTTATTCCCTGGATGCCTGCCACGTGCAGCGCTGTGCCAACAAGTGTTTATTGAGGCCCTACTAGGTATTGGGCACTGTGCCAGATTTTAGGAACACGGATTTGAGAGGTCATGCCCTCTGTAGCTCCCAGTCTGTCCTGTTGAAACTTTGAATCCCCTTCTCCTCGGAAGATCTTGAAAACGACATGATTTCATGTGTTGAGGGGCCCAGTGGCTGTAGGGAGAGTGGCGGTGTCCCTGTCCCCATTTAGACTGGCCTACCAGGGTCAGAACTTCTGAGAAACCATTCCTCTCCTACCCAGCTGGAGGCCCTTCTCCATGACGTGGCCGCTCTTTTTGTAACAGACTCAGAAGTGGTAACCCGTCACTTTTTGCCGGATCTGTTTGTTACAGGTCACTAGGCCCAGCCCCAGGGGTGTGAATGCCACAAGGCAGGGGTAGGGTCACAGGGGCTATCTTGAAGGCCACCTGCCACACGAGCTCATTGTTTTTTCTGTTCTGGGGTGTATCCTATATCTACAAGAAAGACTGGTGACAAGGAAGATTTCAGCCACAAGCCCCTCTTATGCTGATCAGGACGGACTTTGCTCAATGACTCAGCAGTTTTGTACAAGTTAGGCTCACCTCCCTATTTTAAACCTGAACAGGTGGAATTCTTTGAGCCCTTCTGGGACAGCGGGGAGCCCCGGGCCGGGGAGAAGGGCGCCCGAGGCTGGAGAGCGTGGATGCACCAGCAGGAGCGCGGCGGCTGGGTGGTCGTCAGTCCAGGTAAGGCCCCTCTCGGTTAGGATGCGTACGCCTCTTTCTTCTGGAATGTATTTTCACGTCTTTCTGATTATTTGTTTATATGTATAAGCTCTTTTGTCAGTCTTTAAGAACACTGTAGAAACATCAAAATCTCAAAAATACATTAGCGGATGCGTTGGGAGAATAGACTGTCTCTCACCCTTAGGGTCAACCCCGCAACCCTGTGGAGGGTTTGAGTTTCTTCCCAGAGGAAGTAAGTTTCATTTTTTCCTTTTAAAAGGTTGCTCCTCCTTACGAATCCTCCCCTCCCCACCCCATTTAGTGTGTCCTTAGGACGGTCTGTTTTCTTGGCCATGTATGGACCATCAAATCCTTTGAAGAAGCCTTCCCTATTTAGGAATACTATAAAATAATTATTAACTAGCGTTTACGTAACTGTCATTCTAAATGACCGCAAAGTACTTTCTGGATTTACACCCTGAGACAGCTCTGTCCAGTAGAAACATAATTCAAGCCACAAAAGTAACCTCACATTTTCTAGTCGCCACATTAAAAAAGTAAAACGGTGAAATTAACATTAATAATATATTTTGTTTGACCCAATATGTCAAAAAACTTGATATTTCGACATACAACTATTAAAAAAAATTGAGGTCTTTTGCATTTTATTTTTCACATGAACTCCTTGAAATCTGGGGTGTATTTTGCACTTTACAGCACATTTCACTTCAGATGGCCGCAGGCAAGCGCTCCAGAGCCGCGTGTGCGTGGCTGCCGTCTAGGCCCGCGCAGCTCCCAGCGCGTCAGGAATTGCTCCTCCCCTGGCTTTGTTGAAAGTGCGAGGGGGAGAGAGGCCCAGACTTGGCCTCTTCTCACAGATGTCCCCTTCGTGAGCCTTGGTTTCTTCGAGGAATGAAAACTCTGGATTAGCTCCGGTCTGTGTGGCGTTGCAGCGCTCCAGGCCAAGTGGCGTCTCCGGCCCTTTGCGCGTTGGGGGTAATTTTTCTCTGCGCGACGCCGGCAGGGATGGTTACTCCTCACCTGGCTCAGCTAGTTTGACTTTCCTTGAGTTGTTCTCTCCCAGGAAGAACTGGAATCATTGTCAGGCTAACCAGTGGTTTCATATATGAAGAAAAATAACTTTTACAAGGCAAAGTGGGAGTAGGTATTATTATCCTTTTAGCCACTCAGTCTGCAAGACCACACGAAGGACCAAAACATAGAAGTCTTTTTTCTTTCTTTTTTTTTTTTTGAGAGTAAGTGCGAGTTGGGGGTTGGGGGGAAGAGGAGCGAGGGCCAAAGGGAGAGGATCTCAAGCAGATTCCATGCTGATCGTGGAGCCCGATGTGGGGCTTCGTCCCACAACCCCAAGATCACGACCTGAGCCAAAATCAGGATTCAGACGTTCAACCACCTGAGCCACTCAGATGCCCCCGGGAGTCTTTTTAGTAGTGACTTTTCTTTGAGTACAGTCAGGGTGATTCTCTCTTTTTAGGGTTTTTTGTTTGTTTTAATGAACAAGATTCCTAGAATGCATAGAATGCATAGAATTCTAAAGTTCATCATAGTCTGCATTTTTATGAGACTAAAGTAGAATTCTCACAGAGCAGTGTCCCAGGGACACAGTTTCCAGAAAACTAGTTGATAACTGTTCTTTGTTTTTCTTTTATTTTTAAGTTTTCTTGTCCCATCTTGACAAGGTTGGCAAGTGGAGAGTAGTTGGTATTTATCATTGGTTCTGAGGTGTTTCTTCTTCATGTATCACTACTTACTATTTCTCTCTCACCCTCCCTTTCTGTTGGTCTGTATTGTTATATATTTATAAATGTCTTTCCAAAACCATGTAATCTTTTGAATTTCTTTTCTTTCTTTTCTTTTTTTTTTTTTTTGAAGATTTTATTTATTTATTTGACAGAGAGACAGCCAGTGAGAGAGGGAACACAAGCAGGGGGAGTGGGAGAGGAAGAAGCAGGCTCCCAGCGGAGCAGGGAGCCCCACTCGGAGCTCGATCCCAGAACCCTGGGATCACGCCCTGAGCCGAAGGCAGGTGCTTAACGACTGAGCCACCCAGGCGCCCCTAATCTTTTGAATTTCTAATGTAATAAGTTCAGATATCTAAGCTGGATGTGTGACTCACAGAGGTAATTTCTCTTGTGATGAGAGGTTTTCAGTGTGATTAAAGGATTACCTTAAACGTAGGTCTTTAGAAGAAGGTGATAAATGGTTAAATTTTAGTTTTCTCTGAGAATTCAGAAGAGCATTTAGATAGAATGTTGGGTTTAAAATGCTAGTATATGTGTCAAACATTTAAATTCTGTGAAGTTTTTGTTACTTATTTTTTAAAAGGTTTATTTACTTGAGAGGGAGTGCGTGTGCGTGCACAAGCCGGGGAGGGGTGGGTGTGGAGAGCGAGAGGGAGAAGCAGGATCCCTGCTGAGCAGGGAGCCTGATGCAGGACTCGATCCCAGGACCCTGACATCATGACCTGAGCCAAAGGCAGACGCTTAACCGACTGAGCCACCCAGGCGTCCCTGTTATTCGTTTATTTTCAAATACTTAGAGATTCACAAGAAGCTGGGGAGTAACTACACAGGGGGGTTTGTGCCCCCCTCGCCCAGGTCCGCCAGCAGTAGTACCTGGGTGCAGTAGCACAGCCCGGAACCCGGCCCAGTGCAGTGTGCAGCACGTATGCACATCTCCAGGTTTTACGAGCACTCGTGAGCATGCGTGTTCGGTACTGTGCGGTTTCCCGTAACCACCTCCACGGCCAAATACAGAACGATGCATCACCACAGAGCTCCCTGACGCTTTCCCTTGTAGCCATATCCGCCCCCACGCCCCGCTCTGGGGACCGCTGATCCGTCCTCCCGGCGCTGTTATTATGTTGTCACGTTACTTCCCGTATGTCATATAAACGAAATCTCATGGCCTGTGACTTTTTAAAAAAACGATTTCCTATTGTAAAATATATACAAAATTTACCATTTAAAAAACATTTTTTGAGTACCCAGTGCAATGGCATTGACCATGTGTACGGTGCTGTGCAACTGTCTTCACGTCTGTCCATCGCCACCACATTTTCATCTTCCCCAGCTGGAACTCTGCACCCATGAAGGGGTAGCTCTCCATACCCCTGCCGACCACCGTGCTGCTTTCTGTCCCAGTGAATTTGACTATTCTCGGAGCCTCACGTAAGCGGAAGCAGACAGTATTTGTCGTGTTGTGACTGGCTTCTGTCACTCAGCATCGTGTCCCCGGGCTTGTCCAGTTAGCGCGTCAGTGCTTCCTTTCTAAGGCTGAGTGGGATTCCACTGTGGACGCCACGCTTTGTTTACCTGTTCATCTGTTGGTGGACGCTTGCGTTGCCTCACCTTTT
This sequence comes from Ursus maritimus, assembly GCF_017311325.1. Lineage (NCBI taxonomy): Eukaryota > Metazoa > Chordata > Mammalia > Carnivora > Ursidae > Ursus > Ursus maritimus. The sequence goes on from NW_024425008.1 coordinate 12,624,397, forward strand.
GCTGTTGTGAATAATGCCGCAGTGAATATGGGTGTGCACGTCACGTATCTGAAACCCTGCTTAGAGTTCTTCTGCTTCTATACCCAGCAGTGGAAATGCTGGATCATACGGTAGTTTTTAAAATTCTTTGAGGAACCTGGGCACCTGGGTGGCTCAGTTGGTGAAGTGTCTGACTTCAGCTCAGATCATGATCTCAGGGTCCTGGGATCGAGCCCCACATCGGGCTCCCTGCTCAGCGGGGATCCTGCTTCTCCCTTTCCCTCTGCCTCTCCCCTGCTTGTGCGCGCGTGCTCTCTCTCTCTCTCTAACAAATAAAATCTTTAACAAAATAAAATAAAATTCTTTGAGGAACCGCTGTACTCTTCACAGGACCGTACCATTTTGCATTCCCACCATCGGCGCACAAGGGTTCCAGTTTCTCCAGTCCTTGCCAACATTTGTTTTCTGTGTAACTTCTTAACGATTGGCTGTTTTCCACTTAGCATCATTCCCGAGGTCATCCGAATTGTTGCACGCCTCTGTAGTTTTTTCGCATGTACTGTGGGTAGGAGTCCATGGTGTAGACGTACTGTGGTTAATTTCACCGTTGACCTGCGGGACACTGGGACTGTTTCCAGAGTTTGTCCATTACGAATAACGCTGCCGTGGGCAGGCATGTACAGGTGTTTGTACGTAGGTTTTCATTTTTCTGGAATCAGCGCCCAACAGTGCAGTTGCTAGGTCTTGTAGTAAACACATGTTTAATTTCATGAGCAACAGCCCACTTGTTTTCTGGGGTAGCCGTACCATTTTATATACCTGTTTGTTTATTTTTAAATTCTCACTTTCCAGAAGACTCAAGACTTTTCTCCTCTTCCATTCTGCATGTTCAGAGCTAGGAAACCAAGTGAAAGTACAGGGTATCTTGAATTGACTTTTTTTGAGAAGTGGACATAGGTTGTAATCGTCAGGCCACTGGCTGAAAATCTCAAGCAGTGCTGCTATGACATGTGCTTTAGCATTCTGGAACTGTGTTGTCCAGCACAGAAGGCACTGGCCACGTGTGGCTCTTTAAATTAAGATGAAATAAAGTAAAAAATTGAGTTCTGCCAGCTGCATTTCAGGTGCCCACTAGGTCACATGTGGCTGGTTGCTGCCACGTTAGACATATGAGGTATATAGTACGTCGTCATAGAACGTTCTGCTGGACGGTGTGTTCCAGAATACGTGTGTTCCCATTTTAGTAGTACGATAGCATTAAAAATCATCTGATTTCATGGGCTAATCTGCCAGGGTTTTTTTGGGAACCTGACTGGTGATGGGAGAGTCCCTCAATGCCTCTGAGTCCCTGAATGTTCCAGAAGGCTGGGCCTGGGTCTTCCTCGTCTTGGCCCGCCAGAGGCCCACCACAGCAGCTGGCATCAGCGACCCGTTGGGTGTCAGTGCTGGTTTTATTTGCTGGTGAATTGAGCTAAAAGTTTTGTTCTCGTCTAGATGACGATGATGACGAACCGGAAGACGAGGACCAGGAAATAAGAGAGAAGAGTCTGCCCAGGTGGCAGATCTGGCTTGCCGCCGAGCGGTCCCGAGAGCACAGGCACTGGCGGCCCTGGCGCCCTGATAAGACCAGGAAGCAAACCGAGGAAGACTGTGAGGACCCGGAGAGACAGGTGAGTGTCCCTCCCCGGGCGGGAGACCAGCTGCGGGGTCCCTCCCTTCTCCCCACTCCCACGGGGTGGGCCGACCTGCAGGAAGCGCTCGGAGCACTTGCCTGGCTTGCGAGATGTTAGCCTCCGTCTGTTCCTGTCTCTGGAAAGCTCCCTGGCCACTGGTGATGTGGGAGCCTGGAGGAACCTGACCGGATGGTTCCCGTCCCCCAGTAGGAGGGAAGGCCCCTCCGGAGATGGTCTCCCAGCTACTCTGTTCATTTGTCACACGGAAGCCTGAGGACTCGGGGTTTTCAAGATGTGGTTTCCCTGTCCTGGGTTATTTAGCTGTGTCCACTTTCCCCGTCGCACTCTCGCGTCCTCACAGAGGTGGCGGTTCGACTCCGGAGGACAAGGGGAGCTGGATAGAGAGGCTGTGCCGGGACAGTCGGCACAGCTGGTGTTGCTGGGGACGCGGCTCGCGTTTATGGAGCCGCCGTTGTGCACCTGACACTCACATCGTCTCGTTTACTGTCCTTGAATGATGTGGCCCGTGCTGCTCTGTGTCTGGCACCAGCAGCTCTGGACGTTTTACGTTAAAGGAAGAGGTTCTGTTTGGAGCCTGAAATGGACCCAGTTTCCTAAGAGCCCAGCCGTACTGCTTGGCACGTGACGTGCTCTAGGGACAGACTGGCAGGTGTTTGTGTTCACGAGGCTCACTAGCTTTGGCCTGGTCTGTTGTCCGCGGCCCTCCTTGCGATTTACGTGCCCCGAGGGTGGATTTCTGCCTGTTTTCTTGACTGCTGGGTCACCAGTGCACGGACAGCGCTTTTCTGGTGCTGAGTGCTTAGTTAATGTTCCTGAGTGCTTAGGTAATGTTCCCGGGTGTTGAATGACTGTTTGATGCTGGGTCTTCTGCTCCAGTCACAGGGATCAGCACGAGTGTCCAGAATGTTTGAGGACTGGCCAATGGGGTGGCCAGGCTGCAGTTAGGACACAGGGGATGGGGGAGCTCTGGGCCAGGAAGGAGGGGCGACGCCAGGGAAGCAGGATGTTTGGTGCGTGGCCTGCCGCGAGGCGAGTCTGCAGGGGGCGTCCCTTTCCCGACTGGCGCTGCGTGTGTGTGTGTGTCGGGAAGAGTGGGGGTCTTTGGTACATGAGGGTTTTACAGCATCCAGGGTCACCTCTCCAGAAGTTAGTTCTCGAGGCTCAGAGTTCGGCAGTTTTCTGGAAGCTTATTTCTGGATCAAACTTCTGTGAGCAGTTCCTCGTCACTTAGCTTTTTCTCTAATCAGGAAAAAAGCTTTCTGGTGAATTGTCGGTTCTGAGGAGTCCGATCCCAGGGAGTCCAATTTTACTCTGCTCACACTTTGGTTTCCTCTTTGCCGAGAGCCTCGAAGACCAGGCAGGTCAGCAGCGCCCTAGACAGAGGCCGGTCTCTGTGGCCTTACACTTTCAAGTGACTGCATGAAATCAGCTACGGACAGGGACAGTCAGCATTAGGTCTCAAATTGTTCTTACCAGGGTCCGTGGCTGCTGTCGTTTCCTTCCCACCTTGCTGCTGTCTGTCTACCTTTGAGCATATTCTTCTTTTCTGAAAGCAGTTTTGTACAGAGAAACCACCAAATTTTAAAATTCTTTTTTTTTAAGATATATTTATTATTGAGAGAGAGAGAGAGAGAGAAGGGGGGGAAGGGGAGAGGGAGAGAGAATCTCAGGCAGACTCTGTGCAGAGCCTGACACACGGCCTTGATCTCACACCCCTGAGATCAGGACCCGAGCAGAAACCGGGAGTCCGCTGCTCAGGTGCCCCCAAATAATAAAATTCTTATCTTCTATCTTAATAAACAGTTTTGACAATTGTGACTTATCAGAGTAACTACAGAAGCAATTACGTGTGCCTTCACAAGTGAGTACGATCCTAGATTTTCTGTGAATCCATTAGGCTCCTTTGGAAGGTGTTGGCTTAAGCACGCACACGGTCCTCCCTCCTCCTGAGGGGGCCTGGGCAGCGTGAGGATGCCGCCAGCTCCCCACCAACTCTCCGGTGCCTGGCGAGGCCTCTAGCTTTTTTGCATCTTGTGGGAAACCTAGCTCTTGTCTGTTTAAAATTTAATTGGAATAATGTTGAATCATTAGCACATCCACATAAAGGGAGCCGTGGGGAAAGTCGCGAAGCCTTGTCGCTGGTCTGTCGCAATGAACAAACCACGCTCCCGAGTGGGCCACCTCACCGTGTCTCTGTTACAGGTGCTGTTCGATGACATCGCGCAGTCTCTGATCCAGCTCTCCAGCCGGGATCTTCAGTTTCAGCTGGTCGTGGCCTTTCTGCAGTTCCTGGGCGTGCCTTCTGGCCTCAGCCCCCCGGCCTCCTGCCTCTACCTGGCCATGGACGAGAACAGCATCTTCGATAACGGGCTTCAGGATGAAAAGCCACTGACTTTTCCCAACCTGTCCTTTTCCGGCGTCAGCTGTGTTGGCCGCTCAGACCCTCTGGGCTGCCAGCGCTGGACCCGCGGTCACAATCGAGAGGGCGAGGAGTTCATCCGCAACATCTTTCACCTTGTGATGCCTCTGTTTTCAGGCCAGGAGAGGTCTCAGCTCTGCTTCTCTTGGCTACGGTACGAGATGGCGAAGGTAACTCCGCCTCCCCCACCCCGTGTGGGGGCTTCAGAAACGATCGTGGGGCTCTTGGTGTTCCTCAAGCGCTGGGCTCGGGCACCTCCTTGTTCAGGGACCCCCGAAGGCCCCAGTATGTGGCGGCCCTGCTGAGGGGCCGAGGGGGCAGGAGGAAAGCCTGGGGGGCGGGGGGCAGCTTGTCAGTGACTGGAGCCGTTTATTGTGTTCGGTCTGCTGCTGCCAGGTGTCTGGGATCATACGAGCAGTCAGGGTGAAGAAGCAAGCTTAAGCAGGGGTTAGAGGATTTCGGGGTTTATTAAAATACATAAACTACTTATTCTGCTGTCTGCTAGAAATTCCTCTAGGATGGACTCTTCTGCCCTCTGCTGGCCACCATTAGCTCTAACGCCCAGAGCTCTGGCTCTGGAGCTACACAGATTGCACGCACCAGGATGTGTTATGAAAATGGTGTGCGAGAAAATTTGGTGGCCCCTTCTCACTGGAGAAGGGTACTTGGGGCGGGCGAGCCTAGTTTACTGAGATTTCAGGTGGAAACCTGGATGCGGTCGTTTGGGGGCGCCGGTGGCCTTGGTACAATCCTGATCTGTTGTCCAGCTCAGTGAGCCCAAGTGCTTAGCAAACATGTGATGAAGGAAGGAAGTGTAGACGCCCGTGTGGCTTTCTGAAGTGGACAGGACAAAGGGATTGCTTGGAAATCACAGAGCACTTGGGAGTCCTTTCCTTTTCCTTCCAGGTCATATGGTGTCTGCACACTAAAAACAAGAAGAGGTTAAAGTCACAAGGAAAGAACTGCAAAAAACTCGCCAAAAATCTCCTTAAGGAGCCGGAAAACCGCAACAATTTTTGCCTCTGGAAGCAGTATGCACATCTGGAGTGGTTGCTCGGCAACACCGAGGACGCCAGGAAGGTGTTCGACGCGGCGCTCGGCCTGGCGGGGAGCGGCGAGCTGAGGGGGTGCGAGCTCTGGGAGCTGAGCCTCCTCTACGCGGAGCTGGAGCTGGAGCTCTCGCCGGACGCGAGCGGGGCCGCCACGGCCCGAGCCGTCCACATACTGACCAGACTGACGGACAGCGCTGCCTACGGGCCCTACTCCGGGCCGGTCTTGGCCGTTCAGGTTTTGAAAGCCCGGAAGGCGTACGAGCACGCGCTGCAGGACTGTTTGGGCCGGAGCAGCTCCGGCCCGGCGCCCGCCGGCTCCTCTCCCCGCCTGACCAGCCTGGCGAAGTGCTTCATGCTCTTCCAGTATTTGACCGTGGGGATCGACGCCGCCGTGCGGATCTACGAGCAGGTGTGTGCGAAGCTGACGGGCTCAGTGTCGCCGGGGGACTGTGGCCGGGAGGACGCCGGCAGCGCCCAGGGCCCGGGCCGCGTCCTCGAGGCCGTCACGCTGATGCACACCAGCCTGCTCCGATTCCACACGAGAGTCCGCGTGTACCCTCTGGCTCCCCTGCGCCGGGCGCTCTCGGACGCTTTACGCGTGTACCCCGGCAACCAGCTTCTTTGGAGGGCCTACGTACAGATTCAGAGTAGGTCCCCCACAGCCAGTAAGACCAGAAGATTCTTCGATGCCATGACCAGGTCTGCCAAACCCTTGGAGCCTTGGTTGTTTGCAATCGAAGCCGAGAAAATGAGGAAGAGGCTGGTGGAAACCGTTCAGAGGTAAGTACAGACGTCTTGTCCACGTGTCCACAGACCTTTGTGGTGTGTTTGCCGTGACCCCACTGCCCTGCGAGGCCTCCAGGATCCAGAAGGGGATACGGGCTGACGCCCGGAGCCCTGCTGGGGGTGTTCCTGGTGGCGTAGGATGACCTACCGAAAGAGGCCTTGGAGCCTTGCAAGTGGCAGCGGCTTTTGTTAGCGGCTTTCGTGGCCGTCTCCCGTGGCCGTCTCCCGTGGCCGTGCTTTTTGGGATACTGAACGTTGCTTATGGTGTGTGGGTGGTGCTGGTCAGGCGTTCAGCTGTCCGAGCAGCTGTGCTGACAGCACAGTGGGCAAGAGCAGGGGCTCCGGAGTAGGACTCTGGATTCAGATCCCAGCTCTTCCACATCCCGCAAGTCCCGTCCCCTCTAATAGGTTCCCTTCTGTAACATGGGGACAACAGACAGCCTCCTGCAAGGGTTGCTCGGAGGGGCCAGGGAGGGAAGTGCTGAGCAAGAGGGAGTGTGAGAGAATGGCCTCTGTTGCTATTACTAATGATGACAGCATCGCGTTCTATGTGTCGTCTCTTGATAACGGTGTGAGTGTCTGAAGGTTAGGTGACTATCCCGGGCGCACTTAGCGGTGGCTTCACTCGGACCTCGTATCAGCTGACAACTGAGAGTTGCCTCTGAAGTGTTTCCCTTTGTTTTTTATTACTTCCATTGGGATTTTATTCACCCTACGTCCCCTAAATTGAAGGGATTTTCCTTCCTGTCATTCTGCTGAGTAAAGGTGGGCTTGGCTCTAGAAAGCAGAGAAGCAGGGAGACTGTGTGGGAGCTCTGAGCAGCCTCTGGTGTAGAGAACACAGAACCCTGAGTGCTGCCTTCCTCTGGCCTTGGAGGGGCCCCATCATGTCTGTAGTCTGTGCCCCCCAGACCTGGGGACATGCTGATCCTGCCGGAGTGGACATTTGTGGTCACCAACTGCCTCTTCTGCGGGCGCTGTGGGGCGCGAGAACCGGTCTCGGAGTCACATGAGCCTTTGTCTTGCAGGGTGGATGGCAGGGAGGTCCACGCCACAATTCCTGAGACCGGCTTGACGCATCGGATCAAAGCCCTGTTTGAAAATGCATTGCGGAGCGAGAACGGCAGCCAGTGCCCCTTACTGTGGAGAATGTATTTGAATTTTTTGGTAAGAAAATGTCCAGAATTTTTGTCTTTCTGCAGACATCCACTGCTTCCTCACAGGGGAGAATGTGCAGGTGTCCAGTAACCACTTCCCAGGAAAGCTGGCAGGGCTGACTTTTGCCCCCACACCTTCTTGGCTTCTGGGAAGCCTGGGGGAGTCCTGGCAGGTCTCTCTGGACCTGGGAGGGGAACGCAGGTTGCTCGCTCCTCTGGGCTCTGGTGGAGTGATAGGAATAATCACGGGGCTGCTTGCAGCAGAACCTATTTTGGCTCTCGGAGCTGACTTCCTTGAGCCGAAAACTTGGAAATGGCCTAAGAGCTTTCATTGGAAAGAGACCCTCATTCTCTGCCATCTGTTCATAAGACTTCCCAGGTCCTGGTTCGGTTCTGACGTTAAAGGTAAGATTCACCCTAGAAGGTAGTTTTGACAATAGGCCTCTTCTCCAGAGCAGCTTTTTTTTTTTTTTTAAGATTTTATTTATTTGTCAGAGAGACAGCGAGAGAAGGAACACAAGCAGGGGGAGTGGGAGAGGGAGAAGCAGGCTTTCAGCGGAGCAGGGATCACACCCTGAGCCGAAGGCAGACGCTTAACGACTGCGCCACCCAGGCGCCCTGAGAGCAGCTTTGTTTTCACTGAAAAGTACCGTGATTGGTGACTGAATACGGGGAGATGCGGTTTGATCGTGTTAACACGCGTGCGGAGGCTGAAAGGTGCTTCTGGGGCCCCGTGGGGTCTGTGAGTTGACTTTGCCTTTGGTTGAGGACCTGGCGTTGGGATGGGCCCCCTTTCCTGGAACACATCTGCCAAGTTGCATGGTTTTTCAGAAGTGTACACTCCTAGGCCACTTGACTGTTGCAGCTGAAGGCTACTAATCATATGCGAGTGCTGTCTACTGAATGTTGGACTTTTTAGAGGCCAGGAGTGACCTTATCTCTCTGATTATTTCCTCTGGATAAGTTCTCAAGGCAGTCAAAATACTTGAACTTTTCCAGTCAGCACCTGACAGAGTTGGGTATGAAGAGTTGCAGAGAAAGTTAGTTATGGGTCAGGAGAGCTTTGGGCCTTCCCCACCTTAGATTTCAGATCCCAACTCCGTGTGCCTCCCCTGAGCTCTGAGAGGCCTGAGTGGCAGGGAGGACGCAGCGTGTCAGGACAGCAGCTTACCGGCACGCCCAGGACACCGAGGCACCTCCCTGTGGGCAGAGGTCGGCATCATGAGGAACTAACCCAAAAGTCTGTGGTTTGGTTTGTTTGTTTTTTTTAATAAGATTTTATTTATTTATTTGACACAGAGCACAAGCAGGGGGAGCGGCAGGTGGAGAGGGAGAAGCAGGCTCCCCACCGCTGAGCAGGGAACCCAGTGTGGGGCTTGATCCCAGCACCCTGGGATCACAACCCGAAACAGAGAGACAGCCAGCGAGAGAGGGAACACAAGCAGGGGGAGGAGAGGAAGCAGGGAGAGGAAGAAGCAGGCTCATAGTGGAGGAGCCTGATGTGGGGCTCGATCCCAGAACGTCGGGATCACACCCTGAGCCGAAGGCAGACGCTTAACGACTGCGCTACCCAGGTGCTTTTTTTTTTTTTTTTTTTTAACATTTATTCATCAGACCCAGAAGCTCAGATTATATGTTTTGACACCCGTGTGTGAAATGGAAATCTTCAGACGTCCAGATGCTCGTGTGTTCACGGCGCATGCAGGGCTGCCGCCTGTTAATCGGGGTCGGGGGAGGGAGTGCAGCTTAGGGAGACAGCAGTCAGGAGACCGGGCTTCTGGGTGCATCGCCGCTCCTGTGGTGAGGCCACTCAGCCAAAGGAGTGGACGGGGAGCTCCCTAAAATTTCCAGTGCTAATACCACACGAGTCTTTGTAAGCAAGTGAAGGACCTTGAAATGTGAAAAGGGAGGGCTCGCAGACTTGCCAGTTTAACTTCCCCTGCCGTCGGTGGAGAGGGGTAGGGCAGAGACGGACTTAGGGTATTTTTACAAAGAATCTTCCATGAGCCAACTTTGGTTTGGATTGTAGACAGAAAAATTCTTGTTGACTTGGATGAAAAGATTGGGGCCCTTAAGGAATTTCTGTCTTTCTGGAAAGGTTAGCATTGGACCGAGGCCGAGTTTGAGCGTGACCTCCTCTTGCAGCTCCTGAGGCATCGGGGTTGGCTCCCAAGGCTTTGATAACCCCGTAGAAAACTCCAGTTAGGGCCAGAACGCAAGGTGAGGAGAGGGCCGAAGGGAGCCGGCTCCACGGAGGACAGAGCTGGTGCTGTGTGTGCGTGCGCACACATGCGTGTGTGTGTGCCTGCCTGTGTGCATGTGCACACACCAGTAGACCTACATGCATGTGAGCGTATTTACACACTTGCTTTTTTTCCTGCAAAAGTGACAGAAGGGGTTACAGCTGCCTGTTGGCCGCGGGGACGTGGGAGAAGGAAGGGAGTGGCCCGTGAACACTGCCCACAAGGCTGGAACCAGCTGGAAGCCTCCACTCTGGGGGGTTTCAGGTGCACCCTTCTCCCTGCACAGACGCTTTCAGCCAAACCTCGTGGTGGTTTGGGCTCATCCTGCAGTTCCTGTCTGTAGCTCGATGCCCCATGTGGGGCTCGAACTCACAGCCCCAAGATCCGGAGTTGCCCGCTCCACCAACGGAGCCAGCCGGGCGCCCCGGACTGGCAGTGCCGCACACTCCGGCGACACAGGAGAGAAAGGGCCGTGTGTAGAGCAGCGGCTGATGCCGTGGGCCTGGTGAAGCGAGGCCTCCGAACAGAGGGGAGTCCCGGCTGGCGCTTTACCCTCCGGCATTGTTCCCCTTACCCTGCTTGGCAGCTGCCGGTCAGCCCGTACGAAGGCCACCACTCACACGAGTGGGTGCGACACGAAGAGTCGTGTGCAGTTCACTGTGCCGGTCGTGGGGACATGAGCCTCGGGCAGGACTGTCGTCTGCCCCGGGAACACTCAGGGTGCTGTGGAAACGTAGCTTTTTGTCTGGGTTGGGTATCGCTCAGTGGGGTCACATTACTGTAAAAAAGTTGTATTCGCGAACAGCTGCTAGATTCGTTTGCAGTCAGATGAGAAAAGCGAATCCGACTTTACAAAAGCCCAGAGCCCATCAGGCTTTTCCTTTCCCCGCAGATGCAGCACCAGGGAAGAGGGCACTTGGGGGCCCAAACAGGCGACCCCTGGGTGCCATCGCGTCTCGGAAGGGCGTGCTCGCGCACATGCTGTCATGCGCAGCCTGGGGGGCTTTCCAAGGACTCGCGTTGTCCGTTCGCCAGGGTCTGGTTGGCCGGGGCCTTCCTGGGGGGGGTGTGACTAGAGCCGCCTCGGTGTGAGACTGGCTCCCGCCTCACTCTGCGGATCTGTCGTGCTCACGTGGAGAACGGCCCCACGCTCTGTCCCTTCACCAGCTGCGTCCCCTTCAGGTCTGTGCCTGTCCCCGTCCTGATGCTGTGGGGTCGCGCAGGGCATGGGAGTGGCCCGTCGCTCTTGCTTCAGCCTGGACCTGAGGGGTGGTACGAGAAGTCACGGTTTGTCAAGACGAGGACACCGAGAGGGTGAGGAGGGCGGACACGGAGAGGCAGGGCCGCACTCGTGAGCTCGTCTTCCCCGGGGAGGCTCTGCGCTCTCGAGAGGGAGGGGATGGGAGCTGGGCTGGGCCTGAGAGCGTGCAGTCCTGCGTGGAGACAACCAGGAGTCACCACTGAGCTGTCGCCTGGCATTGACCCTCCCACAGCTGGTAGCCTGGGCGTTCTCCAGTGGCTGATGAAGGGAATCCCGGAGAGCACTTTTCGTTTGAGTCTTGCCCACCGATGTACCTTAATTTGCTGGGTTCCAGGGTCCTCAGCGAGCCTCACAAATACAGTGGTTGAGAATGGACGCAGCACCATTTTTCCTTCTTTCAGAAACAAGGAAAGCGTGTCCTGAGTTGTGAGGGTACTGAAGTGTTCTGGTGTGTGAAGGAAGGACAGCTCACACTGGTTCCTTGCGTATGAACTCAGGTCCAGCCTCCAAAGGGTTGGAGGGGGAGAAGACCGGAGTCCCCTGGGCTCCCCGGCTGGCTCTGGGGGTGGCGAAGGCCTGTTGCCCCAGGTGCTGGCTGTAGCCCCAAGTTACAGTCTGTTTCTGCGGGAGTGAACCCGAAGGAACTGAAAAGGAAGGGAGGCCATCCTTGGTGGACAGAGCGCCTGAGCCACAGGCTCGAGTCTCCAGATGCACCCCCAGGTTCGGGGAGGGGGTCAACAGCCCTCACCAGGCTCATGCCAGATGCCGTGCACTGGCCTCCTGGCGGGAAGAGCCAGCGGCCACTAGAAGGCTCTCCTGTGGGATTGGGAGCCTGGAGGAGGTGGGCGGGGAGAAGACCCAGAAGCAGACTTGAGCTCCGTGAGCCTGGCTTGTGCCCACTCACAGCTGCGGGTGCCCCCTGGCCTGGGGAGCGGCCCTGCTGGGTGGTGGTGCCTCGGAGGAGCCCCTGAGCGACACATGCCTTCCTGGGAGCGGGACGTGCCCGGGGCAGGGGCTGGTGGGGAGGACACACGTGCTCTTTCCACACCCACTGGAAACTGCAGCAGCGTGTCTGGGGGTTGGGACTAAGGTTTCTACCTGGAGACAGAACATGCTGACTGTCCGCACGCTCTCAGACTCAGATTCCTGACCAGAAATTTATTTTTATTAGTAAGGTTCTGGTTCGGTGATGCTGGTTATCTCAGTCCTCTAAGATTTGAGAGAGCGGTAAGCATTAAAGCAGACGTGTGTGCAGTCATCGGCCTCATCTCACACACACGGCCTCGTGCTAGAAGCCGTTCTGACGCAAAGCACGATGGCCCCAGTAAAGGACGACGTAGACCAGGCACAAGTCAAAGCGCCCGGTCACCTCTGGGTCCGTCGGTGCAGGGGAAACGCTGCACAGCAATGGCCCCGAGAGCACCCCGCGGCGCCTGGACTCATGCCCAACGGCCCGCGTGACGGTGCCAGCTCGCCCCCACCCGCCACTGAGCCCCTGTGTGGATCAGTACAGGGTGGACAGGCTGCTTTCTGTGGCCTTGGACTCTGCTTCAGCTAACCCTTTCTGTAACTCTCCCCTCCTCTGCCTCAGGTTTCCCTGGGAAACAAGGAAAGGAGCAAAGGCGTGTTCTACAAAGCACTTCAGAATTGTCCTTGGGTAAAGGTAAGGCCCAAAGACCGTGCGATCTGCACGTGCCCAAGGCCCTTCCTGCCTCGCTGCCCACCCGCCCGTGTCATCCCAGACCGTTTCACAGGGAGCCTGTCCCCTGTGGGGCCCCGGCTGATGGGCTGGTGTTTCATGGGAGCCTTGCTGCAGGCAGGCCCCATCACCTGCCCAGAGTTCAGCCCACGCGCTCCCAGTGCGGCGGCCCATGGCCCAGCTCTGCCTTGCCGGGGGCCGAGCGGCATTCCGAAACGGGCCCGTCCCGTCCACCAAGTCCCGCCCCCTTTAGAAAGACGAGGCCTCGCTCGGGTCCACTTACTCCACCCTGCTCTCGAGCTCCGCGGCCTTCCGGAAGCAGGTGCCGGGGCGCGGCCGAGTTCGGACAGCCAGGGGGAGGGCGGGCTGGCGAGCGCGCGACTCCTTGCCCTAGGCGCTGTACCTCGACGCCGTGGAGCACTTCCCCGAGGAGATGCAGGAGGTCCTGGACCTGATGACGGAGAAGGAGCTGCGGGTGCGCCTGCCCATGGAGGAGCTGGAGCTTCTGCTGGAGGACTAGAGACCGGGAGGGACCGGGGCCCTGCCTTCCAGGCCTTGTCGCCTGCCCTGCCGGAGCCGGGATGCACGAGACGGGCGACGCGGGGGTGCGTGTTGCAGGAGCTCTGCTTTTGAAGTCCAGCTTTAATCCTTAGTAATTTGTCCTGGGTCATCAGTTTCTTACCTCTTGCACATTTTTTGGATGTGCAAATGACACAGAAGCTGTTGTTTACATATTATATATGTGAAAAGGTAGATAAGAATCATGCCAAGTGATGACGAACACCTCGTGGTTGGTGCGTGCGCGTTTGTTCTCTTCCTCTGCCCCGCCAGCCCCGCCATAGCGAGAGTGCCCTGTTGGCTGGCATTCTTGGTGGTCCTGCCAGGGTTTCTGGGTCTTGCTAGGAAAGATCTGGTCATGACAGGAAAGGTCTGGTTGCTGAACCTCTTGCCCAGGCTGGTTAGCAGGAGAGCAGATTTTGTCCTTCAGGCCACAACAGTGGAGAGTCCATGTAAAACTTGGTGTTCTGGCCCGTATCAAGTATACGAAGTTTCTCACGGTCCCCGAGCTCTTCCTGACACCTCCCAGCTGTGGACCAGCAGCATCACCTGGGCGCCTGGGAGAGATGCAGCCCCGTGGGCCCACCTCAGCCTGCTGAGTCCGTCTGCACTTGAGCAGGACCCCTGGAGACTTAGGAGCACCCGGCTGTGGAAAGCACTGCCTGAGGAAAGGACCCTGCTGCAGGGAGCCCGCGGGCAGCCATCCGGGAAGAGTGTAGAACGGAGCCGGCGGCTTCCTACCAGACCCCCTGCCCGTGGGATGGGCCACGGGACGCTTCATCTGGGTGGAAGTGCTGCTGGAGACGGATGCCCGGGCCGGCCTCGTCCTTGTTTTGTCGTCTGACGGCTGTAAACGGAATGAAATGTAAATATCCACATTCAGACCACTTTTTTCTGAAAAGGACATGCCTGCAGTTATTAACTGTTGATATTGAACTGGGAGGGAATTGCTTTATCTTCTGAGGCCCTGCTCTTAAAAAAAGACAAAAACTGTGATGGCTACAATTGCTGAAGTTGTAGTTCTCCGGCATCTCATCCAGAAAAGCCAGTGTTGTGGAACAGAATTTTGGCTAGAAACAGCTGGAAAAGAAGGGTGGCAAGTCAGAGCCCCTGTGAGGAAGGTGGCCAGCCAGCCAAGTGGACGCTTGCCTTGCCTGCCCCGCTCACCACTGGCTTGAACACGGACCTGCTCGGAAAGAAGTGCAGGAAATAGACGGGGAAGGAGAAGGGGAAGCTCTGACGTGGTTTTGAACGCCCCGGAGAACAGGGGATGACAGGGCAGGGGAGAGACGTCAGCCCGGGCCTGTGGAGATTCCTGGTAGGAACACCACGCTTTCCTGTCCCCAGAGTGCCGAGAACCCGCAGGCTCCACAGACCTTCCAAAATGGAAAGCTGTGTTTCCTTCTGAAGCCACGGCCACACTCAGCCTGTGTTGCTTCAACAGCAGAGACCACTCGCTGGCTCCGTGGTCACGCTTCCTCACTAGCTGCTGTCCAGCTCTGCCACCGGCTCTGGGCGTGTGAGGCCGGGCAAGAGGTGCCGAAGTCTGCATTCCCTGTCACCGCCCAGGTCCACCTGCTTGTTGCTGCTGAGCGCCAGGCGGGGAGGCTCCAGAAAGAAGGTGAAGCGTTTGAGAAGGAACACGCTTTATTGGGGAAGGAGCACTGCACGTGACCAACAGAGGAACAGCCGGGGGCGTCCTACACATCACGCTCAAAAAGGTACACAGGAGGTTTCGCTAAGAAAGATAACTGGAATGGGAGTTCCTCTGGGCAAATTCCCCAGCCTCCTCCCTTCAAGGGGTCGGGAGGCTCCCCGACCGTTTCCTGGAAGGCAGCTGGGGTCCGCTAGAGATACAGCCCCTCAGGGGTGCCTTCTTGTTTTTTGTAAAGAACATTTTCTTTAGATTTCTTGAAGTCTTCATTTGTTACTTTCATTCTACGCTCTCTCAAGGCCATCAGACCAGCTTCTGTACAGATCGCCTGTAAGAAAGAACAGTATGTTCAGAAAGGGAGATTTTTTATTTGGACTGCATCCATTCGAGGTGAAATTGAAATAAGGTGTAAGACACCCAGACTAAACAAAGTGCTTAAACCATTTGGGAAAAGATTAGATTTTTTGAATGTTTTACGCACTCCAATTGCTTTCTCAGAGGATCTGAGGTGGCTTTGAGGAGGAAGACTGGCTGGCTTGAGTTCTAAGCAGCGGGGGTGGCCTGATGGGAAAGTTCTCAGTGGTCCACCCGTTACAGGGAGCCATGTTTCTTCCTGGGCACCAGCTGCAATTACACCAGGAAACTGAGCGGCAGCTGAGCATCCATCCAGTTCATTTACCCACGGTCAGAAGAGAACACGTATTCTGGCTAACTGTAAGTCTCGGGACAGTATTCACTGTGATAGGTTTATTTTCTCAGTCATCACTTGCCAAAAGTAAAACAAGAACCCATTCAACGTGATGTGACAAAAACACAATCCTGGCATTGAAGTTTTTATCTGGTTATGGCCCTCAGGATATTTCAGATGGTTCAGCAAAAAAGTATATTTGTGAACAAAAAGATAAGGCAGTAAAATGGGAACATCTGATAAATCCAGGTGAAACGGGTATACGGTATTTACTGTTGTTGCAACTTTTCTGAAGACTTCAAATTTTTCAAAATATAAAGTTGATGTAGAATTTTAAAATAATTTCAATTTTTAAAAGAGCTGCTTACTCGCCAGCAAAGACATTAACCTAGTTCTACAGAGGCCCACGATACGCAGCTGAGTGCAGGCGCCAGCATGACAAGGCCCGGTGTGTGCCGTCCTGACCGTGGCCCTTACAGCTGACCAAGACCTAGGTCCTCACCTGAAGGGCAGGCTGGACCCAGATTCAGTGCTGCCAGGTGCTGCTCTAATTCTGGTCATCGGGGAAGAAATGTCCTAACACTCTCACACACAGCTGAGAGGTGCCACGCAGCCCAGGTTCTCACCTTGATGTCGGCACCAGAGAGGTCATCTTTAGCCATGATTAGGTCGTCCAGGGTCACGTCATCAGCCAGCGTCATCCTGCTTGTGTGGATCTGGAAGATGCGCTTCTTGGTCTTCTCGTCAGGCAAGGGGAACTCGATCTTCCTGTCGATGCGGCCTGCGGGTAGAAAAGGTTTCCAATCACAGCCCTGTGCAGCCCCCAGGTCAGCTCCAGCTCATGGAGGGCCTGAGCCCGTGTCCTCACTTGTGCAGTTTCAGTCAGCACCTTGTGGGCAGGGGGGTCCGCATCCTACAAAGTGAACAATCCTCTTGTAGTTTGTAAATGCCTACATGTGAATTCGTCCCATTCAAAAGAAATCCTCTCTGCTCTGGTCCCCTTAGAAATAAAGGAATGGCTCCTGAATGGCCGAAGTAGTGGAAAAGGACAGATGATGTTGAAACCATTACAAAAGCATAAGCAAATTAGCCACTGCTGCTTCCTGGTGTGACCTGAGTGTAAAAATATGAACCTGAGTGAGCACATGAACTATTCCTTCAGAAAAAAGAATATTCATTATGGGAAAGAGAAAAGATCACAACTTCAGATTGGAATTAAAGGGGCCACGCTATACCTGCTGCATCCTGTCCTCACACCCATGACCTCGGGACGCTGTTTTTAGTAAGTTACTCTGCACTTCAATCGTGTACTTGCCTTGATATGTATCATTTTTAACTCCCCTGCCCATGCACTTAGACACAGACACACCAACACGGTAGCTGTCCCTGATGGAACAAGCAATCTGACCTGGTCTGATAAGGGCCGGATCCAGAGTCTCTATTCGGTTTGTGGCCATGATAACTTTCACGTCACCCCTCGAATCAAATCCATCCAACTGGTTCAGCAGTTCCAACATTGTTCGTTGAATTTCTCTCTCACCACCAGAATTTGAATCGTATCTTTGAAAAAGAAGAGGATTGAAAACTGAACTGATCTGAAGGGGAAATGAAAGGCCTCCGACACAAACTCTGACGCCCTCAATTAATTCTAACAACAAAACCAGCACACCCTCCCAACTGCCAGATCACGTTATTTAAATTGTAGAAGTTTTCATGCCCGAGTTTACAATTTAATTCAGTCTCCATGTTTGCTGTCTGAGCCCCCAACCCGACCAGGAGCTCCTGGAGGGCAGAGGCTTGCGTACAGCGGCTGTGTCCCCAAAGTCCAGATGATGCCTGGCTCCGAGCAGATGCTGGGGACGCAGGTACGGACTACTCTCCAGGCAGTCACAACTCCTGGGTGGTGGTTACCTGGCGCCTGGGAGAGCAGAGCCTAAAGCACCCAGAGTGCCGTGTATGGCAGGACCTGTGGCAAAGCCATGTGAAGGCCATACAGGGAGTACTCCATGATCGTTCTCAGGGAAGAGCTCCGGGGTTTTTACCTCTGCCCAACACAAAGTAAGAGAGAAGTGTACCTTTTTGTTCCAATGGCATCAATTTCATCAATAAACACGATGGATGGTGCGTGTTCTTCCGCAACTCGAAACAATTCCCGAACAAGTTTGGGCCCGTCACCTAGGTACTTCTGAATAAGTTCAGAGCCAACCACTCTCAAGAAAGTGGCTGAGGTTTGGTTTGCTACTGCTTTGGCTAGTAAGGTTTTACCTATTTTAGATTTAAAAAGAGAAAGGAAAAAAATGCTGTTTTAAATTAAAAACTCTGTCACTTAAATGGGCATCAGAAATGGGCAGATCCCTGTGAATGAAAAGGCACGCCCCCATTCAGGTGTCTGGACATTCTGTTCTCTGAGGCAGGTAAGAGGAAACGGAGAAAACCTACATAATGTTTTATTTTTCACGGTCTTCCTAAATTCTTCATTACAGTGTCAGAAAGTGCATTTTACTGGGTTATTCAAAGCTGCAGAGATTATTAACCTGACCCATGCAACCAGGGTTAGAGACTGAAACTCAACTCCTGTGAAACCATCTGTGATGGGAAAGCGGCCTGGGAACCGTAGGTCTGACCTAAGGAAGCGCACTCTGATCTGGAGGACCAGGCCTGCAGTCCCTGCGGCTGAGAGTCTTGGCTGGGGGGGAGGGGGGACTTGCCCGAGGCTCAGCTGAGACAGGACAGGCTCCCGATGAAGCCCACAACTGAGAACTGCTGAAAGCTCTAGAGACGTCTCAGTCTCTGGTGTGCCCTCGTGACGGTCATTCCTCTCAGGGACGATCTCAAACTGCTCCATTCCTTGATATCTCTATTTTGGGTCAAAAACGAGATTTGGTGGCCATCTTGTGAAACTTTAGGGCTGGAAGACCTTGGCCCCTTTGATGGTGAGGCTATGGGCGCAGGGCCAAGCAGGGGCATCAGGACACAGGAGCAGCTAGAGGCAGAGCCTGTAAAGGACCAAGCTTAGGCCTGCAGGGGGAGGGGGAGGGGACTACTGGTGAGTGACACAGAAGACTTAGTTCAAGTGGGAGGGAGGACAAGGTACTAGCTTTGCAATAAGACAGGGCCACGATGTCTTTCTGGTTAGAAAGGCAGAGGAGCAGGTGTGAGGGCTTAGAAGCATGGACTTCTCCCTCGGCGTACCAGTTAAGGATGATGAACAGAAGACAAAAAGGACCTCCTAAGCGGATGGCACCTGATAGTCCAGAAGCAGCCATGGCCAGCTGCTGGGACACTTCAGTAGCCAGCGGGATCCCCGAACCAGGCTCTTCCTCCTGACGCAGGCCACCCTGTGCTCCACCCCGGCTCCTCACATCGGCCCCTGCCAGTGCACGTGCACGAAGGCGGCCCACAGCTGCGGCTCCAGCCCCGACACCTGCTCACTCCCAGAGCTCCTGCGGCCTTGTGCTAGTCACCAGCCTCTCTGATGAAACTGAATTTCCTGGGCTGTGGGATGAGGAGCTGCAAAAGCTCCACGCCTCTGAGTTCAGTTGTCTCCCAGTGTCCCCACTGTGGGCAATCCTCAGTGATCCCATCACTCAAATAACTGTGCTTCCTTTGGAATTTACATAGCTGTGAACTGCTGGGTCCTGTACAACTTATTTAGGTCAACTAAGTGCACAATGAACCAAATACATATTTGTATCTGCATCTATTCATCCATTATTATATTCATTCAGTACAGTGGACCAGAGAATGAACCCAATCTGAACAGCACAGAAGAGCTTTTAACTCCTGGTTCTCCAGCATGGCTCTGATACCTGGCCACACTCCAGATGAACAGATCAGCATTTTCAGAGATGGGACCAGGCATCGGTATTTTTTAAAGCTTCAAGGTGATTCCAATGTACAGCAAAGAATGAGCATCCTGGTTTGTGTCTTATAAACTATCTTTAACAGATTCACATTAACTCTTACGAATACTTGAAAATCTTATGTTTTACAGCATATATATCTAATATATTTGAGTACAGAGGAGTTCTAAGAAACTAAATGCATTCACATTGAGCAGGCATTCTGGGGGGGGAGGGCTCACCTACTGTGTTTGTTTTTTGTTGCAGTTCCCACTATTGTTTTTAACAACACATCAAAATCTGTTAAGTCTACAATTTCAAGTATAAGATAATTCAGTTTTTTAGCATCTACTATATGGATAAATATACCTTTATGTAATAGGTGTAGTTCCATATTTACTCAGAAAATGTCCAAAATGTTTAGAGAACCTTGTTTTGAACTAAGGAATTGTGGCATCCTTACTCAAGAATTAAATAATTATAACAAATTAATGCTGCAGCTCAAGAGATCAGCTGAGCGTCCAGAAAGTGTCAAACGCAGAGCGTACATACCTGTGCCAGGTGGGCCATAGAGAATGACCCCCTTTGGGGGCTTTATACCCATCTCTTCATAATATTCAGGATGAGTGAGAGGAAGCTCCACAGATTCCTATAGAAAACAAATGCTTGGTAAAAATGAAATGGTTTCTTACTGAAATTATCAGATCCATGAATTGGCATCCTGGATATATCCTCTCACTTTCAACAACAATAAACTAAAAGGTCACTCTTGTTAGAGACAACATGCTTGACATTGTCTAGCAGCAGGGACAGATGGGCGAGGACATCTGTCCTCCCTGAGCTCACAGCACCCGTCCCCTTCCTATTGCACCCAGTTTCCCTCTCACTTTCTCGTAGACGTCCGCCTTGAGCAACATTTAAGCTCTTCCTGAGCAAAAGGAACTTAAAGTGGAAATACACCCTTTTCAATTAAACTACAGACAGGAGCTGGCAAGATTTTCTGATTGCGGTTACACTGATGGACAGGATGGCTACTTCCCAGCTGTCTGTGGGGTCACTGGTGGTGACCGGTGACAGCTCTGCACGACCCCCCTACAGATGAAAGAACCTGCAGATGAGATGGCTGGCCCACAGCCAGCCTGCACAACCACTTCCCTTCACCCCACTCACACTGAACCCACACATCACTGGAGGCTTCCAGAGAGCCGCAGCTGAAGTCAACACAAACGGAAACCTTATATATCCATACCGATAATAATTAAGCTTTGCATATAAGGTGCAGCTGCTGCAGCAACAATCATACAATTTGTTTCTATTACCTAACTCAGGATTAACAAATACAATTCTCCACAACTGGCAAGCTCTGAATCAGTTACTGGTCTGATCACTAAAGAAAAAATAAAATATGCAAAATAACTCTAAGTACCGTAAATGAGATAGTAAGAAACCAAAAATCTAAAAACCCAGAGCTGGTTCTTAGACCTACCTTAATCTCCTGGATTTGGTTGTCCAACCCTCCGATATCAGCATAGGTTTCCTGGGGCGCCTTTTCTACCTTCATCACTGTGACCAAGGGATCCGTGTCATCCATGAGCACCCCTATGACAGCATGCACCTAACAGAGGACATTGTTTTAATGCAGAAATGTGAGGTTCACACAATCCACTCACAACAAAGCAACGCCGATCACGGAGTGGCACAAATGGACAGATCTGAGAGGAAGGAGAAAGCGCTCCTAGGTGCTTAGAGACCATCAACTTGCCTTGTGGTTGAGGAGGACGGAGCAGCCTGGTTCCAGCAGATCCTTGTCTACAAAGGAAAGAATGCTGACGTAGTGTTCTGAGCCCACAGATGTAGACACGATGGCATGATTGTCATCGATAATCTCTTCCAGGGTTCCTACTGACATTGGGGTCCCCCTCAGATCATCCACCTTAGATCTTTCCTCCTATGTAAGAGTATGGCATGAAGGAAAAGCAGATTAGACCTAAAAAGCAGACAAGGCTGACAGATTTTACTAGATTTTACTACATTTACCAGGCAGGTGATGCTTTTTTTAAAAGGCAGCCAGTCCGAATGGGTCAACTACTTGAATTTCATTTATTCACTGAATTCTATTTAGTACCTAAAACTGTTAATTTGTAAAACAAAAGTTACAATAATTTCTTAATTACCTCTTGCTTTTCTTCTAAAGGCTTCATTTGTTCCTGATTTCTAATGAATTCTTCCTCCATGAGAAGATAGTCTTTAATTCTCTCTAACTTCAATAATTTTAACCGGCACTGAGTGTGAGGGGTCACTATAATTAAAAAGAAAGTTTTATTCTATTCGGAGTGTGAAGTTTGCAATTAATTAAGTTCACTCTTAAGGAAAAAAGGTTAAGACTTAAAATAAGCATATTTTAATCGAACAGACTGAGAAATTCAAGGTTTGGTGACGTTAAGTAAGCAGGTGCCTAGATGCTAAGGGAAAAGGGACTCTGGCAGTTGTAAGCAAGCAGGTAAAACAGGGACGAGGTCTGAACGACATCTGCTAAGTGAACTGCAAGAAAACTCAATGACCCCAAAGATCCTTTGCTTTGGTTTTTGGTTCCCCATCTGTTAAAAATAGGTACAAGTGCTGTCCAGTCAGAATACATTGTTGCAAGTGACCTTAGGAATCCACCCCTGGGGGAACTCTGAAATATTAGTGATATTAACATATGTGGCAAACATTTTTTTCCATACTCTTTTGTGTTGTTTCTTTTGGCTTGAAGACTCATGCTACACAGGAATTTTAGCATATAAAGACAAAAATGTCAATTTTTTTTGTGGTTTCTGGGTTTCTTCAAAGTGTCTCTCCTTTCCTAAGGTTAAGCATATTCCTGATTTTTCATTTATTATTTTCATGTCTGTAATCCATCTGGCAAAAAGCAAGGGGTCTAATTTCATTTTCTCTCAATAGCAAATAAAGATGCCAGCCATTTATGTTAACTCACCCTCTCCCCACAGAATTCAGACATCCCCTTTACCATATATTCATTATCCATGTAACTTGACTGTTTTTGGACTCCTATGCTCTTCTGCCAATCTGATGGTCTATTTTTACCAATACCATATTGATTCATTATGGTAGATTTATGGCATGTTTTTCATTGTCTGACTCCCTTCACTCTTAATCAAGCAGTATTTTAAAAATTATTTCATCTAAGCAGGAAGAGACTTGTTTAGATGGGGGTTGGGGAGGTATGTGAGCCGCAGTGAGGAGAAGCAGGCAGCCATAGGAAGGACTGGGGGAAGAACATTTTTTTTAAAGATTTATTTATTTATAGAGAGAGAGCATAGGGGAGGGGAAGGAGGAGGAGAGGGGCAGAGGGAGAGAGAGAAATAGACTCCCTGCTGAGCACAGAGCCTGACATGGGGCTTAATCCCACGACCCTGAGGTCATGACCTGAGCTGAAATCAAGAGTCGGATGCTTAACTGACTGAGCCATCCTGGCGCCCCAAGGGAAAAACATTTGACTCTTGATTTTGGCTCAGGTCATGATCTCAGGGTCGTGAGATCAAGCCGCACATCAGGCCTGCACTGGGCGTGGAGCCTGCTTGATTCTCTTTCTCTCCCTCTGCCCCTCCCCATGCTGCCTCCATGCCCCCACCCTCTGCACATGTGCTCTCTCTCTCTCTCTCAAAACAAAAAAAAAGTCCTGTTGTGCATAAAAGTCAGAGAACACAAGGCAGGGCTGTGGGAACAACGAGCAAGAGGAGTGGTAGGGGCTGAGGATGGAGAGGTGGGCTGGGTTAGGTCACTGGGTCTGAAGTTTAGTCTATGTTCAGTACAAAGTCATTGAAACAGTTTATGTTCATGCATCACAAGATGTGAATTCCAACACAATGGCATTCCATTTCTTCATGAAAAAGATGTGTTTATAAGTTATTCAAGCTCAACCTGAGTTTTTTAACCTAAAACTATGCTTTTCATACACTAGAGGAGCTGGTTAAAGGAAATTAGTGGAGTTTCTTAAAGTGAGACACAGCTGTATACTGTTTGTATGCTGCTAAAACTAAACTATAGCTTTCACTCCAGCCTAGTGAGTCGAGTGCCACACACAGGAGTCAGAGCTTCAGCCACCCCACTTCCTGCCGCCACGTTCAGACCTCTAAGCTACACAAACACAGATGGTTCCTAATGGAATCAAGAGAGAGCAAGGAGGGGCTGTGTCATTACCCAGGGGTAGCTTGCTGGCAGCATCTGGTCCCTTTGTTTTCTTCTTCTTTTTCCCCACTCTAGTTGGTACAGGAGGTTCATATTTCTTTTTCTTGTCCTTGAATTTTTAGAACAGCAGGAAAAACAAAAACCACACAAATCATATCAAAACACAAACTTCTTTGCGTAGGACCATCCTCTATTTCTAGTGGCTGTAATTTTCCTTATGTTTCAGAATGCTATTAAAAACTGTCCTTTTAAAAATAAAACTAGTTGGGTGGCTCAGTCGGTTAAGCGTCTGATTCTTGGTTTTGGCTCAGGTCACGATCTCAGGATCATGAGACAGAGCCCCACGTCAGGCTCCATGCTCAGCAGGGAGTGTTTCTCTCTCCCTCTCCCTCTGCCCCTCCCCCTCCCCCTGCTCTCTCTCAAATAAATAAAATCTTTAAAAAAACAAGGTAGGTTTTACATTCCTGCAGTTTTAATTGGTGAACGTAACTGATCTTTCTTTTTATAATACACAATGATAGTTGTTATTCAATAAGGACTAGAGGTCAGAATTCAGAATTGTATACCAAAAGTTTGAGCTGAAATAATTGTAAGATAATTCTTCACATCTGTGGATATTAAACACTAAAATTACAGGCAATTTATTTTAACACTCTGTAATGTTAGTTTATACATTTAAAAACCATTAATTCACAACTACTTACTTGACAGGTCAATTATCTTTTCGAAAACATGAAAAGGACATTGAATCTGTAGGCCAGGCTGGGTAAATAATTACATGATCACTTATTTTGCATTTTCAAAGTCATGAATCCCCAAAGAACTTCTCAGCTGAGATCTAGGATATGTTCCCTAATTTACTTGCACCACAGATCCATCTGGCTTATTTACCTTGTCATCCTTTTTGCCACCTCCAGGGCCATGACCACCACTCTGACTCTGACCCTGAAAAAAGAAATCCGAGGTGTACATTCAGAATATGAGCACTTCAAAAGAACATCCTTCTTATTTTCTTGTGATTCTAAGGATCAAGACCTCCTCCTCATTTTAACATTTCTGAACTTAAGGTGTACCCTGTAGTCAACATGTACATTTGGCATATGGTAGAATTTCTTTTTTTCCTGAAAAGCTGTTAGTTGCATCTTAAATCAAGGACGACTCTATTAAGAAACTGCTGTAACTTCTGTATCATGAGGAGGCTGGGATTCGAAGAACACCCTTTTTTGAGGGGAAAATATAGAGCCTGACATTCTTTATTATAAAACTACTTGACTGAGTATGTTTCATGAAATTAGGCCATCAAAGCTAAATCATTTTACCTGTTCAACAATCATTTATCAATCATTTACTCCTTACTAAGATCACACCAAGACCCAGGAGACTTTCCTTTCAGTAGCAACTTATGTACCTCCCCTCTCTAAAGCCTGGGGCTCTCGGGTAGGTCTTTCTTGCCAACCTGAAAAGCTAAATCACATTAAGGTATCAAGAACTCAGTGTATTAATAATAAGCTCATGAGATTTTGGACTTTAAAACAGACCCCTCAGGGGCGCCTGGGTGGCGCAGTCATTAAGTGTCTGCCTTCGGCTCAGGGCGTGATCCCAGCGTTCTGGGATCGAGCCCCACAGCAGGCTCCTCCGCTAGGAGCCTGCTTCTTCCTCTCCCACTCCCCCTGCCTGTGTTCCCTCTCTCGCTGGCTGTCTCTCTCTGTCAAAAAAATAAATAAAAAAATAAAACAGACCCCTCAGTTACAGGGCAATGCTTAACACAAACAGATCTCAAAAATGATGGTATTTTAATAGTAAACTTACTTCAATAGAGGGACCCTCTCCCCTCAAATCACTTCCACATTAGCAGCTCTAAATTAATACACTGCCAGCTTAATTATCAAGACAGAACAACCGTATCATGGTTACCTGAAAGAGTAAGGGTCAAACATATTTCCCTACATGCAGGATTCTTAAAATTTTGTGCTTTATTCTGAAGAAGGTATTTAAGGGCTCTGAGAAATTTTGGTTAACAAAATTATTACACTGCAATAGGCTGTCCAAATCATACGCCTTTAACAATTACTTCTACCTCCTAAAGAAATCTGCTGTTGGCTGGGGCAGCTAATGTGTGTGGGTTTCTTACTATGTGACTAAGTCTATACTAGACGTTTTCTTTTACTATCTTATTAATTCCACACCATCCTTCAAGGTGGGGTTCATTATTCCCACTTTCTAGATGAGGAACTGCAACAAGCCTAAGAACATGGGCTATGGAATTAGATGCATCCAGGTTTCAATTCTGACTCCATCCCTAATAGGCTATGTGACCTCAGGTAAGTTGGTCACCTCCCTGAGCCTTGGCGACCTTAACTGGAAAGTGGGGATGATAACTAGCTCCTGTTATGGAAAATGGGGTAATGCACGTAAACCACTCAGCATGTGCATGACTCAAAGTAACTACTAGCAATACCATATTATTGGTAAAAAGGAATGTTAGGGTCAGGCTTTTAATTATCAATCTGGTTACAGAATCTGAGTTCTGAAACCCATCTGGTTCAGTTCTTCCCTCTCTTTTGTTGATCCCATCTCTGTTTTTATCCAGGACTCTAGCCTCCCAACTGAGATTCCCACAACAGTTCTCCCCTCACCATTCCAGCTATTACCTTCTAAAACAAAGAGCTAGCTGATCCTTTCATTCTCCTCAAAAGCCTTCAACTGTTCCCTAGCATTTACGGTGTAACGTCCACACTCTTTACAGTGGTATACCTGGCCCTTGTCAAACTGGCTGCGACTGACCCTTCCCTTGTTCATCTACCTTTCTCATGATCCTGCAAGTCTGGCCCCACAGGAGGACGTTTTCCTAAACGGGTCCCAAACTTCTTCACGTGTGGGGCATTTTACATGATGTTTCTCGGTCTCCAATAACAATAAGAAACATACCCATTATTAAGTCCTTACTACATGGCAAGCAGTGTGCATTCTCAGGGTATCATCTCGTTTAATTCTTACAGACACCATGAGGTTGGTACTGTCATTACTTCTAGTTTACAGATAAGGAAACCAGGGCCCAGAGATGTTAAGTGACTTGCCTATTATCACAGAGCTTGTCAGAGATGTGGCTGGGAATCACTCAGGTTTACTGGACACCAATATCTGTGTGTTTCTCTACTGCATGTGCTCTAGAAAACACTAACAGCCACTTACTGTGTCTCAGTTTCCTCCTTGGTAAAGTGAGGATAATAATGATTACTGCAAAGACTGTTATAAAGAATAAGAATATGCCGGAAAATACCCTTACGTTTATTGCAGCATTATTTACAGTAGCCAAGATATGGAAGCAACCTAAGTGTCCATTGATATATAAATGAATGGATAAAGATGTGGTGTGTAAATGCACACAAACACATGGATATTACTCAGCCATTAAAAAAAAACAAAAACACCCCCCCCATCTTGCCATTTGTGACATTAATGGACCCAGAGGGTATTAAGCTAAGTGAAGTCAGACAGAGAAAGACAAATACCACATGATTTCACTTATATGTGGAATCAAAACAAGCAAAGCAGAAACAGACCCATGAACACAGAGAACTGGTGGCTGCCAGAGGGAAGCGCGGGTGGGCAAAATGGGTGGAGGGGAGCAGAAAGTACAGGCTTACAGTTATAAAATGCCTAAGTCAGGGGGATAAAAGTACAAAGGTACAGCACACATAGGGAATATAGTCAATAATACTGTGATAGCATCGTCTAACAACAAATGATAGCTACGTCTGTGAGCACAGCATAGTAAGACTTGCCCGATCACTGTGCTGTTCACCTGAAACTAATGTAACACTGCGTATCAGCTATTATTGAAGAATAATAATGCTGGAAAAGTACCTGGCACATGCTTAAGACGCTACCCCAAAGTCCTTATAAGACCTATACGATTATGAGCTCAGGCGTTCTTGATGTTCAGAATGCCAGCTCAACACATTTCCATCTCAGGCCCTTTGCACTTACTATTCCTTCTCCCTGGACCACGTTTCCCTCAGATGTTTGCATGGGCTACTCTCTCATTTTATTTAGACCTCTGCTCAAATGTCACCTCCTCAGAGGGACCTTTGCCGATACCCTATGTAACAAACAGCCACCCCTCCCCTCCCATCCCTTTCAATGAAACAGTCACATAACAATGGCCATCCCACCCATCTCTATCCTGCTCCACGGCATCGTATTACAGGTCTCTTCTTTTGATTTTTTTGTCTGCCTTGCCTAGAATGCAAGCTCCATGAAGACTGAGACTCACCAGTTACACTCACCCCTTGTGCCCTCAGTGCCTAGAGCAGAGCCCGCCGCCGCCCCCCCGCCCCAATTTGCAGGTGCTCAAATACCTGCTTAGTGGACTAACGAATAAATGCTGTTTGTATTATTCCTAATGCACCACGGGAGCGTCCCTCCGAGTTCCAGCTGTCGGACAAGCGTCCGTCTTTAACGCTTCCTCCAAATGCCCCCACTGCGAGCGATCTCCCACGACTGCGCTCTCCCCTCCTCAGCCGGAACGAATCCCTCCCTCTCCTCCAGACGCGCAGCCCCTCACCTGAGCGCCTCCGAAGGCGCTCGTCCCAGGTGCTTCGGCAGGCTCCCGCGGAAACTCCCCGCGCCGGTCAGCAGGGCCCGGGTCGGCGGAGCAGCAAAGCCGGGCGCCCTGACCCTCTCTGCCGCCCCACTAGTCAGCCAGGGGGACCCTTCGCGCCGAGCCCCGGCCCCAGGTGCCCCGGGCCAGGCCCTCCGGTCGGCCCCGGGCCGCGGCGGACCCAAGCACTGTCTCCGGGAGTCTCCGTCCCCCGATAGGACCGGGCCGGCGGGCAAGAGATTGGGCAAACAGAGTGCCTCGGGTACCCGCCTCGACCTCTCGTCTCGGGCCGCTCCGACCCCGTCATGCCGTGACCACCGCCCGAAACCCTTAGTCACTCACCATCTCGCTTCGGCCGCTCGAACCGCCGCTGCAGGAAGTGCATCCGCCAAGGCGGCCCTCAGAAGCGGAAGTTGCCTAGGAACGCTACGGAAGCCGATAAGGACCAAATCCCTCGCTGCCGGAGTCGCGCTCTGGGGACTGGTGTAGGTGGGGCGATATAATTTATAAGCAAAATGTGAATCTTGTGAATATCTTCCTTGGAAAAAATTTAATATAGAAGTTATTTATTCTTCTTTTTATTCTTTATTCTTTATTTTTTATTTTATTCTTTATTATTCAAATTCTATTACAACAATTTGAGACAATGACCTGGACTTAAAAAATAACTAAGACAATTATGAAAATATAAAGTATTTAAAATATGCAAAAATCATAACTGAGAACTTCACTTACTGCTCCAAGAACTGGAATGGGATTTGGAACTGCGAAGTTGACATATAGTTTTGGACCAACATTTAAGCTATTATTTGGTCTCTGGAATAAAAGTGATCATCTGAGAGTATTCCCTTGTCTAATGAGTTACTTAGATGTTTTCTTTTTTCCCGTGATGATTTGTGACTTGTGATGATGCCAAATGTTGTCCCAAAATAACTAATCTTGCACCTACTTGGTAAAGTTGATCATTTATTACATCCCCACAGCCATTAGAAAGATAACAAGCATTCCTTTGGCCTCTGGAAACTTCCATTACAGGTGCTCAAAATGCTGCCTGTTGCTGAACTGGACAGATGAATTCGTTTTTGTTTTTTGTTTTTTTCCTGCTCCTGATTAATTTAGGGCTTTTAGTTGTGAAATGCTAAAAATATTTCACTAACTCACACACAACAGGTACAAAATTTAGGAAATTACTCCTTCCTTTTCATTATCACTAAAATATTATAATAGAAAGTCTTGAGGCTGTTGACCTCCACTAGCAAAACTCTAGGGAGAATCCATTCTCTTGCCTTCTCCAGTTTCAAGAGGCCACCTACATTCCCTGGCTTGTTGCTCTTTTTCTGTCTTAAGGCCGGGAACATTGGCCCTGCTTCTGTCTTCATGTCTCTCTCTGACTCCACTTCTACCTCCCTCTTTCACTTTTTAAAAATTAATTTATTTATTGAGAGAGAGAGCGAGCGTGGGCGTGGGGTGGGGAGGAGCAGAGGGAGAGTGACAAGCAGACCATGCTGAGTCTGGACCCAAGATGGGGCTTGATCCCAAGACCCTGAGATCATGATCTGAGCTGAAATCAAGAATAGGATGCTCTTCCCACTGAGCCACCCAGGTGCCGCTTCCCTCTTTCACTTTTAAGGACTCTGGCGATCACATGAGGCCCACCCAGATAATCCAGCATAATCTCCCCATCTTTAGGTCAATTGATTAGCACCCATAATTCCATTTGTGACCTTTGCCCCCCTTACCATGTAACCTACCATATTCACAGGTTACAGAGATTAGGACATGGACATTTTTAGGGAATCCTTACTCTGCCGAACACACTAGCTATTCAAACACGGGCATGTCACCTCCCTCTCTGTGCCTCAGTTGTCCTCATATGTTCAAGAGGATACTAATAGTACCTCCGATCCATTCCTTGCTGTCTCCAGGCCATCGTGTCAGCCAGGTTAGGTCAATGAGCATTCTCTGGTGGGAGAATGGAAGGCGGGATGCTCACTGGTCAGGACAACCATGGCTCCAGCTCCCACAGAGTGACTGGCCCAGGGACTCGAACCGCCCTTTGTCTGTCCCCTCCAGTGGTGACAGGGACTTCCTATAGCTGCCAACCTCCGAGCTGCTTCCTATTCTGTGTTGGCTTCTCAGACCTGCAGTAAGTCTCTGTTGCAAGTGCTTGGAGTGGTGTCTGCTGTCCTGGCTGGGCGCTGGCCGATGCAGGGTCCTCCAGCAGGCAGGTCTCTGACCCTGGAGTCACAGCCCCCAGCGCTGGAAGCGCCTCAGAGGTCTTCTAGCTGTACACTTGTTAGGAGCTCCTGAAGTTTTGGTTGAATGGAGCCAACAGACATGTCTCTCCCGACATCATCTGTCCGTGGATGACAATGACATTGATAGAACAAGGGAAGGTTCCCTCATCAGTTCTATTCTTATCTGTCATTTTTATAGATGTTTGGGCTGAGAACTCTTATTCACATAAATGGAACAGGAAAGAAGTTAGTAATGAAAATGTCACTCAAGCCTTCTGTGTCAAATACCAAAGATCACATAATGACCCATTAGCAAAAGCTATTATTAGTGGTAGCTTAAGTCTTTCTTCCAAGTGGTGGCAAAGAACAAGAAAACATGGCATGTACAAAAGGATCTGTTATGCAGTCACAGAAGTCACTCGCCTTCTCAGTTTCTGGGAAAAGTGCCCAAAAGGCTTTACCAAAACACATCAAAACATGATCTGTTATCTCCGCTAACCCTTCACGCAGGGACTCCTGATAGATTGATTGATGGATTGAATTTCTTAAAAGGTGTTATATTTATTTATTTGAGAGAGAGAATGAGAGAGAGCCCGAGAGCGGGGTGAGGGGCAGAGGGAGAAGCAGATTCCCAGCATACTCACATTATCTCTAAAATAAAATAAATAAATCTTAAAAAAATTTTAATACTCTTCCTTGTAATAATAAGTCTGCTTTCATAAATCCCCCCTTCATAGTTTCCTAAGGATGGGTGGTCCCAAGGGGGTTTTGTCCCTTGAAGTATTCATTAATTTCCTCTTCCTTATTTCTTTATAAGCAATAGAATACTACTCTTTGCCCTTTTGTTGGTCTGGGTCTGGCTTCGAGGCGGTTTTCATTGGTAAGATGGGAAACTTGGCAGTAGGCTCTCAGGACGATAAGGGCTTTACATTTTTGGGATCCTTCAGATCCGTGGTTACATCTCCCAGGGTCTTTGTAGTGAGCTTCTTTCTGACTCGTGACTCTGGGGGTACCACGCGTCTTCTACACAAAATGTGGTGCCCTGCCTCTTGGCCCTTCCCCCTGTTTTCATTTTGTTTTGTGGTTTCTTTTTCTTTTCTTCTTTCTTTCTTTCTTTCTTTTGAGAGAGAGAGCGAGCAGGGAGGGGGAGAGGGAGAGAGAATCTTAAGCAGGCTCCATGTTCAGCAGCGCTGAGCCCCAGACGGGGCTCGATCTTACAACCCTGAGATCATGCCCTGAACCGAAATCAAGAGTCAGAGGATTAATTGAATGAGCCACCCAGGCACCCCTCTTCCCACCTTTTTAAGGAATTTATCTAGTGCCCACATTTTTCTTCCATTTTTGTACCCTAGCAGTTGCTATGTATAATTTCTTAACTATGTAGAGCTCTATTTCCCACTTTTACCTGGGATAGATATTCATATTTTTCCGCAATTTTCATGTCTTTCTGCCAGATTATAGGTTATTTTGGTCACTAGTGGCAAATATTTTTGCAATGTTTCCAAATGGTTTGGTTTTTCTTTTTTTGAAGATTTTATTTATTTGAGAGAGAGCCAAAGAGAGAGAGAGAGAGAGAGCATGAGCAGGGGGAGTGGCAGGTGGAGGGAGAAGGAGAAGCAGATTCCATGCTAAGCAGAGAGCCCCTGGAATCATGACCTGAGTCGAAGGCAGACGCTTAACCGGCTGAGCCTCCCAGGTGCTCCTGGTCTGATTTTTCTTAGCCCTCCAAGTGCCTTCCTGAAATGGTCTCTCTTGGGTTCAGCTTTGACTAATTCCACATCAGGCCCCACTTGCAAAGGGATCAGCCCCAGATGAGCTTCGCTGCCAATCGTGCCCTGCATGGAACCTTCTTTGGTTTCACCTGCCTTTGCTGATACCTTAGGATCTTACCCCAAGTGAGATGCCTGGAAAGTCTATATTCACACAAATCTAGTCCCCAATTTATTATTGTTACTTCTGCTATAGTCAGTTCAAGCAAGTCTCAAGGAGTCTCTTCTGATTCTCCCAAATTGTCTAACATGCAGTGAGTTCATGACACAGAATCCTGGACCATGCCCCTGTCACAAGCACGCTATGAAGGTACGTCCGCGAGCGTGTCTTTCTACAATGTCAACTTGATTCGATCCTAACGCAAGGTTGACCTAATTATAAAGCAGGTTCGGGATTCCAAATTCAAGGACATTTCATGACGCATTTAACTTGGTTTCATTCATGTCACACAAAGCAACGCACAAGACAAAGTCACACCGCAAACGTGATACAACAAGAGGTAAGAAGTTAACGAGCCAAATGGGAAGTCTGTGAACATGCAGCTGGGGGTGAAGGGCATGCGGTTGGGGTGCTGGTTCAGGGCAGCTCTTGGCACCTGCTGCGTCTCATGTGATGTTCCAAGATCAATGGGGCAGAGCCTTTGGGGGCAGTTGCCTTTCTGATGCGGTCAGACATAAAAGGTCAGCGTCTGGAGAGTCTGACAGTTTGTTGCAAAGTCCTCTCTTTTAAAAGGGGTTTAATCAGTCTGGGGCCTTTGCAGGTCTTCTCTGTTCTACTGGTTGTGGGTTCTGGGTGTTGTCATCCTGGGCTGGTTTCAGTGATACCTGGCCTTAGCGGCAACACCATTGGGTGCTTGCATCACTGCTTGACGTGAGTGACTCCATCTTGTTCTCTACGACAGCGTAATGGTTAAGAGCACAGACTGAAGTCAGGTTGCCCGGATTTGACCCCAGCCTGCCACTCACATGGCATATCAGTGGGTGGCCCCAGGCATGAAACGTCCCATTTGTAAAATGGGTGTACTAATAGAGCCCCCCCACAGAACCACTTGGAATAACAAATTTAGTGACATTTGTAAAGTATTTAAAATCGTGCCTGGCATGTAGTAAGCACAACATATGTTTGCTAAATACTTTTTAAATGAAGCGTTTGTGTAAAATGACTTGAAGTTTGATAATCTGTCACCAAAAATAACCCCCAGCTTTAGCGCCCAGGCTGCTTGTTCCTGTGGGTGTGTCTTCTGGGCTTGGTGACTGAAGGAGGAATGAACCGGGGCCAGTTTTCTGGGTGGCCAAAAAGGTGCGTGCAGTTCAGATACTCGCCAGCAGAGAGCGCCACACAACCAAATACTGCGCAGGGGCCTGTTTCTCCTGACCAGTTACGTTCCCTTCAGAGCTGGTCTCTGGTGCTAGGCTCCCAAACGGCCTGGACCCCCTCCCTGGGCACCCTCTGCTGAGGTGCTCCCCAGGCCTGGCCCGTCCTCTTTCTCACGAAGCCCCTTCTGTCCGCGAAGCCTGGTATTTGGCCTCTATCAGACTCAAACCCTGGCCCCTGAAGGGGGGCAGAATTTGTCATCCCAGAACACGCTTCTCCGGCCTAAGGATGATGTTAAGCTGGTTATTTTAAAGAACCTGCAGACATAGGAGCAGCTCTGAAAACTGAGTAGATGTTACCCTTTTGTAAGAGACATTGACAAGTAAAAGGGAAATCTCCATCTGTGCCTCCCTCGTTGTACCAGGAAGAGGGGCATGACCAACTCTCTGGAAACTCTTATCAAAGGAAAAGGTAATGACTTATGTCTGCATAACAACCATACCCTTGTTTTCTCTGTTTTCCTGGTGACCTCCCATTTTGTCTTTAGCTGAACATGGTATTTTAGGGAATGGCTCCGGCCATTTCTGAGAGATAGTGTTTTCCTAGGTCTCTCCCAGGGGTATTGGAGATATACATGTTATTAAACTTTTATTTTTCTCCTCTTAATCAGTCTTTTTATTAAAGGGGTGTCTCAGCCAAGAACCTAGAAGGGTAGAGGGAAAATTATTTTCCCTCCCCCACACCCTTCAGGCACTGCTTCTGGAATCTACTCTCTGGCCTCACTGTGGCCACCTCCATCCCTCTGTCCAGGCTCCACCTGGCTGGCCACCCATACCGGAGGAAGACGTGCCTGAGCTCCTCTTGGTGCTGGAACCATGTCACTCCCAGTCCCACCCCCAACCCCCTTCCTCCTTGTTTCTGCCTTGAGCTCTGGATCTCCAGAGATGAACTAAAGCTGAAGACTTTATTATTTTATTTTATTTTTTAAATATATATATATATTATATACATATATATATATATATATATATTTTTTTTTTTTTTGAGAGAGAGAAAGTGCACAAGCAGGGAGAGGGGCAGAGGGAGAAGCAGACTCCTTACTGAGTAGGGAGCCTGATGCGGGACTCGATCCCAGGACCCTGGGATCATGACTTGTGCCGAAGGCAGACACTTAACCAACTGAGCCACCCAGGAGCCCTAAAGCCAAAGACTTTAGATTCCACCTGCACTTCTACTGAGTGTCTAGTGGCTACCCTCTCAGCCACGAGCCCAGATGATGTACAGGAATGGTTTGACTTCTGTGTGTTACTGAAAGAGGACCCACTTGTTGCCTTAACTGCCTCCATTTTGACCTCAGTCTGTGCTTGCTGACTGATTAAATTCTTCTTCCCAGCTCATCCCTTACCTCGGGCAGAAGACCAGGCAGGCAAAGCATCCCGTGGTGGGAACCGAAACTACCCCTCCAGCAGTAAGCACTGCCCTGACGCCAGCAGGACCTCGTGTGATTGACCCCAAGACAATGACCGACCTGACCTCTGTTGCCCAGCTGCGTGCACCCACTGACCTTTGTCCCACCGTTTTCTTATATAGCCCTAGAAGCATTTTCAGCACTTTGGAGACAGCCTTTGGGACACTAGTCTGCTGTCTTCCCAGTGCTGGCCTCACTGAAATAAATCTCTTTCTCGTTTCAACCCAGCTCGTGTCTCCGCCTCTGGATTTTGCCAGCAGCGAGAGGCCAAACCCCATCTGTTTGGGCCCCACTAAGAACATTGCACTCAGTTGTGCAAAATGTTATCACTGGGGGAAGCTGGTAAAGGATATGCAGGATCTCTCTGTATGATTTCTAACAACTGCATGTGAATCCATAATTATCTCAAAATTAAAAGTTTAATTTTTAGAAAAGTGGATCAGTACCATTGATCGAATAATTACTGCGTGAACCCACTTGGCACACTTCTGTCTCATTAAATTCTCACTCAGATCTGAGAAAGAAGTATTGTCACCCCTATTTTATGAGGAGCTGGGGTTCAGAGAGGTTGGGGGGACTTGGCTTGGAAGTGGTACGGGTCAAGATTCGAATTACTCAAAAGCCCAAGCACCTCACTAGGTGGGTTCAATGGGCAGAAGAAAGAATCAGTGTTATTTAAAGATGAATGAATAGAAATTAACAACCCAAAGGACAGGAGAAAGTGAAAAAGAAAAAAATGAACAGTCTCGGAGGTCTGGGATCGCATCTAGTGTTACAACATACACGTAGATGCAGCCGCAGAAGGAAGGGGAATACGAAAGCAAAACAAAAAAAATTGTGAAAAATGAATTGCTGGTAACACCTCAAAGTAGGTGAAAAAACATTCACTCACAAATCCAAGAGGCTCAACGAACTCCAGGTAAGAAAATCACAATATAGGAAGGAAGGTAGATAGGCGACTGTAGACACGGTCCTCACAGAGGAGCTGGCCGCAGCCATGGGGCTTTGCAAGGCGGGGGACGTGGCGGAAGGGGTCAGTCCTGTCAGCCCAAGGCTGATTCTAGGGACCGGCTGTCATCAGACAGGAGTCAGAGGGGTATTGGCCGGTGGGGGCAGGGGGAGCGCAGAGAGAGGGTGAGACGGGAGTCCTGGCTGTGAAGATGTCAAGGAAGTGATGGGGAGAGAATTCTCAAGGAGGTCAGTGGTGTCAGGTGCACAGAGCAGCATAGAAGAATCAGGACAGGGAACCAAAAGGCGAGTGGACATGGTTCATAAGGAGATCTCCCAGGCACGTTCCACCAGTGCCCTTGGACTCTAAATGGGAGTGGAGTCTTCCCCTGGGGGGCAAATATGTCAGTGCTTTACAAATGCAAACTTTGACCCACCTCATTCCAATGCTAGGAGTTTATCCTACAAAAAGTACTAAGTGTGGGCACATGGATTTCTGTTCATTTGTGGTGATAATAATGACAGCTGACTTGTGTTAAGTGATTACCACGTGCTGGGTGCTTGGCTTGCATTATCTCATTTACCTCAGTGAGGGAAACGCTATTTTTATACTCATTTTACAGATGAGGAAACTGAGGCATAAAGACGCTGAGTAATTTATCAAAGGTACATAATACGTGAGAAAGCTCAGATCTTTCTGAGACAGAGTCCCTGCTCTTACATATGAAAGCAGCATAAATGTCAAGAAATACGGGCTTATATCCATTATGGCATATCCAACAACCAAAATACCATGTTATTGTCTGTCCTTTCCCAACCAGAGTTCAGCTCCATGAGGCTGGGGACCTTCTCTGACTTGTTCCCCAGGGCCTAAAATGATGCTCACACATAGCAGATGTTCAATAAATACTTGCTGAATGAAGGAAATAAACCTACGTAATAGAATATTATAGATTATTAGAATTCATTTCTTTCAAGGAGTAGTTAATGACATGAGAAAATATTCATGATAAATGCTGGTGATACTATTCTTAGTAAAAAGGGAAAATAGAACACTAAATATATAGTATGGTCCCAACTTTGCTTACTTGCTTATTATATGTAAGAAAAAAAAGCTTAAGGAAACACATCAAACTATTCGCTGGGATTGCATCTATCTGAGTGGTAGAACAATTTCTTTTAAAAAGATTTATTTGTTTATTTCAGAGAGAGAGCGCGAGCAGGGGAAGCAGCAGAGGGAGAGGGAGAGAGAGAATCTCAAGCAGACTCCCTGCTGAATGCGGAACCTGACTTGGGGCTGGATCCCAGGGCCCCGAGATCACAACCTGAGCCAAAACCAAGAGTCAGATGCTCAACCCACTGAGTCACCCAGTCACCCGCCCCATTTATACTTTTTTCCTCTACTTTTTAATGAACCTGTTACTTCCAAAGTTAGAAAAAAATAAATGTTCTGTGTGATGAACAAGGTTGGGAGAATGAGGCACGGAGCTCAAAGCAGAATGGAAGGTTCAGGAGAAATAAACTCTGGGGACATGGAGTACTGGCTCCAGCAATCCTGCTACAGAAAGGAGAGGAGCTGGACAGGAACGGAAGGGGAAGCTGGGTCAGATGAGGCTTTTTCAAGTGATGGGGATCCTGTGAACCTATCTGAAAGTAAGAGGGAAAGAAGCCTGAAGAGCCAAGTTTGAAAACCCTGCAGGGGAGTGGAGGTGACACTCAGTTTAAATGTCTCTGCATGTGGCCAGACACAGTGGAGAACACCTGAGCAGGACATCCCATTCCTTCAACCAGTAACTAGTTAGGGAGGCCCCACCAGATGCCTAGGGCAGGGACACAGTGATACAAGGATACAGGAGTGAGCAGGAGAAGTGGCATCTGAAAGACAGTGTCTGGGCATTAGAAACATTTGTCCCCAATAATAATAATCATGTAACTCTTGTGGGATAAGTGCTCAGAGAGTAGGGTGAGGAGATATGGCCAGGGTAGAGATCAGATGTGAGGGTCAGGGACAAGAGGTCCTGGGGTGGTTGCTGTTGTGGGAGAGGAAGAACTTTTCCTCTGCCCTCTTAGATTCAGTCAATGGGGACATGCAAATTAAACTGACAAGAGACATATTAACAGGAGAAAAAAAGGCTTATTTGTATGCATAACAAAAGGAGCTAACAGATTTCAAGCTATACTAAAAGCTGTGATCACCAAGACAGCATGGTACTGGCACAAAAACAGACACATAGACCAATGGAACAGAATAGAGACTCTGGAAATGGACCCTCAACTCTATGGTCAACTAATCTTTGACAAAGCAGGAAAAAACATCCAGTGGCAAAAAGACAGTCTCTTCAATGAGTGGTGCTGGGAAAATTGGACAGCTACATGCAGAAGAATGAAACGTGACCACTCTCTCACCCCATACACAAAGATAAACTCCAAATGGATGAAAGACCTCAATGTGAGACAGGAATCCATCAAAATCCTAGAGGAGAACATAGGCTGTAACCTCTTTGACATCGGCCCCAGCAACTTCTTTCATGATACATCTCCAAAGGCAAGGGAAACAAAAGCAAAAATGAACTTTTGGGACTTCATCAAGATAAAAAGCTTCTGCACAGCAAAGGAAACAATCAACAAAACAAAGAGGCAAACCATGGAATGGGGGAAGATATTTGCAAATGACACTACAGATAAAAGGCTGGTATCCAAGATCTATAAAGAACTTCTCAAACTCAATACATGAGAAACAAATAATCAAATAAAAAAAATGGGCAGAAGATATGAACAGACACTTTTCCAATGAAGACATACGAATGGCTAACAGACACATGAAAAAATGTTCAACATCATTAGCCATCAGGGAAATTCAAATCAAAACCACATCGAGATACCACCTTACACCAGTTAGAATGGCAAAAATTGACAAGGCAGGAAACGAATGTTGGAGAGAATGTGGAGAAAGGGGATCCCTCTTACACTGTTGGTGGGAATGCAAGCTGGTAGAACCACTTTGGAAAACAGTGTGGAGGTTCCTTAAAAAATTAAAAATAGACCTACCCTATGACCCAGCAACTGCACTACTGGGTATTTACCCCAAAGATACAGATGTAGTGAAAAGAAGGGCCATATGCACCCCAATGTTCGTAGCAGCATTGTCCACAATGTGGACCTAAATAAATTGTGGAAGGAGACGAGATGCCCTTCAACAGATGAATGGATTACGAAGATGTGGTCCATATAAACAAAGGAATATTACTCAGCCATCAGAAAGGATGAATACCCACCATTTGCAGCACCATGGACAGGATTGGAGGAGATTATGCTAAGTGAAATAAGTCAACCAGAGAAAGACAATTATCATATGGTTTCACTCATTTATGGAACATAAGAAATAGGAAGATCGGTAGGAGAAGGAAGGAAAGAAGAAAGGGGGGGGGGTAAACAGAAGGGGGAATGAACCACGAGAGACTATGGACTCTGGGAAACAAACTGAGGGCTTCAGAGGGGAGGGGGGTGGGGGATGGGCTAGCCTGGTGATGGTTATTAAGGAGGGCACGTATTGCATGGTGCACTGGGTGTTATACACAAACAATGAATCATGGAACACTACATCCAAAACTAAGGATGTCCTGTATGGTGACTAACATAACATCATAAAAATAAAAGGGAACTAACAGAAGAAGTAGGTAGCGCAATACATGGATAAAGTTAGAGGCATATATACCTAAGCTTAGTAGGAGAAAGTGGGAGGAGAGGCTTCTACGGGAAAGACAAGTAGGTTTCTTTAGGATAAAGACAAGTGGACTTTTAGGAAAACAAATGGGAGATAGAAAGTTTGTGATGATGTTTGTCTAAAAAGGTACTCTTAGCCTTTCCATCTTCTTCAGGGCCATGAAACTCCCCCAGAGAGGAAGTTTACTGTAGGTTCACCTGTCTCTCTCCTGGAAGTAGACTTGTCCCAAAGAGGGAATTCATGGAAGCCTCATTTCCTAGAAGTTGCAGCTGTTAGTCAGATAAGGGAGGCTCTGAGAAGGTTTCTTTCTGCATCTGTTGAATTTCAAATGTTTTCAGCTTAAAGTAATTTTCATACCAACTCTGGGGTTCTGAGCAGATCTCCACAGTGTTTAAGATGGGATCTGAAAGGAGGAGGGAGCCAGGCGGAGATGTCTCCAAGCAAAGGTCGTGGGGTCCCCAGCAGTTAGCAGAGGCACAGAACAACTGGATGGGAAGTTCTAGAATGTGAACTTAGGGTGCATCTCAGTCTGAAAACTCTCCGGATTTTCTAGAGACAAAAAGGCAAAGAAAATACAGGTTGGGAGCCAGAATGTCTAAGTTAGACCCGACTGCCCATCAGCTGTATGGTCTTCATGTCTCTGACTGCCAATTTCTCATCTGCAAATTAGGGGTAATTTACCAAAGACCAAGAGCACCTGCTCCAGGGAGCCCAAGAGGACTGGGTTCGGCCACTTGCCCTAGTAAACCCAGGAGCAGAGAGAAAGCAGTGGCGAAATGAGAAAGAGATTTATTTTAGTGAGGCCAGCACTGGGAAGACAGCAGACTAGTGTCCCAAAGGCTGTCTCCAAAGTGCTGAAAATGCTTCTAGGGCTATATAAGAAAACGGTGGGACAAAGGTCAGTGGGTGCACGCAGCTGGGCAACAGAGGTCAGGTCGGTCATTGTCTTGGGGTCAATCACACGAGGTCCTGCTGGCGTCAGGGCAGTGCTTACTGCTGGAGGGGTAGTTTCGGTTCCCACCACGGGATGCTTTGCCTGCCTGGTCTTCTGCCCGAGGTAAGGGATGAGCCGGGAAGAAGAAGTTAATCGGTCAGAAAGCACAGACTGAGGTCAAAATGGAGGCAGTTAAGGCAACAGCGGGGTCCTGTTTCGGTGTCATGACCAGGATATTGGCAGTGGGGCCATCAAGATGCAGGAATGCCCCTCCCCACCAGGACCCTGTTTACAGCCACACTCATTTTGCTCCCCATCCCCCAAGTCCTAGCAACCACGAATCTGTTCTGATTTCCATAATTTTGTCATTTCAAGCACACTACATAAATAAAATCATACAGATTGTAACCTTCAGGGATTTTTTTTCCCCACTCAGCGTATGCATTTGTTTTCTAGGACTACTGTGGTGACCAGGTACCATAAACTGGCGGCCTTAAAATGCCAGAAACGTACTGTCTCATGATTCTGAAGGTGAGAAGCCCAAATCAAGGCGTTGGAGGGGTCACGCTCTCTGGAAGGCTTTGGGAGAAGCCATAGGGCCTTGCCTTAGCCTCCTGCATCCCTTGGCTCAAGGCCACACGGCTTCAGTCTCTGTCTTCCCGGGGCCATCTTGTTAGAAGGACACCAGTCGTAGTGGGGTAGAGACCACCCTTGTCCAGCATGGCCTCATCTTAACTTAATTAACCTAATTATATCTGCAATGACTCTATTTCCAAATAAGGCCACATCCTGAGGTATTGAGAGTTAAGACTTAAGACAAATCTTTTTTGGGAAGGGAACACAGTTCAACCTGTAGCAACGTCATTCCCTAGAGACTCACTATTTGCTTTTCTTAAAACAACACAACACAAAACACTTTATATAGAAGTATCTGTTCATGTCCCTCTTTCTCCCCACAGATTGTGAGCTGTCGGCCTTTCCTGCCTCTCTGCCCCAGCACCACTTCCGGCATCCAGGAGGCACTCGGTAAATACCTGTGGAGGAGGCATGGCTGAGGCCTCCCTGGACCCATCACGTCTGTGTCCCGCCCACCAAGCTCGGGAAGGCTCCCCATCAGCGGCCATTTCCAGGGTTCCTGCGGGGGGGAGGGGGCACTGTGGCCATGTGCAGGCCGGAGCTCCTTTGTGCCTCCCTCCTTCTATCCATATTCCCTAGGACTTCTCCCTGGCCTCCGTCTTCTCTCTGCCTTCCCAGTCTGATCAGTCTCTGAAGGCAAGGGCTGGAATGGAAGAGAAAGTAGAAAGAGAAAAAAAACATGGATGAAGATCAATTCTTTAAAAATAGAAGGAATAAGGGCGCCTGGGTGGCTCAGTCGGTTGAGCACCTGACTCTTGATTTCGGCTCAGGTTGTGATCTCAGGGTCGTGAGATTGAGCCCCTGTGTCTGCTCTGTGCTCAGCAGGGAGCTGGCTCGAGGATTCTCCCTCTCCCCCTGCCCCTCCCACTAGTGCTCACTCTCGCTCTATAAATAAATAAATATATATATAAAATCTTTATAAAAAATAGAATAATTATAAAAATAACAAATAAAGAAATTTAGGGTATAACGGCATTCTGCATCCATTCCGCTAGTGAGCAAAGCATGAGCTTGATGCTGAGTGTAGGGCGAGTTCAGCAAGGGGCCATAAGAGAGTTTGATCCTCAATCTTTCACTTCCGGGTTGGTTTTCACGGCACAACAGGTCATTCTTGTCGAAGCTCTCATCCGGGGTGTTAGCTGGTCTGTCCTCACCACATCCTCTGGGGCCAGGCATTTGCTTGAGGCACGAGCAGCTGTCACCCCTGACACTCTGTCACTCTGTCACATCTGACGTAGGTTCCCCGAGTCCGGCACTGTTGGCGCCATTTGCCGTTCTCCTTGTGCGTCTGGATGGCAGCGGCTGACAATCACGCGTCAGCAAGAGACTGAGGATAAACGTATTGACCCCACGTACCAGGAAGAGGCTACAGAGGGATGGTGATTGGGTGGGGACTGGTTTTCTAAGGGCTGAACTCATTAGTAAAATGGTAGCGTGACTTCCCACAGCCTGGGAGTGGTGGATGCTGGGATATCAATCACTGGCATAAAGAGGACCCCTCTGGACCTCTCCTCAGGGCTTTGTGGTCCAGGTTGCTCCCAGGATGGGTCTCCCCAGGAGCGTCACGTAATCAGAGCAGGGGTTCAGAACATGGCATTCCTGAGTCCACCTTGGGCCATGGCCCAGCCTTTCGACCTCTCCGCTGGGTG
This sequence comes from Ursus maritimus, assembly GCF_017311325.1. Classification (NCBI taxonomy): domain Eukaryota; kingdom Metazoa; phylum Chordata; class Mammalia; order Carnivora; family Ursidae; genus Ursus; species Ursus maritimus. Next base: position 12,666,902 of record NW_024425008.1, read on the forward strand.
ACCTTGGGCAAGTCACCTGACCTCTTTGGGCCTCAATGTCTTTCTCCGTAAAATTAGGTTGTAACTGAGATGATGCGTTGGAAGCGCATCCCGTAGAGCTTAGCGCATAAAAATCACTTACTACATATGTTCCAGGATTCCAGCTGACTCGTTTACTCGCATCTACTCTACATACAACCTGACTTCTGGGCTCAGAGATCTACTTACAGTTTCCCAAAGAACTGTGTTTATTCATTCGTTTGTAAAGGGAAGTGGAAAAAGGCTTGGGTGGCTGTTTTCAGAAGTTAGGAGAAATCCTAAAATGGAGAACAGACACATTCTTCCACCTGCTAGGAGAGAGAGACCCCTGCAGGGCTCAAGCCCATCAACTCCCACTAGCAGCCATAGTGGCCCCTCTTGTGGAAGACTAGACATTGGAGAGAGGAGGGCACATGTGGAAGCAGAAAGCCCTCCAGATTTTCCCTTCCCCCACTCAAGTCACATGAGCAAAACCCAAGTAGTTAGAGATGGGGGTTCCCATAACAACAGGGACTGGTATCTTGCTCCCTGGCTGCAGGTGGGCTAAGTTACAGATGTGTCTGGGCACCAGGTTGCAGCCTGGGAGGGAGTAATTTTGGTGGGAACTTGATGTGTGTGCCTGGAGTTGGGGTACCCACATGGGAGCATGACCGGGGCAGTTCGCGGTGGCAGGTGGAATGAGAAGACAGTCACAGACAGCCTGTACTTCTGTCTCATCATGCAACCAGTGGATGCCACAGAAAGTAGCTGAGCTGGGGGTCACGAGAGGTCAGCTGGAGAATGCAAAGCCAAACTCAGGGGGCAGGGCGCTGTGGAGGTATCCACAGGGAGCCCTGACAGAACCCCAGGGCACTCATGAAAGAGCTGGCATGTTGACCAGTGGATGTCAGCCAAAACAGACTGACAAATAGCCTCAGCTAAGACTCAGTTCTCAAAATGAGATAATATCGCTCCCTAGGCGAGCATCTGTAAGCACGAGGGGGTGTTTTTTGTGGTCACAATGATGGCAGGGAGGGGAGCTGTCCTGGCATTTAGTGGACAGGGATGCTGGACAGCTTGTGAGGCATGAAACAGTCCAGCTTAAAGAAGAATGGCCCTGGGGCGCCTGGGTGGCACAGCGGTTAAGCGTCTGCCTTCGGCTCAGGGCGTGATCCCAGCGTTATGGGATCGAGCCCCACATCAGGCTCTTCCGCTATGAGCCTGCTTCTTCCTCTCCCACTCCCCCTGCTTGTGTTCCCTCTCTCGCTGGCTGTCTCTATCTCTGTCAAATAAATAAATAAAATTAAAAAAAAAAAAAAAGAAGAATGGCCCTTCCAAACTGCAAGATACTCTGGAACCACAATAGATACTAAATAGCCAAAGCAATCATGAGAAAGATGAACAAAGCTGGAGGTATCACTCTTCCTGATTTTCAAACTACATTACAAAGCAATAGTATTCAAAACCGTGTGGTACCAGCATAAAAGCAGACACATAGATCAACAGAACAGAATAAAGAGCCCAGAAATAAACCCACACATGTATAGTCAGTTAATTTTGCTTCATCAAAGCAGTCAGGAATATACAATGAGGAAAGGACAGTCTCTTCAATAAATGGTGCTGGGAAAACTGAACAGACACATGCAAAAGAAGGAAACTGGAACACTTATCTTATGCCATACACAATAATTAACTCAAAATGGATTAAAGACCTGAATGCAAAAAAAAAAAAAAAAAAAAAGAGAGAAAAAAAGATTTGAATACAAGGCCCGAAACCTGAAACTCCTACAAGAACTGATAGGTGGTAGGTTCCTTGGCACCAGTCTCGGTAATGATTATTTGGATTTGACACCAAAAACAAAGGCCACAAAAGCAAAACTAAGCAGGCAAAAGGACTACAACAAAGGAAAGTTTCTGCACAGTGAAGAAAACCACCAACAAAATGAAAAGGGAGCCTACTGAACGGGAGAAAATATTTACAAACAATCTCTGATAAAAGGTGAATATCTAGGGGCGCCTGGGTGGCTCAGTTGGTTAAGCAACTGCCTTCGGCTCAGGTCATGATCCCGGGGTCCTGGGATCGAGCCCCGCATCGGGACTCCCTGCTCAGTGGGGAGCGTGCTTCTCCCTCTCCCTATGCCGCTCCTCCTGCTTGTGCTCTCTAGCTTTCTCTCTGTCAAATAAATAAATAATCTTTTTTAAAAAAGGTGAATATCTAAAATGTATCCAGAATGTATACAACTCAAAACAAGCAATATCAAAAAACAAGCAATCCGTTGAAAAATTGGCAAACGATCTGAATAGACATTTTTCCAAAGAAGACATGCAGATGGCCAGCAGGTGCATAACAGGTGCTCAACACCGCGCATCATCAGGGAAATGCACATGAAAACCACAGTGAGGAAGGGCCAATATCGAAAAGACAACAAACGCTGGGGAGGACGTGAAAAGGGAAGCCTCGTGCACTGCTGGTGGGAATGCAAATTAGTGCAGCCGCTATGGAGAACAGTGTGGAGGTTCCTCAAAAATTTAAAAATAGAGCTATCTTCTGATCTAGCAATTCTACTTCTGGGTATTTGTCTGAAGGAAATGTGTTTTCATATAGTGTTTTCAACTAGCTTGAAAAGCTATCTGCACCCCCATGTTCATTGCAGGATTATTTACAATAGCCTAGACCTGGAAACAACCTAAATGTCCACTGACGGATGAGGGGATAAAGACAATGTGTCTATAATACAACGTGTACACACACACACACACACACACACGGGAATATTATTCAGCCGTAAGAAAAGAAGGAAACCTTGCCATCAGGATAATATGGATAGACTTTGAGGGTATTAGGCTGAGTGAAATAGACAGAAAAAGATAAATACAATACAATCTCACTTATATGTGGATTCTTAAAAAAAAACGAAACATCCAAACCCATAGATCCAGAGAACGGTTTGGGGGTTGCCAGAGGCAGGGGTGGGGGACGGGGGCTGTGCAATGAATGAAGGTGGTGGTCGTAAAGTACAAACTTCAGTTATAAGATAAGAAAGTCCTAAGGAGGTAAGGACAGCATGGCGACTAGACTTAATAACACTGTATTGCATTATGAAAGTTGCTAAGAGAGTAGATCCTGAAAGTTCGCATCACAAGAAAATGATTTTGTCTTTACTGTGGTGATCACTTCGGAATATATACAAATATAGAATCATTATGTTGTACACCTGACACTAATACAATGTTATATGTCAACTCTATCTCAATAAAAAGAATAAAATGCAACACACTCCCTTGAGGAGCTCAGATTCAATTATAGACTTTTGCAGCATCTCTAATCCCTCCAGCCAGGTGTGTCAGAGGACACAGTGGGAAGGGGGAAGGGCAGAAAAGGAGAGGCCCCGCCCCTCACCCCTGCTGCGTGTGGGGGGAGGGGTGTCTTGGGCTATGAATTGGGTCTGATTTGGGGGATGAGGGATGCTTTAGACTGGGGTTGACTTCCTAATCAGAGTGAGTCTTCCGAAAATGTGACTGTTTTTAATCCTAGATATGACCCAAAATGCTGGGATCTGCCCAAGATATGCAGGATTTTTCAAGGCAGGGGTGAAAGCACAGGTTGGAGAAAAAAAAAAATTTAAAGATTTATTTATTTATTTGGGGAGAGGGGCAGAAGGAGAGGTAGAGAGAGAGAAGCAGAGAGGGAGAGAGAGAGAGAGAGAGAGAAGCTGAGTGCAGAGCCAAGGGGGTGCATGGTGAGAGTGTGGGGGGTGGGGGGCTCGATCCCACAATCGTGACATCAGGACCTGAGCTGAAATCGAGAGTCGGATGCTTAACCGGCTGAGCCACCCAGCCGTCCCCAGGTTGGAGAAAATTAAAACCACTTCTGGTTTGAACTCAACCTGAATTGCAGTAAGCTAGCTGTCCATTCACTCACTCATTCATTAAGTATCCACTGAGCAGTGACCACGGGCCAGGCACTGGGCGATTTGCTGGCTACACAAAGCTCCCGTTCTAATGGAACATACAATCTAGTCAGTTTGCATTTCATTCCTCGGTGCCTTTGCACAGGCTGTTCCCTCTACCTGGAGTTTCTGGCTCTCTTCATCTTCCTGCTCCTGGTAAGATTCTTCCAGACTCAGGTGGGGCTTCACTGCTGGACCGGCCTCGGGAGCCCCTTCTTCCCATTCCCTCCGCAGTTCCAAGTACCAGCCTGCTCCAATCACTGGCTCACGGGCTCGTTCCTCCCCTAACCTTGTTACTTCCAGCCCCTCAAGGAAAACACGCACCGAATCATGACAGAAAACTCTGAAATGACGGTCAGGTGATTGGGAAAAATCTGCCTCCCTTTAGTTACCACTGGGAGATCCTAAGCACGTCATTCTCCACCTGGGAACCCCGGGCCTCACCTTTCCCATCTGTGAGGAGGGTTTACAGTCCTTGCCCTCTCGGGTGCCATGGGCATGGAATGGAGCTGGGTGGATGGAAAGCCCGTTCTGGGGGCTAGGCTGCTGGGCGCTCCCCCCGTGGGTGCAGGTGTGTCCTAGCCACGGCCGTGGAGGAACCTTGTTAAACAATTACTCCGGCTTCTGAATTATCCCTTACATTGCAAAGTCAGGACTCTGGTGAGCTTAATATTTTCTAGGGCTTGTAGCTTTATGGATTGACTCCTCAGAGCGATGATGATGACGACGACGATGGTTTCTCACCTCTCTAGTTGCTTCTTCCCTAATTCCCTGCTTTTCAGCCAAATGGGACCAGTTTTTGTTTCTGGTACATGCCCTGGCTTCCCACCTCCCTGTCTTTACTCATACTTCCAACTCTGCCGCCAGCTGTTGAACTCCTACTCAACCTTCAAGACCCACCTCGATGCCACCTGTCAATAAAGCTTTCCCTGACACCATCCCCCTGCCCAAAGTTGTGCTCCTGCCCTCCTTTCTTAGAACTTTCTCATTTGTTGACTTAATTAGGGAGGTGGTGCCTGTCTCATCTTTTTTCGGAGCCTGGAAGCTTTGGGAGTAGGGACCGTAATGGTTTTGTGTTTGTGCCCTGCCACCTGTGCCTGACTCCGTGGCTTGTGTATGGGGGAAACACAAGAAACTTCCCAGAGAATGGAACTGAGATCTTGGGGGACACAGTGGGTCCTGGGACAGAAGCCAAGCAGCCCAGCATCTGAATTGACTTCTGCCTCCATCGCAGTCTGCCTGGGCCTGGCTCTGCCTGAATGTGCCCACATCATGGCAGCCAGAGGCACCTGCCAAGGCATATGCCCACGGCGTTCCCATAGGCTTCCCCCAGCTTCCAGGAGAAAGCAGCCGTGTGCCCAGGGAAGCCCTCGCGGAGGTAAGATTAGGTAGACCTTGTTAACAAGAGCGTTCGCTAAAATGTTAAAACTTGGCTTTCTCTGTCTCAGCAAAGCCTTCTTGCCAGAGCAGAGTCCCTGGGAAGGCGGCAGTCCCCGTGGCATTTGAACAGCTGAAAAGCCAGCTGCTGGAAAAATTCCAGCTGAATGGCTGCCAGCCGTGGATTGACTAATTTATGGAATCCAATTTGTGATATTAATGGTAAGCCTCCTTAGTCAGGTGTGTCGGCTCTTCGCACGGGGCAGAGAACAGTGGAATGAAGAGCTGATTTCAAAGAGAGCAGAGAGGCAAGGAGCCAGCTTGCAGGGCCGAGCTGGAGAAAACACTGACCGGCGAGGGGCTCGGGCTCCAGACCCTCCAGGTTCCTTCTCCTTCCAGGCTGGAGCGATCACAGAGCTCCGCGGCTTGGTGTGTGCCCACTGGGTTTCAGGGTGTTGCCATGGAGCATTTATGGAGCATCTACTGTATGCATGGCACACTGGCTCAGGGATTCGAGAACCTGGCTCTGCCATTTATGGGATGACAACCAAGTTTGCCTGTCCAGACCTCGTTTCCCTCACTGTAAAGTAGGGATGATGGTGACAGGGACATGAAAGCTTCTGTTTGGTGAGCACTTTCGAGGGGCCAGGCTCTGTGCCAAGAGCTTTCCTGCCATATCTTAACCTAGAACCCACTAACAGCACCATTTTATAGATGGAAAAGGAAAAACAAGGCTTGGAGAGTGTGCTGGGTTAGATGCTGTGTCCTCTGCCCCCACCGCCTCCTATTCATGTCCTTCCTGGAACTTCAGAACGTGACCTTGTTCAGTTATTTGAAGATAGGGTCATTGCTGGTGTTATTAGTTAAGTTATGGGGGGGGGAGCACTGGAGGTAACATGTGAGTAGGTTTGGCCTTTACTCCAGTACGTCTGGTGTCCTTATAAAGAGAGGCTTGCTAGCCTCACAGTTCCGGAGGCTAGATTTTGGTTATTTTAAGCCACCCAGTGTGTGGGAAATTGTTATGGCAGCTCTAGGAAACTAACACAGAGAGGTTAAGTAAGTTGCCCAAGGCCACACAGCTGGGAAACAGAAACCCTGGGATTCCAAAGCAGATTTTGATTCCAGAGCCCCTGTGAGAGCCATTAGTCTGTATTAAACGAGTCAGTTGTGTAAATCCGCCTTGGAATGCGGCATGAGCTAAAGAAGTTAGCATGTTACAGTTGCTGTCGCCTTCAATTATGCATCATCACGGGCTCTCCCTCCTCTGCACACTTCACGGGGCTGATGTGAGGACCAGAAAGATCGGGAATGCTTTGAAGACAACTGTAAGTTATATCACTGTTCGTATTATCAGAGACAATGAGGTAAAGAACAAGTATAGCTAATATCTTTTCACGACCCACTGAAGTGTGTTTAGTCAAAGTGACACCAGTTCATCGTGATAAGAGGGACGTGGGCGACAAACAATTCTGTTGTCTTCTGGAGACAGCTTGAGATTCTCCTGCTGCCTCGTCTATGTTTCCCGGTGCTGCCACCTGCCAGGACAGAGGGTGAGGGAACGGCTCCCCAAATCCCTGCCGAGTGCCATGTGACTTTGTCATTCTCCTCCCTGCCACGGGCTGGTGCGGGTCCCCTGCCCTTGGGGTTGGCCAGGTGACTTGCTGGTCAGTAGAATGAGATGGAAGTGATAAGGTGCTTAATCTTTTGCATTTCTACCTGCCCCCTGGTGTCTCTGCATCAGCACGAGAAGAGCATTCGCGGGCAGCTTGCCGAGTCCGGGTGGAGGACGAGAGACCCCCGGCACGGAGCCGCCTCCAGGGAGCACAGCCTGGCTCAGCCCATGCCCAACCCTGCACCCCTGCAGGCAGTCAGTGCTCCCCCTCTGGATGCCACTGGAGTTTTGAGGGCGTTTGTTAGGCAGTATTATGATAGCCAAAGCAAACTGATAACACCCCCGAGGACCTGCTCCTTTACAAATCCAGCTGTGCAAGTGATGCTACGGTCACCTGGCGCTCTGGCGCACAGTGGGACTCAACAGCAGTGTGGGCGCTCCCTGGAGCCTCCCTGGGGACTTGGGGATGGAGAGTAGAGTCACGTGACTGGCACCTAATGATTGTATGACCATAGCTTCCTTAAGCTCTTGACTCAGATTTTCATCTGTAAAATGGGAATGAATATATGTTCCCCCTAGGATTGCTTTGAGTATTTTAAAAAAGATTTTATTTATTTATTTGCCAAAGAGAGAGAAAGAGCGTGAGCAAGTGTGCACAAGCAGGGAGAGTGGCAGAGGGAGAAGCAGGCTCCCCACTGAGCAGGGAGCCCGACGCGGGACTCGATCCCAGGACCCTGAGATCATGACCTGAGCCGAAGGCAGCCGCTTCACCTACTGAGCCACCCAGGCTTCTCTGCTTTGGGTATGAAATGAAATAAAATCCGTGAAAGGGGCCGGCACAGTGCCTTACACACGACAGGTCTCAGCAAGCAGGTGGGTAGAGGTTAGAGGCCCCGCACGGACGAGGCTTCTGCATGTGGGTGAGAAGGTGTGTCCTTCTGTCTGTCTGCCCCATGTTTCCCACACTAAGGCTTGGGGCCCGAAGGAAGGTTTATTTGCCTATGAACCTGGATGCCCTTCATCCATGTCCTTGAAGAGTCTGGCCCCTCAACTTGCCCACCCTTCACGATGTAGTCCTGTGTGGCAGGAAGACGTCGAACCGCAGTTAGGTGTTGGGGGCGGCGCTGGGTTGGAGACCCTGCTGCCGGCTGGACACAGGCGTGACCTTAGCAAGTTAGGGTCTCGGGGCCTCTCTTTCCTCATCTGTGGAGCGCAGGCCATTGTACTGGCCTCACGGTTCAGCTACAGGGGAAGGTCAGATGTCCTCACGTCCCCCCTAAGGCAGCGGCTATCACTACCATCTGTGGGCCAGGCCAGGTCCCCGCCTCCCAGGTCTTACCCAACTCCACGCACCTGAACTCACCTACCAGTCCCACCCATGGAAGCTTGTCCCTCTGGTGGCCCCATCTTGCAAGAAGGAAGAGGGAGTGTGAGCCATGTTTTGCTTTCAACACCCACCCTCCCCAGCAGAGGGTTCTCTCTGAAATGTTTCTGGGGCAGAAACAGCCCATCACCCCCTCCATTCTCTCCTGCTTCTATCTCCCTTGCTCCCTCCCCACACTGACCCTATGACACCTGTTGGGATCCATCCAGAGATGATTCCAGAGCTCAGCTCCTGACCCCAAAACTCACAATGAAATGGAATGAGGTGCAAACATAGAAATCAGAAAACAATTGTATAACTACCACTTTACCAAACTCGTTCTCTGTGCCTGGCACCAGGCTGGGAAATTTCTCTGCTCTCTCTCTCTGAATCCCCCACAGCCCGTGGGATGGGAAGATGGGTGGTGTCATATCCACTTGGACAGTTGAAGAAATGGAGGCTCTGTGCAAAGCCCTCCAGGGAACTGAGGGGAGTGGGGAGGGAGCAGAGGGGAGGCGGGTTGCTTCTGATACATGGTGGGAGAGGGTAAGGCTGGGAAGACCTCAGAAAGAGAGCATATTTAAAGTGCCTTCGAGGGGCGCCTGGGTGGCTCACTGGGTTACGCATTTGACTCTTGATTTTGGCTCAGGTCATGATCTCAGCGTTGTGAAATCGAGCCCCACATCGGGTCCGAGCTGGGCGTGGAGTCTGCTTGGGATTCTCTCCTTCTCCCTCCATCCCTCCCCTTGACTCGCACTTTCTCTCTCTCTCTCTCTCTCTCTCTCTCTCAAAAAATAGAATAAAAGGCTCTACTATAAACCATTAAAAAAAATAAAGTACCTTTGATGTTGAAGAGTTAGGAGGGGCAAAGGAGAGCAAGATATAGAGATACAGAGAGATGGGAGAGAGACAGATGGAGAGATAGAGATGAGAGACAGAGAGAGGGAGAGAGAGAGAGAGTGCAGGTGCCTCAGCAGCTCCTGTGAGCCAGGAGAAAGCAGAATGACTCACGACTGATTCTCACAGGCCACGGCCCCAAGTGGCTTTTCATCTGTAGGGCAAGTTTACAGCTGAGAAAGGAACAGTTGTCTTTAGCTGTTCAGCTAAAACGGAAGAATCCTTGGGGATTTAGTAATAAGTATAAGAGTTTATAAAGTGCCTTTTTATTGTTAATAATAATTATGACAGTGGTAATACCAGCAGCTACCTCTGTTGAGTGCCTCCCCTGCACCCGGCACTGTGCCAGGTGGTGAACATAATTCCGTGCTCACTACAATTTAGAGGGTAGGTCTTCTCACCTCCCTCCACATCTGGATGTTGAAGCCCAGGTGCTTGCCTAAGTGACACAGCAGTGGCAGAATAAGGACTTGAGGGGCGCCTGGGTGGCTCAGTCGTTAAACGTCTGCCTTCGGCTCAGGGTGTGATCCCGGCGTTCTGGGATCAAGCCCCACATCAGGCTCCTCTGCTATGAGCCTGCTTCTTCCTCTCCCACTCCCCCTGCTTGTGTTCCCTCTCTCACTGGCTATCTCTCTGTCAAATAAATAATAAATAAAATTTAAAAAAAAAAAAAAGAAGAAGAAGGACTTGAACATAGGTCTCCTAACACTCAGAAAAGGGTGACAAAGGATGGTCAGAGTTTGAGCTGTTGCAGAGCTCATGCCCCCTCCCCCACTCCCTTCCATCCCTCCTTGGGCCTCTAGGCCAGGCCCTCCAAGGCCAGTGGCTGGGGCTGGCAGTGATCCTGTTGGAGGTCTAGCTAACTCTGCACTTGTGTTCAGGAGCTGGGTGCGCTCCATCTCCACCCACTTCTCCACCCACCTGCAAGGGCTCCCACCTGCCTCCTTCCAGGTCCATTCTCCAAGGACCACTACTGGAAACCTTTCTGGAGCTTTGACAACATTAAGAATGGAGCCGTGGTCATAGCCCTGCTCTGAGTCTCCCCTGCAATGGGCTTGTGCTTTCCCAAACCATCCATCCTTCCTTCCTTCCTTCCTTCCTTCCTTCCTTCCTTCCTTCCTCCCTCCCTCCCTCCCTCCCTCCCTCCCTTCCATCCACCCACCCTTCCTCCCATCCATCCATCCATCCATCCATCCATCCATCCATCCATCCTCCATATGTTTATGGCGCATATCCTATGGGTCAGGTGCTCTGCTAGATACTGGCCTCATTGCAGCGAACAAGACAAAGAGCCCGCCCTCACTGGAGCTCACATTCTGGTGGGAAGACACAGCAGAGAGATAAACCCACCAATAAATACCACCAGGGTATGTGGAGGGCCAGATATGATCTGTTGTTTCTTAGCCCCATTCCCTCACTTCCTCTTCCCAGTAATGACAGAAAAGAACGAGGACGTTGACAACAGAAATAATAGCCACCACTTACTGATGGCTCACGCTGTGCTGGACACTTCGCATGCGCTAGCTCATTGTACCATCACGACAGCCCCATGCGGCTGTGCTGTTATTATCCCCGTTGCCCAGTCACAGAGAAGTTGAATAACTAGCCCAGGCCACAGTGTTGGCAAGTCGAGGATGGGAAGAAATTCAAACCCAGGTTCTCTGGACCCCAAAAGCCTTTCCAACACACCCTCTCCCCAACCATTGTGTGACTCGTCCCTCCAACACGCCTTCATACACACCCTCGACTTCTAATGCATCTTCTCCTCTCATGACTGCGAGCTACGAAAAACCTACTGGGTTCCAGGCAGCACCTGGATACTATACGTACATTATTGTTTCCAATCCTCCCAAGGACCCCCCATGTTAGGTATCTTATAGGTAGGGGAGCTGAGTCTCAGAGGCTAAATAATTTGTCTCTGGTCACACGAATAGTAAAGAATGGAGCTGGGATTATACCTTTGGTCTGCTTGGCTTCAACACCCATGTTTTTTCACCATCTCACATCGATCCGTCATCCAGCAAACTCCTACACATCCATCAAGACCCAGTCTACATGTAACCTCTTCATGAAGTCAACCTTAACAACCTGAAGCATGAGTTTCCACTTCTGTTCTCCCACCGTCCCTTCGATATGATATTAGTTTGTGGGTATTGGTTTACTTCTGCGCCTTTCCCCTAGGCAGCGGGCTCCCCTCCTCCTCCAGAGACTGGGGCTCTGTGCATTTCATTTCACTTCTGATTTTAAACTAACTTAACCTGTTAGCCTATCTGTCCATTTATTGCTGCCATTTACCACAAATCCAGTTAGGGTGGAATGAGGATTTGGTCCCAGTGGAGCTAATGCAACAAGCATTCTCAAGGTCAAGTCTAGCCCTTAGCAATATTGTGGAGTCTGCCTTCAATGACTTCTGTCCCCACCTCTGTGGGCAACTCAGCCTCTCTGACTGTATCTTTCCCCTCTTATTAGGAACACCGGCTGATAAACATTCATCCCCAAGTTAAAGTCCCTGGAACCCTGTGCCTCAGGGACCTGCATTCAATCCAGAGATAACTAAGAGTGGAATTTCACCTCCCTGCACTTGGAGCAGGGCTGTGGTGTGACTTTTGGGATCTCTTTCCTCTGTAAAACATCTTAGAAATTATATTTTATGACTGCCTTGGTATAAAGCCAAGTATAATCCAGGGTGATTTATATTCCTTCCCTCCCTCCCTCCCTCCTTCTTCCTTTTTTTGGATGAAAGATACAACTTTATTGTGGAAAACCAGTTGGCAGAAGTCTCTAACTAGAATGTTTGGCCCGTCTATTTACTATATATATACAGGGGCTGGGGTTTCCCATACACAGCTGGCCATGTCCCTCGTCAGCCTTGGATATATTTATCTCCCTCAACAACGATCATTTCCTTCCTCTAGCCCTGGGACTGCTATGGCCGCAGAACAGACACAGGTCTTCAGGGTGACATCCCATCATGTAATTCCTGGGCACCACCTCCTAATCCCTCAGGCTCCCTTCCCAGCCTACGACCCCTGCAGAGCACTCCGGGGGGCCCCCTGCCCTGTGGAGGGGCTTCAGTGGGCATTGTGGGGACACCTCAGACATTGACTCTACCTCCGAACCTACGACTTCAGTCTAAATACTCTCACAACTGTGAGAAAATATCAAAAAGCTCAAATCAAGGGACCTTCTGCAAAATATGTGACCAGTATTCTTCCAAACAGTCAAGGACATGAAAAACAAGGAAAGACTAAGAAACCATCCTAGATCAGAGCAGACTGGGAAGAAGCCACGAGGACTACATCCAGTGTGGTTTCCTGAACTGGATTCTGGAACAGAGAAAGGACATCAGTGGAAAACCTAGTGAAACTAGTGAAGCCCCTGTAGAACAGTTAACCAGAAAGTACCGATGTTAATTTCTTAGTTTTGACAATTGCACCAGGATTGGGTACGATGTTACCATTTGGGGAAGCCTGCTGAGGGGTATATGGGAACTTTGTCCTATCTGGGCAACTTCTCTATAAATCTAAAATTATTCCAAAGCAGAACATTTATTTTTAAAAATATCAAAGAAATCCATAAGTAGGACTTTTTTTTTTTTTTTGAACTGGGATGCTATCCTTCCCAAAGGCAGTGTTGTATACCAAAAGCTAATCTTGTATTCATTGAATGTCAGGTTCTTTTGATGACTCCGGGTGGCTTGTGGTGTTTGGGGGCAGGGAGGAGCTCCATGACTCCATCCCCACAACCCCTACCAGGGGGTATGTGATAATGAGAGCAAGTCTCGCTCCAAATTCTGCCAAACATGCAGGCGTTTGTTAGTAAACTGCCCAGATAGTCTCACAAAAGGTTGGAATTTCAGGAAAGGTGTCTGCCTGTTTCAGAGACACAAATCTACTCCACGCACAAAAGCCTCGAGCAACAGCATCCTTATGGCAGGGAAGATAAGCCCTGTGGTCAAACCAGAGGTCCAGAAGCTCTGGATCATAAGGGAGGGTCAGTATTCATCCTTAATCACGCAGGGGGTCCCGATACTTCACTTATAACTCCGCTAACCCAAACACGCTTCTGTCATTGCTAATGCGAATGAGATCGCCCTAGCGAGTGGTTTCAGGGGTGGATTAGCTTGTGGACGGAGCCTCGCACACTACACTTCTCATACCGAAGTATTTACAATATTCCAGGGAGGCAACGTCTGCAAAGAAAGCATCCCTTACACAGGTTGAAACCCGCTTTGCCTCTTTTTTCCCACAGCAAGCAGGACATCGCTACCAATGGGGCTCCAGGGTGCCACCGAGCAGAAGAGAAAGCCAGGTGGGTGCCTGCGGGCAAACCCTGGAGAATGTGTACATGATGGATGAGAAAGAGGAGGGGGCCCCGTGCCCAGAGAAGTAGGGACAAAATGGCAGACACAATTTTTGGGAGGCTGTGGCCCACAGAACCGAATACTTCGGGAGATGGAGTAAGGTCTACGTCGAAGCGTCCGCGGGATCTGACAACACGGCGGCTGCGGGTGAGCTGCCGTTGGTGGTGCTGGTGGCCACAGTGGTGTGCTGGAGGCCAAGCCTGAGTGTGTAGGATGAGGGGAGACGGGTAGAGAAGAGGAATGGCAACCCCAAACCTTGCTGGGGGACGTGTGGCCCTGAAGGAGAGGGGAGAGATGAGGTGGCAAATCAAAGAAATTTCTTTTGTTTCTTGTTTCTTGTTTTACTGTTTTGCCGGGAGCAGCGTGGGGGGCAGGGGTTCAGTGTGGTGCACCGTAAGTGTTCAAAGCTTTCCTATCAGCCAGACGTACCTCTTTGTTCCTTTCACTTTGGGCACACTTAATTTTTTTTTTTTTTTTAGGATTTATTTATTCGCTTTGGAGAGAGAGAGAGAGGGAGTGGGGGGAAGGGCAGAGGGAGACGGACAAACAGACTCCCTCCTGAGCACAGAGCCCCACGTGGGGCTCAATCCTACGACCCTGAGGTCACAACCTGAGCCGAGATCATCGAGAGTTGGACGCTCAAGCGACCGAGCCACCCAGGCGCCCCAAGGGGACCTTTCCTACCTCCTATGGGTATTAGGCGGACTGCCTGAAATAATGTACAAAACGCACTTAGCAAACGCCTGGCGCACAGCAAGAACTCAGTAAGTGTTAGCTGTCATCACAGGGCCAGTCGAGGAAATGAAAGGCGCCGGAGAGAAAGGGTTAATGATGGAGCCCAGTCCTCAGCCACAGCCCTAGACGGTCTCGAGTCTGACACAGAGACGCTGACTGTTGGTCCGTTTCTCTTGCTGCATGTTTTATGTGGAGCGTGGTCAGAGAATGTGAGGGACGGGAGCTGGGACGTCATCGCGCTCACGGAACAGGCAGCATGATCTGGCTTGGGACCCGCATGCTACTAAGTGGTTATTTGATAAATGTCTCTATGTAGGGTGGCATTTGGTCTAAGAATTGCTTTCTTAACTCCCGGTGGTGAGGTTTGGGGGAGGGAGCTAACTCTCTTCCATCTCAGAGTTTTGGGGGTCCCTGTCTTTTTGCAAAGAGAACCTAACCGTTGTAAATGACCAAACTGGCTCAGGTCCGGTCACGGGAGGCCCCCAAAATGGGCTTTTGAAGTGAAGAGATTAGAGGACCAGGAAATTAAGACAGGGGAAGAAATGAAGTCTCACAGGGGCTAAGTTGAGTAAGAAAATGGAGTCCATGGGCACCTGGGTGGCTCAGTCAGTTAAGCATCATTAACCCTGACCCAGAATAATCCAGGAGAGGATGAGAACGTGAGGTGGGAAGGAATATCAGGGTGTCCAGAGAAATGGAACCAATTGGAGATAGATGAATGACAGATAGATAGATAGATAAAACATATAAAGAGATTTAAAGACTTTATTTATTTGAGAGAGAGAGAGAGAGAGCACTCAGGTGGGGGGAGGGGCAAAGGACGCGGGAGAAGCTGAGCAGGGAGTCCGATGCAGGAGTCGAACCCAGGACCCTGGGATCATGACCTGAGCTGAAGGCAGACGCTAAACTGACTGAGCCACCCAGGCGCCCCTAAAGAGATTTATCATGAAGAATTCGCACATGGGATCACGGAGGCTGAGAAGTCCCACAGTCTGTCCTCTGCAAGCTGGAGACCCGGGAAAACAGTATAAATTGAAGGCGGGAGAGCCAGGAGCCCTGAGAGCGGAGATTGACGTCCCAGCTCAAGCAGCCGGGCAGAGAGCACATCCAACCTTCCTCCACCTTTCTGTTCTGCTGGGACCTTCAAGGGATAGGGTGATGCCCACCCACACTGGGGAGGCCAGTCTGCTTTACTCAGCCTATGGATTCCAATGCTAATCTCGGCCAGAAACGCCCTCACAGACACACCCAGAAAAAATGTTTAACCAGATATCTGGGCATCCAGCGGCCCCGTCGAGCTGACACGTGCAATTAACCATCACAGAAGAGAGGAGGGAGAGAAAAGCCAGAAAGATACTATGTATGTGCTTATGAGGGGCTCATACAACAGAAATCCCACATGTGTTCACACAGGAAGGCATTTAAAGATCCATTAGAAAAGAAAACACTAGTTAGATCACTAAGAATCTCAGAGCCAGAGATGACTACCCAAGTATTAGCACCTCCAGAATTCACAGCAATCTCGAGGGTTGGGAGGAGAGGGCTTTGAACTGATCTTATCTAGATATTAAGGGGCCAGAAAAATTCACATTAACATCGATCTAAGTATCTGAGGCCAATCTTTCGACAAGTTCCATACTGTAGAATAAAGTCTCAAGTCCACGAATCTCCAAAGAGTGGACTGTGCCTTACTCGTCTTTCTACCTCAAATGCCCAGGGAGGAACTGGCAGGTGGTAGATACTCAGTCAGTGTTTTCTAAATGAACGAGTGATTGCATGAACGGAGCAGGGCATAGATTCGGCCCTAAAATGCTTGAATTAGCTGCCGTAAAACCCCAACAGGAAAGCTAGTCATTCTTGCTTAGATCCTCGCCCAGTCTTATTAACTCATATTTAATAAATAATTTAAAATACATTGGGTACCCTGGATACTTGGACAGGTGTCTATTTTAGGAGCACTAATTAGGGGAGGCACAGTGGAGAGTGGCTGGTCCGACAGGGGCAGTGAGAGCTGAGGAAGCGAGCTGCCAGGATGACCCTAAGCAGGAGGGAGACAAAGGTCCACAGACACAGCGTGGAGTCTTCAAGAACAGAGTAAGTTAGTTCTTCTATTGAATGCTTGCTCTGAGCCAGCAACTTCTGGTCATTTTATAGTCACTTAAGCTGTGCAACTCAGCGGTAAGATTAGGGTAATTATCGGCTTCACTGGCAGGGATGCTGAAAGTCAGAGAAATTAACACTCTTGCCAATATCCAAATCCTCATCTGTCTGATTTTTCCACTGCTCGGTACTGAACCCATTTTATTTTATACTTTATCTTCATTTTTGAATATTTTAAAGCAATAGGTAACTACAAAGAAGAAATTGAGAGTGAAGCATATGGCAACTCAGAATTAATTACCGTTAGCATTGTAGGTCTATTTGTTTCTAGGGCTTTTTTTGTTTTTGTTTTTGTTTTGTTTTTGTTTTTTTGTCTCTTAAGAAAAATCCCTCTACTGGATTTATAAAAATGATCTGTTCGCATTTACCGGTTTTGTATCTAATTTAGCAATCTTACCTTGGCATTCTTTCTTCCCCGGTGTGTGAGTGTGTGTGTGTGTGTGTGTGTGTGTGTGTGTGTGTGTGTGTAGAATACTCTGTATTCTGTATATCCTGGTCCCCTCAGTCTGGTTTGTTATGCTCCATTGTCTGTCTCCTCTTGTTCCCTCACTGAGTTAAAGAAATCTTTTATTTTTGCTCATTATGTATTTGTATGGGACATATGATTTTCATGTTTGGAAAATTATATTTCAACACACGGCCCCCACCAAGAAGAGAGTATGAGGGGCCACTGCAGGGGACAAGGGACCGATGTCTGATCTGAATCTCATCCTCACACTGTTCTTTCTAGGCTCCCAGGACAACACCACCTCCCTCCTCAGCCAGGCTAAAATTTTCCAAACAAATCTTGCAAAATATAGCTCAGGGAAGATTTAAAAAATATATAAAAACACAGAATATAGAGTAAGTTATAGAGGATAAACTTAGAACTTCATGAAAATCATTCTCGTAACAATTTTGGAAGCTGTTAAAAAATCTTCATGACCGAGTACCATCCTAGACCAACGGAGTCAGAATCTCTGGAGACAGGAATAGGGCATCACGTGTTTTTAAAGCTTTCAAATGATTCTAACATATGAGAGTAGGGAATGCCTGGTGCAAGGGGAGAGACTGGAGTAAGGAACTCTAGATGGAGTTTTCTCTCTTCCTTCCTCTCCCGGCTGTGTTAGGGAAGGAAAGGATGGGATGCCATCTCCTTAGGGCTCTCCTCTGGTTTACTTAGAGTTCATTTGGAGACAGAAGCCACGCCGGCAGTTTGAACAGGGAAAATGGAACAGAAACAGTTGTTAACCTGATGAGAGAACGAGGACTCCTGGGGTGTGTGTGTGAGAGAAGGCAGCAAGGGAAGAAAGCAGCAGCCACCTCTAGAGCTGAGGGGGTGGTCGAGGGAGGTCCCTGGGAACGTAGAGGAGGGCTCATCCCTTCCTCAAAGCTGACATCCAGTCTTCTAGGGTGAGAGTGTGCCATTTGGTGCATTTCCCTTGAAGCCTGACTAGAGAAGGGTTTCAGGGCTTAGGATGGTTTCTGACTTTTTTTTTCCTTCAGGCTCTGAGGAGTTTAATGGGTGTGATGCTTAATTTTATGTGTCAACTTGGCTAGACCGAGGTACCCAGGTATTTGGTCAAACACCAGTCTGGATGTTGCTATGGAAGTATTCTAAAGATGAGATTAACTTTTAAATGGGTGAACTTTGAGTAAAGCAGATTGCTCTCCAGAGCATGGGTGGGCCTCATCCAATCAGTTGAAGACACAGAGCAAATACCTGAAGTCACTGGAGGGAGAGGCAATGCTGCCTCTGGACTGTCTTTGGACAAGAGTTGCAATATCACCTCCTCCCTGGGTCTCTAGCCTGCTGGCCTAACCCTGCAGATCTGGACTTGCCGGCCCCCACAACTGCAGGAGCCAATTCCTTACAATAAACCTCTGTCTACATATCGATACATGCTATTGGTTCTGTTCCTCTGCCGGTCCGTGGCTCCCACAATGGGTGGCTGCCTGTCCACCTTCCCCAGGCAGTGCCCCTCAGTTTGGCACACCTCTGTCCCACTCCTTTTCCTCCAGGAGAATGAGGCATTGAGGCTGGTTCTGCCCTCCATTCCCACAAGGTAGAATTCAAGCAGCTCAGGGGACGTGTAAAGAGTCCTTGAAGTTAGTGAATGTCCCGGAGTGCCCAGGCTGACCAGGAAGAAAAGAACCAGAGATTCCCGTAAAAGGAGGAGAAGAGTCAGCACAGATCCTCCTTAGAGGACGGAGAAACAGAATTCCAGAAAAGTAGGAGCAAGCAGTATCCCCCAGCTCTGGACTCGCCTCGAACTTCTTCTTCCCTCGTGTCTGGGAGGTGTTCACAAACACTCATCATGGAAGACACAGTCTCTATCCTTGGAATCCTTGGTCTTCCTTCTTCCTTTCTTACCTACCCATGCCTTCAGCAGAGCGCTTTTTCCTTCTGGTATCCACTCTCCCAGTCCTAGCTCCCAGCCACACTCTTCCATGCAGACCTCCCTGACTTTCCCAGGCCACGTGGACTCCCACCCCTTCCTGACATCACCCTGGAAATTTTTTAATAGTTTGTTTCAGCCCTCAGTTACATAATGTGTTCTTGCGGTGTTCACTGTGTTCCTGAGGGACTGCCCTGAGATTTGTTCTGTCCTTTCAAACAGCTCACCCCGGGCAGGCTTTGATATTTATTGAATATTGAACTGACTTACGAGAGCCGGTGAGAAAGCAGAGGTGAATGTTCGGACAAATGGGTGGGGGTGGTCCCCAGACTCATGCACGGGTCAGAGAAAGTTGGGAACAAATCGTGGGGACAGGTGCACTGGGCAGGTTTTGGGTCATCTCAGTGGCCACCAGCCTAACCAGCCTGGATGCACAGAGCTCTGCTGTAATTATCTCAGGAGTCCATAAATCCTTCTCACTAGATCTGACGCAGGTCCTGCACCTTCTTCGAGGCCATCCCGTTTCTTTGACCCCCACCTCATCCCACAAAGCAGCACCTCCCACATGTGACAGTGCAAAAATACTGATTTTTATGGGAGGGTGATGGAAATGCATATTAAAAATTCAGATTCCCTGGTCCGCAGAGATTCTGATGGAGAAGACCCGGGATCTGCCTAAAAAGTCTCCCTAGGGGATTCTGACGGTTTGGAGGAAGGTGGTACATACTAGATGCTTGGCTCCTGCTGGCAGGTCATTCTGTAATGACTAAAATCCAAGGGCAGCTTCTGGGCAGACTCAACAAAATTCAATCACTGAATGCCCTAGGAATACATAGAAATCTACCCAAGGACAGCGAGGAGATGATTTAAAAAAAAAAAATCCCTTAAAAAAAAAAGTGCCATCTTCTGCATCAATCCAGGAGGCTAAGTCATTACCTTCACCTAATAGCTTACTGGAAGCATAGTTGTTAGGGCAGTTATTTTGCATCTGGGCAATTTAAAATAATTAGAATTGGTTCTGAGATGCGGAAAAGAGGTTCATTTCGGGGAGCCATTAGGATGTGGCCATGGAGGCAGAGCCTGGTGGTGATGCGGGCCGGACCCCAGGGGAGGGTCTCCTACCTGCCCTTGATAGCTCGTGCTCAGGCTGGCATTCTTTACTGGAAAAAATTGCCCTGGAGGACTTGTTAAAATACAGATTGCCTGGCCCTACTCTCAGAGTTTCTGATTCCTGAAGCTGGGCTGGGGCCTGAGAATCTGCATGTCCCACAAGGTCCCAGGCGCTCTGGGGGCCACACACAGCTTTAGATCAATGGCCAATGTCTGCCTCGGACGTGAGACCTGAATTGGAGTCATAGACGTTCACCGAAGTCACAGCCCACGTTGAGGTGTGACTGGCCGTGTGCAATCTCGAGAAGGTCTTGGCTTTTTCCTTCTTAACTTTTTACTTTGAGATAATTTTAGACATACAGTCGAGCTGTAAAAATAGTACAACTTTCCATATACACCTTTTATCCAACTTCTCCTAATGTTAACCTCTTAACCACAGGGCGATTGTCAAAACTAAGAATTTAACCTTGGTACAATACCATTAACTAGGCTGCAAAATTCATTGGTTCCCACCCCAGTTTTTCCAAGAATGTCCTCGTTACGTTATGTGCCAGGATTTAATCCGGGATCCTTTACTATGCTTTGCCATCATGATTCCTTACGCTCCCCATAACCTGTAACAATTCTTCAGGGGCTCTGCGGTGACTCAGTCGGTTAAGCGTCTGACTTCAGCTCAGGTCGTGATCTCAGGGTCCTGGGATCGAGCCCCGCATGGGGCTCCCTGCTGGGTAGGAAGTCTGCTTCTCCCTCTGCCTCTGCCCCTCCCTCGGCTCATGCTCTCTCTCTCTCATTCCCTCAAATAAATAAATCTTAAAAAAACAAAACTATTCTTCCGTCTTGTCTTCTCTTTTGTGAGCTTGAGACTTTTGAAGATTTCTTGTTCCTTGTTTTGTAGAATGGCCCTCGGTTTGGGTTTGTCTGACGTTCCTCTTGAGCAGACTGGCGTTAGTGTGGGGGTTGCCCCGGGGACGCTGCCCCCTTCTCAGTCTGTCCTTTCAGTGGTACCTGACGTTGGCATGGACTGTTGTGGCTGTTAACTTTGCTCCCTTGGTTAATCTGGTATCTGCCAGAACTCACCACTGTCAAGTTACTATTTTTTTCTTTGTAATTACTAAATATTTTGGCAGAGATCCTTTCAGACCGTTAATACCCTGATTCTGCTTCCACATCTGCGTCACCTATTGTAGCGCCAGCAGAGGACCTCGTCTGTGCCGATTCTTACTTCTTACTTCTGAGTTGTTCCTTCTCTCCTACTATTAAGAATGTTACAGAAAGTTCTTTAACATTTCTTGAAGAGTGGGTTTGCTGGCAATGAGTTCTCTCAGTTTTTGTTTGAGGAAGTATTTGTTTCTCCCTCATTTTTGGAAGATATTTTTGAGGAGTATAGAACTCTGGATCAAAAGTGTTCTTTTTTTAAAATTTCAGCATTTTAAAGATCTCACACTGTGGTCTTATGACTTGCATGATTTCTGATGATAAGTCTGCTATCATTCTTTTCTTGTTCCTATGAATGTAATGTTATTTTTTTCCTCCAGCTGCCTTTATGATTTTCTTTTCCTTTTGTTTCTGCAATTCGAGTATGATATGCCTAGGTGCAGGTGACGTGTGTGGTGGGGGGGTATATTTATAGATACCACCTGCTGGGCATTCTATGAGCTCCTTGGATCTTGGTTTCTGCCATTCATTTTGGAAAATCCTCAGCTACTATTTCTTCGAATATTTCTTCTGCTCTGGTCTCTTTTCTCCTCCGATTCCAGTTACTTGTGTGCTCGTCCATTTGATATTGTCCCAAAGCTCTTGGATGTCATGGTGTGTTCACTTTTCACTTTCCATCTCTTCGTGTTTTCGTTCAGGTAATGTCTATGGACCTATCTTCAAGTTCATGGATTCTTTTCTGAGCTGTGTCCGTCGACTCATAAGCCTATTGAAGGCATTACTCACTTCTGTTACTATGCTTTATATTTCAAGCATTTCCACTTCATTCTGTCTTCATTGTTTCCATCTCTCTACTGAAATTACCCATCTGTTTTTGCACGATGCCCATTTTTTCCTTTTGCACATTTAACGTGCCAATCATAGTTATTTTAAATTCCCTACCAGGATGTTTCCAACATCTGTTTCAAGTCTGAGTCTGGATCCAATGATTGCTTTGTTTGGAGAATGTAATTGCATGCCTCATATTTTTGTTGTTGTTGTCGTTGTTGTTGAAAGCTGACACCTTGTGTCTGTCAGCAGAGACTAGGGTGAAGAGTTTGTGTGCCTAGAGACAAGCATGCTTTTCCTACAGACAGACACTTAGTGTGGGTATTTGAATTCATCTGTTTAGGAGCTGGGCTGGACTTGAGGTTCGTTGGTGCTCTAGTTCCCCTCCGCGCACCTCGGGCTTCATGTTCCTGCCGCAGTATCTTATGCATAGGGTGTAACTGGATTTGTCAGAGCGAAGTCTGCTGGAGTGAGCTCTAGGTCTTGCCCTGTGTCTCCCAGAGGGGTTCTTGGTGCGCTCTTACCCGCTCCACAGTATTCTGCTGTTACTTGTTATCTGCAGCTTGTTAGCTTGGTAGGGAGGATGCTGGGAGTGTTTCTGTTGTTCTGACTCAGTCTTAGTTTTAGGTAGGCACCGTGTCCTTGGGTGTCAGGGGCATGGTCTTCTCCCTTCTCCTGCCTGTCCCTCGGGCTGTAGCTGCTGGTGCCACACGTACTCCTGCCTTTCCCCCATGTAGGGATTTGTCCCCCCTATTCTCGACCCCTAGCTGCAAGGAATTTTCACCAGTGTCCAAAGGAAGCAGATTTTGTGGCCCGTCTCTCCTCTAAGGTTTTTGCTCCTTAGAAAAGATAGGAGAGCAAGGTCTTGGTAGAGTTTTTTTCCGCACATGGTGGCCATTCCCCTCCCCCAGGTTTGTACCATCATGGACACTTTCTTGGAGCTCATTCTGGATTTTCTGTGAGCACCCAGTGAGGTTTATGAAGAAAAGACCTATAAGAAGGGGTAGGTTCCCAATTTCTTTGGCTTCTGGAATGTTGTAACATATCCTCTTTACCCTCAGGGGCTGAGGTACCACAGAATGAGAGCCCAGACCCAGAACATTCCATTTATCTGCTGCAGTGACGTTGTGACCTAGATACAACTAGTCCTACATCGCAGATGAGGAAACTAGGCTTTCAAACATTAAGTAACTTTCGAGTTCTTATAGCCAGAAAGTGAAAAAGCTGAAACTCAAATCCAATCTGTGTAATTTTAAAGCTTATTCTCCAAT
Organism: Ursus maritimus; assembly: GCF_017311325.1. NCBI lineage: Eukaryota > Metazoa > Chordata > Mammalia > Carnivora > Ursidae > Ursus > Ursus maritimus. Next base: position 12,690,098 of record NW_024425008.1, read on the forward strand.
CTGTCAATCTGAAGCCCAGTTAATTTTTACGTAAAGTGTGATTATTTCTCTCTCTTCTTTCAGAAAAGATTAAAGGCAGCTTGAAGATAAGTGCTCTGCCTACTTCACAATGTGGTGATGGAGGTAAAAATATTACAACTGTGGACGGAGAAGCCTTAAAAACCAGAAAGTTCTAGCAATAGACAAGACGCTAGTATTACAGCTTCCCCCAAACATTTTACGACGTCAAATCATACAATTAACTCCGCTAATTCTGAAATGAAAGGACTCAGTGGAACAGAAATAAAGTTGATAGGGTCTTTTGGTTTAGTATAAAACCATCACCGACAGTGATGCCATTCAATAATCGAGAGCCATGAGTAAAGCACAGTGTGGCAAGCGCCGGATGTCAGCGCAAGAACAAAACAAAAGGACAAAACAAGGACAGCCAGTGCCCGCTGCCCGGGCAGCTCCTGGGGGGGCCACAAAGCCCTGCCCGCTGCTGTCCTTACCATTCCCACATCACGGGTGCGGAGGGACTGGGCACAGGGACACCTGCCCACCCTCTCTCACAACGGAACTGGTGTTCACAGGCAGGCGTTCAAACCTAAGAACTCTTCTTCCCTATGCGGTTAGCCTCACCTCAGAAACTGCTGTGCTTTGTGACGTCTACGTAGCCCCCAGTGTGGGATGTGCGCCCGTGACTTGGGTGAACATGACATGATGTTAGGGACCCTCAGGCTTGGAATGAATTCACATTAAAGCACAGAGTGAGGAAGTTATCCCCCTTCTCATTCTCTTGCAGTCCTTGTGGTTACATCGCAAACCTGTTTGGTGCCAGTGTCTTTCACACCTCCCCCACACCTGCCAATCTGCATTTGTAACCCACGGAAAGGGTCTCAGGTTTCGAGTCTTCACTAGGATCCAGGATCTGGCTAGAATTTAATAACATCGTTTTGTCTTCATTTTACTGATTTTTACAGTGATTGTATTTTCTATTTATAGCAAGTGATACAAGCCCCCCATTTAGTTAGACAAATTTCTTTTTAAGACAAAATTAATTAAAAACTGAGTTGATTAAAATATTAAGAAGATATCATTTCAGGCCATACGGAAATACCCCAAAGCTTGTGCAAGCGGTATGGCATGCGGATCCCCTGAGACACCCCATGTCTTGGCTCTGAGGCCCCCTCATGAAAGGCCAGTTCACGATCCTAGCATCACAGAGAAGACAGGCTAGCTGTGAGCCTAGCGAAGGATGAAGCCCAGGAGCTTCATGGATGTCAAGTCAATGGGTCCCTTCATCACTTAGGGGAGACTCGGGGTTCCTGAACAGAGGCGCTCAGGCCAACTGCAATGCCTTCTGCAAATAGTCACTTTCTTCTTGATCAGTAAGCCGCAAGGGCAGCAGAGTGTGATTTCTGATGGGGAGGCCATGCGACACAGTCCAGAGTAGGGGGCAGAGAGAATTGGTAGGGAGGGTTAGGGACATGCAGAGTGGGGACAAGGGTGACAAGAGGAAATAGCAATAAACATTCTAACTCTAGTGAAGATGGAAGGACCTCCGTGGAAACATGAAGAAAAGGGTGAGGCTCGGTAGCAGGAAAAGGCAGACGTATGTACGTGTGTGCTCCCTCTCACGTCTGCGTGTCTATACACACACACCTCATTTTAGTGCACCTCCCTTTGTTGCTTTTTGCAGATAATGCATTTTTTTAAAGATTTATTTACTTTTATTTTTAGCGAGAGAGAGCACGTGGTGGGGAGGGGCAGAGGGAGGGAGTCTCGAGCAGACTCCCCGCTGAGTGCGGAGCCTGACGTGGGGCTCGATCCCATGACCCTGAGATCATGACCTGAGGTGAAATCAAGAGTTGGACTCCTAACTGAGCCACCCAGGTGCCCCAGAAACCACATTTCTTAGCAATTGAAGGTTTATAGCAACTCTGTGTGGAGCAAGACTATTGGCACCATTTTCCCAACTGCGTTTGTTCATTTAGTGTCTCTGTGTCACACTTCGGTAATTTTTGCAATATTTCAAGCCCTTTCATTATTAGTACACTTGTGATGATGATCTCTGATGTTACTGCTGTAAGTGTCTAGGGTGCCACCGCCTGTGCCATAGAAGATGGTGAACTTAATCGATAGGTGTTGCGTGTGTTTCGAGGACAGATGTGGGATTAGCCAGAGAACCAGAAGGAGAAGGGGCGCGGAAGACATGAGTGAATTGCTGGTGTCTCATGATAAAATTGTAATGGTGAGGGACGCCAGGCTGGCTCAGCTGGTAGAGCAGGCGACTCTGGGTCTCAGGGTCATGACTTCAAGCCCCACATGGGTGTAGAGTTTACTTAAAACTAAATAAAGTCTGTAAAAAAGACCTTCACGGATGAAGAGTTGCTTCTTACAGATGAACAAAAAAAGTAGCTTCTGGAGATGGAATCTATTCCTGGTGAAGCTGCTGTGAAGCTGTTGAAATGACAGCAAAGGATTTGGAAACAGTCGATCAAGCAGCAGCGGGGTTCGAGAGGATTGACTCCAGCTCTGAAAGAAGTTCTACTGTAGGTAAAATGCTATCAAACAGCATCACGCGCCACCGAGAGATCATTTGTGGGAAAAAAGAATCAATGCAGCAAATGTTATTGCTGTCTTACTTAAGAAACTGTCACAGCGCCACGCCCCCCCACCTTCAGCAACCGCCAGTTGCTGGCGGTTGATCAGCAACCCTGATCAGTCAGCAGCCAGCGACATCGAGGCAAGACCCTCCACCAGCAAAAAGATCATAACTCGTTGAAAGCTCAGATGACAGTCAGCATTTTTTAGCAATAACATATTTTTAAATTAGGGTATGTACTTTTAAAAAGACACAATGCCATTGCATACTTAATGTACGATAGTACGCCGTAAACATAACTTCCATCTGCACTGGGAAACCAAAAAGTTCATTTGACTGGCTTTATTGCAATATTTACTGCATCGTGGTGTTCTGGAACCTAACCCCCAGTATCTCCAAGGTGTGCCTGTACAAATGCAACAACGTGAAAGGATTTGTGGGCTCTGCATTTTGAACTCCAGCTTTATATTACTACCTAGAAATTCCCTTGTTAACCAGTTCATGCCTAAGAGTAACTACAGAGAGGCTTAACTACATAAATTCCTAGTTTGCCATTTTTGGGGGTAAACGTTATTCCCATCATCCATTGTAAATGTACCACAATTCCGTCCTTACACTGGTTCTCAAACGTTTCCACCAGGGAACCTCAACCCAGAGCAAAACAAACTCATTCTCCAAGACCCTGCGAAGACTCCTCAGGAAAATTCCCCAAAGTTCACAAATTTTTGTCATGGCTAGCTCAAAAGTTTATTCCGGTTTTGGATCCTACCTAAATAGAACCATGTGTTTTGATACAACATCTCTCTTCCCATTCAGTACTCTGACCTTCTAGGAAGATGACACTCGCTTATACCGATGCTCCTTGGCCCCCTGGCACACGCAAGGACCTTTGTGCCAGTCCCTATACCAGGAATGTGGAGATCAAGAAATCTCCTAGAACAGGGACCCAGATCCTCTCCCAACGCCCACGATGCTCGCGCAGGGCAAAGCCCCGGGGAGCTTCGTTTGTGATCAGAGGTTCTTAACGGGGGTTTTGCAGTAGCTTCAGAATGCTCGATACAAGGTAAGACATGAAGATCTCTCACTTTGAAGCCTCACAGCCCTTTGTTCAAAGCCCAGGGCTGCTGCTTATTGGACACCTGCTCTTGAGTACTTCTGGCATTGTAAGGAAACTATTTGGGTTTGCCAGCTGCAAGAAAAGGCCACTCCACCTAAGAGGCAGCAGTGGAGGGAGCTTCCGAAGCTATGTGGAGCATGCGAGACAAGCCCGGACGTCCCCGCCAGGATACCTGGGTTCCCCTAGCTCTTCGCTGTCAGCCCGAAGAGTTCAGACAAGGAGCTGTCCCTTCGTGCCTCTGTTTCCTCCTTGTCTAAAACACAAGAAAGGTATGTGGGATGGTTCCCGAGGTCCTCCCAGCTCTCATGCTTTCTGCTCAATATCTCAGTTTCATCAGACATAGTTCTCTGCTTTTCTTTCTGATGCCCAACCTTCTTCATTGTTTCTAAAATAGCCATGTGTACCATCCTTATCTTATAAAAACAACAGCTATCTCTTATTGATGCTGCTTTCAAACCCCAAATGTTCTCTCTGAATATATGAAGAAGATCAACAGCCCTTGTTCCCAGCATGGATGTTTCACTGGCTCGGGAGGTTATGTAACTGGACTTGTTACAACCCCAGAAGGCAAAACCAAAACAAATGACACAGGAGAAGCCAAATTTTCTTATCTGGCCTAGAATGTTTCTCCAGCCAAGAATCCAAGATGATGCTCATATCCTGAAGGGTTAATTTCTTGTTTCCTTTTTCTCTGAGCACAATAAATGCCCGTCTAATTAGGCACTCCCCCACACAGCCCTGCTGTCCGTAATGAGCACTCATGTAATCTTAGTTAATAAAGTGAAGATTTATTCAATTTTCAGTTCTAATAAATAGCCATTATCTCTGCAATGGGCCCCAAGCCCTGGTTAAAAAAAAAAAAAAAAAAAAGGTCTCTGTGACCCTTTGAAGGCAGAACATCAAGCTGTATTCTTTGATTGCAAAAGTGAGTCTCCTGAAGCTGGATTTAGTTTTCTTACCACACAGAGGTCCCACAGACACCTTAGCCGGCATTAGGATCTTAAAAGTAAAAGAAAGGAAAAACAAACAGCAGAGAAGCAGACCCGGAGACTAGAACAGGTGACTTCCCTATTGGCGGCAGGGGGACACATCCCTTCTGAAGGGAGCCCAGGGCCCAGACGCAGCGTGAAACAATCTTCCCGCTTGTTTGAAGGGCTGGGAAGGGCAGTGACTCTGGATTCACGGAATCAGGGCTCCAGGGGAAGAGGAGCCTCTTCGTTTGGGATTTTTATTTTTATTATTTTTTAATTTCCAAATGAAGAACAGAGCAGCAGGAAATGGAGGCTTACTTAAGCCCTCCCTCCCTTAGGCGGTTAAAACCCTGGAGGAAGATGGGTAAAGAAACAGTGCCAAGCAAGGTCTTGGGCTGTTTTTGTGATTCATTCTCAAGACTGATTTAGACCTTAGAGAATAAAGAGGAGGAGAAAGGCCTCAGGCCTTGGCCCGCAGCCCGGGAAGGTGGCTGTTCTTTGGAGAAGAGCTTCCTAAGGCTGGTCCTGCAGAGGGCGACGGGACAGCTCCAGGGTCCACCCAGGCCCTCGTGGTCCACGATCCCGGTCTCCACGTCCAGTGTCCGCTCCTCGCTCCTACCTGTCCCCACTGGTCTCCGCCAGCCTGTTGTTCATGATCGCAAAGGCCCCCACCCCGCCCGAGAACTCACTGTCCCGGGACAGTGCGCTGGCCTGGGCCGGGCAGCCGTTGGCCGTCTCCGACAGCTGCTTCTGGAGGATGGCCAGCGAGACCTTGTTGGCGGCCAAGAAGTCCTTCATGGAGATCATCTCCCCCGAGAGCCGCCGCGCGTCCGTGTCGCTGTCCAGCACCCCGTCCGTGTCTATGGAGATGTTGCACCGGTTCTGGACATTGCCCGGCATGACCACATTCCTCCGTGAGCGCAGGAGTCTCCTTTGGCACTGTCGGCAGCACCCCCCGTCCATTTTCCTCAGGATCCAGTTCACGGACTGTTTGATGAGGATGGAGATGACATTGAACAAGGAGTAGATGCAGCAGACGCCCATGAGGATGAACACAAAGTTGGCGAAGCGGTAGAGGCCTTGGCTGTCGTACTGGGCGTTCTGGCTGCTGACAAGGTCCCCGAAGCCAATGGTGCTGAAAGCCACGAAGCAGAAGTAGAGCGAGTCAAAGTAGCTCCACCCTTCGATGGAGGTGTACATGGCTGACGCGCAGCAGGAGATGAGGAGGGAGGCCACGCACAGGATCAGCATCACGTAGTACACGGAGGGCTTCCAGCCGGCCAGGCTGTCCACCTCGCACCTGCCCGGGTTCTTCAGGCTCTCCTGCGGCAGGGCCCCTCGTCTCTGGAGCTGCCGCTGGTGGCACGACTTCATGATGTAGGCGATGACAGTGATCAGGCGCTCCAGGAAGAGGTTGAAGAACAAGATGGTGCTTGCACACCCAATGAGGCCATAGAAGATCAGAAAGATTTTCCCTCCTACTGTTGCTGGAGTTGTCATCCCAAACCCTGCAGGAGACAAAAATCAGAGGAGAGAAGAGTGAGGGGATGCGGTCAGGGTCTTGACTGCGATGGCTGGCAAAGGACCTGAAGAAAGAGTTTCATAAAAGCACTCGGTCCTACCCTTTCATAAAAGCACTCGGTCCTACCTGAATCCAGATTCACTGCCCTTCCCAGCCCTTCAAGCAAGCGGGGGGATGTTTAAGCTGCGTCTGGGCCCTGGGCTTCCTTCAGGAACAAGGAGGAGAATTCTCACTTCCTTTTGGAGACACTAAGTGTTGTTCAGAGCTGTGCTGTTGAAAGCTCGGATGGTGTCATTGTGCAAATCCGAAAAAGGCACGTCTTCCTCCAGGTGGATGCAGGCAGCAAAAAATGGCTGGGTGATGAGAATGCGAACTGGATTTCAGGCCCCCCTCCTTACTTGGTTAGATGTCCTGTACAGTACACAACCTGAACAACTATACTTAGCAGACACTGTTCAGACAGACAGAGGTTCATACAAGGAAAAGTCTTATACAGACTCTTCAGAATTCATTTATTGCATAAATGTTTATTCAGTGCTATTCCAGGAACTGGGGATTGAACCATAAAAAAGCCAGATCTGGTCCCTGCCCTCATGGAGCTCTAGGCTCGTGAGGTGATTACTACATTGTGTAGGTGCTGTGCTGGAGAAAGTACAGTGTCCTTTGGGGGTGGCCAACAGGGGAACCCATCTCAGACTTGAGGTTCTGGGAAGACTAAGCAGGGATACTTGAAAGCTACAGAGGAGTTAGGCAGGCAAGAAGAGGAGTGTGTGTGTGTGGTGGTGGTGATAGTGGTGTTCCAGGCAGAGAAACAGCAAATGCCAGCATCTGTAGAAATGAGAAATTTGTTCAAGATGTTCTCATCTTTTTTTTTATTCTATTCTCTACCTTTATTTTTTTTAAAAATATTTTATTTTTATTTATTAATTTATTATTATTTTTTTTAGATTTTATTTATTCAACAGAGAGCACAAGCAGGGGGAGCGGGAGAGGGAGAAGCAGGCTCCCCGCTAAGCAGGGAGCCCGATGCGAGGCTCGATCCCAGAGCCCTGTGATCATGACCGGAGCTGAAGGCAGACACTTAACTGACTCAGCCATCCAGGCGACCCCTATTTATTTTTAGAGAGAGAGAGAGAGAGAGAGAGAGAGAGCTCATGTGTGGGTGGAAGGAGGGGAAGAGAGAAAATCTCAAGCAGACACCCTGCTGAGTGTGGAAACCAATGTAGGGATCAATCTCACAACCCTGAGATCATGACCTGAGCCATGACCTGATCATGACCAAGAGTCAGATTAACTGACTGAGCCACCCAGGTGTCCCTTTCTCTACCTTTAAAAACCTTTCCTTTTCTGTAGTCCTTAGGAGCTCTCCTCTACTTGTTAGATGGGGTGCTGCCTGATTATAATGAATTGATTAATAAGGCCAATTATATCTTTAAAATTTACTCATTTGAATGTTATTTAACACTTGAAAGCAAAGAAAAATGGAGAAAGTAACAGAAGAAACAAAGAACAGACATCGAAATTCATCTCAGCTACATGGAACCTGATCAATGTCTACTAAGCAAACTTATAGAAAGGACCTAAAGTGATCATTCTTTTCTCAAACTAATTTACCTAAGGCTTTATTCGCTTTACCTTTTATTCTTCTTATTCTTAAAAATGCATCAACCTAAGAAGGATTTAGATGAGATTAGGAACCTCCCAGTTAGACAATTATGGTGTTGTAGGGCAGCTGTAGAGAAACAGGGATTCAAATTGGGTCTTTTTTTTTTTAAATAATAATTTTTTAATTATATTATGTTAGTCACCATACAGAACATCCCTAGTTTTTGATGTAAAGTTCCATGATTCATTACTTGCGTATAACACCCAGTGCACCATGCAATATGTGCCCTCCTTACTACCCATCACCGGCCTATCCCATTCCCCCACTCCCCTCCCCTCTGAAGCCCTCAGTTTGTTTCCCAGAGTCCATAGTCTCTCATGGTTCATTCCCCCTTCTGTTTACCCCCCCTCCACTCTTCCCTTCCTTCTCCTACCGATCTTCCTATTTCTTATGTTCCATAAATGAGTGAAACCATATGATAATTGTCTTTCTCTGCTTGACTTATTTCACTTAGCATGATCTCCTCCAGTCCCATCCATGTTGCAGCAAATGTTGTGAAATTGTTCTTTTTGATGGCTGAGTAATATTCCATTGTTGATATGGACCACATCTTCTTAATCCAGTCATCTGTTGAAGGGCATCTCGGCTCCTTCCATGATTTAGCTATTGTGGACATTGCTGCTATGAACATTGGGGTGCATATGGCCTTTATCTTCACGACGTCTGTATCTTTGGGATAAATACCCAGTAATGCAATTGCTGGATCATAGGGTAGCTCAATTTTTAACTTTTTTTTTTTAACGATTTTATTTATTTATTCGACAGAGATAGAGACAGCCAGCGAGAGAGGGAACACAAGCAGGGGGAGTGGGAGAGGAAGAAGCAGGCTTGTAGCAGAAGAGCCTGATGTGGGGCTCGATCCCATAACGCCGGGATCACGCCCTGAGCCAAAGGCAGACGCTTAACTGCTGTGCCACCCAGGCGCCCCTCAATTTTTAACTTCTTAAGGGACCTCCACACTGTTTTCCAAAGTGGCTGTACCAACTTGCATTCACATAGGCAGCAACCTCTTTGACATCGCCCACAGCAACTTTTTTCGTGACACATCTCCAAAGGCAAGAGAAACAAAAGAAAAAATGAACTTGTGGGACTTCATCAAGATCAAATTGGGTCTTGAAAGTTGTTTTGGTCCAAAGCAGAAAAGGCCTAACAGGGCAAACAGGGTCACTCTTTGGTATACAAGTTGGACTATGTGAACTTCAGTCAAAACTTCGATGTAGCAAAGTTGCATTTGGTTTGTTCTTTAGAAAGAAACTTTGATAAACTCAAATACACACTTTCATTAAGGGAGAAATGCCCAGAGAGGATTCCACTATGGGAACAACCAAATGAGCAAGTTGAAAGAGTCAGAATAACAAGTATCTGGGAGTAGTTTCTATTATAAAGTGATGACTGAATACTTTAAATGTACTCGTGAATACCAAGGCTATGCAGGATCTTAAACAGGAAAAGGTGTGCCAGCAGGGTGAATGGTCTCAAGACACTATGGAACACAAGGCAGGCGATTTTTGTATTAACAGGTGATTACAAACTGCTCATCGGGTCAATAAACCAAGTCATACAACTTTCTGAAATCCTAGATGCTACAATTATCACATACAAGTCCACACTTAAAAGAAAAAAAAAGGTGTTTCCGGGGGGCGGGGAATCTACTCTCAATATACAAAAAAATTAGAAATCCGTTTAAAGGGCAGTGAAATCGAGTCTTCCCCGGCGCCAATCATGTTTTGGACGCCGCTGTGATGCCTGACAAACAGGTTCAAGCAGGGTCGACCTCGCTTTGCCCGGCCCCACGGAGCCAAGGAAAGAAAAGAGGTCTTAAGGGCGTCGACCCTGGAGCAGGGGAGAGGGGGGAGGTTGCCAGGGGTGCAGTCTGCGAAACCAGAGGCTCGGAAAAGGGATTTGCGCAGGGGCAAGGGGCTGCGCGAGGATGTCACAGACGGGCAAGGCGGTGAGGCTGTCACAGCGCGGCCTCTCCCGTCCCGGCCTTGGGCCCCAGTCACTCACAAGCGGGGCCCATGCCCTCTCAGGCTTCTCCCCAAGATGTTCTCATCTTTTAAACAAAATTCTTCAAACATACACCTTATATTTTGGGAGTGAAAACTGAGGTGTTGATTTTTATAGCTTGATCAAATAGAAAACATCTCTCTTGCCTTTACCTCTTACTGTTCACAATGTCTACCTTCTTGACCTTTCCACCCATGCACACAGACATGTTGCTAAGAATACCAACTACAGGACAATAGGCATCACTAAGAACACCGAGAAAAAGAAAGGAGCAGTGATTCACTCAGTATTTCTCACTGAGGGGCGCCCAGGGTCAGCCCACACCGAGGGACATGGAATCCTTCCAAGAAAATGATTCAGGAACCATGAGAAGTCTGATCTGTTTGAGGGGATGGGCATCAAAGCCTCTGAATACAAATGCCATTAAAAAAATGAGTACTGAGCCTGCCTCCCTAGGTTCAGCCTTTCATTCAAACCAAACCTTCTTGTTTCCATTTTTTCTTTATTATTGAGTTCAGGTTCCTAACTTGGGCCCCATCATTGGGATCTTGAGGACTCACCCCTTAGCCTCTTTCCTGATGACACCCTGCTTGTCCCCAAGCCACACTGCCCATGGCTGCCTCCCAGCGCACACTGGGAAGTGGTCAGGTCAGAACTGTCATGTGTGGGCTTCTGGGGTGAGGACCTCCTTCTCTCCTTGGGCAGAGAGCCAAGGGACCACCCTTCCCAAACACCTAGCTACATATACTGTGTTGCCATCTGGTTTTCCAATTCAATTTGATTTTCCTTCCACAGTGCACAAGGGTCTACACGAGTGTAGGCTGTTAACAGCCTATAACCAGGAGACTTGAGGAAGATTCGGTGAATCTAGCATTTTAGCTGGATGGGACAGGATGATGTGGTAAAGAAGGTGCGAGGGGCTGGGGTACTTCCATTGGGAGTCACAGTTATGGACCCTAATGATACAGAGAAAAGTAGACCCTCATCTCTTCCCTGGGAACTCCCTCAGCAGCTCTTGGCACTGCAGGTTTCATTTATTACATATCTTTGTTATGTAAAGAAATACTTCGTCTTGGGGCGCCTGGGGGGCTCAGTCAGTGAAGCATCCGACTCTCGGTTTCAGCTCAGATCGTGAGATGGAGCCCCGTGTTGGGCTCCAGGCTCAGTGCGGAGTCTGCTTGAGATTCTCTCTCTCCCTTTCCTTCTGCTCCCACCCCACTACCCTGCCTCTCTCTCTCAAATAAATAAATAAATAAATCTTAAAAAATAAATACTTTGTCTTTGCTGTGTATTCTCTTGCTAGTATCTTTCACTCTTATCCCCAAGCTCAAGTTGAATTGAGGTGGTTGTAAGAGTGGAGAATTTAGAAAAACTTACTGAGTTTAATGACCAAGCTGAGAGCAATGTCTTTCTCTCCCCAGGCCACAGAACACTGAGGAGTAACCAAGGTGTTGAGTGATTAGTTCCCGCTTATCTGCAGATGTTGGGGCACCTCCACTGGCTCAGGGAATTCCCAGAAGCAGTGAACCTTGCAAATCTTTCTGCACTAAGAAATGAACAATGAAAACTGGAGCCCCACAGCCCCAGTGCTGTGAGGCCAAATGGGTCTTAGGGCTCTCTTCTTTGGAGACAGAACTGAGGCAACAAGCAGAAAAAAAGAGAAACATTTATCTGGGGCCTTTTGTGGACCCAATAATATTCCAGAAACTGGATAAAGGCATTGAAAATGGGGAAAACCCAGAAATAGCAAGGGAGGGGGAGGGAGAGGGGGATGCTCTTGCTAACAGAGGAGAACTTTCTCATGTAGCGCAAGATTTAAAGGGGCAAATGTTTGCTTCTCCAAAATCTTCCTTTCTGATCCCAGAGGGGACTTAATTATTTTAGTCTTGGAGAGTAGGGCGGTTAGGAATAGCTCTTAGCTAAAGCTGACAACAATAATTTTAAAGCACCTGTGAATTTCAAGGGCGTGCACTAAGTGTTTGGGCCACACAATGATTAGCTGGACAGGGTCTTTGACCTCAAAGACCTCGCATCCAGGCTGGGACAAATAAATTGCTATCTACAAAATAAGGCCATAGAGAATCAGTGGCCAAAATAAAGGCACAATGGAGTCATCCAGCTTCAGGGGCCTGAATGCCGCGTCACTTGGAATGTATGATGTCCAGGTGCATGACTGAAGCCAGCTGACAAGCTCAGTCACCTGACCTTTCCAATGAATGACAGTCTGGTGATGTGGGGACATGTCTCTGGGATTTAAAATTTCTAGATTCTATCTTGTTTATTTGGTTATAAAACATTCAATTTGATTGAAGAACAGAGAGACCACGAGTTTTGATTACCTACTGAATCGGATTGGGCACCGCCATCTTTTCAATCAGCAGAAATGACAGCAAATGGCATACATGGTAGTGTGGGGAGGCACTGGGAGGCAGCCTCCTGCGGTCTGCAGGGAGACGTGTTTCCGTAGCTTCTACTGCTGTCAGAGCTTAAAAGCGTGGAAGTTCACAATATAGATTTTTTCATAGAAAGCCTTCCCTTGTTTGAGCCCCATAACGTGAACATTAGGGATGCCTTGGATTGGGAATAAGAAGCCTCGGGGTCCCTCTTGGTGGAGGAAAAGGATGCAAGCATCACCAAAGACCTGCCCTCTGCCAGGTATCACTGGCTTCTCTCACCCTTGCTGGGAAGCTGGGTGTTTAGGATTAGACTACTAGTCCCATTTGACAGATGAGAAAAAGAAGACTACAGAAGTTAAGTAACTTGCCTAAAGGTATAAAGCCAGAATCAGAACCTAGATTGTCTCCCAGGCCCATGCTCTTTCCACTTGACTGTGCTGAGTACCAGCCACTGTCAGGTGTACGCGTCAGGAGTAGAATCCAGGGAGGGAAATTAACCAAGCATCTATAGTTCCATGCTTTACACAGACACCCAGACCACAGTGGCTGCCAAATCTGGTACCCAAATCAGGGGATTGGCTTGCATCAAACTGAAACCCTACAATTTTCACTCACGAAAACACATGTTTCTGAACGTATGTGTGCCTCTTCCAACAAGTGATGTAATTAAGTCGGTTTTAAAAACGTGCTACGCCCCATGCATTTTGGTCTCCTTGTATTTCGTAGGCACACAAATGAAACTGATTGTCACAGGTGGTGCTTTCCAGTATATAATTTATTCTCTGAGTTCAAGCCTGAGGTCATCTGATTTGTGTCCAACCCCTGATTCTGGGAACACATGAGCTAGCTGACTGAGGACCAAGGACTCATGAGTTTGGTTTGGAGTCCAAGGACTCCAAGGAAGCTGGCCTGGCAGTCTACTTCATTCTGGCTCCCTTGAACCATTTCAGATCTGTTTCAATCTGACCCCTAGGGCAGCTCCTGGGGCCAAACCAGGCTCCCTGGTGTCCTTCGGGCCAGGAATATATAAAGCAGCCAGAAACTGCCAGGGTCCTGGTCAACCCCAATAGAGCTTTTTATTTAGACCATGAAGAGAGGAGAGAAGACCTGTGGTTTCCCAGCATTTTATGTAAATTCTGTTGACCACCATTCTTTAAAAAAAATTAATCAAGGTAAAACACTGAAAAGCTTTGCATGATGATATTTTCATACATACACAAAGGAAGAGAGACTACTATAATAAACCTTCATTTCCTACTTTCAGTGATTGTCAACAATTTGCCAATCGTGGTTCCCTGATCCCACCCCACCTCCTTTATTTGCTGGAGTATTTCAAGGAAGTCCCAGACAGCACGCCATTTCATCCATTACTAAGGATGCACTGGGGTGCTTGGGTGGCTCAGTTGGTTGAGCGTCCAATTGATCTCAGTTCAGATCTTGATCTCAGGGTTGTGAGTTCAAGCCCCACGTTGGGACTTGAAAAATAAATAAATTAAAAAAACAAGGATGCATCTGTAACTGACAAGGACTTCATTTTCCCAACATGACCACACTATCACACCCAATAAAACTAACATTAATTCCTTAAAACCAAATAATACCTAGGCCATATTCAGATTTCTCAAAAATATCTTTTTATAGATCTGTATGAATCAGGATGTTAGCAAGGTCCAAACATTATATCTTTTTTTTTTAAAGATTTTATTTATTTAGTTGACAGAGACAGCCAGCGAGAGAGGGAGCACAAGCAGGGGGAGTGGGAGAGGAAGAAGCAGGCTCATAGCAGAGGAGCCTGATGTGGGGCTCGATCCCATAACACCGGGATCACGCCCTGAGCCGAAGGCAGACGCTTAACGACTACGCCACCCAGGCGCCCCAAACATTATATCTTTTAAGTCTCCTTTATTCATTGAAAGCATCCCCACCCATTTTTTTAAAATAATTTTTTATTATGTTATGTTAGTCACCGTACAGTACATCGCTAGTTTTTTGATGTAATGGTCCATGATTCATTACTTGCATATAGCCATTTTTTATGCCATTGCTTTGTTGGGTAAATGTATCCTGTAGACTTCGATCACAATTCTTTCTAGAAACTTTTTTTAAAAAAAAGATTTTATCTATTTATTTGAGGGAGAGAGTACACAAGCAGGTGGAGGGGCAGAGGCAGACCCCCCGCTGAGCAGGGAGCCCAACATGGCGCCCAATCCCAGGACCCTGAGATCATGACCGGAGCTGAGGCGGATGCTTAACCATCTGAGCCACTCAGGCGCCCAAGAAACATTTTTCAAAAATTGTCTATTATAAGAGTGCCCTCAGATGTAGCAGAAAATCTCAAACGCTGTATGGGGACATATAAATTGGCATAAACTATCTAGAAAGCAATTTGGGAATGTTTCAGGCATCTTAAAAACACTTCTTTCTTTTTCTGTTTTTTTTTTTTTTTAGGAATATGTCCCCCAAAATATCAGAAATGTGACTCATTATGTACATTGATGTTCACCATGTCTTTGCTTTTAATCATGAAAATCCTCAGCAACCTAAATGTCAGATAATAGGGAAATGACTAAATAAAGTAGCCATTAAAATGAAGCCATTAAAATGACATATTCATAGAGTTTTTAATGACTAGAGAAAATGTAAAGTGGAAAAATGCAGAGCCAAAGTGTGTCTGCAGAATGACTCAAGCCTAGTACATGGGGCATCCTCGTTAAATATTTGTTGGATGAAGGAATAAACTTTCTAAAATGCATTTATGTGTGTGTGTGTGTGTGTATATATATATTAGCAGTGAAGATTTTGCTTTTGGTTACCAGTAATAGCAAATCATAAACAGAGGTGGCTTAAACATGAAGGGGATCTATTATCTCATAGAACATGAAATTTGGAGGTAGGGTGACTCCAGGGAATAACTGGGTGGCTAGTTGGGTGGTTTTCCAAATAATCCATGAACCAAAACCATTTCACCTTTCTGGCTCTGGCCCTGTCAACAGGTTGAATAGTCCCTCCCTAGGTCAACAGCTTTGGGCATTAACTCCTCACACGCTAATGTCCAGAGCCAGAAAATGTTGTGTTCCTGTCTTGTGTATGTCTTTCTAAGAGCAGAGAATCCTTTCCAGAAACCCCCTGGCAAAATTCCCATTACACATTATTAATTAGTATAAGCTCTCTTCTCAAACCAATTATCTATAAGAGGAATGGATTTCCTCTTAGACTGGCCAGGGTTTACTGAAGCTCCTTGGGAAAGAGAAGGACCCCAGAACCAACAAGGTCTGCCACAAACATATACAGAAAAAACAACATAAAGGGAAAGAGACACAATTTTTAATCAGGTTATTTCAAGGTGGTGAAAATTCGGTTGATTTAATTTTTTGTAATGCTTTATATCTTTCATTACTTCTATTTATTTTTCTTCTTTTTTCCTTTCTTTCATTACGTTTAAACCAAGAAAAATGCGTAAAAATATTCTGGAAGATTTCCCCAAATGGCAGCAAACACCTGCCCAAAACAATCATCACTCTTCATTCTTCTCAATACACTGAGAATCAAAGTTTGATTCACATAAACTTTTCATCATCTTTTTGATTTGGAAATTTTAAGCCTCTTTGTGTGAGATAAAACTACATAGGGGTTTGTGGGTGTTTTTAAACAAGACCGTCCAGTTTTCATCGGGATGGAAGGAGAGCAAAAACAGACCCCACGGTGGGGCACCTGGAGGGCTCAGTCAGTTAAGCTTCTGACTCTTGGTTTCGGCTCAGGTCATGATCTCAGGATCCCCGCTCAAGGGGGAGTCTGCTTCTCTGCGTCTCTCTCCCTCCCCCCTGCCACTCCCCCCACTCATATGTGCTCTCTCACTCTAAAATAAATGAATAAATCTTAAAAAAAACCCAAAAAACAAAAAAGAGACTCCATGGACTATTCTTATGGGGGATGTGGGAGAAGGGAATGGGGGTCCAATGAGGGAGGACTTGAGGTTCTTATTAGACACAGTCTTTATGTGGATTATGGAGCCACAACTGTTAGAGCCAAGAGGAAATTCACAGCTTTCTAGCCCAATCTTTCTATGTTATAGGTGGGGAAACTGAGGCACTGAAAAGCCAGGTAATCTCCTTGAGGGGTAGAGGCTTGGCTTGACTCCAGGTTCCCCATCCAGATGGCCTTCCCCTACTCTTGTTGCCTGTGGTAGACTGTTTTTCAAAGATGATTTTGAGCAAACTGCTCCCATCCCTGTAAGAGGTGAAGCCTATTTCCCTTCCCCTTGAATCCTGGTGACCTTGAGACTTGTTCTGACCAATCATACATAGCGGAAGTCATGCTGCACTAGTTCTAGGCCGAGACGGTGAGCAGCCTAGCAGTTTTAACTCTCTCTGGACCCTTGAGTCATTGTGTAAAAAGTGTGACCACTTAGCTCCCCAGCCATTCCAGCCTCCTCAGATATTGGGTAAATCCGTCTTGGGCATTCCAGCCCCAGTTAAGCATGAGATATGCCAGCTGGTACCTCGTGGAGCCAGAGAACCACCAGTGGAGCCCAGCAGATCCACAGAATTAGGAGAAATGTCCGTGATTGTTGTTTAAGCCACTAACTGGGGGCAGTTTGCTACAGACCAGTGAATAATGAAGCGTCTCCTCTCTGGGACTTGCAATTTTTTCAACAGGCATCTTGTCCCCACTATTTCTGGGATGCTCCAGCTCATCCCTTCCAGCTGCGTTGATAATTGAGTGTTAGGGATTTTAAAGAGTGTCAAGAGGAGGTCTGCAAGGGGTTTGGGATTTAATGGAAATTCCCCTTGTAAATCGAGGAAGGTGTTGAGCCTGTGTGATATTAAGGCACAGACTCCAGCTGAGGGCGCTGGAATGGTGGGCTGAAGAGGGCATGCTACTGTTGATTCATACGTGGGGCACTTCCGGCTTGGGGCTATGATGAATAGTGTTTCTGCAAACGCTCTGGTGCATATCTTTTGGTGATACTCATTTCTCTTGGATATGCATACTTAGGGGCGGAATAAGGACTCACACGATATTACATGTTCAGCAGAGTGGATGCCCTGGTTTACCCCGTCCTCATCGAGGTCTGAGAGCCCCAGCTCCTTCATATTCTTGCCAATATTCACTGTAACCATTCTGGTGGGCACATAGTGGTCTAAATTAGCCTTTCCTTGATGCCTGTCAAGTTGAGCGTCTTTTCGTATGTTTTGTGATCATGTGGGCATCCTCTTTAGTGTGCCCGTTCAATTATTTTGCCCATTTCCTTTTTTGTTGTTGAATTCTAGGTGACACAGAAGCAGTGACGCCATAGGCCTTGGGTGGGTCCCAGATTTGCTCAGTGAATTTACTGCTCATCTAAGCAAGGGCATTGGTTCACACAACCTGTTAGCCAAACTTATCTTGCACAGCATTCATTTCTTCAACGGAGAATTATTTCTAACATTTCTTACGCTAGCCAGTACCCCCTACAGTGTAGATGTTGATAACAATATTTAGAGTGCTTGATAGTGACCTCTTGAGAGTAGATTCTGGAATAGACACTCCCATTGATGGCTAACTGCCTCCAGGGTATAAGCTGAAGTGAATTTACATAAACACGCGCTTACCTGTTTATATGAGGTGTCTCACGGTAAGTGATCGCTCAGACAATATGACACCAGCAAATGCTCATGGTAACAGCCTGTGAAAGTTCTCTCTTGACAAACCAGGGTTTGAGCCCTAAACTGGAAGCTCCGGCGGTGCACCAGGTACTGACACACTCTACACAAGCTAACAATTTCCATTCACCTCACACTTGGGTAAGCCCCGTGCACCAGTAAATCGAAGGCAAAGGTACAAGCTAATCACTCAAAATTCCTTTTCAAGACCTTCTACAACTTTTAAAAGTCCCTCCCATCCCAAACACCGTTTGTTGGGTTCCGCAAGACAGAATTCTGCCAACAAACAGAATTTCGTTTGGACTTGATGGGCTCTCACACCGCGCCATGTTGGTGTTCACCATAATCTCCCTTAAGCAGCCCCTACTAATTACTAAAATCAAGCTAAGACTTCATCTCTCCTTTGGACTGGTTCTTTCTTCACAAACCACCACTGAAAAACTCCCAGGAACGCCCGATGGGATGTAAAACTAGCCTTGTCTGGCCCGTCTGGGTTTTCCTCCATAGTCCACGATATGCCCCGTGGCTCCCATGTGCCTAAGAAATCAGGTCTGCTCAGGACAACTTCAGCACTCCACCAGGGGCATGGCAGGCCCTTCAATTCCAACCAGCCGTGGGCATCCGAGCCCTGACTTCTCCCTCACCTATCTGGAAATGAGCTGGAGGGGTAGCTGGCAAGATACCACCCAGTAGCTGGTCAGATGGATAAAACCTTGTCTTAACGACTTAACTAAAATGGGGAGAAGATTGGATCCTGTCCCTTTAGAGAAAGGA
The DNA here is from genome assembly GCF_017311325.1 of Ursus maritimus. Lineage (NCBI taxonomy): Eukaryota > Metazoa > Chordata > Mammalia > Carnivora > Ursidae > Ursus > Ursus maritimus. The sequence continues at coordinate 12,708,780 of NW_024425008.1, forward strand.
AGTCCTGCTAGTAATTAAAAACAAAACAAAACAAAGCACTTCAGGGAGTGCCAGAGTGGTGATGGGGGGGGTCCCTTAATAGAAACTTGGGGTAACAAGAAACTGGGACAAATCAGTCCGTTAGGACACGTGTACAGGAGGTGTGGAGGGAGGGGTGTGCGCGTTGTGGGAAGAGGTGGGGCGACCATCTGTACTCCACAGGCTATGAGAAGCGTGGATGAAGTTTTATGAGTCTTCTTAAAGAAATGCTTGAAGACAAGGGTTTATGACAGTCAAGTGTCACCATCAAAATTTACTTCCTCTTGGGTCATTTCTAGAGGTTGAGGAGAAAGCCGTTGGAGACAAGTGTTGATGTGACAGTCAAATCAGGCAATATCGCCGTACTCGTTAGGTTGCGTGTGCTGTGCCGGGAGCATAGGCAGATTGGGGCGGGGGTGGGTGATTACAAGACAGCTTCTGCCCTCCCGGAGCCTCACCCCTGGTCCTGGAGATAAAGCACCGCAACAACACACGAGCAGGAAACCTGCACTAGGCTGTTCATCAAGTCAAGTAGGCTCCTTTTCCTTCTCTTTCTCTTTCTTCCTCTTTCTTTCTCTTTCTCTCTCTTTTTCTTTTTCTTTCCAGATTTATTTACTTGCTAGTGAGAGAGAGAGAGCACGCAAGAGAGCAAGTGGGGGGAGGGGCAGAGGGAGAGAGAGAGAATCTCAAGCACACTCTGCCCTGAGCCTGGAGCCTGAGGCGAGGCTCAATCCCAGGACCCTGAGACCACGACCGCAACCAAAATCAAGAGTCGGACGCCTAAAGGACTGAGCCGCCCAGGAGCCCCAAGTAAACTCCTTTTCTTGCCTTTTTTTTTTTTAAAGATATTATTTACTTATTTGAGAGAAGAGAGAGCATGAGCGGGAGGACGGGAGCAGGGAGCCTGACACGGGGCTCAATCCCAGGACCCCAAGATCACGATCCCAGCTGAAGACAGATGCCCAACCAACTGAGTCACTCAGGCGCCCCATAAACTCCTTTTCTGAGTCACCTGCAAGCAACCTAAGAGAGAGATGGAAAGCTTCTGCCAAGCTTCAGGGAAGATGGACGGTCTGATCGCACCTGTATTTACGGTGTGAGAACTAAGAGGTGAGTGAAGAAGGCAGAAGCAAACCACGGTCACTCAGGACGAAAGCCTTGAACTCCAGTACGCACGAATATTCCTGAAAAAGCTTGTCAAAAACTACGGATTTTCAGGCCTCGCCCTTAGAGATTCTGATTCAGGAGGTTGAATGGGGCCAGAAAACTCGCATTTTAAATGAGTGATTCTGGTACAAGGACCACAGACCCCACTCAGGAAGATACCACTCCCTGGGGTCAGAGCACAGGGGCGGGAGATCGGAAACAAAGGTCATGTCTGCTTGGGTAAGATTCTAAAGTAGGTTCCCACCAAAACCAGTGAAGGGTTTGACACTTCTGGGATCCTAGAGGCAAAGGCACCTTAATTTCTTTGGTGCATCATATATGACTCAGAAAACATTCAGATGGTACATTATGTCTCAATGAGCTGTTCTCAGAAGTTCTGGGATAACTGTGGAGCCAGACAGCAGCAGACACGTAACAGCTGCTCCCCTTCCTTTGGATTGGTGGGACTTCCAAAGTAGTCAGGGACTTCCTACTTCCTGCATTACCTACAGCGACAAAGGCAACGAAGAGAAGGAAGTGGTACTTCCCTCCCAGCTGATCCATTTTCTGGGATGGAACCAGGTAGGTGCTGTTCATGGTTTATTTTTGTAAAATGAGGTTTGGGATTATTTGGGTTAGGGGGGAGAAGGGAGCGGCAGGGAGCACAGCTGAGGGCTGAGGTGGGCCTTGGTTGTAAATCAGCTTTCTGCATGGGCATTTGCTCAGCACCAGCCCCCCTCGTAGCCCACCTTGGTACAGAAATAGGCCCAAATTCTGTGTTCTAAGCAGCGCTTCTTGACTAGAGTACCTGAACCATTGGTTCCAGAACTACCCAAAGAGCTTGTTAGATACAGACCCCTGAGCCTTCCCTACTGGATCAGCATCTCTGGGGCTGGGCCCAGTTCCCTGTCTGAATATCAGTGATTACCTAGAGCTGGAGAATCACTGTTCTAGAGTTTTCCATTCAAGACAGGAGCACTCAGCGATGTAATAGACCAAAGGAGAGCTGGTGATAACGCCGTGCTTTTAGGGATTTAATAACTGCACTCTTTATTTGCAGTTATGCAGTTCATAGCTTCCCCGCCTGGTGGTGAGAAAAGCAACGGAAATACTGATCTGGGGAATTTCCTCCTTCGTCCTACGACCTATGGGTTCATGAGTCCTCTGGGTCCTGAAGCACAAGGCCATCTGACTGGTTACTGCAGCTCCTTGAGCCAACAGATTAGTGACATAAGAGGATGAGGTGATGGTGGTGGTTTCGATGTAGGGAGCGTTCATTCCGAGCCAGACACAATTTTAGTGCTTTCCACGAACTCACTTCTTCAACCCTCGTGCCAGGCTTGCAAAGTCTTGTATGTGAGAATCTGGGGTACACAGAGATGACAAAACTTGCTCGGAGTCATGGAGCTCACTAGTTAGGGGCCTGGGTTCTAGTCCAGACTCTTAATAACCTAGGTATGCGATGGTTACAACTTACTCTGCTTGTCCCTTCGGTGATACAGGGCGGCCCAGGTGAACTCTTGGGATCGTTGGATTCCAATATTCTGTGACTCGGGTGTGCGGAGCATGAATCCGATCATCCCAGGATTCTGGGGAGAGCTCCCCTTGTGTAGCCGAGGCTCCCCTTCTACAGGCCAGGTGGGTGACACGTTAGGCCACGTGAAAAACATGTCTGTCTGTCACATTTCTCAACTGCGAAGACGTCACAGGGCAGCCAGGCGGCTGAAGGGAGATGGCGTTTTCCCTGTACGTGGTGCTATTTTTCTGCGACAGTTACTGCTGTGGACGCAGAATTCCAGAGTTCTTACAGTTCTGGATATCTTGGGATCTGCTCTTTTTAGGGTTATCATTCCTCTCATTTTGTTAACAGTAAAGCATCTTTCACAAAAGATGGTATTGTATGTAGTGAAGATTAAACTATTTTTCAGGTAATTTCCGAACTGGGGGACATTTCTAGACTCCTTAGCAATAGGTCACATACAAGTCAGAAATGAATTCCTGTTCTCCTGCCCATGAAAGCTGAAAACCAGGGTGTGAGACCTAAGGATTCCTTAAATCATGGGCATTATTATGAGTCACAGTAATTTCTGTGCTCAGAAGGTAACAGAAATTAGCCTCACAGGAATCAGAAGCACATCAGCCCCTGAAGAGGAATTCGACCAATTTCGTTTCCCTGGGAGAGAACACTGAGTCACGGTGGGGGGGGACAATTAGCTCTGGGTTTGATGCCTTCTCCAGCCCTTTGTCTCCTCACCAACACCGAGCAAGTACGAGGGCTGGACTACATGCTGTCATTAGTTCTGACTTTGCCCTCGTGTGAAAGGGGGGCAATCCTTTGATTCACGTCTCTCAGGGAGGCGTCCCCGTTCCAGGGCTTCTGAACTCCTACGGTAGGAAACTGCTCCTTCAAAGCCACACCTATAATTACGCTCTCTCTCGAACAAAACCGCCTTCCCCCAGACTCTGAAGAAATGGTTCGGTGAAGGAGAATGTCACTGCAAGGCAGGGCACGTAACCCGTCCCCGCTGACTTTGCTTCAACGTGAACGAGAAGGTCTAGCTCTGGGACATGTTGGGGAGTTACAGAAAAATCTTTATTTGACGGGCGTCTGGGTGAAGCACAGTCAATCTGACGGCCTTTCTGAACGCCTTGCTGTGGGCGAGAGGGCTGTCGGGCCCCTGGGGAGGAGTGACAGATGGGATCCACAGCAGACAAAGCTCCCCTCTTCTGCTTGACCTGGGAGGCTCCCAGCCCGCCTTCTCCACACCCTCTCCCTCCCCACAGCAGCTTGGTAGCCCCCTGGTAGGATCCTAGTGCTTCCAGAAATCCAGTTGAAAGGCAAAGACCTCGAGAATATCGGTGGCTCTCTCATCTGTTATGGTTTTACTGAGATGTATGAAACAAGAATGAAGCATGGCCTGGGCGTAGGGAGTCACATACGACTAGAGACATAAATGTGTTATTGTCATACGATAACACAGTCTCCCCAGTCTATAATTCCTCCCTACAAACTCATGAAATTTCCTTTGTGTTATGGACTGACTGTTCATGAACTCGCCAATTCCTATGTTGAAACCCCTACTCTCCCCAGCGTGATGTATTAGGTGGGACTTTGAGGAGGTAAACAGGATTAGGAGAAGTGAGCAGTCTGAAAACCGAAGAGGGTTCCAGAGACCAGCCTGATCTCAGACTTCCCACCTCCGAAACTGTGCGAAATAAATTCCTGTTGATTACTAGTCACCCAGTCTACGGTACTTGTTACAGCAGCCTAAGACTGTCGGTTACTATTGTACCATTGTGCACCTTGCATTACCCAGAATCTCCTGGAAACACGTGGCAAACATCTTCATATTTGCTATGAACATTAGCGTTTGCCCTAGGGAACCAAAGATCCCTACAGAAAATGACGTTTTACTTTCCTCTTCTTCCTTCTTTCCTTCTCGTCTGGCCTCGTTCTTCCCTTCCTTCCTCCCTTCCCTTCTTCCATTTCTTTAGAAGACTCTTTGGAGACATACAACTCCCATCTTGTTCTTTTTAGAGGCACCTTCTTGGCTGTACCTAAATGAGTCACTGCTCTGTAATAAACTATTCCTTGAGGGGGCTCTATGGAGGCCTTTCCTTAAAAACATTTAATTTTGATATTATTAGTTCCAAAAGCAGTTATAACTTTCTTTTGCCCAAAGCCAGTAGAGAACCCATTTCAGAAAGCATTGCGGTGCTCGTGGCACAAATAGAATTGGTATAATAATTTAACCGCCAGAGGAAATGTTTGCAAATACTGTTTCACAATGCTATTTTAGCTAGTCACGGGGAGAGAGAGGGCTGATGCATTAGGATTTATTTTTCCGAGGGAACAAACACCAAAGACAACCACCACCATGAACTCAGGCTGTCAGCCCAAACACGAGGGTCCTCTTCGTAGGTTAAGAAATGGAAGCGTGAAGAGTCAGACAGCAAGTCTGAGATGCCCAGAGCAACAAACAGGAATTTGGGTTTACCCCGAATCTGTGGGCTTCTTGTCAACCGGCTGTTAATGCCAAATGGGACCAGATCTGGTGGCAAAAACATAAGGCTGGAAAAGGACCGGGTCATCGTTGTCCACTGGGCATCAGCAAGCGGAATGAGCGCGGGCACGTTCGGACGGAAGGCCGTGCAGAGAACAGTTCAAAGCCCGACCCTTCTCTCGGTGGCTCTCCCGTCTGCGCGGACGGTAACGTCAAAGGATGTTCTGAAGACACCATTTCTAGCTTTAGGCAAAACAGGCTCTACAAGGAACGTTGACCTAATTTGTCCCTTTGCCCCTTAAAATTGTTTTTCCCTCCACCTTTCCTCTTCTCTAGCACAAGCATCTGAAGTGTTCCTTCTCCCCGACAGGCCGTCCATCCGGGTTCTTCCTCTCTGCTTCTCCAACAAACTTCTACCGAGCCTGTGTACCCAGCTCCTTGCTACCTGTAAATAAGACACCAGCTCCCCGTCTCCTGCAACTATGTTTCTTCCAGACGTTATGTTTTCTTTCTTCACCATCTTCTGCTTTGTTGCCATTTTTCACATGGGTATTGGCCTTTTATATTTCTTCCTTTGTAAATCCCTATTTACGTCTAGTCTGTTTTCCGATTAGGATATTTGTTCTTTTTCCTATTGATTTGTGAGAGCTCTTCACATATTTTTTGAAAATTAACTTGCCACCTTTTAGGTATGTTGAAATATTTTGCCCGGTGTATGTCTGCCTTTTATTTTTACATAAATGTTTTGTCGCTTTGCCGAAGTTTAATTTTTATGTAGGAAAAGCCATCAGTTTCCATTAGTTTTCTTTTATGGCTTTTGTCTTTGGGAGTCATGGAGGGAAAAGTCCTCCAGGAATATACGAGTATTCACTTATGGTTCTAATTTTTAAAAGCAATTTCATAATGAATTCCTCTCCAAGTGCAGGTATCTAAAGTTTTTTAAATAGTTTTTCTCTGACACCATTTTTAATTGAAATTTTTATTGAGATAATTGCAGATTTATAAGCAATTGTAAGAAATAATGCAGAGAGAGCCTGTTTCTACTTTACCCAGTTTTCCCCAAGGCTAACGCTTGCAAAACTACTGTGTAATATCACGAGTGGGATGTTGACATTGATTCAATCCACTGGTCTTGTATTTCCCCCCATTTACTTGTACGTGTGTTTGTTCAATTCTTTTTTTTTAATGATTTATTTATTTATTTGTCAGACTGAGAGAGCGAGACAGAGAGAAATGGCATGAACGGGGGAGTGGCAGGCAGAGGGAGAAGCAGGCTCCCCACGGAGCAGGGAGTCCGATATGGGGCTCGATCCCGGAACCCTGGGATCATGACCGGAGCCAAAGGCAGACACTTAACCAACTGAGCCACCCAGGCATCCCGTGTGTTCAATTCTACAAAGTTTTGTCCCATGTGTAGACTGTTCAGCACCATTTTTAAATAGTCTATTCTTTCTGTACTCTCTTGAAATGCCACTTTGATCAGAGACGAATTTCTTACATTTGGTTCTGGATGCTGTATTCTGTCCCTTCGATCTGTCTGTCCATGCTGGGACCGGTACCAAAAATCTCAACAGTTCTCTTTCAACATCCGTGCCAACTCCTCTGTCTTCCTCCTCCCCTCTCGTCTTCTGGCTCCTTTCTCCTTTTCTTTTCAAAACTGCCCCGCTTATTTTTATGTTCCAATTTTCCTGATGAGCTTCAGAATCATTTGGTTAAGTTCCAGAAAAGATTTTTTGGATTCTGATTGGAGTCGCCTTATATTTAGAGACTCATTTGTGGAGAAATGACATTCTTACCAAATTGAGGTTTTTTTCACCAGGAACACAGTGTATCTCTCTCTGTTTATAGAAATCTTTTAAAAATGAGGCTTAGAATTTTGTCCTTGCTTCATATGAAGCCTGTCCAAATCCTGTCACACTGAGTCCTCTTTCACAGCTCTCTGTCGCAGATATGAATGATCCTTTCCCTCTACCACATATATTTTTTGGTTATTTTCTTTTCCCCCCCCCCCAAAGATTTTATTTATTTATTTGAGAAACAGTGTGAGCGAGGGAGAGCACAAGCCGGGGGAGGGGCAGAGGGAAAGGGAGAAGCAGGTGCCCCACTGAGCAAGGGAGCCTGATGCTGGGCTCGATCCCATGACCCTGGGACTGTGACCTGAGCCGAAGGCAGACGCTCCACCGACGGAGCCTCCCAGGCGCCCCAGTTGTTTGTTCTCTTACTAATTTTTTAATTATGATAAAACATATATAAAATTTGCCATCTTAGCCATTTTAAAGCATATGAATCAGTAGTATTAAATCGATTCAGTGTTGTACAAGCATCACCACTACCGATTTCCAGGACTTGGGCATCATCCCAGAGAAACTGGTGCCCACGGAACAGTAACACCCTAGTCTCCCTTCCTCCCAAGCCCCTGGCGACCTCTATTCTACTTTCTATCTCTATGACTTTGGCATCGGACAGTATTTGTCCTTTTGCGTCTGGCTTCTTTCGCTTAGGATCACGTCCTCACGGTTCATCCGTGTGGTACCACGTGCCAGGACTTTGTTCCTTTTATGGCTGCATCACGGTCCGTGTGTATGTTTAAGCCACATGTCGTTCATCCATTCATCGTCAGCGGACACCTGGGCTGTTTCTACCCTTTGGCCATGGGGGTGATGCTACACACTTTGGTGTGTGAGTGCGTGTTTGAGTCTTTGCTTCCACTTCTTTTGGATATATACCCAAAAAGAAAACATATTTCACAACTTACTATTAGTGGCAAACAGCAGGAGGAAGGAATTACTTTTTTTTTTTTTAAAGAGAGAGAGAAGGGGGGGGACGGGTAGAGGGAGAGAGAGAGAGAGAGAGTCAGATCCTGACCCTGAGATCATGACCTGTGCTGAAATCAAGAGTCGTTCACTTAACCCACTAGCCACCCAGGCTCTCCTTACACTTCTAATTAGAAAAAAATAAAACCTCCAATAAAACCCCAAAACAAAACCAAAATATATGTACCTCATCCTTCAAGGCCCTGGCCAAAGGTCTTTCCTGATTCTGTCAGGCCCTGACCTCCCCGACCTCCCGGTGACAATTACGGATGAACTGTCGTCCATTCCTAGCCCATGAGCTCAGCATGCCCCAGGTAGCCAAAACGTTAACATTTGTTAATTAAAAAAACAAACAAACAGTTCTCTCTTCGTGGTTTTGAATGTTCTGGATGAGTTTCTTTGCAAAGGCAAAAGGGACTGGTCAGAGGAGACGCAATGGAGAGATTCTTTCAACCTTGCCCGAGTGCTTCGAGGCTCAAAAGGCAGGAGGATTTATCTGCAGTGGCAGGTTCTCCATCAACGTCTAGGTACTTGCCGTGGGCCTGGCAGCTGACTTAGAACGTACTGCATGTTTCCTCTGCTTTCCTCACAGACCATTTCTCTTTCTAAGGTGGGCGCTCCTGTGCCATGGCCTGAGGGCCTGGGTTGGGCTCTTGATCAGCAGTTCTTGTATCCTGCTGGGTTTGAAGTCCTTAAAAGCAGTCTTGTCCCGTAATCCCCTACGCACGCATGCACGTGTGCGGGCACACACACGGTACCTAAGAGACCGAATCTGGAATCAGACTGTCTGGGTCAGATCTGAGCCCTAACGCCTTCCCAAGGACACTCAGCAAGAAGGGCTGCAGGGAGGATGTGAACCCAAGCAGCTTTTGTCATCGCCTTAACCTGGACCGAATTACTTAACCTAGACTTCAAGTGTCTTCATCTGTGAAACAGGATAACAACAATAGCTTCCCTATAGGATTTTTGTGAGGATTGAATGATCTAACGTGGGGAGGTGCCAGAACAATGCCTTAGAGTTGGAGGAGCTAATCCTTGAAGAGGGGCAGCTGTGACCGGTGTGCGTGGCCCCGAGCACTGTGCCTTGCACACGGTGTTGGCCAAGTGACACTTTCTGTGAACTTGCATTTTCATTGTGCACCTTGGGAAAATTTCTTACATCATCACAATGGCCTAATCGCATGGAGCACATGACACCCTGTCCTCCTGCCCTCACCATGGCACCTGGAATAGCATTGCCACTTGTAGTTGACAAGGGCCAGCCCCTAGCAACAGAGAGCATGCAGCAACCCGACGTGTCCACTGACTGGCTGTGCACATGGCCCTGGGAGCAGCAGGTGCCTGGAAGGAGAGGTGGGCCAGGCATGGAGTCCTCAGGCTCCATTTCTGATCTCTAATCTGAGCAGAGAGGCCCTGGCTTTGCTGGCTGAGGGGTCCAGGAGCTCCCACATATGCACCCCTCTAGTGAGGGGTCCACCAACTCCCACAGTCCCAGCTAGAACAGCTCCAATGTCAAGTGCTCAGAGACGCCTGTCCCAATCTGTGGTTATCTTCCATATTTGGCCATTTCTCACATCTCCCCCAATAGAACATAAGCTTCATGAGGGCAAGGACCTTGTCTGTTATGTTCACTGCTCTATCCTCAGCACCTAGCCCGGAGCAGGCATTCAGTAGATGTTTGCTGAATACTTGGAAAGAAAGTAGGCAGGCAGGCAGGAAAGTCACCTTTCTCCTCTTCCACGACGCCTACTCACCCACTCCTGCCTCAAACACTGCCTCCGAGAAGCCTTCCCTGATTCTCCAACCCTCCAGAGAAGTATTACCACGGCACAGGGCTCACGTATGACTCTATATTCCTATGGAGCAACAGCCTGAATTTCTCTATGTACCCAGCCTTTCCTTACCCACAGTCTTGTTTTTCTTTTCTCTAGTTACCGAGAGCCACGAAAACAAGACCGTAAACTATTCAAAAGTGGAACGGTGCCCATGTTGGAGTTATATCCTTGCCCCTCTGGCCCCCAGCGGCCAGCCCAGCTCTGGCCACATTTACAGGTCAAGGCATGGGTCAGATCATGAATGCTTCCTTTTAAGAACCTGGACTTAGTCTGCTTCCCCCCCCCATCAGTGACAGATAATAAACAAATAATCTTTGCTCCCCCATCTCTTTCCCTGATAAACACCAGCTGGGAAGGCATGTTGGCGGGGGCAGATGGAACACTTTCAGCCCCTGTATCATACATAGTACGGCCCCTCAGGAGAGGCCCCTGGTGCTCTGGGCCACCTTCTCTCTGGGCCCCTTGTAAGTCTGCTCTGGCTGCGGCTGGTTACCTCCCTTCTATCCTGTGGTCAACCTGAAGGCTTGTGCATCTCAGACCAGGGCGTGGGCCCAATCCTCACCAGAGGATATCCCGGGAAGGGGGTGGTTTATCACAATTCCCATCTGATTCGTAGCAAAAATAAATGACAATTTTCTTGGTTGCAGTAAAGCTGAATCCTAAGACAGGGTAAGTCTAATGGGATAAAAAAGATCGCTTACAAGCCTAGCAGGCTGTTTATCGACTCTAGTTCAATTAATATTCTGGTTAACTGGGAATTACAATCAATAGTAGATACGCATGTGCAAATATCAAAGTTCATCAAAATGTGTTTATCACACAAATTCTGCCGGATTATATTTAAACCCATCTTCGATGGTACAGATGGTGTTTCGGACTCTTGCAATACATCATCAGAATCAACAAAATGGGCACAAATTCTTTTGAAATAGCACCGATGGGAGTGTCTAATTATGTGAGATTTTTCACTGCTTGATATCCAGTAAATGTGTTTCTCTATATTTATTTGTACATAGGATAAACTCTAGTTTATCCGGAATCCAAACATACTCATTATGCAACGTGCAAAGGCACAGCCGCTGGACCGGAGTCATATAGAGCCGACTGGAAAGATGCCCCCGGGATGCGTGGGCAGGGCTGCAAGGATCCCACATGGGGATTGAGGGGAGGGGAAGAGTCCTGCGCTGGGAGGCGGTGCACTCGCCTTCCGCCTCTGCCACTCATGCGTGGGTGACCCTGGACGTGGTATTTAACCTCTCTGTGCCTCAGTCTCCTCATCTGTAAGATGGGATGATGATGATGATGATATTAATACTTACCCGACAAGACTGCTGGTCAGGTTTCGTGAAATGAAATGTACAAGGCACCCACCGGCTTCCTGCAGGTTTCTCCCTGACATTCCTGAATATTTTCATCCCTGGCTCACGGTCGCCAGTCTCACCATGTCACGATTCTAGATGGTTTCAGTATTCATATAGAATAGATACTCCCTACAACACGCTGGTGCGGCCTCTCCTGCCCCAGGCCTCCCCCTTCCGCATATTAAATCACTTTCTTCATTTGGTTTCTAAGACATGAGTCTTCCGGTTGTCTTCCTCACTCAGTGGTTTCTTCTTCTTAGTGTCCTTTTCTGGCTCTGCTTCATCTTTCTCTCAAGTGTCAGAGTACCCCAGTCCTTGGTCCTTGGGCCTCTTCTCCACTCTGTATTCTTTCTCTTGATGATTTCACCTGGTGTCACAATTTTAAGTTCCATCTAAACGCTGATGTCTTCTAGGTGACATCCCTAGTTTGACCCTTTCTCCAGAACTCTAGACTCATATACCCAGCTGCCTATGTTACTGGAGTATGCAATAGTGATCTCCCAAATCGACAAGTTCAAAATGGAGTTCCTAACCTTCCCCTCCAACATGGCCCACCCACAGTTCTCCCTCTCACAATAAAGAGTAACTATATCCTTCCAATTGCTCAGGCCCAAAACAGTCACCCTGGACTCCTTTCTTCCTCTGACACCTCCCATCCAATCTGTCAAGAAATCTTGTTGGCTCTGCCTTCCAAAATAGCGTCAGAACCCAACCATTTCTCATCCCCTTCCCTGCCACTGCCCTGGTCCAAGACGTTATGTCTTCCCTGGATTCTTGTAGTGGCCTCCTGACTGGTCTCCCTATTGCTGTCCTTATCCATCCTGCAGCACCAGAGCCACGCTTCTGAAACACGCCACAGACTCTAGGGCCCTAAACCCACAGTGGCCCCCCATTCACCTGGGATGAAAACCAAAGCCCATGGAACCTACAAAGCAGACTCCATCTGCCCCCTCCCTAATCCCATCGCTGACTTCTCCAACCCCCCACTGTCCCCTCCCTCTGCTCCAGCCACAGTGGCTTCCTGTTGCTCCTTCTACATCCCAAATCCACTCCTGCACCTCGTGGCCCCATTGTTTTCCCTGAGATAGCCGCAAGTTTCACCCCTTCACCTCTTGCGGGTCTTTGCTGAAATGCCAACCACTCTATTCTCGTGATAACCCCTTCCTAGAACTCCCATCCCTCCTTCCTGCTTAATTTTCCCATAGCACTTATCACCATGTAATATATTATGTGTTTTACATCTTTCTTTATTGTCAATCTCTCCCCATCAGAATGCTAGCTCCATGAAGACAGGATTTTTATTTTAATTATTCTGGTTAAAAACACATTACATGAAATCTACCATCGTAATAAAGCTCTCAGTGTAGACAGCAGCGTTAACTGTGTGCACGGTGCTGCACGGCAGATCCCTAGAGCTTTGTCATCTTGCATGACCAACCCTACGCCATGGAATGGCCACCGCCCATTTCCCCTCTTCCCCCACCAGTTCCTGGCAACCACTCTTCCACTTTCTGCTTCTAGGAATTTGACTACCTTAGATACCTCGTATAAGTGGAGTCATACGGATTTGTCTTCCTGTGGTTGGCTTACTTCACTTAGCATAATGTCCTCAAGGTTCATCCACGTAGCATATGACAGGACTTCCTTCTTTTTTAGGCCTGAATAATATTATTATTCCTATAATATAATATTATTCCTATAATAATATTATATGGCTATACCATATTTTCTTTATCCGTTCATCCACCAATGGACATTTAGGTTGCTATTGTGAATAAAGTTTCTTTGAACATGGGAGTGCAAATATCTCTGATATCCTGACTTCAATTTTTTTGCATAAATTCCCAGAAGTGGGATTGCCGAATCTTATGGTAGCCCTAGAGGACAGGGATTTTTGCCTATCTTGTTCATTGCTGTATCCCCAGGGCCTAGGACAATGCCTGAAACATAGTAGGTGCTCAATAAATGCAATCATTTTTATCTGCAACATGGTACATAGCCTGATTACTTTCAACTCCTCCAGTACAGCTTTTGCAATCATTCCCACAGTAAGATTTCCAGTGCAACCTCTTGCAGGGGAAGGGTTTGCTAAGGGACTTAATAGGGTAAGCAAGTGTGTAAGGAAAAATAATGAATTTAGCTAACTTATTTATGGAACATAAGAAATAGGAAGATCGGTAGGAGAAGGAAGGGAAAAATGAAGGGGGGTAAACAGAAGGGGGAATGAACCATGAGAGACTGTGGACTCTGGGAAACAAACTGAGGGCTTCAGAGGGGAGAGGAGTGGGGGATTGGGAGAGGCCGGTGATGGGTATTAAGGAGGGCACATATTGCATGGTGCACTGGGTGTTATATGCAAATAATGAATTATGGAACATTGCATCAAAAACTGGGGATGTACTGTATGGTGACTAATATAACAAAATAAAAATTATTTTAAAAAAAAGAGAATAAGTGATTTTCAAAAATCCTCAAACTAGAAACCACCATTTATGTAAAGGGTTGAAAAATATTTTGTAAGCCACCCTTATTGGTGACTCTGGCAGTTCTGACCATTTGAATGGTCCTATTAACTCCTTTTGTTATTATGGCCGTCAGCACAACAACAGCTGAACAGGGATGACCAAGAACCAGACTGCAGGCTGGGCTAGGCTAGTGGAGCCTGGTGAGCAAAGAGCATGGCATTGTGGGTAGGGGAGCATGGTATTGTGGGTAGGGAAGCAGGTATTGTGGGTAGAAGAGAGAGCATTGTGAATAGGTAAGTGGGCATTGTGGGTAGGAGAGCACAGCATTGTGGGTAGGAGAGCACAGCATTGTGGGTAGAACATGGCCACTGTGGTAGGAAAGCCCACCTGCAGTGTTGTTAGAGATCACTCCTTACTATTGGCAGAGTCAGAAAATGCCCATAGTTTCAGGACAAACCAAAGAAAACATGAGCTACCTAATTATATAGCCAGGTAGAAGCGAAGTACAAGAGCCCTGACAGAAGTCAGTGTGTGGGGCCAAATCGGAGATGAGGGACCCGGCAGAAGCCAGAATCCAAATGGAACTAACCACATCAAGTGGCAGGGTCCCACCCACTATCACCTGGTGCCCCCAGGACAGAGGCCATCTGCCCTTGCGCTCAGCACCTTCCCTGTGGGCAGATAAAGGCTGCCTGGTATCACTGCTCCTGGGAGAAGGGCTGGGCACATGGGGCGTGTGGCTGGGGCCACTCGCCTGAAGAGACCTCCCTGCCTCTGGGTCTTCCTCACAGCTCGGAGGCCTGCAGGCTGCAGCCCTGTTTCCTCCCAGGATTCCCCTCTTGGTTCTGATCGAGTCAGATGGAGGACCTTAGGTAGACGGAACTTTATCTATACCACAGTGTTCACTGAACACCCATGCCAGGCGATGTGCTTCACGCCAACGTCATGAAGAAGCAAGCATGGATCCTGCCTGCAAGTGCCGTGGGGGAGATGGAAGCACATCAAGCGTAAGTGGGTGATGATGCTGACGACGACGATGACGATGGCAGCAATGGTTAGTATCAGACACGAGGTGCCAGGCTCGGTGCTCTAAGCTTTACACGGATTATTTAATTTTAGGAGCTAGGGAGGTAGGTACTACTTGGGATCATTATTCCCATTTTACACAGGGGATTTATGGAAGTCAAGTCATTTGCCCAGAGTCACACAACTGGTAAGAGGCAGGGCCAGTCCGAGACACAGAGCCGTTCTGACTCAGCCCTGCAGACTCCTGGGGTGCTAGGGGTACAGTGGAGGGGGTCACCTAGCTCTGACTGGGCTCAGGGGAAGGCCAGGGAAGGCCGGTCAGAGAAGGCTTCCCCTGGGAGCTGGCCGATGCCTGAGCTGAGCTGTGCAGGTAAGAAGTGACAGGTGAAATGTTCCAGGCCAGGGACCTTCTAGAGCACAGGAAGGAGCAAGTGAACAGCGTTGTACTCCTCACTCAGCCGGAATCCTCAGGTTCAAAACCTGGTTCTGCTACTTGTTAGCTGTGGAAACTCGGGCAAACCACCTAACCTCTCTCTTCCTCCATGTCTCCATGCAAGAGCCACACAAGCTCCGCTCATCAACTTGCCTTCTTGTTCTCCTGAATGCTCTCCTCTTCTACCCACATCTATGTCACTTTTCCTCAGGACCACCTGTGTTCTGTCCTTTTCCCATTTTCTTTTTTTTTTTTAACTTAATTTTTTTATTTTTTGGAGGTGGGAAGGGGCAGTGGGAGAGGGGAAGAGAGAATCTTAAGCAGGCTCCATGTGGAGCCTAACCCAGGGCTCGATCTCACCACCTGGAGATCATGACCTGAGCCGAAACCAAGAGTCAGATGCTTAACCGACGGAGCCACCCAGGAGCCCCTGTCCTTTTCCCATTTCAACATAATCAGACAGAGCTAACACATTCTCTAAGCTTTCATTACTATTGGTAACCTGATGTCATTGAAACTGTATCTCAACCTAGATTTCTCCAGTAAGCTCCAAACCTGCCAGACATCTCCTTTTTTAGATGTCCACAGACACCTCAAACTGAACATGCGCCAAACTGAAGTCATCCCCTCCAACCCCTAAATCTCTCCCTCCCACTTGGGGGGAGAGTATCACCATTAATCCAAACCAGAACCCCCAAGGTTAGCTTAACCCCACATCCCTCATCGGGTCACACTTCAGGTCCCATTGATCCCAGCACTGGAATATTTCTCCAGTCCCTCACTGCCATGTCCCTGGTCCAGGAGGTCGCCTCTCTTGCCTGGGCAGTGCCAGTCTTGCCCCACCCCCACCATTCTCCATGCCGCAACCACAAACCCAGCAAGCTTTCTAAAATGTGACTCTACCATCTGCCAGGGCGGCTTCAAACCCTGCAGTCGTTCCCCAGTGCCCTCAGGATAAAGTCCCAGTTCCTCACCTCTTCTGGGCCTCTCTGTCTCCCTGATCTTGCCTCTTGCTCGGCCCTCTCATACTCTCTAGCCGGTCACACTGCTCCCTAAGCAAGTCGTGTTCTCACCAACTTCTGGACTTTGGCCTGGCACTCTCTTTTACTTACCTACTTATTCCTCTGGCTGGATAATTTCTACAGGGCATCTCAAGCCTCAGTTTAGACATCACAATTCTATGACATCTCTGATAAGTGGGTTGTGTGTCCCTCCATGAGTGCCTGCGTATGGCCCTGTGAGCGATACGAGCATATCCCTGTGCTAGCCTTCCCTCTGTGCTGTAACTGCCATTTCCTTGGGTGTTTTCATCCCCCGGATCCCCAGCAGCTGGAGGGCTGGGGGCTGCTTGACCACTGTTATGTCACAGCTAGAGACCTCGGTCCCCCTCTGTCCTCTCCCATTTCCCAGAATCCGTGTGGACCTAAGTTCTTTCTCACAAAGTCCTCTTCAATTCTTTCTGTTACCATCATTCGGTTCAGGCCTTCCTCGAGCCTCACCACGCCTACCCCCATCCCCTCGTTGCCTCTCCTCCTGCTGAGCGATAGACAGACCTGCCGAAGCCTTTCCTGACCTCATCCCTCGAGGAGGAGGGCGGCAGCCCATCGCCATCACTGCCCCTTGACGGGGTATTCGCAATTACACGCGAAACACCTGTCTTTTGTCCTTGGTTGGGAACTCCCAGAGAGCACGGCCTGTGGCTGCTAGTCATTCATCTGTGCATCTGACAAGGTGAGTGATGACTCCTAAGGCAAATATGATTTGTGGGTTACTCCCTTTTGTCAAAACCTTGACGAGCTCCCTGTTGCTTGTAGGATAAAATACACATCTCTTCGCAGGGCCCCACGGGCCTGCCAGAATCCAGCCTCTCCAAGTGTTCCGGCCCCTTCCTGCTGCTCCCCGCACCGTGCAGCAGGGCGTGGGCTCTCCCCAAAGGCACTCTGTCGCCCTGCATCCCTGGCCTGCTGTGCCCTTCTTCTCGGTGTTCAAGACCTAGTTCAAGGCCATCTTCTCTGTGAAGCCTGGCTCAGCATCTGCTGACAGAGCTGTTACTTTCCTGTCCCTGACAGCATTGGGTATTCATGTGGAATGATCTGTTTGTAGATCCTTCTCCCCTCCCTGGATGGGATGGGCCTAAAGGCCCTTGAATACCAGGAGAGGATCTCATTCACAGCCTTACAGCTTAGAGCGGCCCCTGTAAGGGACAGGGTGTCCTGGAAAGGGCTCCTGACGGATGCTTTGTGTTTTATGGACTAACAGTGTGGTACGAGGGCAGAAATGTACAGGAGTGTCCGTAAAAGAATAAGGGCTCCACAAGAGACCCCTAGGAGCTAAGACTGATGTCGGCCAAAGCAGGCATTGCAGACCAGGGGAGAAAGGAAGGCTGATTCAGTCAGTGAGGCTGGGAAAATTAGGTTTTTTTTTTTTAAAGAATCAAGTTACAACTTAACCGTGCAGCATATAATTAAATCATGGGTATGCCAAATTGTTAAATGTAAAAATATCAAGCTCTAAAAATACTAGAGATAAATAAACATAAATACCTCGTTGATGTACAGATGGAGAGATCTCTCTAAGCCATAAATCTACAGAAGACACCTCAGAAGAAATACTGTAATAGCCGTGACTACATGTCAATTTTAAAATACCAAATATGTTAACAAATAAAAGGCAAGCAACAACCTAAGAAAAGTTATTGATCACAAATGTTGTAAAGTGCTAATACCTTTCAAATATTAAGTGTATATAAACTGATAAGAAAAACATGACTGCTCTAGGATTTAGGAAAGGATGTGTAAAAATATTTTTTAAAAGAAGAAATAGAAATGCTTACAAACTTAGGAAATAATTACCTTTCCCTTAGTCATTGAAGAAATGTGAATTGAAGCAATGTATCATCTTTGCCTACCAAATTAATGAATTTTTTAAATGCCAAGAGTAAGTCACCCTTACACACTGCTAAGTGTTCATGAGAACCACAGTTCTGGAAAGCAATCAGGCAATGTGTATACCTCATATTGCCTCAAAACAGCCTCAAAAACAGTCATTCCCTTGGACCTTCAGGATCTGTTTTAGAGAAATGAGAAAATCAGACACTGATTGTAAAAACGTTCAGTGCAACCTTATTCATAGTGATAATATCAACAGAAGTACCCGGATTGGGATACAAGTAAAGTAAGTCAACAGGCAAGAGATTATGGATTAAGAGGCAGCCAATACTTGATGCTGGTGAAGAGTTTTTAATGTTTTAAGGAAATGTCCCTCCTCCCCATCATTATAAGACTATATATGGCTCAAGTACGTGAAAAGGTTAAAAAAAAGGATGTAAAGGGAAACATGGTAAAATCTTGATGGTAAGATGTGGCTGGAAAACTCTGAGGACTGGGGGTGATGGATAACAGGACCTACATCCACTCTCTTGTGTTAAACAACTAACATAATGGACAAAATACACGAAACAACCGTTTTCAGACACTGGACAGCAGGCAGCACATACGTAGAAGCAAAATGAATGACAACCTTAGAATGGAACAGAGTTGGGGCGGGGAGAAATGGAAATACACTATTGTTAGGTAGTTGTACCATATGTAAAGTGCAATAATACTTAAAGATTGCGATAGGTTAAACATGTACACCATCAACTTTAAGTAACCATTAAAATGACACATCTGAGAATTCTGGCTAACAAGCCAACAGAGAAGACACAAAGGAATCATGAAAAACACTCCATTCGAAAGAAGGCAGAAAAAGAGGAAAAAAACAACAATAAATAGATGGAACAGAGAGACGAAAAACAGCCAAGTGTAGATTTAAATTCAATCATACCAGCAATCACATTACATGTCTAAACACCTAATTAGACAGCACCGATTATCACACGGGGAAAAAGAAAAGCAAGATCCAACTATATGCTGTCTCTGAAAGACCCACTTTAAAGACAAAGAGGTTAGAAGTAAAAGGGTGGAAAAAGATATTCCACATTTACACTGACCAAAAGAAAGGGGGAGTAGTTATATCATGAAGAGAAAGCATAGGCTAGAGCAGAGAATATTGCCAGGGAAAGAGGACCCGTCTAAGGGGAAGACGTGTAATGGATAAAGGCACCAATTCCTCAAGAGGACATAAGGACCGTAAATGTTTATGCATCTAATAATGGAGATTCAAAATACAAGAAGCAAAAATTGCTAGAACTGTAAGTAGAAACAAACACATCTGTGATTATGGTTGAAGATTTCAACGTATGTCTCTCCATAAATGACAGAACAAATAGGATATAGAAGACTTGAACAATACTACGGACCAGGTAGACCTAATAGATATTTATAGAAAACTCCTCCCAACAGGAGCAGGACACGCAATTCTTTTCAAGTGCAACAGAATCTTTACCAAAATAGAGAGTATTCTTTTTTTTTTTTAAAGATTTTATTTATTTATTCGACAGAGATAGAGACAGCCAGCGAGAGAGGGAACACAAGCAGGGGGAGTGGGAGAGGGAGAAGCAGGCTCATAGCGGAGGAGCCTGATGTGGGGCTTGATCTCATAACGCCGGGATCACGCCCTGAGCCGAAGGCAGACGCTTAACCACTGTGCCACCCAGGTGCCCCAAAATAGAGAGTAGTCTTGGCCATAAAACAAAACTCAACAAATTGAAAAGCAAATCATAAAACCATGATGAGCACCAGGGGATGTACGAAATTGTTGAGTCACTATACTGCACACCCGAAGCTAATATAACACTGTGTTATCTATACTGGAATTAAAATAAAATTTAAAAAAGCAAATCATAAAAAGCACATTGAAGACCACAGTGGGCTTAAATAAGACAAAAATAAGAGAAACATAAGAGCATAATCTCCAGTTATTTGAAAACTAAACAACATACTTCAAAATAACCAATGGATCAAAGAAGAAATAGAAATCAGAAAGTATTTCAAATGGAATGAATATCAAAGTATGGAAAATTAAAAGCTAGATGCATCTGAAACAGTTCTGAGAAGGAAATTTATAGCACTCAATGTTTATATTAGGAGGGAAGGTCTCAAATCAACATTAGCTTACACCTTAAGAAAGGGGAAAAATAAGTACAAATTAACCTCAAGGCATGGAGAAGAAAGAACACAAGAAGAGCAGGTATATAAAACAGCTAAAAGGGGAAAATAGAGAAAAATCAATGATACCAAAAGCTGATTCTTGGAGCAGATCAATAAAACTTCTAGACAAACTGACAGGAAAAAAAGAAAATAGACACCAATCACCAATATCAGGAACAAGAGAGGGACCTCACTGCTGATTCTAAGGACATTAAAACAATCGTAAGGGATGGGCACTTCGCTGGCGCAGTTGGTTAAGCTTATCCCACTGACTTCAGCTCAGGTCATGACCTCAGGGTCATGAGCTAGCCCTGGGTCAGGCTTGTACTGGGTGTGGAGCCTGCTTGGGATTCTCTCTCCCTCCCCCTCCCCACCCCTGCTTGTGTTCTCTCTCTCTCTCTCTAAAAAAAAACCAACCAAACAAAAACAATAAAACAGTAGTAAGGGAATATTATGAAAAACTTATGGGCAATAAATTCCACAAGTTAGATAAAATGTTCGAATTCTTTGGAAGACACAAACCAACAAACGTCACTCGAGAAGGAACAGGTAAACATCAATTGCCTGAGTTCCAAGGAAATTCAATTTGCAGTTTAAAATTTTTTCTCATGGAGCACCTGGGTGGCTCAGTTGGTTAAGCATCTGCCTTCAGCTCGGGTCATGATCTCACGGTCCTGGGATTGAGCCCCACATTGGTCTCCCTGCTCAGTGGAGAACCTCCTTCTCCCTCTCCCTCTCCCTCTGTTCCTCCCCCAACTTGTGCTCTCTCCCTCCCTCTCTCTGTCTCTCTCTCTCTCAAAATAAATAAATATTAAAAAAATATTTTTACAGAAGGGGGAATGAACCACAAGAGACTATGGACTCCGGGAAACAAACTGAGGGTTTCAGAGGGGAGGGCGGTGGGAGATTGGGCTAGGCCGGTGATGGGTATTAAGGAGGGCACGTATTGCATGGAGCACTGGGTGTTATAGGCAAACAATGAATCATGGAACACTACATCAAAAACTAATGATGTACTGATTGGTGACTCACATAACATAATAAAAAATTAAAAAAAAAATTTTTTTTTTCACATAGAAACCCCAAGCCCAGATGGCCTCACTGTTGAATACTATGAAACACTTAAGGAATCAAAAATATCAATTCTACACAAACCTACAGAGAATCAAAAAGGAACACTTTTCAACATCTTCTATGAGTTCAGTATTGCTCTAACACCCAACGGGGGAAAAGACATCAGAAGAAAGCTATACACCAATATCTCTCATGAATACAGATACAAGTCTTAACGTAATTTTAGCAAGTCGAATCCTACAACGTGTGAAAAGGTTAAATACATCATGATTGAGGGAGATTTATCCTAGGAATGCTCAGTGGAGTCAACATTTGTAAACCGTGTCATTTATGATATTGATGGACTAAAAAAACAAACCACATGATTACGCAGTAGACGCAGAACCACCATTTGACAAAATCCAACACTGATTCATGGTAACTCTCAGCAAACTAGGAATAGATGGGAACTTCCTCAGTATGATAAAGGATTAATACAAAAAACCTACAGTTGGGGCGCCTGGGTGGCACAGCGGTTAAGCGTCTGCCTTCGGCTCAGGGCGTGATCCCGGTGATCTGGGATCGAGCCCCACATCAGGCTCTTCCGCTATGAGCCTGCTTCTTCCTCTCTCACTCTCCCCCTGCTTGTGTTCCCTCTCTTGCTGGCCGTCTCTATCTCTGTCGAATAAATAAATAAAATCTTTAAAAAAAAAAACCCTACAGTTAGCATTGTATTTAATAGTGAAAGATAATGCTTACCATCTCTGATTGTGAAAAGGGCTAGAATGACCACTCTCCCCATTTCTATTCACACTGTCCTGGAGGTCCTAGTGCCATCAGGCAAGAAAAAGAGATAAAAGGCAGATTGTAAAGAAAGATGTAAAACTGCCTTTATCCACAGAAGACAAGACTGTCTCTATAAAAAATTCAACAGGATCTAAAAAAAATCAAGAGTATATGAGTTTAGCAAAGTTACAGGATACAATCATCATTTTTATACATGAGCTAAGAGCGACAAAAAATAATATTTATGATACCATCAAAAATATAAAATTTGACCAAAAAAATATGTGAGACCTATATACCAAAAACTGTAGAACATTATTGAGAGACTAAAGAAGACCTAAATCAATGGAGAAATATACCATGTTTATGCATCAGAAAACTTGATATCATTAGACATCAATTCTCCCCAAACTGATCTATACATTCAATGCAATCCTAATCACAATCCCAACAGCGGTTTTTTTTTTTTGTGTGTGTGTGTGTGTGTAGCCATTAATAAGTGAACTTAAAAATTTGTATAGACATGCAAAGGACCCGGAAGAGCCAAGACAACTTTGAAAAAGAACAATGTGAGAGACTTCTACCACCTGATTTCAAGACTTATTATGCAGTTACAATAATCTAGTCAATGTGGTATTAATGTAAAGATAGACACACGGATCTATGAGACTCAGAGTCTAGAAATAGAGCTACACGTGCATGTTAACTGATTTTCTTTACAAAGGTACCTAGGCAATTCAATGGAGAACTGAGAATGTTTTTAACAAACGAGGAAAATTGGACAACCGATAAAAAGGAACAAATTACTGATACATGCAACAACACAGATAAATCTCAAAATTACCATCCCGAGTGAAAAACGCCAGTCAAAAAAAGAGAGCACAAACTTTGTGATTCCGATTATACACAATTCTAGAAAACACAAACCAGTTCATAGTGACAGAGAGCAAACAGGTGGTCACCTGCACACAAAGGGGCAGAAGGAAACCTTTGGGATGATGAGTATGTTCATTATCTTAATTGTTTAGACGACTTCACAGACGCCTAGATATATCAAAACCCTGTACAAAACAACTGTACATCTTAATTACGTGCAGATTATCATGTGTCAATAAAGCTGCAAAAGACAAAATCTTTGGTTTTGCGATCGAGCCTTGAAATGCGCGGACACATTCCTGTATGTGTTTGCACCAGGGAAACCATTTCTGGGAACGTAGTTCCTTTTAGAGTCACCTGCTTGACAAGAGGCAAGGGCCAGCAGGGGCCAGCTCTCTTGGTTTTGACCTGGAGAGACTGCTAGGATGTCCAGGAGCACCCCATCTCTGGGAGAGGGGTGCTGGGTCGGTGGAGTTATGTCCTCCCTCTCATTCACTCTTGGTGTAGGAACTTAAGTGAGTCCACCGAGAAACAGCTGGCTTTCCCCTAATGTGAGAGGTGGTGGCTGACAGCCCTGAGAGGCTCCACAAGCCCCGCCCCCAACACCACGTGCTGCTCTCTTCTAAGTTGCCATTATGTACTTGTCCCCAGGAAATGTCAGCGCTCCGCCAAAAGTGGCCAGAGGAATGATCATAAAGTATTCGCTGCCCCCTTTGCGGGTTTATTTCTCATTACAGAACCTAAAACTTACAGAAGTCACTGGCAAATTTATCTTCAGTTCTGTTCCAATACCCGTGACCCTCAAACTCTACTGGGCGTAATTAATCTTCCTCAGATAATACAGAGGGTACGGCAGGGTCTCACAGGGAGCCTGTGGGGTTTCCAGAGGACGACATGAAAATGAAATGGGTTTCAGCTGATCCCCATGCTTGCCCAGTTTTAGTACCAGGTTGACCTCTTCAGAGGGGACTGGCACTGAAGGGTTGGTGACTCATGGTCAGTCCCTCCACCAACGTGTAACAGTTAATAATACCATTCTCTGGCTCTACTTCCCCAGGATCTAAATGACTGTTTTGTAGTATGGTATATTAGAATGTTTAAGTTCATTGCTTCTCAATGGGCTTTCAAGAACCAGAATGTTCTTAATAAGGAGTAGGTCTTCCAAAACCAGAAGAAACGAACAAGTCTCTCAAGTCTTACACTTGGTAGGTGAGACCAGGCGCTGGGAGAATCTAAGTCTTACGTAAGAGCTCAGAGGCTCTGGGGTGTGTGTTCCTGTTTGTCCTCATAACTACCCGCTAACCTCACACCCCCAAGTCAGGGAGCTGTCTTGACCTTCACCGCCCTAGTGTCTCCCACCATGGCCTCCGAGGCTCCCCCGAGACTGTGGGTCCTACATCCCTGACATCTTACATCTGACAAGTCCCCATCTGTGCCGCCAGCCCACAGCTCAAGGCCTCCCTGTGCACCTGGACCACTGAAGACGTTTCTAATGGACCCTCTACTCTGCCCTGGCCCACCTCCAGCACCATTTCCTTCTAGCGCCCAGAGTTCATTGCTAAGTTTTCATTATGAGGAGATTATTTAAGAATATAAATCGCCTCTTGTCACTCTCTTACTTAAAATCCTTCAGTGTCATCCCACCGCACCAAAGGAAGCTCTAGCTCTTCACCATGCCTTCCAGGGCCAGGGATGCTCTAAGTCGTGCCTGGTCTCCTCCCCTGTTCTGTCATTCCGTCTCCTTTGCTCCCTGTATTCTGGCTACACTCGCCTGCCACAGGGCCTTGGTAGCTGCTATTCTCTCTGCCTGGAAGGATCTTCCCTAGATCTTCATTCACACTACTGATTTCAGGTCTCTGCTTCAATATCACCTCCCCAGGCCCTTGGCCACCTACATACCAGCCTGCCCCATGCCCACTTGCTGACTATTATCTCATTACGGTTTTGTTTTGTTTGTTTTTACAGAATTTTCCCTGATCTCAAATTCTCTCTTTATGTACTTGTTGTAGTAGAATGAAAGCTGCATGAGACCATGGAGCTCCTCGTCTTACTCTGCTATCTCTGCAGGGCTAAGCAGATGCCTGGACCACCATGGCTCCCATGTGATCTTCTCCTTCTAGAGTCCTCTGAGCTGCACTCTGTGTGATTAATGGAACCAATCCTATATGCCTTGCTGGACCTTGCCAACCTCCCTGGAGACTTACTATTGCCTTCTAAACATGGCTGCCTAGAATGTGCTTCTGTTGGGGCCCCCCCTCCCTCCCCAGCATGTCTAGAATACAGGAACCTCAAGCCCTACGAGTGTAATACCCGGCTGCCTGGGCAAGTCTATCAGTAAATGTTACCCAGCTGTACTCTGGGAGGCCTGCCAGCATTAGCAGCATCCCATTTAGGGGAGCTCAAAATTCCAGAGCAACTTCTTCAGGGTGGTAACTGTGCATATAACAGAAACTTAACCTCATAAGAAGCAACCGCTTACTATTAGTCAAGGGGGTGCCACTGGCTGGTTTGCGAATTTATGTGCAGATCTGGAAGAGGCTCCCCTCTGAGCAGATGAAGCTCCTTGAGTGTGGGATGTGGATGCGCACAGGCTGGGTTTAGCTCTCTACTCAACTCCTCTGCTGGGGCTCTTTGTGCAGTGCACACATCACACAGCTGTACTTAGCATCTCTGAATGGTCATCTTAGAGATTCCATGTCAAGGTCCATAGGGTAAATTATTAGCTTCCCTCCTGTGAGCCTCTGTTCTCTGATATTTTGCATAAATGCCCAACTAGCCATGGTAAACAAGGAATGGAGATAGGATAGCCAAAGATACCCTCCAGATATTACTTTAATAAACTTCACTATACTTACCAGGCCCTAAATAGCCAGGTGCTATAAGCACAATGTCATATTTTATCAACCATATGACATCAGCACTTTGTGAAAAGAAAAAATAAGTTACAGAATTCAAAAGATGCCAATTCAATAGATAATTATCCCAGTAGAAAATCAAAATGAATTACGTATGGGTGGATAAATAGAACACTTTTAACAGCAGGGCACCTGGGTGGCTCAGTTGGTTAAACGTCCAACACTTGATTCTGGCTCAGGTCATGATCTCAGGGTCCTGGGATCGAGACCCTTGTCAGGCTTTCCGCTCAGCTCAGATTCTGCTTGGGATTCTCTTTTTCCCTCCCTCTCTGCCCCCTCCCATTGCATGTGTGCTCTCTTTTTCTCAAATGAAATAAAATAAATAAATAAAAATTAAAAGAACACTGAATAGTAGTTACTCTGGGGGAGTAGGACAATGGGACTTACAGTTGATGTATTTCTGAATTGTCCAACTTATTTTTGTTTACGACGAGCATACAGTTACTTATTTTTTTTAGAGGGGAGGAGGGGCAGAGGGGGAGGCAGAGAGAGGACCCTAAGCAGGTCCCGCACCCATGCGGGTGGCCTCTGCGGACAGCGGGGACCCGAGCCCCGCCTCTGGGCTTCCAGCCCCTGCGGACTGCTTCCGTTCATGCCGGGTGAGTTAAGACAGCAGGAAGCATGTTCTTCTCTCTCCTGCGGGAATGCAAGCAGCTCAGCAGCATCCCTGGCCGTCCCGGTGAACGTGGACCCTTCTGATGACTCATTTCAGGTACTTCGGGAAACTTCTTTAACACTCCACGAACCATGCCATGCCCCCATACTCAATCCGAAGTAGAAACTTCAACACGGAATGAAAAAGCTTCCTTTTCTTGAAGAGGCCATCCGCGCAATCTGCAGCCGAAAAGCAAGCCAAGTGCTCCCCAACCTTCCCCACAAGGCCAGACATTTCTCACGCCCACCGGTGACGCAGGAGCCACATCTGACCGAAGACGTTACGGGCCAACTTTTGTCTAATGCCTGTGAATTGGTGAAAATCCCCCACTGCATGTCAATGAAGGTGACAAAGGTCTTCTCATACCCGACACTGGGCGGTCATCGCCACACCGAAAACAATGGAACCTCAACACCCTTATGTTTTGAGAATCTGAAAAATCACTTACGTAGCACCCTTTATCAGCCTTGAAACAGTCAGAGGTATGGGTGAACCCCCGTACCTCCCTTCCCTTGGTTCTCGGCGAGATAAATGTTGAGCACACGCCATCGCTGGCGAGACAGACCCCGAGGCGGCCCAAGGAGAGGCAGGCCAGCAACGCACTTCCCGTCTTTCCTTTGCCAAGAAGTCATCAAGCACACGGAGGGTTTTCTTTCATGGAACCCACTTCATCCTTATCTTTGTTTTCCTTTTGAATGAGTCCCAGCTGGAGAATTAGGCACAGTCTCGTGTGTTTGTATTGGAAGCCCCGGGTCAGCAGCGTGGCGGTGCGTGTCCCCCCAAATGAGCCACGAGCCCCAATTCCTCTCCAATTAAACAATGTGAAGACTTTAAGTCACAGATGAGTTTCAGAGGAAGCTGGGAGGCTTTAGGAAGCCTGGCAGCCAGGGTAAACCTCCCATCAGTCCTGCGCCTGACACACGGGCTGTCTCGAGCTCCCCAGGTCCCACTGCAGAAGCGTCTTGTCTCAGCAGCCGGTTCATTCTAATCATGTTCTGTTTATAACAACACTTACTAAGTGTTATTCCTAATAAGACATACTCATTGTAGAAAATTCAGAACATCCAGAAAAGCAGAAAAATGAAAAACCACTCATGGTCCCGCCATCCGGAGAAGGCAGGAAACACATCTCTCCGCAAAATTCTCCAGCAGTAGAGCGAGGGACAAACACCCCACAGGAAGACAGGGTTAAGTGAGTTTATCGGGAATTTAGCAGGGTGTAAGAG
Organism: Ursus maritimus; assembly: GCF_017311325.1. NCBI lineage: Eukaryota > Metazoa > Chordata > Mammalia > Carnivora > Ursidae > Ursus > Ursus maritimus. The sequence continues at coordinate 12,736,482 of NW_024425008.1, forward strand.
CGAAATAATGAGTTGCTATTGTGGCTAATACCTTGATGCATTTCCTTTCAGTCTTCATACATGTGTGAGTGTCTAGACACTTCAATATTTCATAAACTTTGAATCTTTCCTGTGGAGATATTTAATTTTTCTTAATCTTCCTACCTATGTCCTGTTTCAGTGGGGTTCTCACTAATCTTCCGGGGCTATGGCCCAACAACAAAAACGGGAAGAAAGACGGGGAGTCAAACATTAAGCAGTGTCACCTCTGTATAGAAGGGAATAACGTTTATTCCTAGCACCTGGACGTGGGCTTGAAGATATTTTTCCAGAGGCAATACTGTGTTTTTCCCAAATCATCACATCCTCGCCTCGTCTCCTATCTTATCAACGGCACAGGCTTTACAAGAAGGCTGTCTGAGGTGAGGGTTCATTTTGCAATCACAGAAAAGAAAGCAATGCTCTGTGACCTGCCTGGAGATTAGACTGGCCACCTTGGCCTCATTAGTGTGAAGAGCTCATCAGTCAGACTCACCAACCCCGACTGTGTACGTAAACGCATCCCACGTGGGGTCACTGTGCTGGGGAGTCTTCTTTGATGCTGGTGCCAAAGGATGCTTCATGGAAGGGACTGGCCCAGGAACCACGATTCCAGCCAGAGTCCGGAGTTGGCAGATGTCATCGGTGCCGGACACGATCTAGGCCCTGGGGTTACGTGGTGAAAAGGACCCAATCTGTCTTTTCTAGAAGCATGCATAGTTCTACATGCTTTGGGGAGAGAGAGAGCCCGGGAGCAGGGAGGCTGTGTGGAGATTCGGGGAGCCATGCCAAGGGAGCAGAGTGCAGCTGAGTCTTGAAGCAGCTGCTGGAGTGTGCTATGCAGACAGATGGGGAGAGAGGCAGCCAGAAACGTCCAATGTGGGCTCAGAAGGCCACCTGCTGGGTTCAAATTCCAGCTCTGCTACTTGCTAGCTCTGTAACTGTGGGCGAGCTCCTTGACTGCTCTGGGCTTCTTTTGGGTTTGTTTTAAATCATTTTTTAAAAAAACCAGTTATAAAATCAGTTTTATTGAGATACAATGTATAACTTACAAGCCAAGAAACTCACCCATGTAAAGTGCACAATTTAAATTGTCAGATATTAAAAAAGTTCTCCATCTCATGTCAACGTTGGAACATTATCGTCATCCTATAAGGAAACAGCCTACAGAGAAGGCTCGTACCGGCGGGCCGCCACGCTGCATTTTCCTCTAATCCGCCAGAACCTGGCAACCACAGTCTACTTTCTGCTTCTCCAGATCTGCCTTTTCTGGACATTTAATGTAGATACAACATGCGGTCTTTCGTGCGTGGCTTTTTTCACTCAGCATGAGGTTTTCCAGGTCTGGGGCGATGCTGTCACATGTCAAATGAGCACAGTCACTACCTCCGACACAGATGTTTTGGGTTTGGAAGAGAGCAGGCCTGCCACGTGTCTGGCCCAGAGTGAGTTCTCGGTAACATCAGGCCTCCTCATGCTGCTGCCTCTGTGCGGAGCCAAGGAGGGGGTGCAGGTTAAACACGTGTCCTGCGTGTAACAGTCCCGATATCCGTGCCCTCAGGTGACCGAGTGACCAGCCATGGCTCTTGCAAGCTGAAAACAGCACCCGGTGCCAAAGGCAGAGTATAACTGCAGGGGTGGGGCCTCCGAGGTGAGGCCGGTGAGGCAGACAAACCCTGAATGAGGACAATGGAAACACCATCCTGTCAGGGAGAAAGGTGGAGGGGATGCAGGAAGGGGCTTTGCAACAGTGAACTCCCACAGAAAGGGCAATGGCCACCGCTCTTCCCAAACCTGTTGGAGAGGCAGACAGATGTGGCCCTTACTGAGGGTCCTACCACCTGCCAGGTGCTTTACCTCATGGAAACCTCCGCAGTCCTTTGAGGCAGGTGGGAGTGATTCCAATCCTGCAGAGGAGGAAACTGAGGCACAGAAGGGACCAAGAAATTCTGGGCAGTTCTCACACCAGGGCTTCACTGGAGGTGCTGGGATTCAAACTCGGGCCTGGCTGATGGAAGCCGATATTCTTTCTACCCTGCTCGGCTCTGCCACCACATGAGTGAGTGAACTGTATGTCCTGCATGGAGCTGTCTCCTCCCTCTTCTTACTTATTTTATTATTTTTTTAAAGATTTATTTATTTATTTTAGAGAGAGAGAGAGAGAGAGAGAGCAGGGGGAAGGGGCAGAAGGAGAGGGAGAGAGAGAATCTTAAGCAGAATCCCTGCTGAGCGCAGAGCCTGACGCGGGGCTCGATCCCAGGACCCTGAGATCATGACCCGAACCGAAATCAAGAGTCGATGCTTAGCCAGCTAAGCCGCCCAGGCACCCCCTCCCCTTACTTATTTTAAATGTCCTTCTCTATCTTCCAGGTCTTGCACGGGATAGACCAATCCATCATTACCTCATCTGTCACAATATCATGAAAGTTCAATCACATCTCTCCTGAGCCTTCATCTTCTCAAATGAAGTGCCTTTTGATTAAACAACAACTATACTTTAACAGGAGAACAGACAAAAATGACTGCCGATCGTCTCGGCTCTCACGCGAGGACCTTCTCCAGCTTTGTTTCTGCTAGCCAAAGTAAACCTAAGTGAGCAAAGCACCCAGCTCTCCAACTGTGGTAAAAAATGTTCTCCTCCAGTTCTAGGAGTCATTCGCCATTCACTTCCCTTGGCAAACCTGTTCGAGCCCATTCCTTTTCTGGTTAAGCCCCATGAAACATACCCAAACACTGTAAAGAGCCCTGCCTTCTTTTTAGCATACTCGTCGCAGGCCATACATCCTTTCCGACAGTTTGTCATGCTGAATAGAGAGAAAGAACATGAATAAAACCAAGGACAATGAAAAGATGGCTCAATGGAATTTCCTATACTGTCGTGAAAAAATGAAATGCATAGCGACGTCAGAAAACAACTGTGCATCCTCTTACAATAGGTGCCCACGCTGCCGCCCCACCCCCCGCCCCCAGGTATTCACCCCAGGAAAGCGGTGCCCAAAGGGTGGCCACAGACCAGCAATAGCAGCCTCACCTGGAATCTTATTAGAAATACAAAATCTCTGGCCCTTCCCCAGACCTACTGCGTCAGCAGTTCTGGGAATGGGGTCCGACAATCTGTGTTTTAACAAGCTTCCAGGGGATTCTCATGCACGCTCGGGTGTGAATGCTCCCATGTATGCACCAGGAAACACCTGCCAAGAATGTTCATGGTGCCACTGCTCGTAATGGCAAAAATCTGGGAAAACCCCTCAAAGGCCCCAAGTCAGGAGATGGAGAAGTAACCGCGGAAGAGGTACACGATAGCATACTATACAGAGCCCCAAGTCAACAAGCTACAGTCAGAGGTTTGGCGCATCACAGAGGAATGCTGGAAATAGGATACTGAAGTGACGGAGAATGCTGCAGTTAACTCCCTTCAGTCTGATGCTTCTTCTGTAAAGCTCACAAAATATGAAACAATATACTGCTTAGGGTTCCATACTCAGGTGACAAAAATACAAATTTTGAACCAGGAGAATGATAACCACAGAGTTCTGGGCTGCAGTGACCTCTGCAGAAAGGAGATGGGGGGACAGGGAGGGAGACGGGACAGTGTAGTGACACTCCTGTTCTTAGGACAGGTGGTAGGTTCACGGGTGTCCGTCTTGTTGGAAGGATTTGTAAGCTCTGATTGAGACGACGGTTGGACACGAGCTGGGCGCAAAGGCGGTGATAAGTAGACGACACGTTAGAAGCCTGATAGCCCCACATCCTGACTTTGTGGCTTTAACATCCTGGCCTTGAAGCTTCCGTCACCCAGGGGCTGACAGACTAAGAGCTCTCCTCTTCAACCTCTGCCCCAGGGTAACCTAGAGCTTCCTTAGAACATACCTATGCTGTGCTTTTGACACCCTCTCCCGACCACCCCCCCCCCCCCCCCGATGGTCATGATCGCTTGGGCCAGAACTTGGTAGGGCCCAAAATGCCCCCTCCTGCTCAGTAGGGCGAGTCTCTTAGACCACTGGAAACAACCTCCATGAGAGAGCACTCCAGCTACGACCCATAACCTATGCAAACAGAAAAAGACAAAGACACCCCTAAGCCCAGTGCTGTTACCCCCCACCCCGGGCCTGCCTGCTCTCCCTTCTCGAGAGCGGACGGTCGTAATGAACAGCTTGGCGCCTGCCACCTGCCTTTGGGCTGTCGTTACCGGAGCCTGGAGCCTCACGTAGACCTTTTGTGGGGAATCCCAGAACCAAGACGTCCACTCACAGAGCTGCGGACTCTCCCGCGGGTCCACGGACCGTCCACGGACCGTCCACGGACGGTTCGCATATCCTTCCACCCGTGCCATATAGTAAGGTAAAAAGGGGCAGGGGATGGGGATGAATTCTGCCACGTACCACACCATCTCTTGCTTGGTTAGGAGAAAGACGCTCAGGGAAGGCATTCTGCAAGAGAAAGCACGAGAAGTCTCCAGAGGGGAGCCGGGTGGGAAGGATCACTGCCCTCCAAGGAACCCAGAGTGATGGGGACCGACACACGCGGAGACTTTCCTTCTCTTTCCTCCTCTTTCCTCCTCTTCAACCTCTGTCTCCACAAGGGTAGATAATGTGCTCACGTTGGCTCCTTCCCTGCCATCATGCCCGGTCTGGGTTACACGTCCACGGGTCACTTGAGCGCCCACGACGTGCGGGGTGGGGACAGGGGAGCCAGTGACAAAGAATGAGCTGACAGGCAGTGCGGAGAGGAGTCAAGGGGAGCAGCTGGTCTAGGGGACCCCGCCCCCGAAACAGCAGGAACTGGATACACAGAGGAGCTTTCAGTACTTCAAACCTTTTTTTTTTTTTTTTTTTAACCACCAATTGAATCCTCCCTGGGACTGGAGATAAACTGCCGCTTGGAAAATTGCCAATCTTTCCTTGCATGAAAGAACAAGTTTCATTTGAAGGCAGAACCTAAGCACCTCGAGAAGTACTCGAATATCCGCGCCACGAAGTCCACAGTGAAAGAGCGGAGGCCCCATTCCTGTGCTCGCTCTGGCGGACCCGAGGGAAAGCCCCTGTGCTCATCTCCCTGTGCAGACCGACTTGAAACGGCGGCAGGCTCTTCTGAAGGCCAGGGGCTGCAGCTGGGGCCCCGCAGGCCTCGGTCAGGCCGGGTTCGCCTTCCACGCGGGCAGCCAGCAACGCTCCATCTGTTTTCTGCCATATGTATTTTCCTTATTTCCCCAAAGTGTCCTCAAATGGTCACGGAATGTACTTTGTTAAATGAAACATACTCTTGGAACACCAAACAGCCTAATACAGTGTGATGAGTTCGTTGTATGCGAAGCGGGGAGAGTGTGTACAAAATATAAAGCGTGCGGATTGCTCTGCTCTGAGACGAGCTGAGGCACAAACGCCCCCCGCCCCAAAACTGCTCTGGGGGCCGTGCCCCGGTCCACCCAGCTACATGGCTCCTTCTGTCCCTTTGGAAAATTGCAGAAAGATTCTTCTTACTCGACAGAACACATACAGTACTGTGGAAGAAACATTTGGGAGGTACATAGGATTTTTTCCACTTAAAAAATGAGCTTTGAATTTTAGATTAGTTCTGGATTGTGAGATTTCAGAGTTCCCATAGTGGTGCACCTAATTTCCCCTATTCCTGGCAGGTTCTGTGAGTATGGCATATGGGTGAGCACTAACGAGCCAATATCGATACATTATTAGTAATTAAAGTCCGTACTTTATTCAGATCTCCTTTGTTTTTATCTGATGTCCTTTTAGTGTTGCGGGATTCTATCCAGGACACCAGCTCGCCCTTTGTCACCACGTCTCCACAGGCACCACTGGGTCTGTAACACCTCCTCAGACTTTCCCTGTTTCTGGTGACCTTGAGAGGTTCAAGGAGTACTCATTAGGTATTGTGTAGAATGTTCCTCAAGTGAGATTTGTCTGATGCTTTCTCGTGATTGGGTTGGGGGGGGTGGTGGATAGTTCTAAAAACCTATCTTTGGGGACACAGACCACAGAGGGGACGTGCTATACTTTACATTATTACATGAAAGCAACTCACTATCCACATGACTCATCACAGATGATGCTGGAACCTTGATCACCTACCTGGCTGAGGGAGAGTTTGCTAGGTTCCTTCGCTATGAAGTTGCCCTGCCCTCCCACCCATCTCCTCCGTCGGCCCACTTGGGGGAGGTCACCGCGCGCCGGCACAGAAGTGGGGAGAGTCGTGTTCGTTCATCTTTTCTGAGGATACAGCAACTACACAAAGTATTTGGAATGCTTCTTGCCTTCCCCATTTATTTATCGAATCATTTACTTAAATTAATTTGGATTTGTGGATATTTACTTTATATCTGGGTTACTATCCAAATATTAATTTTTTCTTTATTTTATTGCTCACTACTTAATTTTATTGTTTAAATTGTTCCAGCTTTGGGCACTAGAAGCTCTTTCGGTTGGCTTCTGTGTTCATTTCACATACTCCCATCATTGCGAGGGTTTTCTTCTTTTCTTTCTTTTCTTTTTTTTTTTTTTTGAGCATTTCCTTACACAGTGCATATGATTTTACCATAAGCTTTTATCCTAAAATTAAGCAGATTTGGGGGCTGACCGTGGGAGAGAATAGGAGCTTCGTTTGAAATCTGGGCTTTTATTATGACATTCCCTTTTTTTTTTTTAAGATCTTATTTATTTATTTATTTATTTATTTATTTGAGAGAGAGCAACAGTGAGAGAGCACAAGCAAGGTGGGGGAAGCAGCAGAGGGAGAGCGAGAAGCAGGCTCCTGGCTGAGCAGGGAGCCTGACGCGGGGCTCAATCCCAGGACCCTGGAATTACGACCTGAGCCGAAGGCAGACACTTAACCCACTGAGCCACCCAGGCGCCACATGATATTTTCTTTATAAAAAGCCAACCCTTTCTAAATGATCCATCCTTCCTATATTGTATCTACAAAAATTCCCCCTTTCCTTCAGTTGACAGTAAGAGGCTTTTCCTTCCCCTTTTAGCTGAAATTTCCACTAAAAAGTACAGAATCTGGGCCTCACACGTTACCTACAACCCCAGGCCCTGGAATAAAAAAACTTCTTGAGCCCAAGATTTGGTTCCTCAAAACTTGATTTGTTTCTCCCCTTATCAATTCTGCAAACGTGAGCTGCTGAACTCCATGGCAACAGGGAGAAATGTGTTTTTATGTTATTTTTCAGAGTTCAGCTGTATTCATTTTTCTATTGCTTCTGTAACAAGTTGCCACAAATTTAGTGGCTTAAAGCAACATAAATTCATCATCTCATAGTTTTAGAGGTCAGAAGTCCAACGTGGGTCTCACGGAGCTAAAAGCAAGGTGCACGGCCACGTTCTGCAGGGCCACGTTCCTTTCTGAAGCTGCGAGGGAGACAGGTTTCCTTGCTCACTCGGGTTATTGACCGAATTCAATTCCTCGTGGCTGTAGAAGCAAGGGCCCCGTTTCCTTGCTGGTTCAAAGCTGAAGGCTCTTTCCAGCTGCCCAGTGTCCCAGCTTATTGTGCCTGCCTGCGTTCCCTGGCTGATGTCCCCCTTTTCCATCTTCAAAGGCAGCTATGCTGGATGGAGTCCCTCTTTGTGCCTTGAATCTCTCCTGCTCCTAGGTCATATTTCTCTGACTTCTGCTAGGAAAGATTCTCTGCTTTTAAACACTCCTATGATGAAAATGAACCCATTGGATAATCCAGAATAATCTCCCTATTCAAGGTTCTGGGGATTAAGGTATGGACATCTTTGGGGGGCACTCTTCCGTTTATCACATCAGCACGGTGTCTGGTATGTATCAGGGCCTTCACCTAATGACTATGCACTTTAATGAGTGAAAGAGCAAAGAATGCTGTCCCCTGACTGTGCGTGAACTAGAGGCAGGAGACCCAGCGGCTGCTCTGCTATGTTGCTGATTGGAAGGTTCTCTCCATGTAACACTAAGTGTTTGCTGGGCAGACAGCCTGATGGTTTGGAACAATGAAAGCAACTCTGGTCTTGCTTTAGTATTTCAGTTAAACAGGGTCCTCAGTTCTGGGTGCACATTGGAATCACTGAGGGACTTTCTTTTTTTAAGATTTTATTTGTATTATTTATTTGAGAGAGAGAGAGCACGCATGAGCGAGAGAGCACAAGCAGGGGGAGCAGCAGAGGGAGAGGGAGAAGCAGACTTCCCACTGAGCAGGGAGCCCATTATGGGGCTCGATCCCAGGACCCTGAGATCATGACCTGAGCCGAAGGCAGACGCTTCACCAACGGAGCCACCCAGGTGCCCTGACTGAGGGACTTTTAAAAAACACCTTTGCCAGGCCTCTCCACAAACCAGTCAAGTGAGATTCTGGGGGCATTGTTATTTGTTAAACAACAACAAAAACAACAGTACAACCTCCCCCCCACCCCGTGATTCTAAACGCACCTGGGGTTGAGAAAGAGCCACTGGCTTAGAATTAGCCGTATTTCATAACTGAAGACTTACAATCTTTCAGAGTCTACTGCTTTTTGTTATGGGCTGAATTGTGTCCCCCAAATCCCTATGTCGAGATCCTAACCCCCAGTACCTCAAAATGTGACCATATTTTGACACAGGGTCTTTAGTAAGGTAATTACGTTAAAATGAGTCCCTACGTGTGGGCCCTGATCCAACATGAGTGGTGTCTCCTAAGAAGACATTAGGACACACACACGCACAGAGGGAAGAGCATGTGAGAACACAGCCACGTACAAGCCATGAGGACGGGTCTCAGGAGAAGCCAACCCGGCCCACACCTTGATCTTGGACCTCAAGTCTCTGCATCTCTAAGAAAATGAATTTCTGTTGTTTACACCACCCACCGTGAGGTGCTTTGCTGGGCAGGCCTGGCAAACGGCCGCAATCTGAACATCCGGGGCCTCTGGGCTTGCCTATTAAGCGTGGGCTCCTGGGGGGCGGGGCTTGCCTTTCCACCTTTGCTTCTCCTAACGTTGGTCTTGCAGTATTGAACCCGGCGGTGCAGTCAAAGCAGCCACACCCTGCGTTTGTCCGGGCTCTGCCGCCACTACTGGGCTGTGTGATTGTTGCCCAAGGCACTAAGCTTCAGTCTTCACAGGTAAAATGCCATTACTTCAGGTGACTGCAGAGATAACGTGCGATGGAAAAACCTGTATAATGGGAAATCTACCAAGATCTTTCCATGGGTCTGTGTGATTTTGATTTCAGTGCGAGGGCTTATTGGTATATATTGGAAGAATGAACAGAGAGTGTCCTGGAGCAAGTTCATGCAAACTGTTTTTTCTATCAGCCCAGCTACCCCCTTAAAAAAAAAAAAAGATTTATGTATTTATTTGAGACAGAGAGATAGAGAGCGCATAGGGGGAGGGGCAGAAGGAGAGAATCTTCAAGCAGACTCCCCACTGGGCACGGAGCCCGATGCTGGGCTCAATTTCATGACCCTGCGATCATGACCTGAGCCGAAACCAAGAGTCAAACTTAACGACTGAGCCACCCGGGTGCCCCCCCTGCAGCCATTTTTAAAATTAGTTCTGACATTGATCTCCCCCAGGTTACAGCTTCCCCTTTCTGTCATGTTTACTAAATGTCTTGGGCCAGTTTGTGAATATCACATTCCAAATAAGACCCAACGATTTCATACACGATTCTTTTTTTTTTTTTTTTTTAGATTTTATATATTTATTTTACAGAGAGAATAAGAGACAGAGACAGAGCATGAGTAGGGAGGAGGGTCAGAGGGAGAGGGAGAAGCAGACTGCCCACCAAGCAGGGAGCCCGATGTGGGGCTCCATCCCAGAACCCCGGGATCATGACCTAAGCCTAAGGCAGACGCTTACCTACCTGAGGCACCCCTCAAACACGATTCTTAAACTATAAATGGCTACAGCCCTTTTGGAAAGCAATGTCAAATTACAGGTAAAAAACTATTAAAATATTCATATCCCATTATCCAGAAATTTCACTTCTGTTACTCAATTTGAGGGAAAGACGCTAAACAAAGAAATAAGTTTGTTCATAAGCACATTCATAGCATTATATATAATAGTGAGAAATCAGCAACAATCTAAGTGGCCAGTAAAAGAGAATAAATAAAAGACAGTACATGCTCAACATAGACTATTATGAAACTCAAAAGTGCAAAAAACGCTTATATTTTAGGGCTTACTTAAAAAAAGATGCAGAATACATATGTTAAAATGCATGGAGATAAGGCTGAAAGAAACTCCAGCAAGGTGCTAATAAAGTCAGTGCCTTAGCTGGTGGGATCGTGTGTGATTTCCCTCTTCCCTTCCACCTCTCTGGAGTTTCTTTTTTTTCTATAATGTATATGTAGAAAAAAAACTCCATTTATCATGGAAAAAAACAAAAATAGAGTTAATATAAAACAACCAACAACAAAAACAGAAACAGGAGCCAGGGGATCCAAGTTGCTCGGGGACGCTGCTATCCCATTACAGGGCACACAAATGGTCGCATGCCATTAGCTGATGACGGGGCTCTGGCATGATGACATCCCTCCCAGAACGTTTTCCTGGTGTGGGTGTAAAACACGCCCTAAGGAAGTCCCAGCGCTTACAGGCAGGCAAAGGGCAGAGGCTGCCAAATGCTGCTTCAGCAAGTTCTCACCTATCGCTCTAACAAAACAGTCTCCTTAATTAATTTAACAGAAACCTGTCGATGAAAGTCAATATTTACACAAACCCGCGACGCTGATAAGGCACGTATATTATTCTTACACTTTGCAGCACGCTCTGCAGAGGGTCCCTACCTCTGCAGGGAGCAACACAGCCACCGTTCTGGTCCGTGAGCCAGAAGTCTGGGTATTGACTCACTGCCCCTCTCGCCCTCGGCGTCACGCTGGTCCTTCAGGTCCTGCTGATGCGGGACTCTGAGTCTCTCTCCCTCGGTCCACTTCTCTCTGTGGCTAATGCCACTGCCATCTCTCCCTCCACAAGGGCAATCACCTCCAAGCTAGAGACTGGTTTTCCTGCTAAATTCATCCTTCTCTCCTCTACAGTAACAGAACCTCTGAAAAGAGCCGGCGCTTAGCACTTAGGACAAAAGATGACACATCCCTGTCTGCTTGCAATCAGGCGAGGCTATGTGGCTACAAGAAGTGATCAGCAACCTCTGTATTGTGTGTGTCCTCATCTTCCCCTGCCCCCTTCCTGTCGCCAGGCATGAGGACATGGTGGTCATGGTGTCCAATTCTTTACTTACTAAGGGGGCATCACTGAGCTGCCGGCTGGCGGGCTGGGGTATGAGATTTGGTCAGCTGCAGGAACAAAACACCACAAACTTAGTGAGTGGCTTAAAACAACCCAGATTTGTTGCCTTCGATTTCTGGAGGTCAGAAGCCTGAAAACAGATTCGCTGAGCTATAGTCAAAGTGCGGGCAGAGCTCGTCCCTTCTGGAGGATCTGAGGGGAGAAAGCGTTCCCTTGTCTTTTTCACCTTCCAGAGCTGTGTTCCTAGAATCCCTCAGCTCACAACCCCTGCCTCCCTCTTCAGAGCCTGCAGTGTGGCATCTTCAAAACCTGTTTCGTGCTCACATCACCTTCTCCTGCTCATGGGACTCTTCCTGTGTCCTTCTCGCATGAACCCTTGTGATTACAACAGGCCCACTCCGACAATCCAGGTTATCTCCCCATTTCGGGATCCTTGACGTGATCACATCTGTCTAGTCCCTACTCCAATACAAGGTACTCATCACAGCTTCCAGGGGTTAGGACGTGGAGCTGCCCTGGCAGGGGGACACATTATTCAGCCTACCACAGACATTAAAAATAATCTCGGATGAAAATGCACATGTGATTTTTGGCATATGACCCAGAAGCCATTCAAAGAATTGAGTGGCAATGCTTAACAAAATTTTCTTCCATTCTCATTCGCCTATTCATATAAATAAGGCTTCGTGGATGCTTATATTCAAATGAGAAATAGGAACAGAATTTATTCTAAAACCATCTCTTTCTAGCTTTAAGTTACATTCATTCATTGATACATCAATTGGAAAAAATTATAAAGCCCCATTCATCTCATTTAGAAATGTATTTCCAACAAAATCTCACTTTGTATGTCTAAGAGTTATTTGTCCAAGGATGTTACATGTTCAGGTGGTCTTGATCAATTGTGTACTGCTACTACTCGGAGAATAAATCAGAAAGAAATTGAAAAATATTTTTACGCCTGATGTTCACTGGTAATGAGAAAAATTAAATTTCAATTTATCTATGTACTTTTGTTGTAGGAGAAGGATGATCAAGAAAGACTTAGGTATAAAATGTATTTACTAGTATACATTTCTGTGGGGAAGAGGAACGGATATCACAGGTTCCAAGAGAAAATGAAACACTGTAAAATTTCTGACAGCTAAAGAAAATCTTGTTCATGTATTTTTAAAAGAAGTGGTGATTGGTGGATATCAAATTGCTATGGTATTTAGTCCACTGGGTACATTTACAAGAAAGACGTGATAGTTTTGTTTTTAAATACCAATATTTATAATGTACCAAAAATCCATTTTTACTGTTTATATTTATGAAGAAATTCTAGAGGCCAACTTAAAAATGTGTTAGTTTTCCAAAATTCTTATGGAAAGTAGATGAGCAAAAAGTTTGAAGACAACTGCTTATGGGTGTCAGCTTGTCAGGAGAGCGGCACCCGCTCCAGCCGTGGCAGGGCTGTTTGGCTTGAACCACAGTCTCGAGGAGTCCCCTTGCGCCCATGACAGAAGAGCGTCTCACTGGCTATGGCAGCTTGATCAACATAATAAGGAAAGATACCCGGACTCCTCTACTCCCCAGCTCACTCATTCCCTTCCCTACACTGCTCAGCCAGAGATACCTGTTTACAATTGATCAGCCTCAAGAACTTACACTCTGGCTGCCAGCACCGTGCCTGGTTGTAAGAAGAGACCTTTAACGGTTCCAAATATTAAGTCCTGACCATAAGCTGCCACAGAGCTAAATATGGATTTGCCAGCTTCGCCATCAGAAAAACAAAGCAAGACTCCAGTGACCCATGTTCACAGCCTGTTACGAGACTACTTTTATGAGTGCAATCAATCTAAGGTGATTCTTTTGGGTAAACAGAAATGGTACAAAACTGGAAGGGAACTCTTGCGGGGGCTGGTTATCCTCGCTGGAATTCTGCACGCACACACCCACTTGAAGACTGAACCGAACGGAAACCAAGATTCAAAGCGCATCCAAGCCGCGGGGCTCTGAGAGCACAGAGGGAACGTGACGCATACTTGGTTGACTGGAATATCATATATCAAAAATTAATAAAAGGAAATGGATGGCCAGTAGGAATCAAAAGGAATAAAGAAAGAGGGTGCGAAATTTCTAAGCAAAGGTAAACTTGCCGAATCAAAGCAGACTTCGCTGTTTGGGCAGGAGTGGGGAGGACCGTGGGGCCCCAAGCCATCCCACTTAGGCCCGTATCTTTGCTCTGTCATTTGCAACGTTTGTGACCCTAGACCAGAAACCTAATTTCCTTGTGCCTCAGTTTCTTCAAATGTAAAATAGGAATTCTAGCTCATGGGGCTGTTGCGAGGGTTGAAAGAGCACTTAAGACAATGCTAATGATTATGAGTTGTTATTCTTCGAAACGAACACTTCTTGAGCACTGAATCTCATCTTGAGCACTGAATCTCATCGATGACTATGCCTTGGGGCAGAGTTGCAGCCCAGACGGGTGTGTTCTAAAGGGCTTTGCTGGGGAAGCCTCAGATACCTCAGCCTGGAAGCACAGCCAGGGGCAGGGCGTCTCTGCAGAGGGACGCAGTGAACACTCATTAAGGGGCAATGTCTAGGGGTGACTTGGGGTGACAAAACCCACCTGGCCAGGTAAGGAGTCCACCTAGGGGAGGCAATTCAGGTGCCCTGCAAGGAATCTTTTTTTTTTTTTTTTTTATAAACTTAGGGTTTTGTTTTGTTTTGTTTTAGTTTTTTAAAGAGAGAGAAAGAGTGCACATGTGCAAGGCTTGGAAGGGGAGCGATTGGAGGGCAAGGGGCAGAGGGAGAGAGCGAATCTTAAGCAGGCTCCAGGCTCAGCATGAAGCTCTACACGAGGCTTGATCTCACGACCCTGAGATCATAACTTGAGCCAAAATCAAGGGTTGGATGCTTAACCCACAGGGCCACCCAGGTGCCCCAGCCCTGCAAGGAATCTTCTTTGACATCAGCTATGAGCCAGTTGCTATTACTGAATTTACAAAACCTTAGGAGAACAGAAGACCACAGTCGTGTATCACCACATTTCTCAGGACTCAAATCACTTGCAAGAAATGGACTCCCAGGGCGTCTGGGTGGCTCAGTCGGTTGAGTATCTGACTTTTGATTTCAGCTCAGGTCATGACCTCAGGGTCGTGAGATCGAGCCCCGCACTGGGCTCCGCACTTGGGGCGGGGCGGAGGGGAGAGTCTGCTTGAGATTCTCTCCCTCTGCCCTTCCCCCCCACTCGCTTTCTCTCTCTTTCAAAATAAGTAAATGAAATCTTAAAAAAAAATAATAAAGATATGGATTCCCAATTCAAGTCAGTTTAAGCTGAAAAGGGGAGAATGACTCATATGACCAGACCATGAGAAAGTAGTCCTTCTTTGGGGCAGCTGGATCCAGCCCCTGAACTGGTATGAAGACTGTTTTCATCTTTTCCATCTCTCTTTTGCATGTTAGCTTGTTGGGAGATAATTCTAGTGTTTCTGCATATCTTCTGAGCTTTGTTCAACAATGTTTCCAAAACTGCTTGGAGGCAGGGAGCAGACTTGCTTACATTCTAGGACTTGGCAATGCCATCTTAGATATGATACCAAAACCACAAATAAAGAAGAAAGAATAAACTGAACTTCATCAGAATTTAAAACTTTGGTGCATGAAAGGACATCTTTATCAAGAAAGGGAAAGGATAGCCTGTCAAGTGGGAGAAAGTATATGCAAATCATATATCTGATTAAGGGTCTAGTGATCTAGTGATTTTGTATCCATAACATATAAGGAACGCTGGCAACTTAACAACTAAAAGACAACGCAATTTAAAAATGGGCAATGGAACTGAATAGACATTTCTACAAAGAAGATAAACAAGTGATCAATAAATACATGAAAAGATGTTCTACATCATTAGTTAATAGGAAAATACAAATTGAAACCACAATGAGATACCAGTTCACACCCACTAGGATGGCTATAATAATAATAATAATAAAAAGGAAAACATGTGTTGGTGAGGGGGTAGAGAAATCAGAACCCTTGTGCATTTCTAGTGGGTTATAAAATGTTGCAGCTGCTGTAGAAAACAGTACGGTGGTTCCTCGAAAAGTTAAATACAGAATTACCATAGGACACGGCAATTCCACTTCTAGATATATATATTTATATTTACACCCCCAGAATTGAAAACAAATAAACAAATATTTGTAGGTGAATGTTCACTATTATAATAGCCCTAAAAGTAGAAACAACCCAAATGCCCAAATGCCCATTGAACATCAAGCACTGATTCCTGCTACAATGTGCACGAACCTTGAAAACATTGTTACCTGAAAGAAGCCAGACCCAAAAGGTCACATACTGCATGACTTCATTTCTATGAAACATCCTGGATAGATAAACCCACAGAGACAGAAGGCAGATGGGTGTGGCCAGGGGCTAAAAGGAGGGACAGATGAGGTGGGGTGACTCTTAACGGGTACAGTTTCCTTTCAGGGGATGGGAATGTTTCAGAAGGACACAGAGGTGGTGGGCGCACAACACCGTGAATGTACTAAATGCCACTGGACCGCACACTTTAAAATGCTTCATTCTGTTATGTAAATTTCATCTCAATTAAAAAAAATAATAAAGTTAATGTCGCCTGATGGGAGAAAAGTTGAGCTTGTTGGCTTGTAGGAACCCATGTGAACACAGAGCTCATGCTTCCCTGTGAGCTGAAATAAGCCGTCTAAATCCGCCCGGGTTTGTTTTTCCTTTCCAGCAGAATCTACAGAAGTGCGGTAGGTTGACCCAGCAGAGTCCTGCTGCTTACACCCTGCTTGCTGCTTGAAAGGCCTCACTGTCCCCTGATGAACATGGACCAACAGGGCATGGGAAACTTCCTTCCCACAGGCTCAGTGCGCCATGGCAACAAAATGTGCGACAGAAAATTCCGGTCACACCTAATGCTTGTTTTCACCCACACCATGCCAAGAAAATCTGTGGGCAAAGAAAGTGCCAAATACTTAGTGAGTTAGGGACACCTATTTCAAGAGAATATAGATTTAAAAGCAGGCTTCCAAAAACACATCAGGAGGCTATAGCCTGGAAGGGGAACAAGGGCTTCTTTAAGTGTCTTATATTTTGATCTGAACTTCGATTACATGGATATAATACATGTGAAGAGTGCAAACGATAAATATAAAATTCATCAAGCCGTATACCCAAGATTTGTACACCTGACTGCATATACATCATATCTTGTTTAAAAATTGGGGGAGGGCAGGAATGGAACAATATACTTGGAATCCCTCCATTTAAACAAATAAAAATCCTTTTGGAGCAGACTAAAGACATTGCATCAGAGCAAGACGCTGCTCTTAAGAATGATTTGTGCAATGACAGCGCATTATAGCTCTGGTTCCTAATCCTAGCTGATTGAAAACTCGCCTGAAGTCTTCTATAAATACCAGTGCCTGGGCTCCGCCATGGAGATTCTGATTTAATTGGCCTGGGGTGAGATCATTTTATGGTCCCTGGGTGGTTCTATGAGGGGCGGACAAACGATGGTCTGTGAGTGCAATCAGCCTGTCGCCTGTTTTTGTAAATCAAGTGTTGCTAGAACACTGGCCGTTTTCACACTACGACAGCAGAGTTGAGCAGGTATACCCGAGACCGTTAGGAGCGCAAGCTTACGATATTGACTAGCTGATCCTTTGTAGAAAAAGTCTGCCAATCCCCGAATCAGACCGGGACTACACGTTTGAATCACCTGGGCAGTTTCTTAGTCACTCAAACGTTCGGTACCACTCAAATGTTGGAACCTTCTGATACCAAATGCTCTAGGGAAGGGGCTTGGGCATGATTTCTTTGTAAATTCCAGGAGATTTTCATGAGGAACCCTGATTTCTGAACCACTGCCCTTGATGCTTTGGGGTAAAGCAGTTCCTAGAAGAGCTCAAGAACCAACACCAGTGGGATGGCTCCCTCAAGTCATGTGCGGAACTTACTAAAACTCAGATTCCCAGCCATCACCCTTCAGAGACTGAGTCAGTAGGTCTGGAGGAGGGTCCAGTAACTGCTATCTTAAAAAAACAACCACCTCCCCCCACAGCTACTGTGTCTGGGAACATTAATGTTCAGGGGCTGAACTGAGATCAGGTCCCAGCCCCAGTACCTCGAAGGCACAATTCTGGCTGGCCACCGGACTGTGCAGTGGGTTGGTGGGAGCCAAGTGGCTTTGATCTGACTTTGGCTTTAAGTGCAATCAAGAGAATAGGTTCTGCCCAGGCCACACTTGGAGGGCACCCGAATGTCTCCACTCCGCACTGCACGGGAAGTGATCAGAGGAGGACCAGCAACTGCGTGCAGAGATAAGGGCCACTTAGTAGAAAAGGAAACCGGCACTTTGGGGCTGCTAATGGTGAGGCTGGTGATCACCTAGCAATGAACTCCCTCAGGATGGTCATGGCCGTCTGCTTCCAGAAAACAAACCAGCAAACTCACTCACTTTGGAGGATGACTCACGAGAATATCCCGAGAATCAGGGGCACACATCTCCTGGTGGTGGAGACACAAAGAAATCTGCCCCAAAACCACGGCCGCAGGGTGCCGATTAGTGCACATGCAAGAAGAATGAGTGAAACACACAAGTGCAGGCTTCTGCTAGGACACGTGGGAAGAGCTGCTGTAATTAAGGCAGGGATTCGCCGGGCTGTGCAAGGACCAACAGGATTTATAGTTCGGGGACACCAGTGGTTCTCAAACTTGGATGCACTTAGAATCACCTGGGGAGGTTTTATTTCAATCCTGAAGTCCAGGCCATCCCCCAAACCACAGAAGTCAGAATTTCTGGGTGCCGCCACCAGGTGCCATGGAGTTGTTAAAGCTCCCCACATGATTTCAACATACATCCAAGTTTGAGCTCTGGTCCGCACATTGGGAGGTCCAAGGGAGCCGGTTCAAGGGATGAGCAATATAGAACGCGGTCTGACACTCGGGGAAAGAATTGTGGGGAGAAGCCAGTGGCTGACAGTGCACAGTCTACAAAGGGGTGCAGAGGGACAGGCATGGCATCAGCCATTGATTCCTGAGAAATACGCTGATACAGCACAATCCAGGGGATCCAGCTGGGAAGCGAGCCGTGCTGCTCATGGGAGAGCTGCAGTGGGAACTCTGGTTTGCTTTTTCCTTTGGTCTGGGGGATTTTGACCCCACCATATCTTGGGGAATAATTTTAGAATTATAGAAAACTTGTGAAGATAATGCAGAAAGTTCCCGTATACCTCTTACCCAGTTTCCCCTAATGTGAACATCTTACATTACCATATTTGTCAAAATGAAAAAAAAGAAAAACACCTAACATTGGTACATAACTACTCATTGAAATCCAGACTTCATTTGGACTTCACCAATTTTCCACCGAAGTTCTTTCTCTGTTCCAGGATCCCATTTAAGGGCATTTGGCTATATGTCCCATTACTTTTGAGGACTTTAAATGCTTTGCCTTTAAACTCATTTTTCATTCTGCCTTTGTGAATGCATAGATTTTAATCTGAATTTTACCAAGACTGCAGAAATTCTCTTGAGAAAAATATTTTCCTCAGTGAATTCCACTATAAGTCACTTGAATTCCTCAACAATTGTTCCATTCTGGACAGTTAAACTATTACCATGTTTTCTCCCCTTTAAAATTTTTCAAAATTCCAATATTCAAAACAGGATTTTTTTTCTCATCTAAAAAAATTACCAAAAATAATATGGTTCATCAATTACTTCTTGTCTTTGAGTGCTATCTATCATGGCTTCTGATGATCTGAGTTTTCCTCAATTTTCCTGGATCAAATTACACATATCCAGATTTTGCCAACATTATAGATTGATTTCGTATGTGCATCTTTCCTTCTGCTGGTTGTGTTCTGCGTGGGTTCATCTCCATTCTCCCCAGTTCAACTGTGGTGCTTTCAACCTTACCAACAAGTTGACAGTCTTTAGTTTCTCACGTGTGACGAATTTTATTATGTGCTGTTAACTGTTGCCAGTTTCGTTCGGCATTGGTTCTTTCGACTGATAATATTTACTAATAACTTGGATAAAAGACAGATAATTCATTTTTTTGTTTGTTTTTTAGGTAAGCCATGGAAAAATTGAATGGCGCTTCTCAAATATTCCAGGAACCCCCTAGTGTCCGGTATGGATCTGTTGTACCGCTCATCCAGTTCTTCTGAATGCTGGAGCTCACTCGATGTGCCGTGGATGGGCAGAGCAAGGACAAATGGCAGGTCAAGTAGGTCAAATGACCTGCTTCATAACAATTTTTTTTTCTTTTGATACCTGTACCTCAGTAGCACTTCGCCCACAGGACGCCGTGTACGTGGCACCCTTGGAGCCGTGCAGGATGGCAGCCTGCTGTACGCCCAGCTGGGGAAGATCGGCGAGAGAGAAGACTCAAGAGCAGCGCGGACCAAGTAGAGTAGGATGTTGGGCTGAATACCGAGCGGAGAAAAAGGACCAGAAATTGGGCCGAGGCAGAGGCTTGGTCAATGGGGAGTCCTAGTTCCTGAAATCAGGGTACAAAGTCAGGCCAGGGCCAGCTCCACGGCTGACATACTGCACTACTGGCTCCTTACCCCCCCCCCCCCCCCCCAGAGCAGAGTCTATTTCAGAGTTTGGAGGATGGCCTCGTGCCCCATCTGTGAAGGCTGCATAGACAAGGGTGGGCCAGGAAATTACTAGAGAAAGTGATTCATCTGAGGAAATCAGAAGCCTTATTTATTTAGGTAAAAATGTTCTCTGAAGGTTTCGCTGTAATGCTCTCATGGTATCCAGCTGCCTGTAGAGGGAAGGTGGCTTTACAGCTGTGGCCGCGCCACCCAGGGCTATGATGCCACAGTGAGAAAGAAGGGCCAGCAACCTCTTCGATCTCAGCCACAGCAACTTCTCTCCAGACACGTCTCCAAAGTAAGGGAAACAAAAGCAAAAATGAACTGTTGGGGCTTCATCAAGATAAAAAGCTTTTGCACAGCAAAGGAAATCATCAATAAAACTAAAAGGCAACCCAGGAGTGGGAGAAGATATTCACCGATGACATAGCAGATGAAGGGCTTGTATCCAAAATCTATAAAGAACTTATCAAACTCAAAACTCCAAAAACAAAAAATCCAGTCAAGAAATGGGCAGAAGATATGAACAGGCATTTCTCCAAGCAAGACATCCAAATGGCCAATAGACACATGAAAAAATGAATGGTGGCGAGGATGGGGAGAAAGGGGATCCCTCCTACACTCTTGGGAATGCAAGCTGGTGCAGCCACTCTGGAAAACAGTCTGGGGGTTCCTCAAAAAGTTAAAAATAGAACTACCCTGCAACCTAGCAATTGCACTACTGGGTATTTACGCGAAAGATACAAAAATAGTGATTTGAAGGGGCACATGCAACCCAATGTTTATAGCAGTAATGTCCACAATAGCCAAAATATGGAAAGAGCCCAGATATCCATCAACAGATGAATGGAGAAAGATGATGTGGTGTGTATGTACACACACACACGCGCGCGCACACACACACTACTACTCGGCCATCAAAAAGAATGGAATCTTACCATTTGCAATGATGTGGATGGAAGAGGGTGTTATGCTAAGCTAAATAAGTCAGTCAGAGAAAGACAAATACCATATGATTTCACTCATATGTGGAATTTAAGAAACAAAACAGATGAACATAAGGGAAG